>NC_139350.1:36439775-37039775 GCF_055883805.1 Amblyomma maculatum | reverse complement strand
TGGTCTGTACATGCTACTCATTCTACATTTCGCACAGCTGGCTCTCAAGTTTTCAGTTGTTTCGTGCACTTGCTGAATGGGCATGCTGCAGCTCTTTTGTGAAAATAATGCTGTTTCTAACAGGCATTCAATGGTTTAGGTACTCTTTGTGCACATCTTTGTTTGCACAGACGATGCGCGAGGCGTGAAGCATCGCTGGTCTGTGCATGCTACTCATTCTAGATTTCGCACAGCTGGCTCTCAAGTTTTCAGTTGTTTCGTGCACTTGCTGAATGGGCATGCTGCATCTCTTTTGTGGAAATAATGCTGTTTCTAACAGGCATTCAGTGGTTTAGGTACTCTTTGTGCACATCTTTGTTTGCACAGACGATGCGCGAGGCGTGAAGCATCGCTGGTCTGTGCATGCTACTCATTCTAGATTTCGCACAGCTGGCTCTCAAGTTTTCAGTTGTTTTGTGCACTTGCTGAATGGGCATGCTGCAGTTATTTTGTGGAAATAATGCTGTTTCTAACAGGCATTCAATGGTTTAGGTACTCTTTGTGCACATCTTTGTTTGCACAGACGATGCGCGAGGCGTGAAGCATCGCTGGTCTGTGCATGCTACTCATTCTAGATTTCGCACAGCTGGCTCTCAAGTTTTCAGTTGATAGTGCACTTGCTGAATGGGCATGCTGCAGTTATTGTGTGGAAATAATGCTGTTTCTAACAGGCATTCAATGGTTTAGGTACTCTTTGTGCACATCTTTGTTTGCACAGACGATGCGCGAGGCGTGAAGCATCGCTGGTCTGTGCATGCTACCCATTCTAGATTTCGCACAGCTGGCTCTCAAGTTTTCAGTTGTTTCGTGCACTTGCTGAATGGGCATGCTGCAGCTCTTTTGTGGAAATAATGCTGTTTCTAACAGGCATTCAATGGTTTAGGTACTCTTTGTGCACATCTTTGTTTGCACAGACGATGCGCGAGGCGTGAAGCATCGCTGGTCTGTGCATGCTACTCATTCTAGATTTCGCACAGCTGGCTCTCAAGTTTTCAGTTGTATAGTGCACTTGCTGAATGGGCATGCTGCAGTTATTTTGTGGAAATAATGCTGTTTCTAACAGGCATTCAATGGTTTAGGTACTCTTTGTGCACATCTTTGTTTGCACAGAGGATGCGCGAGGCGTGAAGCATCGCTGGTCTGTGCATGCTACTAATTCTAGATTTCGCACAGCTGGCTCTCAAGTTTTCAGTTGTTTCGTGCACTTGCTGAATGGGCATGCTGCAGCTCTTTTGTGGAAATAATGCTGTTTCTAACAGGCATTCAATGGTTTAGGTACTCTTCGTGCACATCTGTGTTTTGCACAGATGATCTGCGAGGCGTGAAGCATCGCTGGTCTGTGCATGCTACTTATTCTAGATTTCGCACAGCTGGCTCTCAAGTTTTCAGTTGTTTCGTGCACTTGCTGAATGGGCATGCTGCAGCTCTTTTGTGGATATAATGCTGTTTCTAACAGGCATTCAATGGTTTAGGTACTCTTTGTGCACATCTTTGTTTGCACAGACGATGCGCGAGGCGTGAAGCATCGCTGGTCTGTGCATGCTACTCATTCTAGATTTCTCACAGCTGGCTCTCAAGTTTTCAGTTGTTTCGTGCACTTGCTGAATGGGCATGCTGCAGCTCTTATGTGGAAATAATGCTGTTTCTAATAGGCATTCAATGGTTTAGGTACTCTTCGTGCACATCTGTGTTTTGCACAGACGATGCGCGAGGCGTGAAGCATCGCTGGTCTGTACATGCTACTCATTCTACATTTCGCACAGCTGGCTCTCAAGTTTTCAGTTGATAGTGCACTTGATGAATGGGCATGCTGCAGTTATTGTGTGGAAATAATGCTGTTTCTAACAGGCATTCAATGGTTTAGGTACTCTTTGTGCACATCTTTGTTTGCACAGACGATGCGCGAGGCGTGAAGCATCGCTGGTCTGTGCGTGCTACTCATTCTAGATTTCGCACAGCTGGCTCTCAAGTTTTCAGTTGTTTCGTGCACTTGCTGAATGGGCATGCTGCAGCTGTTTTGTGGAAATAATGCTGTTTCTAACAGGCATTCAATGGTTTGGGTACTCTTCGTGCACATCTGTGTTTTGCACAGACGATGCGCGAGGCGTGAAGCATCGCTGGTCTGTGCGTGCTACTCATTCTAGATTTCGCACAGCTGGCTCTCAAGTTTTCAGTTGTATAGTGCACTTGCTGAATGGGCATGCTGCAGTTATTTTGTGGAAATAATGCTGTTTCTAACAGGCATTCAATGGTTTAGGTACTCTTTGTGCACATCTTTGTTTGCACAGAGGATGCGCGAGGCGTGAAGTATCGCTGGTCTGTGCATGCTACTCATTCTAGATTTCGCACAGCTGGCTCTCAAGTTTTCAGTTGTTTCGTGCACTTGCTGAATGGGCATGCTGCAGCTCTTTTGTGGAAATAATGCTGTTTCTAACAGACATTCAATGGTTTAGGTACTCTTTGTGCACATCTTTGTTTGCACAGACGATGCGCGAGGCGTGAAGCATCGCTGGTCTGTGGATGCTACTCATTCTAGATTTCGCACAGCTGGCTCTCAAGTTTTCAGTTGTTTCGTGCACTTGCTGAATGGGCATGCTGCAGCTCTTTTGTGGAAATAATGCTGTTTCTAACAGGCATTCAATGGTTTAGGTACTCTTTGTGCACATCTTTGTTTGCACAGACGATGCGAGAGGCGTGAAGCATCGCTGGTCTGTGCATGCTACTCATTCTAGATTTCGCACAGCTGGCTCTCAAGTTTTCAGTTGTTTCGTGCACTTGCTGAATGGGCATGCTGCAGTTATTTTGTGGAAATAATGCTGTTTCTAACAGGCATTCAATGGTTTAGGTACTCTTTGTGCACATCTTTGTTTGCACAGACGATGCGCGAGGCGTGAAGCATCGCTGGTCTGTGCATGCTACTCATTCTAGATTTCGCACAGCTGGCTCTCAAGTTTTCAGTTGTTTCGTGCACTTGCTGAATGGGCATGCTGCAGCTCTTTTGTGGAAATAATGCTGTTTCTAACAGGCATTCAATGGTTTAGGTACTCTTCGTGCACATCTGTGTTTTGCACAGACGATGCGCGAGGCGTGAAGCATCGCTGGTCTGTGCATGCTACTCATTCTAGATTTCGCACAGCTGGCTCTCAAGTTTTCAGTTGTTTCGTGCACTTGATGAATGGGCATGCTGCAGCTCTTATGTGGAAATAATGCTGTTTCTAACAGGCATTCAATGGTTTAGGTACTCTTCGTGCACATCTGTGTTTTGCACAGACGATGCGCGAGGCGTGAAGCATCGCTGGTCTGTGCATGCTACTCATTCTAGATTTGGCACAGCTGGCTCTCAAGTTTTCAGTTGTATAGTGCACTTGCTGAATGGGCATGCTGCAGTTATTTTGTGGAAATAATGCTGTTTCTAACATTCATTCAATGGTTTAGGTACTCTTCGTGCACATCTTTGTTTGCACAGACGATGCGCGAGGCGTGAAGCATCGCTGGTCTGTGCATGCTACTCATTCTAGATTTCTCACAGCTGGCTCTCAAGTTTTCAGTTGTTTCGTGCACTTGCTGAATGGGCATGCTGCAGCTCTTATGTGGAAATAATGCTGTTTCTAATAGGCATTCAATGGTTTAGGTACTCTTCGTGCACATCTGTGTTTTGCACAGACGATGCGCGAGGCGTGAAGCATCGCTGGTCTGTACATGCTACTCATTCTACATTTCGCACAGCTGGCTCTCAAGTTTTCAGTTGTTTCGTGCACTTGCTGAATGGGCATGCTGCAGCTCTTTTGTGAAAATAATGCTGTTTCTAACAGGCATTCAATGGTTTAGGTACTCTTTGTGCACATCTTTGTTTGCACAGACGATGCGCGAGGCGTGAAGCATCGCTGGTCTGTGCATGCTACTCATTCTAGATTTCGCACAGCTGGCTCTCAAGTTTTCAGTTGTTTCGTGCACTTGCTGAATGGGCATGCTGCATCTCTTTTGTGGAAATAATGCTGTTTCTAACAGGCATTCAGTGGTTTAGGTACTCTTTGTGCACATCTTTGTTTGCACAGACGATGCGCGAGGCGTGAAGCATCGCTGGTCTGTGCATGCTACTCATTCTAGATTTCGCACAGCTGGCTCTCAAGTTTTCAGTTGTTTCGTGCACTTGCTGAATGGGCATGCTGCAGTTATTTTGTGGAAATAATGCTGTTTCTAACAGGCATTCAATGGTTTAGGTACTCTTTGTGCACATCTTTGTTTGCACAGACGATGCGCGAGGCGTGAAGCATCGCTGGTCTGTGCATGCTACTCATTCTAGATTTCGCACAGCTGGCTCTCAAGTTTTCAGTTGATAGTGCACTTGCTGAATGGGCATGCTGCAGTTATTGTGTGGAAATAATGCTGTTTCTAACAGGCATTCAATGGTTTAGGTACTCTTTGTGCACATCTTTGTTTGCACAGACGATGCGCGAGGCGTGAAGCATCGCTGGTCTGTGCATGCTACCCATTCTAGATTTCGCACAGCTGGCTCTCAAGTTTTCAGTTGTTTCGTGCACTTGCTGAATGGGCATGCTGCAGCTCTTTTGTGGAAATAATGCTGTTTCTAACAGGCATTCAATGGTTTAGGTACTCTTTGTGCACATCTTTGTTTGCACAGACGATGCGCGAGGCGTGAAGCATCGCTGGTCTGTGCATGCTACTCATTCTAGATTTCGCACAGCTGGCTCTCAAGTTTTCAGTTGTATAGTGCACTTGCTGAATGGGCATGCTGCAGTTATTTTGTGGAAATAATGCTGTTTCTAACAGGCATTCAATGGTTTAGGTACTCTTTGTGCACATCTTTGTTTGCACAGAGGATGCGCGAGGCGTGAAGCATCGCTGGTCTGTGCATGCTACTAATTCTAGATTTCGCACAGCTGGCTCTCAAGTTTTCAGTTGTTTCGTGCACTTGCTGAATGGGCATGCTGCAGCTCTTTTGTGGAAATAATGCTGTTTCTAACAGGCATTCAATGGTTTAGGTACTCTTCGTGCACATCTGTGTTTTGCACAGATGATCCGCGAGGCGTGAAGCATCGCTGGTCTGTGCATGCTACTTATTCTAGATTTCGCACAGCTGGCTCTCAAGTTTTCAGTTGTTTCGTGCACTTGCTGAATGGGCATGCTGCAGCTCTTTTGTGGATATAATGCTGTTTCTAACAGGCATTCAATGGTTTAGGTACTCTTTGTGCACATCTTTGTTTGCACAGACGATGCGCGAGGCGTGAAGCATCGCTGGTCTGTGCATGCTACTCATTCTAGATTTCTCACAGCTGGCTCTCAAGTTTTCAGTTGTTTCGTGCACTTGCTGAATGGGCATGCTGCAGCTCTTATGTGGAAATAATGCTGTTTCTAATAGGCATTCAATGGTTTAGGTACTCTTCGTGCACATCTGTGTTTTGCACAGACGATGCGCGAGGCGTGAAGCATCGCTGGTCTGTACATGCTACTCATTCTACATTTCGCACAGCTGGCTCTCAAGTTTTCAGTTGTTTCGTGCACTTGCTGAATGGGCATGCTGCAGCTCTTTTGTGGAAATAATGCTGTTTCTAACAGGCATTCAATGGTTTAGGTACTCTTCGTGCACATCTGTGTTTTGCACAGACGATGCGCGAGGCGTGAAGCATCGCTGGTCTGAGCATGCTACTCATTCTAGATTTCGCACAGCTGGCTCTCAAGTTTTCAGTTGTTTCGTGCACTTGATGAATGGGCATGCTGCAGCTCTTATGTGGAAATAATGCTGTTTCTAACAGGCATTCAATGGTTTAGGTACTCATCGTGCACATCTGTGTTTTGCACAGACGATGCGCGAGGCGTGAAGCATCGCTGGTCTGTGCATGCTACTCATTCTAGATTTGGCACAGCTGGCTCTCAAGTTTTCAGTTGTATAGTGCACTTGCTGAATGGGCATGCTGCAGTTATTTTGTGGAAATAATGCTGTTTCTAACATTCATTCAATGGTTTAGGTACTCTTCGTGCACATCTTTGTTTGCACAGACGATGCGCGAGGCGTGAAGCATCGCTGGTCTGTGCATGCTACTCATTCTAGATTTCGCACAGCTGGCTCTCAAGTTTTCAGTTGTTTCGTGCACTTGCTGAATGGGCATGCTGCAGCTCTTATGTGGAAATAATGCTGTTTCTAATAGGCATTCAATGGTTTAGGTACTCTTCGTGCACATCTGTGTTTTGCACAGACGATGCGCGAGGCGTGAAGCATCGCTGGTCTGTACATGCTACTCATTCTACATTTCGCACAGCTGGCTCTCAAGTTTTCAGTTGTTTCGTGCACTTGCTGAATGGGCATGCTGCAGCTCTTTTGTGGAAATAATGCTGTTTCTAACAGGCATTCAATGGTTTAGGTACTCTTTGTGCACATCTTTGTTTGCACAGACGATGCGCGAGGCGTGAAGCATCGCTGGTCTGTGCATGCTACTCATTCTAGATTTCGCACAGCTGGCTCTCAAGTTTTCAGTTGTTTCGTGCACTTGCTGAATGGGCATGCTGCATCTCTTTTGTGGAAATAATGCTGTTTCTAACAGGCATTCAGTGGTTTAGGTACTCTTTGTGCACATCTTTGTTTGCACAGACGATGCGCGAGGCGTGAAGCATCGCTGGTCTGTGCATGCTACTCATTCTAGATTTCGCACAGCTGGCTCTCAAGTTTTCAGTTGTTTCGTGCACTTGCTGAATGGGCATGCTGCAGTTATTTTGTGGAAATAATGCTGTTTCTAACAGGCATTCAATGGTTTAGGTACTCTTTGTGCACATCTTTGTTTGCACAGACGATGCGCGAGGCGTGAAGCATCGCTGGTCTGTGCATGCTACTCGTTCTAGATTTCGCACAGCTGGCTCTCAAGTTTTCAGTTGTTTCGAGCACTTGCTGAATGGGCATGCTGCAGCTCTTTTGTGGAAATAATGCTGTTTCTAACAGGCATTCAATGGTTTAGGTACTCTTCGTGCACATCTTTGTTTGCACAGACGATGCGCGAGGCGTGAAGCATCGCTGGTCTGTGCATGCTACTTATTCTAGATTTCTCACAGCTGGCTCTCAAGTTTTCAGTTGTTTCGTGCACTTGCTGAATGGGCATGCTGCAGCTCTTATGTGGAAATAATGCTGTTTCTAATAGGCATTCAATGGTTTAGGTACTCTTCGTGCACATCTGTGTTTTGCACAGACGATGCGCGAGGCGTGAAGCATCGCTGGTCTGTACATGCTACTCATTCTACATTTCGCACAGCTGGCTCTCAAGTTTTCAGTTGTTTCGTGCACTTGCTGAATGGGCATGCTGCAGCTCTTTTGTGAAAATAATGCTGTTTCTAACAGGCATTCAATGGTTTAGGTACTCTTTGTGCACATCTTTGTTTGCACAGACGATGCGCGAGGCGTGAAGCATCGCTGGTCTGTGCATGCTACTCATTCTAGATTTCGCACAGCTGGCTCTCAAGTTTTCAGTTCTTTCGTGCACTTGCTGAATGGGCATGCTGCATCTCTTTTGTGGAAATAATGCTGTTTCTAACAGGCATTCAGTGGTTTAGGTACTCTTTGTGCACATCTTTGTTTGCACAGACGATGCGCGAGGCGTGAAGCATCGCTGGTCTGTGCATGCTACTCATTCTAGATTTCGCACAGCTGGCTCTCAAGTTTTCAGTTGTTTCGTGCACTTGCTGAATGGGCATGCTGCAGTTATTTTGTGGAAATAATGCTGTTTCTAACAGGCATTCAATGGTTTAGGTACTCTTTGTGCACATCTTTGTTTGCACAGACGATGCGCGAGGCGTGAAGCATCGCTGGTCTGTGCATGCTACTCGTTCTAGATTTCGCACAGCTGGCTCTCAAGTTTTCAGTTGTTTCGTGCACTTGCTGAATGGGCATGCTGCAGCTCTTTTGTGGAAATAATGCTGTTTCTAACAGGCATTCAATGGTTTAGGTACTCTTCGTGCACATCTGTGTTTTGCACAGACGATGCGCGAGGCGTGAAGCATCGCTGGTCTGTGCATGCTACTCATTCTAGATTTCGCACATCTTGCTCTCAAGTTTTCAGTTGTTTCGTGCACTTGCTGAATGGGCATGCTGCAGCTCTTTTGTGGAAATAATGCTGTTTCTAACAGGCATTCAATGGTTTAGGTACTCTTTGTGCACATCTTTGTTTGCACAGACGATACGCGAGGCATGAAGCATCGCTGGTCTGTGCATGCTACTCATTCTAGATTTCGCACAGCTGGCTCTCAAGTTTTCAGTTGTTTCGTGCACTTGCTGAATGGGCATGCTGCAGCTCTTATGTGGAAATAATGCTGTTTCTAACAGGCCTTCAATGGTTTAGGTACTCTTCGTGCACATCTTTGTTTTGCACAGACGATGCGCGAGGCGTGAAGCATCGCTGGTCTGTGCATGCTACTCATTCTAGATTTCGCACAGCTGGCTCTCAAGTTTTCAGTTGTATAGTGCACTTGCTGAATGGGCATGCTGCAGTTATTTTGTGGAAATAATGCTGTTTCTAACATTCATTCAATGGTTTAGGTACTCTTTGTGCACATCTTTGTTTGCACAGAGGATGCGCGAGGCGTGAAGCATCGCTGGTCTGTGCATGCTACTCATTCTAGATTTCGCACAGCTGGCTCTCAAGTTTTCAGTTGTTTCGTGCACTTGCTGAATGGGCATGCTGCAGTTATTTTGTGGAAATAATGCTGTTTCTAACAGGCATTCAATGGTTTAGGTACTCTTTGTGCACATCTTTGTTTGCACAGACGATGCGCGAGGCGTGAAGCATCGCTGGTCTGTGCATGCTACTCATTCTAGATTTGGCACAGCTGGCTCTCAAGTTTTCAGTTGTATAGTGCACTTGCTGAATGGGCATGCTGCAGTTATTTTGTGGAAATAATGCTGTTTCTAACATTCATTCAGTGGTTTAGGTACTCTTCGTGCACATCTTTGTTTGCACAGACGATGCGCGAGGCGTGAAGCATCGCTGGTCTGTGCATGCTACTCATTCTAGATTTCTCACAGCTGGCTCTCAAGTTTTCAGTTGTTTCGTGCACTTGCTGAATGGGCATGCTGCAGCTCTTATGTGGAAATAATGCTGTTTCTAATAGGCATTCAATGGTTTAGGTACTCTTCGTGCACATCTGTGTTTTGCACAGACGATGCGCGAGGCGTGAAGCATCGCTGGTCTGTACATGCTACTCATTCTACATTTCGCACAGCTGGCTCTCAAGTTTTCAGTTGTTTCGTGCACTTGCTGAATGGGCATGCTGCAGCTCTTTTGTGAAAATAATGCTGTTTCTAACAGGCATTCAATGGTTTAGGTACTCTTTGTGCACATCTTTGTTTGCACAGACGATGCGCGAGGCGTGAAGCATCGCTGGTCTGTGCATGCTACTCATTCTAGATTTCGCACAGCTGGCTCTCAAGTTTTCAGTTGTTTCGTGCACTTGCTGAATGGGCATGCTGCATCTCTTTTGTGGAAATAATGCTGTTTCTAACAGGCATTCAGTGGTTTAGGTACTCTTTGTGCACATCTTTGTTTGCACAGACGATGCGCGAGGCGTGAAGCATCGCTGGTCTGTGCATGCTACTCATTCTAGATTTCGCATAGCTGGCTCTCAAGTTTTCAGTTGTTTCGTGCACTTGCTGAATGGGCATGCTGCAGTTATTTTGTGGAAATAATGCTGTTTCTAACAGGCATTCAATGGTTTAGGTACTCTTTGTGCACATCTTTGTTTGCACAGACGATGCGCGAGGCGTGAAGCATCGCTGGTCTGTGCATGCTACTCATTCTAGATTTCGCACAGCTGGCTCTCAAGTTTTCAGTTGATAGTGCACTTGCTGAATGGGCATGCTGCAGTTATTGTGTGGAAATAATGCTCTTTCTAACAGGCATTCAATGGTTTAGGTACTCTTTGTGCACATCTTTGTTTGCACAGACGATGCGCGAGGCGTGAAGCATCGCTGGTCTGTGCATGCTACCCATTCTAGATTTCGCACAGCTGGCTCTCAAGTTTTCAGTTGTTTCGTGCACTTGCTGAATGGGCATGCTGCAGCTCTTTTGTGGAAATAATGCTGTTTCTAACAGGCATTCAATGGTTTAGGTACTCTTTGTGCACATCTTTGTTTGCACAGACGATGCGCGAGGCGTGAAGCATCGCTGGTCTGTGCATGCTACTCATTCTAGATTTCGCACAGCTGGCTCTCAAGTTTTCAGTTGTATAGTGCACTTGCTGAATGGGCATGCTGCAGTTATTTTGTGGAAATAATGCTGTTTCTAACAGGCATTCAATGGTTTAGGTACTCTTTGTGCACATCTTTGTTTGCACAGAGGATGCGCGAGGCGTGAAGCATCGCTGGTCTGTGCATGCTACTAATTCTAGATTTCGCACAGCTGGCTCTCAAGTTTTCAGTTGTTTCGTGCACTTGCTGAATGGGCATGCTGCAGCTCTTTTGTGGAAATAATGCTGTTTCTAACAGGCATTCAATGGTTTAGGTACTCTTCGTGCACATCTGTGTTTTGCACAGATGATCCGCGAGGCGTGAAGCATCGCTGGTCTGTGCATGCTACTTATTCTAGATTTCGCACAGCTGGCTCTCAAGTTTTCAGTTGTTTCGTGCACTTGCTGAATGGGCATGCTGCAGCTCTTTTGTGGATATAATGCTGTTTCTAACAGGCATTCAATGGTTTAGGTACTCTTTGTGCACATCTTTGTTTGCACAGACGATGCGCGAGGCGTGAAGCATCGCTGGTCTGTGCATGCTACTCATTCTAGATTTCTCACAGCTGGCTCTCAAGTTTTCAGTTGTTTCGTGCACTTGCTGAATGGGCATGCTGCAGCTCTTATGTGGAAATAATGCTGTTTCTAATAGGCATTCAATGGTTTAGGTACTCTTCGTGCACATCTGTGTTTTGCACAGACGATGCGCGAGGCGTGAGGCATCGCTGGTCTGTACATGCTACTCATTCTACATTTCGCACAGCTGGCTCTCAAGTTTTCAGTTGTTTCGTGCACTTGCTGAATGGGCATGCTGCAGCTCTTTTGTGGAAATAATGCTGTTTCTAACAGGCATTCAATGGTTTAGGTACTCTTCGTGCACATCTGTGTTTTGCACAGACGATGCGCGAGGCGTGAAGCATCGCTGGTCTGTGCATGCTACTCATTCTAGATTTCGCACAGCTGGCTCTCAAGTTTTCAGTTGTTTCGTGCACTTGATGAATGGCCATGCTGCAGCTCTTATGTGGAAATAATGCTGTTTCTAACAGGCATTCAATGGTTTAGGTACTCTTCGTGCACATCTGTGTTTTGCACAGACGATGCGCGAGGCGTGAAGCATCGCTGGTCTGTGCATGCTACTCATTCTAGATTTGGCACAGCTGGCTCTCAAGTTTTCAGTTGTATAGTGCACTTGCTGAATGGGCATGCTGCAGTTATTTTGTGGAAATAATGCTGTTTCTAACATTCATTCAATGGTTTAGGTACTCTTCGTGCACATCTTTGTTTGCACAGACGATGCGCGAGGCGTGAAGCATCGCTGGTCTGTGCATGCTACTCATTCTAGATTTCTCACCGCTGGCTCTCAAGTTTTCAGTTGTTTCGTGCACTTGCTGAATGGGCATGCTGCAGCTCTTATGTCGAAATAATGCTGTTTCTAATAGGCATTCAATGGTTTAGGTACTCTTCGTGCACATCTGTGTTTTGCACAGACGATGCGCGAGGCGTGAAGCATCGCTGGTCTGTACATGCTACTCATTCTACATTTCGCACAGCTGGCTCTCAAGTTTTCAGTTGTTTCGTGCACTTGCTGAATGGGCATGCTGCAGCTCTTTTGTGGAAATAATGCTGTTTCTAACAGGCATTCAATGGTTTAGGTACTCTTTGTGCACATCTTTGTTTGCACAGACGATGCGCGAGGCGTGAAGCATCGCTGGTCTGTGCATGCTACTCATTCTAGATTTCGCACAGCTGGCTCTCAAGTTTTCAGTAGTTTCGTGCACTTGCTGAATGGGCATGCTGCATCTCTTTTGTGGAAATAATGCTGTTTCTAACAGGCATTCAGTGGTTTAGGTACTCTTTGTGCACATCTTTGTTTGCACAGACGATGCGCGAGGCGTGAAGCATCGCTGGTCTGTGCATGCTACTCATTCTAGATTTCGCACAGCTGGCTCTCAAGTTTTCAGTTGTTTCGTGCACTTGCTGAATGGGCATGCTGCAGCTCTTTTGTGGAAATAATGCTGTTTCTAACAGGCATTCAATGGTTTAGGTACTCTTCGTGCACATCTTTGTTTTGCACAGACGATGCGCGAGGCGTGAAGCATCGCTGGTCTGTGCATGCTACTCATTCTACATTTCGCACAGCTGGCTCTCAAGTTTTCAGTTGTTTCGTGCACTTGCTGAATGGGCATGCTGCAGTTATTTTGTGGAAATAATGCTGTTTCTAACAGGCATTCAATGGTTTAGGTACTCTTTGTGCACATCTTTGTTTGCACAGACGATGCGCGAGGCGTGAAGCATCGCTGGTCTGTGCATGCTACTCATTCTAGATTTCGCACAGCTGGCTCTCAAGTTTTCAGTTGTTTCGAGCACTTGCTGAATGGGCATGCTGCAGCTCTTTTGTGGAAATAATGCTGTTTCTAACAGGCATTCAATGGTTTAGGTACTCTTCGTGCACATCTTTGTTTGCACAGACGATGCGCGAGGCGTGAAGCATCGCTGGTCTGTGCATGCTACTCATTCTAGATTTCGCACAGCTGGCTCTCAAGTTTTCAGTTGTTTCGTGCACTTGCTGAATGGGCATGCTGCAGCTCTTTTGTGGAAATAATGCTGTTTCTAACAGGCATTCAATGGTTTAGGTACTCTTCGTGCACATCTTTGTTTTGCACAGACGATGCGCGAGGCGTGAAGCATCGCTGGTCTGTGCATGCTACTCATTCTAGATTTCGCACAGCTGGCTCTCAAGTTTTTAGTTGTATAGTGCACTTGCTGAATGGGCATGCTGCAGTTATTTTGTGGAAATAATGCTGTTTCTAACATTCATTCAATGGTTTAGGTACTCTTTGTGCACATCTTTGTTTGCACAGAGGATGCGCGAGGCGTGAAGCATCGCTGGTCTGTGCATGCTACTCATTCTAGATTTCGCACAGCTGGCTCTCAAGTTTTCAGTTGTTTCGTCCACTTGCTGAATGGGCATGCTGCAGCTCTTTTGTGGAAATAATGCTGTTTCTAACAGGCATTCAGTGGTTTAGGTACTCTTTGTGCACATCTTTGTTTGCACAGACGATGCGCGAGGCGTGAAGCATCGCTGGTCTGTGCATGCTACTCATTCTAGATTTCGCACAGCTGGCTCTCAAGTTTTCAGTTGTTTCGTGCACTTGCTGAATGGGCATGCTGCAGTTATTTTGTGGAAATAATGCTGTTTCTAACAGGCATTCAATGGTTTAGGTACTCTTTGTGCACATCTTTGTTTGCACAGACGATGCGCGAGGCGTGAAGCATCGCTGGTCTGTGCATGCTACTCGTTCTAGATTTCGCACAGCTGGCTCTCAAGTTTTCAGTTGTTTCGTGCACTTGCTGAATGGGCATGCTGCAGCTCTTTTGTGAAAATAATGCTGTTTCTAACAGGCATTCAATGGTTTAGGTACTCTTTGTGCACATCTTTGTTTGCACAGACGATGCGCGAGGCGTGAAGCATCGCTGGTCTGTGCATGCTACTCATTCTAGATTTCGCACAGCTGGCTCTCAAGTTTTCAGTTCTTTCGTGCACTTGCTGAATGGGCATGCTGCATCTCTTTTGTGGAAATAATGCTGTTTCTAACAGGCATTCAGTGGTTTAGGTACTCTTTGTGCACATCTTTGTTTGCACAGACGATGCGCGAGGCGTGAAGCATCGCTGGTCTGTGCATGCTACTCATTCTAGATTTCGCACAGCTGGCTCTCAAGTTTTCAGTTGTTTCGTGCACTTGCTGAATGGGCATGCTGCAGTTATTTTGTGGAAATAATGCTGTTTCTAACAGGCATTCAATGGTTTAGGTACTCTTTGTGCACATCTTTGTTTGCACAGACGATGCGCGAGGCGTGAAGCATCGCTGGTCTGTGCATGCTACTCGTTCTAGATTTCGCACAGCTGGCTCTCAAGTTTTCAGTTGTTTCGTGCACTTGCTGAATGGGCATGCTGCAGCTCTTTTGTGGAAATAATGCTGTTTCTAACAGGCATTCAATGGTTTAGGTACTCTTCGTGCACATCTGTGTTTTGCACAGACGATGCGCGAGGCGTGAAGCATCGCTGGTCTGTGCATGCTACTCATTCTAGATTTCGCACATCTTGCTCTCAAGTTTTCAGTTGTTTCGTGCACTTGCTGAATGGGCATGCTGCAGCTCTTTTGTGGAAATAATGCTGTTTCTAACAGGCATTCAATGGTTTAGGTACTCTTTGTGCACATCTTTGTTTGCACAGGCGATACGCGAGGCATGAAGCATCGCTGGTCTGTGCATGCTACTCATTCTAGATTTCGCACAGCTGGCTCTCAAGTTTTCAGTTGTTTCGTGCACTTGCTGAATGGGCATGCTGCAGCTCTTATGTGGAAATAATGCTGTTTCTAACAGGCCTTCAATGGTTTAGGTACTCTTCGTGCACATCTTTGTTTTGCACAGACGATGCGCGAGGCGTGAAGCATCGCTGGTCTGTGCATGCTACTCATTCTAGATTTCGCACAGCTGGCTCTCAAGTTTTCAGTTGTTTCGTGCACTTGCTGAATGGGCATGCTGCAGTTATTTTGTGGAAATAATGCTGTTTCTAACATTCATTCAATGGTTTAGGTACTCTTTGTGCACATCTTTGTTTGCACAGAGGATGCGCGAGGCGTGAAGCATCGCTGGTCTGTGCATGCTACTCATTCTAGATTTCGCACAGCTGGCTCTCAAGTTTTCAGTTGTTTCGTGCACTTGCTGAATGGGCATGCTGCAGTTATTTTGTGGAAATAATGCTGTTTCTAACAGGCATTCAATGGTTTAGGTACTCTTTGTGCACATCTTTGTTTGCACAGACGATGCGCGAGGCTTGAAGCATCGCTGGTCTGTGCATGCTACTCATTCTAGATTTGGCACAGCTGGCTCTCAAGTTTTCAGTTGTATAGTGCACTTGCTGAATGGGCATGCTGCAGTTATTTTGTGGAAATAATGCTGTTTCTAACATTCATTCAATGGTTTAGGTACTCTTCGTGCACATCTTTGTTTGCACAGACGATGCGCGAGGCGTGAAGCATCGCTGGTCTGTGCATGCTACTCATTCTAGATTTCTCACAGCTGGCTCTCAAGTTTTCAGTTGTTTCGTGCACTTGCTGAATGGGCATGCTGCAGCTCTTATGTGGAAATAATGCTGTTTCTAATAGGCATTCAATGGTTTAGGTACTCTTCGTGCACATCTGTGTTTTGCACAGACGATGCGCGAGGCGTGAAGCATCGCTGGTCTGTACATGCTACTCATTCTACATTTCGCACAGCTGGCTCTCAAGTTTTCAGTTGTTTCGTGCACTTGCTGAATGGGCATGCTGCAGCTCTTTTGTGAAAATAATGCTGTTTCTAACAGGCATTCAATGGTTTAGGTACTCTTTGTGCACATCTTTGTTTGCACAGACGATGCGCGAGGCGTGAAGCATCGCTGGTCTGTGCATGCTACTCATTCTAGATTTCGCACAGCTGGCTCTCAAGTTTTCAGTTGTTTCGTGCACTTGCTGAATGGGCATGCTGCATCTCTTTTGTGGAAATAATGCTGTTTCTAACAGGCATTCAGTGGTTTAGGTACTCTTTGTGCACATCTTTGTTTGCACAGACGATGCGCGAGGCGTGAAGCATCGCTGGTCTGTGCATGCTACTCATTCTAGATTTCGCACAGCTGGCTCTCAAGTTTTCAGTTGTTTCGTGCACTTGCTGAATGGGCATGCTGCAGTTATTTTGTGGAAATAATGCTGTTTCTAACAGGCATTCAATGGTTTAGGTACTCTTTGTGCACATCTTTGTTTGCACAGACGATGCGCGAGGCGTGAAGCATCGCTGGTCTGTGCATGCTACTCATTCTAGATTTCGCACAGCTGGCTATCAAGTTTTCAGTTGATAGTGCACTTGCTGAATGGGCATGCTGCAGTTATTGTGTGGAAATAATGCTGTTTCTAACAGGCATTCAATGGTTTAGGTACTCTTTGTGCACATCTTTGTTTGCACAGACGATGCGCGAGGCGTGAAGCATCGCTGGTCTGTGCATGCTACCCATTCTAGATTTCGCACAGCTGGCTCTCAAGTTTTCAGTTGTTTCGTGCACTTGCTGAATGGGCATGCTGCAGCTCTTTTGTGGAAATAATGCTGTTTCTAACAGGCATTCAATGGTTTAGGTACTCTTTGTGCACATCTTTGTTTGCACAGACGATGCGCGAGGCGTGAAGCATCGCTGGTCTGTGCATGCTACTCATTCTAGATTTCGCACAGCTGGCTCTCAAGTTTTCAGTTGTATAGTGCACTTGCTGAATGGGCATGCTGCAGTTATTTTGTGGAAATAATGCTGTTTCTAACAGGCATTCAATGGTTTAGGTACTCTTTGTGCACATCTTTGTTTGCACAGAGGATGCGCGAGGCGTGAAGCATCGCTGGTCTGTGCATGCTACTAATTCTAGATTTCGCACAGCTGGCTCTCAAGTTTTCAGTTGTTTCGTGCACTTGCTGAATGGGCATGCTGCAGCTCTTTTGTGGAAATAATGCTGTTTCTAACAGGCATTCAATGGTTTAGGTACTCTTCGTGCACATCTCTGTTTTGCACAGATGATCCGCGAGGCGTGAAGCATCGCTGGTCTGTGCATGCTACTTCTTCTAGATTTCGCACAGCTGGCTCTCAAGTTTTCAGTTGTTTCGTGCACTTGCTGAATGGGCATGCTGCAGCTCTTTTGTGGATATAATGCTGTTTCTAACAGGCATTCAATGGTTTAGGTACTCTTTGTTCACATCTTTGTTTGCACAGACGATGCGCGAGGCGTGAAGCATCGCTGGTCTGTGCATGCTACTCATTCTAGATTTCTCACAGCTGGCTCTCAAGTTTTCAGTTGTTTCGTGCACTTGCTGAATGGGCATGCTGCAGCTCTTATGTGGAAATAATGCTGTTTCTAATAGGCATTCAATGGTTTAGGTACTCTTCGTGCACATCAGTGTTTTGCACAGACGATGCGCGAGGCGTGAAGCATCGCTGGTCTGTACATGCTACTCATTCTACATTTCGCACAGCTGGCTCTCAAGTTTTCAGTTGTTTCGTGCACTTGCTGAATGGGCATGCTGCAGCTCTTTTGTGGAAATAATGCTGTTTCTAACAGGCATTCAATGGTTTAGGTACTCTTCGTGCACATCTGTGTTTTGCACAGACGATGCGCGAGGCGTGAAGCATCGCTGGTCTGTGCATGCTACTCATTCTAGATTTCGCACAGCTGGCTCTCAAGTTTTCAGTTGTTTCGTGCACTTGATGAATGGGCATGCTGCAGCTCTTATGTGGAAATAATGCTGTTTCTAACAGGCATTCAATGGTTTAGGTACTCTTCGTGCACATCTGTGTTTTGCACAGACGATGCGCGAGGCGTGAAGCATCGCTGGTCTGTGCATGCTACTCATTCTAGATTTGGCACAGCTGGCTCTCAAGTTTTCAGTTGTATAGTGCACTTGCTGAATGGGCATGCTGCAGTTATTTTGTGGAAATAATGCTGTTTCTAACATTCATTCAATGGTTTAGGTACTCTTCGTGCACATCTTTGTTTGCACAGACGATGCGCGAGGCGTGAAGCATCGCTGGTCTGTGCATGCTACTCATTCTAGATTTCTCACAGCTGGCTCTCAAGTTTTCAGTTGTTTCGTGCACTTGCTGAATGGGCATGCTGCAGCTCTTATGTCGAAATAATGCTGTTTCTAATAGGCATTCAATGGTTTAGGTACTCTTCGTGCACATCTGTGTTTTGCACAGACGATGCGCGAGGCGTGAAGCATCGCTGGTCTGTACATGCTACTCATTCTACATTTCGCACAGCTGGCTCTCAAGTTTTCAGTTGTTTCGTGCACTTGCTGAATGGGCATGCTGCAGCTCTTTTGTGGAAATAATGCTGTTTCTAACAGGCATTCAATGGTTTAGGTACTCTTTGTGCACATCTTTGTTTGCACAGACGATGCGCGAGGCGTGAAGCATCGCTGGTCTGTGCATGCTACTCATTCTAGATTTCGCACAGCTGGCTCTCAAGTTTTCAGTTGTTTCGTGCACTTGCTGAATGGGCATGCTGCATCTCTTTTGTGGAAATAATGCTGTTTCTAACAGGCATTCAGTGGTTTAGGTACTCTTTGTGCACATCTTTGTTTGCACAGACGATGCGCGAGGCGTGAAGCATCGCTGGTCTGTGCATGCTACTCATTCAAAATTTCGCACAGCTGGCTCTCAAGTTTTCAGTTGTTTCGTGCACTTGCTGAATGGGCATGCTGCAGTTATTTTGTGGAAATAATGCTGTTTCTAACAGGCATTCAATGGTTTAGGTACTCTTTGTGCACATCTTTGTTTGCACAGACGATGCGCGAGGCGTGAAGCATCGCTGGTCTGTGCATGCTACTCATTCTAGATTTCGCACAGCTGGCTCTCAAGTTTTCAGTTGTTTCGAGCACTTGCTGAATGGGCATGCTGCAGCTCTTTTGTGGAAATAATGCTGTTTCTAACAGGCATTCAATGGTTTAGGTACTCTTCGTGCACATCTTTGTTTGCACAGACGATGCGCGAGGCGTGAAGCATCGCTGGTCTGTGCATGCTACTCATTCTAGATTTCGCACAGCTGGCTCTCAAGTTTTCAGTTGTTTCGTGCACTTGCTGAATGGGCATGCTGCAGCTCTTTTGTGGAAATAATGCTGTTTCTAACAGGCATTCAATGGTTTAGGTACTCTTCGTGCACATCTTTGTTTTGCACAGACGATGCGCGAGGCGTGAAGCATCGCTGGTCTGTGCATGCTACTCATTCTAGATTTCGCACAGCTGGCTCTCAAGTTTTTAGTTGTATAGTGCACTTGCTGAATGGGCATGCTGCAGTTATTTTGTGGAAATAATGCTGTTTCTAACATTCATTCAATGGTTTAGGTACTCTTTGTGCACATCTTTGTTTGCACAGAGGATGCGCGAGGCGTGAAGCATCGCTGGTCTGTGCATGCTACTCATTCTAGATTTCGCACAGCTGGCTCTCAAGTTTTCAGTTGTTTCGTCCACTTGCTGAATGGGCATGCTGCAGCTCTTTTGTGGAAATAATGCTGTTTCTAACAGGCATTCAATGGTTTAGGTACTCTTTGTGCACATCTGTGTTTTGCACAGACGATGCGCGAGGCGTGAAGCATCGCTGGTCTGTGCATGCTACTCATTCTAGATTTCGCACATCTGGCTCTCAAGTTTTCAGTTGTTTCGTGCACTTGCTGAATGGGCATGCTGCAGCTCTTTTGTGGAAATAATGCTGTTTCTAACAGGCATTCAATGGTTTAGGTACTCTGTGCACATCTTTGTTTGCACAGACGATACGCGAGGCATGAAGCATCGCTGGTCTGTGCATGCTACTCATTCTAGATTTCGCACAGCTGGCTCTCAAGTTTTCAGTTGTTTCGTGCACTTGCTGAATGGGCATGCTGCAGCTCTTATGTGGAAATAATGCTGTTTCTAACAGGCCTTCAATGGTTTAGGTACTCTTCGTGCACATCTGTGTTTTGCACAGACGATGCGCGAGGCGTGAAGCATCGCTGGTCTGTGCATGCTACTCATTCTAGATTTCGCACAGCTGGCTCTCAAGTTTTCAGTTGTATAGTGCACTTGCTGAATGGGCATGCTGCAGTTATTTTGTGGAAATAATGCTGTTTCTAACATTCATTCAATGGTTTAGGTACTCTTTGTGCACATCTTTGTTTGCACAGAGGATGCGCGAGGCGTGAAGCATCGCTGGTCTGTGCATGCTACTCATTCTAGATTTCGCACAGCTGGCTCTCAAGTTTTCAGTTGTATAGTGCACTTGCTGAATGGGCATGCTGCAGTTTTTTTGTGGAAATAATGCTGTTTCTAACATTCATTCAATGGTTTAGGTACTCTTTGTGCACATCTTTGTTTGCACAGAGGATGCGCGAGGCGTGAAGCATCGCTGGTCTGTGCATGCTACTCATTCTAGATTTCGCACAGCTGGCTCTCAAGTTTTCAGTTGTTTCGTGCACTTGCTGAATGGGCATGCTGCAGTTATTTTGTGGAAATAATGCTGTTTCTAACAGGCATTCAATGGTTTAGGTACTCTTTGTGCACATCTTTGTTTGCACAGACGATGCGCGAGGCGTGAAGCATCGCTGGTCTGTGCATGCTACTCATTCTAGATTTGGCACAGCTGGCTCTCAAGTTTTCAGTTGTATAGTGCACTTGCTGAATGGGCATGCTGCAGTTATTTTGTGGAAATAATGCTGTTTCTAACATTCATTCAATGGTTTAGGTACTCTTCGTGCACATCTTTGTTTGCACAGACGATGCGCGAGGCGTGAAGCATCGCTGGTCTGTGCATGCTACTCATTCTAGATTTCTCACAGCTGGCTCTCAAGTTTTCAGTTGTTTCGTGCACTTGCTGAATGGGCATGCTGCAGCTCTTATGTGGAAATAATGCTGTTTCTAATAGGCATTCAATGGTTTAGGTACTCTTCGTGCACATCTGTGTTTTGCACAGACGATGCGCGAGGCGTGAAGCATCGCTGGTCTGTACATGCTACTCATTCTACATTTCGCACAGCTGGCTCTCAAGTTTTCAGTTGTTTCGTGCACTTGCTGAATGGGCATGCTGCAGCTCTTTTGTGAAAATAATGCTGTTTCTAACAGGCATTCAATGGTTTAGGTACTCTTTGTGCACATCTTTGTTTGCACAGACGATGCGCGAGGCGTGAAGCATCGCTGGTCTGTGCATGCTACTCATTCTAGATTTCGCACAGCTGGCTCTCAAGTTTTCAGTTGTTTCGTGCACTTGCTGAATGGGCATGCTGCATCTCTTTTGTGGAAATAATGCTGTTTCTAACAGGCATTCAGTGGTTTAGGTACTCTTTGTGCACATCTTTGTTTGCACAGACGATGCGCGAGGCGTGAAGCATCGCTGGTCTGTGCATGCTACTCATTCTAGATTTCGCACAGCTGGCTCTCAAGTTTTCAGTTGTTTCGTGCACTTGCTGAATGGGCATGCTGCAGTTATTTTGTGGAAATAATGCTGTTTCTAACAGGCATTCAATGGTTTAGGTACTCTTTGTGCACATCTTTGTTTGCACAGACGATGCGCGAGGCGTGAAGCATCGCTGGTCTGTGCATGCTACTCATTCTAGATTTCGCACAGCTGGCTCTCAAGTTTTCAGTTGATAGTGCACTTGCTGAATGGGCATGCTGCAGTTATTGTGTGGAAATAATGCTGTTTCTAACAGGCATTCAATGGTTTAGGTACTCTTTGTGCACATCTTTGTTTGCACAGACGATGCGCGAGGCGTGAAGCATCGCTGGTCTGTGCATGCTACCCATTCTAGATTTCGCACAGCTGGCTCTCAAGTTTTCAGTTGTTTCGTGCACTTGCTGAATGGGCATGCTGCAGCTCTTTTGTGGAAATAATGCTGTTTCTAACAGGCATTCAATGGTTTAGGTACTCTTTGTGCACATCTTTGTTTGCACAGACGATGCGCGAGGCGTGAAGCATCGCTGGTCTGTGCATGCTACTCATTCTAGATTTCGCACAGCTGGCTCTCAAGTTTTCAGTTGTATAGTGCACTTGCTGAATGGGCATGCTGCAGTTATTTTGTGGAAATAATGCTGTTTCTAACAGGCATTCAATGGTTTAGGTACTCTTTGTGCACATCTTTGTTTGCACAGAGGATGCGCGAGGCGTGAAGCATCGCTGGTCTGTGCATGCTACTAATTCTAGATTTCGCACAGCTGGCTCTCAAGTTTTCAGTTGTTTCGTGCACTTGCTGAATGGGCATGCTGCAGCTCTTTTGTGGAAATAATGCTGTTTCTAACAGGCATTCAATGGTTTAGGTACTCTTCGTGCACATCTGTGTTTTGCACAGATGATCCGCGAGGCGTGAAGCATCGCTGGTCTGTGCATGCTACTTATTCTAGATTTCGCACAGCTGGCTCTCAAGTTTTCAGTTGTTTCGTGCACTTGCTGAATGGGCATGCTGCAGCTCTTTTGTGGATATAATGCTGTTTCTAACAGGCATTCAATGGTTTAGGTACTCTTTGTTCACATCTTTGTTTGCACAGACGATGCGCGAGGCGTGAAGCATCGCTGGTCTGTGCATGCTACTCATTCTAGATTTCTCACAGCTGGCTCTCAAGTTTTCAGTTGTTTCGTGCACTTGCTGAATGGGCATGCTGCAGCTCTTATGTGGAAATAATGCTGTTTCTAATAGGCATTCAATGGTTTAGGTACTCTTCGTGCACATCAGTGTTTTGCACAGACGATGCGCGAGGCGTGAAGCATCGCTGGTCTGTACATGCTACTCATTCTACATTTCGCACAGCTGGCTCTCAAGTTTTCAGTTGTTTCGTGCACTTGCTGAATGGGCATGCTGCAGCTCTTTTGTGGAAATAATGCTGTTTCTAACAGGCATTCAATGGTTTAGGTACTCTTCGTGCACATCTGTGTTTTGCACAGACGATGCGCGAGGCGTGAAGCATCGCTGGTCTGTGCATGCTACTCATTCTAGATTTCGCACAGCTGGCTCTCAAGTTTTCAGTTGTTTCGTGCACTTGATGAATGGGCATGCTGCAGCTCTTATGTGGAAATAATGCTGTTTCTAACAGGCATTCAATGGTTTAGGTACTCTTCGTGCACATCTGTGTTTTGCACAGACGATGCGCGAGGCGTGAAGCATCGCTGGTCTGTGCATGCTACTCATTCTAGATTTGGCACAGCTGGCTCTCAAGTTTTCAGTTGTATAGTGCACTTGCTGAATGGGCATGCTGCAGTTATTTTGTGGAAATAATGCTGTTTCTAACATTCATTCAATGGTTTAGGTACTCTTCGTGCACATCTTTGTTTGCACAGACGATGCGCGAGGCGTGAAGCATCGCTGGTCTGTGCATGCTACTCATTCTAGATTTCTCACAGCTGGCTCTCAAGTTTTCAGTTGTTTCGTGCACTTGCTGAATGGGCATGCTGCAGCTCTTATGTCGAAATAATGCTGTTTCTAATAGGCATTCAATGGTTTAGGTACTCTTCGTGCACATCTGTGTTTTGCACAGACGATGCGCGAGGCGTGAAGCATCGCTGGTCTGTACATGCTACTCATTCTACATTTCGCACAGCTGGCTCTCAAGTTTTCAGTTGTTTCGTGCACTTGCTGAATGGGCATGCTGCAGCTCTTTTGTGGAAATAATGCTGTTTCTAACAGGCATTCAATGGTTTAGGTACTCTTTGTGCACATCTTTGTTTGCACAGACGATGCGCGAGGCGTGAAGCATCGCTGGTCTGTGCATGCTACTCATTCTAGATTTCGCACAGCTGGCTCTCAAGTTTTCAGTTGTTTCGTGCACTTGCTGAATGGGCATGCTGCATCTCTTTTGTGGAAATAATGCTGTTTCTAACAGGCATTCAGTGGTTTAGGTACTCTTTGTGCACATCTTTGTTTGCACAGACGATGCGCGAGGCGTGAAGCATCGCTGGTCTGTGCATGCTACTCATTCAAAATTTCGCACAGCTGGCTCTCAAGTTTTCAGTTGTTTCGTGCACTTGCTGAATGGGCATGCTGCAGTTATTTTGTGGAAATAATGCTGTTTCTAACAGGCATTCAATGGTTTAGGTACTCTTTGTGCACATCTTTGTTTGCACAGACGATGCGCGAGGCGTGAAGCATCGCTGGTCTGTGCATGCTACTCATTCTAGATTTCGCACAGCTGGCTCTCAAGTTTTCAGTTGTTTCGAGCACTTGCTGAATGGGCATGCTGCAGCTCTTTTGTGGAAATAATGCTGTTTCTAACAGGCATTCAATGGTTTAGGTACTCTTCGTGCACATCTTTGTTTGCACAGACGATGCGCGAGGCGTGAAGCATCGCTGGTCTGTGCATGCTACTCATTCTAGATTTCGCACAGCTGGCTCTCAAGTTTTCAGTTGTTTCGTGCACTTGCTGAATGGGCATGCTGCAGCTCTTTTGTGGAAATAATGCTGTTTCTAACAGGCATTCAATGGTTTAGGTACTCTTCGTGCACATCTTTGTTTTGCACAGACGATGCGCGAGGCGTGAAGCATCGCTGGTCTGTGCATGCTACTCATTCTAGATTTCGCACAGCTGGCTCTCAAGTTTTTAGTTGTATAGTGCACTTGCTGAATGGGCATGCTGCAGTTATTTTGTGGAAATAATGCTGTTTCTAACATTCATTCAATGGTTTAGGTACTCTTTGTGCACATCTTTGTTTGCACAGAGGATGCGCGAGGCGTGAAGCATCGCTGGTCTGTGCATGCTACTCATTCTAGATTTCGCACAGCTGGCTCTCAAGTTTTCAGTTGTTTCGTCCACTTGCTGAATGGGCATGCTGCAGCTCTTTTGTGGAAATAATGCTGTTTCTAACAGGCATTCAATGGTTTAGGTACTCTTCGTGCACATCTGTGTTTTGCACAGACGATGCGCGAGGCGTGAAGCATCGCTGGTCTGTGCATGCTACTCATTCTAGATTTCGCACATCTGGCTCTCAAGTTTTCAGTTGTTTCGTGCACTTGCTGAATGGGCATGCTGCAGCTCTTTTGTGGAAATAATGCTGTTTCTAACAGGCATTCAATGGTTTAGGTACTCTTTGTGCACATCTTTGTTTGCACAGACGATACGCGAGGCATGAAGCATCGCTGGTCTGTGCATGCTACTCATTCTAGATTTCGCACAGCTGGCTCTCAAGTTTTCAGTTGTTTCGTGCACTTGCTGAATGGGCATGCTGCAGCTCTTATGTGGAAATAATGCTGTTTCTAACAGGCCTTCAATGGTTTAGGTACTCTTCGTGCACATCTGTGTTTTGCACAGACGATGCGCGAGGCGTGAAGCATCGCTGGTCTGTGCATGCTACTCATTCTAGATTTCGCACAGCTGGCTCTCAAGTTTTCAGTTGTATAGTGCACTTGCTGAATGGGCATGCTGCAGTTATTTTGTGGAAATAATGCTGTTTCTAACATTCATTCAATGGTTTAGGTACTCTTTGTGCACATCTTTGTTTGCACAGAGGATGCGCGAGGCGTGAAGCATCGCTGGTCTGTGCATGCTACTCATTCTAGATTTCGCACAGCTGGCTCTCAAGTTTTCAGTTGTTTCGTGCACTTGCTGAATGGGCATGCTGCAGCTCTTTTGTGGAAATAATGCTGTTTCTAACAGGCATTCAATGGTTTAGGTACTCTTTGTGCACATCTTTGTTTGCACAGACGATGCGCGAGGCGTGAAGCATCGCTGGTCTGTGCATGCTACTCATTCTAGATTTCGCACAGCTGGCTCTCAAGTTTTCAGTTGTTTCGTGCACTTGCTGAATGGGCATGCTGCATCTCTTTTGTGGAAATAATGCTGTTTCTAACAGGCATTCAGTGGTTTAGGTACTCTTTGTGCACATCTTTGTTTGCACAGACGATGCGCGAGGCGTGAAGCATCGCTGGTCTGTGCATGCTACTCATTCAAAATTTCGCACAGCTGGCTCTCAAGTTTTCAGTTGTTTCGTGCACTTGCTGAATGGGCATGCTGCAATTATTTTGTGGAAATAATGCTGTTTCTAACAGGCATTCAATGGTTTAGGTACTCTTTGTGCACATCTTTGTTTGCACAGACGATGCGCGAGGCGTGAAGCATCGCTGGTCTGTGCATGCTACTCATTCTAGATTTCGCACAGCTGGCTCTCAAGTTTTCAGTTGTTTCGAGCACTTGCTGAATGGGCATGCTGCAGCTCTTTTGTGGAAATAATGCTGTTTCTAACAGGCATTCAATGGTTTAGGTACTCTTCGTGCACATCTTTGTTTGCACAGACGATGCGCGAGGCGTGAAGCATCGCTGGTCTGTGCATGCTACTCATTCTAGATTTCGCACAGCTGGCTCTCAAGTTTTCAGTTGTTTCGTGCACTTGCTGAATGGGCATGCTGCAGCTCTTTTGTGGAAATAATGCTGTTTCTAACAGGCATTCAATGGTTTAGGTACTCTTCGTGCACATCTTTGTTTTGCACAGACGATGCGCGAGGCGTGAAGCATCGCTGGTCTGTGCATGCTACTCATTCTAGATTTCGCACAGCTGGCTCTCAAGTTTTTAGTTGTATAGTGCACTTGCTGAATGGGCATGCTGCAGTTATTTTGTGGAAATAATGCTGTTTCTAACATTCATTCAATGGTTTAGGTACTCTTTGTGCACATCTTTGTTTGCACAGAGGATGCGCGAGGCGTGAAGCATCGCTGGTCTGTGCATGCTACTCATTCTAGATTTCGCACAGCTGGCTCTCAAGTTTTCAGTTGTTTCGTCCACTTGCTGAATGGGCATGCTGCAGCTCTTTTGTGGAAATAATGCTGTTTCTAACAGGCATTCAATGGTTTAGGTACTCTTCGTGCACATCTGTGTTTTGCACAGACGATGCGCGAGGCGTGAAGCATCGCTGGTCTGTGCATGCTACTCATTCTAGATTTCGCACATCTGGCTCTCAAGTTTTCAGTTGTTTCGTGCACTTGCTGAATGGGCATGCTGCAGCTCTTTTGTGGAAATAATGCTGTTTCTAACAGGCATTCAATGGTTTAGGTACTCTTTGTGCACATCTTTGTTTGCACAGACGATACGCGAGGCATGAAGCATCGCTGGTCTGTGCATGCTACTCATTCTAGATTTCGCACAGCTGGCTCTCAAGTTTTCAGTTGTTTCGTGCACTTGCTGAATGGGCATGCTGCAGCTCTTATGTGGAAATAATGCTGTTTCTAACAGGCCTTCAATGGTTTAGGTACTCTTCGTGCACATCTGTGTTTTGCACAGACGATGCGCGAGGCGTGAAGCATCGCTGGTCTGTGCATGCTACTCATTCTAGATTTCGCACAGCTGGCTCTCAAGTTTTCAGTTGTATAGTGCACTTGCTGAATGGGCATGCTGCAGTTATTTTGTGGAAATAATGCTGTTTCTAACATTCATTCAATGGTTTAGGTACTCTTTGTGCACATCTTTGTTTGCACAGAGGATGCGCGAGGCGTGAAGCATCGCTGGTCTGTGCATGCTACTCATTCTAGATTTCGCACAGCTGGCTCTCAAGTTTTCAGTTGTTTCGTGTACTTGCTGAATGGGCATGCTGCAGCTCTTATGTGGAAATAATGCTGTTTCTAACAGGCATTCAATGGTTTAGGTACTCTTCGTGCACATCTGTGTTTTGCACAGACGATGCGCGAGGCATGAAGCATCGCTGGTCTGTGCATGCTACTCATTCCAGATTTCGCACAGCTGGCTCTCAAGTTTTCAGTTGTATAGGTCACTTGCTGAATGGGCATGCTGCAGTTATTTTGTGGAAATAATGCTGTTTCAAACATTCATTCAATGGTTTAGGTACTCTTCGTGCACATCATTGTTTGCACAGACGATGCGCGAGGCGTGAAGCATCGCTGGTCTGTGCATGCTACTCATTCTAGATTTCGCACAGCTGGCTCTCAAGTTTTCAGTTGTTTCGTGCACTTGCTGAATGGGCATGCTGCAGCTCTTTTGTGGAAATAATGCTGTTTCTAACAGGCATTCAATGGTTTAGGTACTCTTCGTGCACATCTGTGTTTTGCACAGACGATGCGCGAGGCGTGAAGCATCGCTGGTCTGTGGATGCTACTGATTCTAGATTTCGCACAGCTGGCTCTCAAGTTTTCAGTTGTTTCGTGCACTTGCTGAATGGGCATGCTGCAGCTATTTTGTGGAAATAATGCTGTTTCTAACAGGCATTCAATGGTTTAGGTACTCTTTGTGCACATCTTTGTTTGCACAGGCGATGCGCTAGGCGTGAAGCATCGCTGGTCTGTGGATGCTACTGATTCTAGATTTCGCACAGCTGGCTCTCAAGTTTTCAGTTGTTTCGTGCACTTGCTGAATGGGCATGCTGCAGCTCTTTTGTGGAAATAATGCTGTTTCTAACAGGCATTCAATGGTTTAGGTACTCTTTGTGCACATCTTTGTTTGCACAGACGATGCGCGAGGCGTGAAGCATCGCTGGTCTGTGCATGCTACTCATTCTAGATTTCGCACAGCTGGCTCTCAAGTTTTCAGTTGTTTCGTGCACTTGTTGAATGGGCATGCTGCAGCTCTTTTGTGGAAATAAAGTTGGAACATTGTCACGCGTGGAACACATTTGCGATGATTGAATGCTAACTCTGTCTCCCAACTGGGACTCAGGTTCACCTTAATTAACCTTACCTTTTCTGTCTAAATAAGGAGATTTTATTAAGAAGAATTATAAGAATAAACAAAATATATAAATAATAAAAGAATAAATAAGAAGAAGGAGGGGAGTTATTTGGCTGTCGTGATATTTTATTCCGAAGCTTCACTAATAGCTCGTGAAGCTTGCTCTGCGCACGTTTGCATTGCTTTCAAATTTAGTGAAGATGAGAGTTCGTGGTTGGCCAACAGACATTAGTCTGCAGCCAAACTTTCGCTAGTGACGACGAGTAAAATGACCCGAAGAATCCAGCCTACCTACCCACAATATTTCAAAAGCTTACAGATAGAATACAGAAGGAACACCTGAAAAGTAACAGGTGTAAATTTATTTTTAATGGTTTCCAGCATTTAATTTCAACCTGGTAAATACTGGCGGTTCGAGCTACAAACGCTGTCATTGCTTGAACAACGCGTTACAGTCGTGTCGAATTCAATAAAGATCGTGCGAATTATTTCCGATTAGTCAAAAACATTTTCTTGTACACAAGCATGCCGCGAATACGGATGTACCGCTTACCTCTCAACGGCCGCTTGATTGGGCAAGCGAAACAGCTCCATGTTGCACTCAATGAAAACAAAATGAACTCATCAGTTTTTCTCCAAACACACTGCAAGCGTGGGTATTGATTTTAAAACGCAAAAAGAGGGTTGCTGTTCGTGATAAGCTATACGGCATAGCCATTCTTGGTCACTCTTGTTTTCGGCAAGCATTTCGCGATTACGCGGGTCGGGTTGTCACGCTTCGGGCGAAAGTCCAACTACGGCTTAGAACGGAAGCCCACTTTGGAGCAATTCAATTCGTTTTCAGAGTTCCCGTCATTTACTCCTCATCAAAAGCGCGAAGTCTGAGAGTCTTGTAGACATTGAGATGCCAATGCAAAATGCGCAGCATGTGGATGAGGAACATACGTCACATAAAACGAAACATTGGGAGTCAGCCTGCTTGCAGGGTAAACAGTAGTTTTTGCGGTACTTTCTATGCAGGGCTTTGATGTCCAACTAAGGTGGACTTGATTTTAGGAGTACCATTGTATGAGCTCCATGATACATTTAAAAATTTTTATCTTTGTTTTGGTTAAAGGTATTCTATTTTTTATCATAAAATAGCTCAGCAAGGAACTTCTGAGGTATGTCGTAAAAACTAAGCAAGGTGGTCTGCTGAAAGCATCAAATTGTGTTGCTTCTTACGCACTATTTTTGGGCCGCAGATGTAGTACAGCTGACAGAAGGAACAATGCAGGACTATTTGTGTCGCGTTTACGCAAATCTATTGGTTTCGCTATTCTATACATAAAAGTCGCAATGCAGGTAGCTCTGGATTTTCTGTTGCTATCGCGTTTTGCCTCATATGGCAACCGGGCCCCCTCCTTCTTCCTATTAGTTCTCCGTTCCCCCATACATCTGCGATGAGCGGACCGCGCAGACATTTCGTTGAGCAAGCGCAGTGTGCGAGGTAGGCGTGCGAGCTGCGGCGAGACAAGTGAGCAATGAACTGTGACGCTGCGTACATTTCCACGGTCGTCTCGGTGTAGCCGTGCCTCGGGTTTCCTGCCATCCGCGACGACTGGGATGCTCCGTAGCTTTCGGTGCAGGGATGCCTGTGGCTGATCGCTTCCATCTTAGAGCCAAGCAAAAAAGGCATCTTGAGAAACAAAACCTAGAGGGCCGCTTAAGGTCCGCCTAAAGGGTATGACGCGATAATGGCTTATGCTCCTTTTTTGATTACTCACATTCTCATTAGCGTATACAGCTACAAAATACCGCTTTTTGGTTTGGTTTATGGGGTTTGACGTCCCAAAGCAACTCAGGCATTCCGAGACGCCGTAGTAATGGGCTCCGGAAATTTCCGCCACCTGAGTTCTTTAACGTGCACTGACAACGCAATGCACACGGGCGCTTTGCTTTTCGCCTCCATCGAAAAGCGGCCGCCGCAGCCGGCAGTCCTTCCACCTCCGGCACAACAGTCGAGCGCCCTGACCACTGTACCACCGCAACAGGCTAAAGTGAAGTGGCAGACAACACGCCATACATATAAATCCAGATTGTCCCAACGCCTTGCAAACAGGCCCGTTCCACGCTGACTGATTGCGACGGTGTCATATGTAAAAAGCGAGTTGAGTGATTTTTGTTGATTTTGTTTTGGGGAAATACAATGTGTCAAAGCCAGGCAATAGTAATAAAGAAAAAAAAAGTCAAAACTAATCAATAAAGGAAAAGGCTTTGTGTGCCCTTGCTGGTAGCTTGTCCGGCTTCCAACCGGAGAGCCGGGGTTTGAGTCCTGCGTGAGACCTGAAGTAAATATCGTTTTTTGAGTGGCACAACTTCCGTTAGGATTGAAGGATTTAGTGATGACGCCACGTTTACTCCGCATTACGCACCGCCTTTTAGCAAGAAACTGAAAGAGAAATGAGGGGCTCGTTATGAAACCGGAATGAAAGAAGCCAACAGTCGGCGAGGCCGCCGACTTTAGGCTTCTTTCATGTGTATATGTATATCTTGTTTTAATCATGTCCATTTTATGCGTGGCGTCATGGTTTACATTAGCGTTATCCCGCGGGAGAACTAAAATTGGTATTTTGTTTAGTGACATGTTTTTTGAAACTAAATCATTAAGAGCGTATCGCCACTTTTATTTCGCCTTAAGGTCGTGTTGTAATCACTTCCGTTTTACTCATGATGTCATGTTTCACTTTAGCTTTGGGTTGTTTGGAATTCGAGAGTTAGGTCGTAAGGATGGGATGTCCTGACCCTGTCGACTAATCAGGATTTTCGCAACGGCGAACACTAATGGGACAACCCTTAGATTTCCTCCTAACGGCATGACTAAAGCATCTGCTTTAAAATTCAGCTCGAGTATTGCGCTAACGAACGTGAAAGCGTTATGAGTGAAATTGGAGTTGAAAAAATTTGGAGGGGTGGATCAGCTCCCATACCAGTAAACCAGTTCGCGTACATCGAATTTTATTATTTCAACCGAAATCTTTTTCCTTTGCCTCAACATCTCGTTACAGTGCTCACAATCTCCCTAGAAGGCTCCAGAATTCGAGATTATCAGCGGCTGCAGTACATTTCTTTTCAGCTTTGCGTATTCCTTACCCGCGCGGTAAACGCAAAACATCTGCGCTTTGGTTCTGTGAAGCCACGCAGGCCTCGTAGAGATACGATGCCGAACAAACGCGTCTTCCTGTAACTCGCGTTTGGACTGCACTGTTTCCATGCAGTCTGAGAAATAAGGCATGTTTTAGGATTTGACCAAGCATTTCATTCAGCTCGTTCTCTATCTTCACATTTACGTCCCAACAGGTTCGAGATTTCTTTAACCTTATAGCTCGCAATACATTAGGGGTGCGGGCGAGGTCCTCTGCGGTAGACTCTCACCCACAGTAAAGTTTCTTCTCTCCGCTAAAATTGCACCAGGCAACGGTGATCGAGGTTTGTCATCGCTTTCATATTAACGAGTTTGTTCGCTATCACCTTCAACATTCTTGGACAGAATGAGAGAGTGATGGAGCGGACGAAAAGACGCGGTCTTTATTGCCCGACGTTTGCAAGACGAAACAAAGGTTATATAAAACCATATAGTTGTATATAGGAGGGTATATGAAACTATATATAGTTCTATATAAAGAGCGCTCTGCTGGCCTCTATATTTATTTTATTTGTTTCGACCTCAAAGGCCCCATTGAAGGGGTATTACATGAGGAGTGGGTTACAGGGCATAATATTGCTTCGAGTGATGCTTTGAACATTGATGGGTCTGTATGGAGCACGACGTCGGCAGGCAAGTCATTCCAGTCTTTTGCTGTGCGAACGAAAAACGAATATAGATGCGCAGATGTACGGGCTTGCGGAGGATGGGTTGTCTTTTCGTGGTTCGTGCGGCTGAAGATGCGGTATGCAGGGATGATAACAGATTCGTGCGAAAGATGATAATAGAATTTTTGAAAAAGAGATAGTCTTGCGATGCTACGCCGGTTAGGTAAATTTGATAAATGAGAATTGCATTTTAGTTTCGTTACGCTTTCATGATAAGAATATGCAGAGAAGATGAATCTAGCGGCGCGGTTTTGTATTGCTTCTAGCGTGTTAGAAAGATTAAGTTGATTATTGTCCCAAATAGCGCATGCATATTCTAGTTTGGGCCGTACAAATGTTACATAGGCTAGTGATTTTAACGATGGTGCTGCTAGACGTAGTGTTCGTCGAAAATACCCCAGGACTCGATTTGCTTCTTTAGAAATATGAGTTACGTGGTATGTCCACTTAAGATCATGTGTTAAGTGAAGGCCAATGTATTTATATGTGGTTACTGCTGCAATTTCTGAATTAGCTATTAGGTACTTAAAAGGTGGTTAAGAGGGACGCCTGTGAAAAGAAAGTAAAGAAGTTTTTTTCACGTTAAGAGACATGAGCCATTTACTGCACCAAGTTAAAATGCGATCAATGTCAGATTGAAGAAGTTGGCGATCACTGTGAGTGATTATGGGACGGTACACAACACAATCGTCAGCAAATAGGCGTATGCTAGAGCATATGTCAGTTGGCAGGTCGTTTATATAGATAATAAAAAGCAGGGGCCCCAGGACTGTGCCCTGGGGTACCCCAGATATAACAGAGGAGTGAGAAGAAGAGCATTTATTAGCGAGAACAAACTGTTGCCGGTTAGTTAGAAACTTACGAAGCCAGTCAAGTACCTAGGAATTGAGATTAAGCCGTGAAAGTTTCAAAAAACGCCGCCGGTGGGAAACTTTGTCAAACGCCTTTTCGAAATCTAAGAAGAGGGCGTCCACTAGAATGTTGTGATCAAGGTTGGAGCTTAGGTCATTAATAAATAGGGCTAACTGTATGTCGCAAGAAAAGCCCTTTATAAAACCATGTTAGCTGGCGTGAAAGAAATTAACAGATAAGAGAAATTTCATAACGTGAGAAAAGATTACATGTTCCATTAGTTTAGACGGTACGCTAGTAATGGATATAGGACGGTAATTATGACGAGAAGATGAAGGCCCTTATTTGGTACTGGAATGACTTTACCCACTTTCCAGTCGTGCGGTACAATGCCTGATGAAAGCGATTGCTGAAAGATATGAGACAACAGGACACTTGTGATATGTTTTGTATTTTTTAGTACCTTTGCGTTAATATCATCAATACCTGCGGATGATGTTAGTTTCAAAGAATCAATTAATTTAACAATGACGTGGGGTTCAAATGATATATCGGGCATAGCAGGAAAACCAAAGGATGGAAAATCCGGTAGGTCCCCATCTGGTTCACGAGTAAATACAGAACTACAGGTCATATTTATTACTTCAGCAACATCATGTTCCGCAATTGTAGCCATATAATCATCATGAAGTGTTATTGGGTTGCTAGGGTTAGGATTGATACATTTCCATTTTTGCGTAGCATTTCAGGGAGCGTGGTATTAAAAAATGATTGTTTAGTTTTAAAAACATGGGCGCTAAATTGTTTTTCGGCTACGAAATACTTCTGCCATGTATTAGGGTTATTTCGTCTGGCTGCTCGAAAGAATCTTTTCTTCTTGTTATTAAGACTCTTTAATGTATTATTGAACCAAGGGGTATTAACGCGCTCACTTACAGTAATTGTAGGGATGTATTGTTTTACAAGACTGTTCAATTTATTCATAAAAAGAAGCCAGTTAGTCTCGGTGGACCTTCGCTCAAAGTCGATAAGAAACGAAGTACAGAAATTTTCGAGTTCACGGTTAATGCTTAGATAATCGCCTTTATCATAAAGAGTGAGTGTTTTAGTTACTTTCTTAGGTTTTGGCAGGCGGTTGACAAACGTGGCGTGAATTATTGAATGGTCACTAAGTCCAGGAAGATATGAAAGGGATAACAGATTCTCTGGATGTGACGTTAAAATCAGATCAAGTGTGCTAGATGACTGTGCACTTTGTCGTGTTGGTGAAGAGATTAGTTGGGTTAAGGCAAAGGTTTGACATGTGTTCACAAAATGGCACTCGGCGGAATTTGATGCGATCTCAGAAGGGAAGACCAGTTTATCGCGGGAAAGTTAAAATCCCCTAATATAAAGACAGTAGCATGCGGAATCTTCGTGGTTACGGTATTAATAGCATCATGAAATAGTGGAATGAACGAGGCGTCGCTGTCTGGAGCGCGGTAAGTACTGCAGATTATCATGGGCGGAAATGAGGCACGAGAACAGATGAACAGTATTTCAAGGGGTGAGTCAATCTGTAGATTAAAACTTTGAAGGTTACGATGGGTGGCTATCAGCACGCCTCTGCCTCGCCTGCCTATTCGATCGCGGCGGAAAATATCGAAGCTCGGGAAAATTGTCTGCACTTCTCTATAATCTATTAGTTCATTTAGCCAGGTTTCAGTTAGTACGACGACATTGTATTGGGTGGTGTCTATGAGACTTGTGAGGGCATCGCGTTTAGGAAGAAGGCTTCTTATGTTAGTATAAAAGAAAGATACAGTGTTGAAAGTCGAGTCGTGGGAGGGACTTGTAGATAGCTATGAGGAGCTGGGAACTACCTGCTGTGAAGCTCGATCAAAAGTGTATGTGGTGTTTCCTATGGTCAACTTATCATGCCGGAGGGTGAATTTCCCACGTTGGCCCTTTGCCAACTGCACTAGGTTTCTACGGACTTGGCGAGTGTTTTGGCAATAGTCTTCGGAGATGCTAAAATTTGTTCCTTTTAATTTCTTTGCATTAGCAAGGACCTGTTCTTTGATTTTAAAGTGAGCAAATCTTACCACTATCGGTCTCTGTTTCATGCTGTCGAAGCGCCCGAGTCGATGCGCTCGTTCTATGTGCAGGGGTTCAACTGAGACATTGAGGTTAGTATTGCAGAAGTCAATAATCAACTTTTCAGACTCCGCCCAAGTTTCACGATCAGCATCCTTTACGCCAAAAAACAGAAGGCTAGGGCGGCGGGACTGATCCTCTGAGTGATCTAGTCGACGCACAATGCCCTCTATTTTATTTGTATTATCCTGGGCCTGACACTGGACGCTATCAACCTGTTGTTGAAGAGAGCTTAAAGAAGCGCAGTCGTTTTCAATTTCGAAAAGTCTAGATTTGATTTCTTGAAATGATTTCTCGTGTTCTGCCAGCTGAGTACGAATCGCTTTCATTTCGCTTAGAATGGCTGTTTGACCAGCCTTGATATCGTCCAGTGCCGCTAACACATCATTTTTGCTATCGACGCCTGCGCAGGTCACGGTGCTATCGGCTCCACCGAGAGTCAAAGGCCCGGGATTTTGCTCGATATCACAGCAACGAATTAAAAGATCAAGCAATACACGTGAGCATTCATTTACAATGCAAATACAGCAGTGTAGGCTCGGCAGTACAACCAGACCAGCAAAGCTAGTACGCTTAGCAAAAAGAGGGTAAATATGATTTACCTGCACAAAGCAAAGGTGAGGCATTTTAAGCAAGCTGGTCGACGTTGCACTGCCGAGCCCACTGTTGATGATACAATGTTGATGACATCTAGAAAATCTGAGTAGGAGGAAGAAAAACGGCAATTCGCGGCAGAAATGAATTTTGGTGCAACAAATAATTGTCAGCGTTGTCCATCGCAATTAATTTGTTTCAGTGTATTCTTGTGCTGACGTATATAGTCACACCTCGGTGATATAAATAGAGGGTGTCTCAGCGAACACTTTAAAAATATTCCTAAAAGTAAGGAGTTCACAAAGTAAAAAAGCAAGCAACCAACTTGAACGTAGCTTCGGCGGATACAACGTACAGCAAGAACTGCTCTTGTAGTGTAACTAATTACCTTTGTAGTCGACGCATTTTGTTAGCCAGTGGCAATGGGGAATTCAAAGCCATGAACGAGACGATGCCACTTAAGCTTTTGAAACGAAGAAAAACACATTTTCTAGAGCTCAAAAGCGATAGAAAAAATTAAACAGCAAATCTGCATTGGAGTAATGCAAAAGCACGGATGCCACTGTTGGTAGTTTTCGGTTGTTTCTATTTGCTTAATTGACTTCTTGTTTACCCATTTTAGTCTTTGGTACTTTCAAATTGTGCGCCAATACCTTCCTATGCCATTTTTCGGCTCTACTTCCAGTTGCATGACGTCACATCCTCTACGTCACATTATTTCACTTCTTGTTTACCCATTCTTAGTCTTTGGTACTTTCAAATTGCGCGCCAATCCCTTCTTATGCCCTTTTTTTTTGGCTCGACTTCAGGTTGCCTGACGTCACCTTAATTAACTGATTGAATTAACTATTTAGTATTTAATACATCTTAACGTCACCCTAATTGACCGACTTAATTAACTATTTTAGTATTTGATACATCCAAATGTGACGCCGGCCCTTGGCTAATAAGACCATTTTCGCCTTTACTTTTACATTTCTGCCTCTAATGAATAACCCAATTAACTTATTGGCCTAATTATGTTTTGGACAACATTACGTCATCCTTTATCGATTGACACCAGTCATTAACCTCTATCACTTTTCAATTACAACTGCTGCGGACACGATTTTGCTGACGCGGCCTGTGGATGACGCGGTCTGCGGAAAGAAATGTGTGAACATAGCGAAGTAATGCTTTCGTATTAATAAAGCATCCTTATCCGCGCGAACTAAAGGAACTAGAGGGTATGAAATGGGATGTCATAGGGCTTAGTGAGGTTAGGAGGCCGAATGAGGCATATACTGTACTGAAGGATGGGCATGTACTGTGTTATCGAGGTTTACCAGAGAGGCGACAACTAGGAGTACGTTTCCTTGTCAATAAGTATATAGCGGGTAATATAGATGAATTCTATAGTATTAATGAGAGGGTGGCAGGCATCGTGATTCTGCTTTATAAGCGGTATAAACTGAACGCTGTACAGGCCTATGCACCTACATGTAGTTATGATGACCAGGCAGTTGAAAGCTTCTACGAAGATGTAGAATCGGCAATGCGAAAAGTAAAGACGCAGTATACTGTACTAATGGGCGACTTCAATGCAAAGGTAGGGAAAAAGCAGGCAGGAGACAAAGCAGCAGGTGACTATGGCATTGGTTCTAGGAATAGCAGGGTGGAGTTACTAGTTGAGTTTGCAGAGCGAAATAACTTACGACTCATGAATACCTTCTTCAGCAAACGGAAGAACCGGAAATGGACATGGAAAAGTCCGAACAGGGAGACTAAAAATGAAATCGACTTCATAATGTGTTCAACCCCCGCCATTATGCAAGATGTAGAGGCAGTCGGGAAAGTGCGATGCAGTGACCACAGGATGATAAGGTCCCGAATTAGCCTAAATCTGAAGAAGGAACGCAACAGATTAGTAAGAAAGAAACTCATCAACGAATTAGCGGTGAGGGGGAGGGCAGAAGAGTTCCGGATCTCGCTACAGAATAGGTATTCAGCTCTAACCGAGGATGGCGACATTACCCTAGAAGCAAGGAACAATAACTTCTGAGATATCATTACTGAGTGCGCGGTAGAAGTAGGCGGTAGGATAGTTAGAGATGATACCGGTAAGCTGTCTAAAGGAGACGAAAAATTTAATAAGAAACGCCAGAGTATGAAAGCTTCCAATCCAACAGACCGGATCGAATTGGCCGAGATATCAAAGCTAATCAATAAGCGCAAGGCAGCCGATATAAGGAAGTATAACATGGAGAAAATTGAGCAAGCTGTAAAGAATGGGGGAAGCCTTAAAGCGGTAAAGAAGTAATTGGGCATAGGCAAAAACCAGATGTATGCGATAAGGGACAAGGCGGGCAACGTCATCACGAATATGGATAAGATAGTCAAAGTAGCCGAGGAGTACTATACAGATCTCTACAGTAGCCAAAGTAGTCAGGACCGTAATGAGATTGGCCGTAGGGAAAAACAGTCAGACGTTACACCAGTTACGAAGGACGAGGTAAGAAAGCATTAGAAACTATGAAAAGGGGGAAATCAGCTGGAGAGGATCAGATAACTACAGATTTGCTGAAGGACGGGGGGGATATCGTGCTAGAAAAACTGGCCACCCTGTATACGCAGTGCCTGGTGTCATCGATGGTACCGGAACCATGGAAGAATTCAAACATTATCCTTATTCATAAGAAAGGGGACTCTAAAGACCTTAAAAATTACAGACCAATCAGGTTACTGTCTGTTACGTATAAGGTATTTACTAAGGTAATCGCTAATAGAATCAGGACAACCTTAGACTTCAATCAAGCAAAGGATCAAGCAGAGTTTCGAAAACGGTTCTCTACTATCGATCATATCCCTACTATCAATCAGGTAATAGAAAAATGCTCGGAATATAACCAGCCCTTATACATAGCATTCATTGATTACGAAAAAGCATTTGACACAGTTGAAACCTCGGCGGTGATGCAGGCATTGCGAAATCAAGGGGTAGACGAGCCATACGTGAAAGTGCTGGTAGATATATATAGTGGCTGCACAGCAATCATAGTTCTGCATAAAGAAAATAATAGAATTCCCCTAAAGAAAGGTGTTAGGCAAGCAGACACAATCTCCCCAGTGCTATTCACAGCTTGCTTAGAGGAAGTATTCAGAGACTTGGAATGGGAGCAGTTAGGGATAAGGGTAGATGAAGAATACCTCAGTAATCTGCGATTTGCTGATGACATTACCTTGCTAAGCAACTCGGGGAATGAACTGGAAATAATGATTAATGGCCTAGACAAGAAAAGTAGAAAGGTACGCTTGAAAATCAATATGCAGAAGACTAAGGTAAGGTTCAACAGCCTCCGGAAGCAACAGCAGTTTACATTAGGTAGCGGAGTACTGGAAGTAGTAAGCGAATATGTCTACTTAGGACAGGTAGTAACTACAGATCCGGACCATGAAAAGGAAATAAGGATAAGATTGGGATGGAGCGCATTTGGCAAGCACTCGCAGATTATGACTAGCAGCTTACCGGTATCGCTAAAGAGGAAAGTATATAACAGTTGCATCTTACCTGTACTCCCCTATGGCGCTGAAACGTGGAGGCTAACCAAGAGAGTCCTACTTAAGTTGAGGACTACCCAGAGGGCTATGGAACGAAACATGATAGGGGTAACATTAGGAGATAGGAAGCGTCCAGAGTGGGTCAGAGAAATAACTCAATTTACCGACATTCTAGTGGAAATCAAGAAGGAGAAATGGACATGGACAGGCCATGTAGTGCGAAAAGAGGATAACCGATGGTCGCTTAGGGTAACAAACTGGATTCCAAGGGAAGGAAAGCGTAGCAAGGGGCGGCAGAAAATTAGGTGGGCGGATGAGATTAAGTGGAGAAATGGGGGAGAGGCATTCGCCCTGCAGTGGGTATAGTCAGGCTGATTATAATGATGATGATGATGATGATGATCCGCGCGAAACTGAAACAAGGCATTGAATCAGCACCAATAACAGACCACTAGGAGCTGTCGGTGCGATCGGAACAAATTAACTCTGAATTTCCTCTGAATTTCACGAGGAGTGCTCTACCGACTGAGATACGGTGACGTCTATCTCCCATCGGAGGCATGCGGTTATTTTTTATTCTGCTTTCTAATCAATTACCTCAATGGTTATATTCTTATTTCACATTTACCAGCACCAGAAAAAATATCTCGTATGCTTTTTTGTTTTCAGGGGCTGCATTGGTTCCCAATTCGCATGTATCCTAACGAGCCGCTCGTTTTCCCTGTTTGCTAGCTAGTTACCATCCAGGAAGAACATCTTGCCTTCCCTTCATGGTGTCAGCAGCACCCCCTCCCCCCTCCCCAATCTCATTTATAGATCATTTTTGTTTCAGAGGACCGAGCTGCATTGTTGCAGTCTTGCAGTCTCAAGTAATTATGAACTTTTTTGTAATGCTAACGTGGCAATGCTTAGCGTGATTCGCTTAGATAGTGCTCGCTTAATTCATTAAACTATTCTCTTCCATCCAAGTAATGCCACACCCACTATATCACCAATCACTTCGCTCAAGCACCGAGAGCCAGAGAGCCGCGACGCGCTTTCGCCTAACACAACCTGTATGGGGAGGTAAGGGTGTATTTGGCCCGCCACAAAACACGACCATACTATCCCAGAATCCGACTGGGCACAAAAATTCACGTCCGGGTCAACTTACTTTCTTTCTTTCTTTCTTTCTTTCTTTCTTTCTTTTCTTTCTTTCTTTCTTTCTTTCTTTCTTTCTTTCTTTCTTTCTTTCTTTCTTTCTTTCTTTCTTTCTGTTCTCCCCGATTCCCGTACTTTTTCTAGCTTGCAGAAGGTAGAGATAGAGTTGCATTTCATGCTCGAAACTTGTCAGACCTGTTACCCTTGCGAAGGGAGCACTTCGTTGGGACCGCGTTTAATTGCGCTGATGCTGACAGCGTCTAATCGGGAGGAGGACCACTGTAAAAATAGTGTTGTGTGTGGGAAGGCAACGAAATACTCAGCTTCGTGCGATCAGTGTGAGGCCTTACTCCACTGTGTCTAGCTGCTGCAGGCAGTTTCCCGGTGATTTCAAGTGGATTTCGTGTGTCTAAATTTTTATCAGGGATCGGCGGTGCGTGTGTGCGAGGGAGGGAGGTGAGGGAAGGAGATAAACGGAGTCAATTATCATCATGGCTAGGAACTAAATAAAATTTGTCCCGAACTAAGGCTGTGCCTTGAGAAAAATAATGAATTGTGTAGCAAAATTGGGTTTTAGGTAAACCACTGCACTCTCAACAATGCATGTAGCTTTCGCTCGCTACTCCCAGTGCTCAGCATCACGTCTCCAATAGGAGAGAAACCACGTAATAGAGGATGCGAGCCTACTTGGGAGTAATGACGATGCGAGCAGGTGCGCAGTGAAGTTGGTACAAAACGACGACTAATACAAATACCTTTCCAAGTTCCACGCCAGAGCAACTACACCCGTGCGAGTCACGTACCGTCGCGCATGCGTGAGCACGCGTGACGTCGTCCGCGGCTTGAGCCGAACGAACGGCCGCGGTGACAGTTTATCGCGAAAGGACAAAGGAGCGACGGAGAAGAATGTATACAAATGCTTTTAAAGTGCCTCTACTGTCCAGGCCGCTTCGCCAGCATGCTGTCATGCATACGTACGCGCGTGCTAGACATCGGCGCTGGGCTGCGTGATCGGTCGAGATTTTAGCGATTTGATTTCTGGTACAAAAAAAAAAGAAATGAATGCAACAGCTGTATGCATTTCACTATGCAGAATTAATATGCAGACTGCCAAGGTATTGTTCAGCACCTCAGGAAGGGACAGCAGCTTACAGCGAAGCACTGGAAGGTGTAGGCGAATATATGTAGTGACTGCAGATCCGGACCATGAAAGGGAAATAACTACAAGCATAAGGCTGAAAGTACTCGCAAATTGCGACTAAAACAGAGAACTAGAGAAAATATTTTATGGGGAACACTTAAGCGAATCCGCCTTTAAGGGTATGACGCAAGAGGCTACCAACCCACATATATAAAGCACCACTTCAACCAAGCCGTGTAAATGTGTCGGCGTGGCCTAGGGCTGCTTCTGATATCGTCCCATAAAGAAGAGGCCCGAGTTGCCAGCTCCTGCCCCGTCAGTAGGTGCTAGACCATGCCGATTGCCTGCTACCGCCTGCCTGCGCTGTTTTTGATTTTTCGCTCACAACGCCAGCCCCAAATTTTCGGTGAATGGCGCCGCCGCGTTATTACGCATTCTCCTCTCTGTATACGCGGCATTCCTGTGTGCATTCAGGCACTTAGCAAGACGAATGCACTCCTGCGCCACCCAAATCTGTGACTCCGAGAGCGGAAAGCTCGTCTAGCTGCTTTTGTAGCGCCGCTTCTCCCCTCCTCCCTCTCATACTCTTTGGCTCTTCTCGGCAATAGCGCGCCGGCGCATGCGCGCAGCTGCCGCTCGGTTCCGCCGGCGCGATCTCGGCCCCGGAGTCGGCAGCCTCAGCTGCTTATCTCGACATGACCCCTAGCCGGGCACAGTCACGCTGACGGCTCGAAAACCTGGCGTAATGTAGCTCCCGCTGCAATACCTAGAGCTAATTACATTCTAGTGCAAATCAACAAGAAGGAATGGGTATGGGCCGGACATGCAGTGCCAAGGGAGAATAATCGATGGTCGAAGTTGAGGGGAGCCGCGAAATATTTCGTTAAATCGAGAAAGTCATTTCTCGGTCGCCTAATTCGATAATGTCGGTTAATATATTGTGTCGAGCCCCAGGGAAGTACCGAGGCGTCATATTTGTAAAGCATAAATGCGCTGGAAAATGAAATTGCTTTGAAAGATCGAAACAGCCAATAAAACGAAGGCCCAGGGAAGCTGTACCGTTACGTCATCTTTAAATGCAATACCAACTTGTCGACTTTGCGATGTTGCTACAATGAAATTACGTCCCGCGCTACCACTGACACGGATGCATATGAAAACAAGCAACGAAAATTGTACCTCGGTAAGAAGTGTCCCAAGGGACTAAATTTCTTTCCCAGCAAAGACATCGCTGATCTTCGCTTGCATTGCGGTTTGGAAGCGACATCTGCCGGGATTTTGTGCGCGTTTTTTTCACTTGTGTTCTGCAAACTATCGCAGCAGATTAAGGGCAACCATAATTTGCCCGGTGTTGGCACGCGGAACCGCTGCCGACAGCGGGTCAACGGGCTCGCTTTCCTACCGCTGGCGAAATCTCGTGAATTAGCATTAATATAACTCCCGTTTCGTACCGTGCAGTTTCGCAAAAGCTAGACGTAGTTGCTGTACGATGTTACCGTTGGATCGCAGTCAATACATCTTTGAAAATTTTGTACAAAAAGACCGAAAATAGACCTTTTCACCTTCATTTTTTAGCAAAAGGTTCCTTAAATCGGGACGGATAGCGACATTAGCTTCATTATTTCGAGATACTCAAAGCATTGACCACATGAGTGTCTGAGGGGAATCAGGATATCTTCGTTCAATTTGTGACTTTTGTTAAATCAGGTTTCGTTAAATCGAGTTTTCACTGTATATGCCATGGGGTATATATACTGCCGCTGCTGCAATAAGCTTTCATTCAGTCGTTAGTCAGCGCCCGTGTCTGTGTTTCTTCCTTGGTCCTCTGTTTTGCGCTACTAAAATTTTGCTTCAAGATGTACCAGCTGGCCCGGCTAATTCCTCTTATGGAACAAGCGAGTTATGCGACGCAGTGCCTTGGGTTCTCGTTACGAGGCCAGGAGCTTTCGGCCGGCCTCGTGGGAGCGGCACAAATCCGCGGCGGCGGCAAGAGTGCGACAGGATCGATAACCTAAAAAGCCCAGGGCGAGAACAGACAGAGAAGAGGGAAAGAAGGGGCCAGATCTCTAGAGGAGGCATAAGAAATTTGAACACCGTATCATTTTGCTCTTACCAGCTGGTCACAATTAAATACCAAATAAATCGAAACGGAGTGATGGCGATCTACAAATCGCGGGATTAATCGTAAGGGAAATGCAGGGTGTCACCGGTTACGTATCACTCCGCAACAAATAAAACATGCACGAGACGGAAAGGCCATTAACAAGAATAGAAACACGTTGACCAATAAAAAAAAGAATAAAAACAAGATTGATTAACAATTCAGTCTTCACGCTGTCTGTCTGAAGCTAAAATGCAATGGAAGTGAGTTATTCCGGTCTAAACTCTCCCATCTTGCTGTTCGTGTTTAATTTTTTCCTGATAGCACCTGCTTTGGAACATTCTTTTCATTCCCGCGTAAAGAGTTCAAAGTGCATAAAGGTTTCTAAAATTATCTGCATAGAAACCACAGGAAAGAAACAACGGGGAACAGCCCTCAACAAATTCTGCTTTCAAATTTTCCGCAGCTAAACAGAGGTTTGTCCCATCAGCACCTGTCTTCATGGCGCGCAGCCGGAGCTGTGCTTGTGGTGCTTGTCATTCCTGCTGACACTCTGCCAATTGATACAGCTCGTCGGGATATGCCGTGCTTCGCTTGCTACAGTGATATAGATTAGAGGCGAATGTAATTTTCAATGGCCCTACGCTTATTCCGCGTGCTGCTATTCCGCTTTGCAGCCCGTCCCAGACGCATTCCGCTTCGGTCCTGTATAGCTTCCCGCCACAGACCGCGCTACTCGCCCCGTCTGCGTTTTCTCCAGTGTTCGTAGTAAACCACTGAGTACTCACTTTGGTGCCATTATATGCGTCCTTTCATGTACTGCCCGCTATGGCGTCCACTCGCTGTTATTGTTGCCTGCCCTGCAGCGCATGAACAAAATATTAGGAGGGCGCTTAAAAGAGCCCAGCCACACTTTTCAATGTCTGCTATGCTTTAGATGAATTCTTTATGTCACGCAGATTCCGAATAAAAAAGAATTTCAGAAATACTAGTTCGACTGGAACCGGAGTTATTACGAAATGAATTTTTAAAATACAATGAAACCAAAAATTGCCCTCAACTCAATTTTTCCGGTTTTTCCTTTCCCATTACACTCACCCAATAACGACACCTGCGGGAACAGTCGAAACAGCCTGCATGAGCACGTTACTACAGCTACTTTGGAAAGTCGCGGAACATGGCTTTTCATGTTTCCTGTTCGCTATAACACGTTTTTGCTAAATTTGACGACCCCTCTGCCGTGGCTTGTGCGCCTAGCAGAAATAGAAGGAGGGACAAAGTAAAACAGGAACAGGCAGGGGAAGCAACACTCCTTTGTCGCCATGCACCCTGAGCCAACTCTTTATTCCCCCCCCACCCCCCCCCCCCCGCCCCCTTTTTTTTTTCCTCTCTATCCGCTGGCATCTCACAATAGCGAGGAGCGAAGTAGCGACACGCCCGCATTTATAGTCGTGAAAGTCTTTGATGCAAAGTAGTAACCAACGACTCTGTTATTGCTTTCCGAATCGCTTGCTATGCAGCTCCTTTATGTAAATCAAACTTGCTGGATTCATTGTCTTAATATTTTACATTGTCTTAATATATATTAACAAAGTGGCACAATTTTGTTGACAGGCACAAATTGGTGCGCATTATTCACTCCTCAAACGCGCGCCTGTTGATTTCATGTCCGCTACAAAGAACCACCACTGTGTGCCGACACCGACAGTACCATGATTTTGCTTCTCAAGAAAACTAAAATAGTAAATACTGAAATATGGGCGTTACAACCGGTGGTAAAGCATAGCTAAAACTCAACAACTGCAAGAAGCAAAACAATGCACACCAATTATGTTCCAGGGCCCCTTTAAGCTTAGCCTCTAGTGAAGACATAAACACCATCTTTTCATTCCACGATGCTTTATTTTTGAAGCGACAGTTTGCTACGCCAGGTAGTTCGAGCCGTAGGGTATGTACAATTTTCACCTTGCGGGAGATTTAGAGGTCAAACTTCTGTGTTAAGCCTGGTGGTCGCCATGTGACTCTGAGGCATAGTCAAGTAGGCCACCTTTCATCTTGAATAAGATTTAGAGGTCAAACTTCTGTGTTAAGCCTGGTGGTCACGATGTGACTTTGGGGCAGTCACGTAGGTCACCAAGTGGTCCGCGACTACTGTCAAGGTCACGTGACCTGGTGATCGCATGTGACTTTGGGGCAAAATCACGTGGGCAACCAAGTGGCCCGTGACTACAGTCAAGGTCAGTCACGTGAAGTGACGTTAGTGTGACATGGAAGTAGAGGGCGCTAGAGGGATGCTACGTGTATAATAGGAGCCCCCGGGCTCCTGCCTAGGTTACAACACTCCGCCAGATGGAGGAGGATGAACACCGCCCTACAGTAGCGAGTCGGAACGCGAAGAAGGCACGTCGCAATGAGGCCCAGAAAAGGCGGTGTGGCGAAGATACCGATGAAGAACGGGCTTTGTAAGCCCGTTCTTGGTAACGAGCGCTGACAAGTATGTGGAGCTTTCGCTTCCCTCCAAGGTTAACCAAACTTAAACCACCAGATAATTTTTCTTTTTTATATAATTGAATTTCAAAAAATGATTTTTTTTAATTAATGTTTCTGTAGCATCATAACATATCCCATAGACGGTTAAGTGATACGCGCTGCAATGCGTTCACTATAGGTGCCCTTGCTGCGCTGGTACCGACCCTTCATGGCCTATGCGTTGCGTGTCAGCTCGGGTCCGTAGACCAAGGGAGAATGATATATTTTATGAAGTATTTCGACTTGCTGAAATACCTCTTTAGAGGAACCTCCTTGCCATTTTATCTTCATTTGGATCCTCCCCCAATTAGGGAGCCTTATTGAAATGTGGGGTGTTTGAAATTCCCGCGCGAGATAACATGTTGTTCACGTCATGACCATGTCGACCAATCAGCATTTTTCCTGAGTCTACGAAGATATCCATCTCGACGGAACGAGGTGTATACGCTACCATGTAAAATATACGCACTTAATGTCCATAGCATCCAGCCAGAGTTGACAAATCCACCCCAACCAGCTCCCTTTACCCAGCGATGGCTCACTGGTTGAGCTAATGAATTTCTTCATGAAGGAATGCCTTCTCTTCTTTTGTTCACATGATATGCGCCTAATAGACATGTCCCTCGCCTTCCTCTCACCTCAAAACCCTCATCGACAGAACCCTTCTTACTCCTGTCATGTAATAGGTACCGCCTTGCGATTAAGAAGTGCAGTAATCGTATCAAATGATGCAATTTGCAGCAATGTGTGAACTTTCCAGCGTACCATTCGGTGTCTCTTGCACCTGAAAGTTTTAACTCAAACTTTACAGAGGCGGCCTCAAGGCACACTGAGCAACTGAATAAAATCATCTGGCTGGACGAAAGCATTGCGAATTGAACGCGGAGGAATGATTCGTCCGACGTCATTCTGCATCTGTACACCTTTTTTACGCAAAATCCATTCATCATTAACATCACCAGAAAGATCCGCACTATGCTCACTGCAGGACTAAAGCCCATCCGATATTCCTTCAATAAACCTGGTCCTCTGCTAGCTGCATCCACTTTACCACTGCGAATTTCTTAACCTCATCCACCCATCTGACTTTCTGCTTCCCCTTGCTACTATTTCCTTCAACTGGTATTCCATTTGTTACCGTTTTCTACCATCGATTATTCTCCCTTGGCACTGCATGCCCGGCCCATACCAATTTCTTCTTCTTGATTTGCACTAGAATGTAATTAGCTCTAGTTATTGTAGCGGGAGCTACATTACGCCAGGTTTTCGAGCCGTCAGCGTTACTGCGCCCGGCTATAGGGGTCAAGTCGAGTTAAGTAGCTGAGGCTGCCGACTAAGCGGCCAAGATCGCCTCGGCGGAACCGAGCGTCAGCTGTGCGCATGCGCCGGCGCCCGATTGCCGAGAAGAGCGAAATAGAATGAGAGGGAGGAAGAGAAAACCGGAGCTACAAAAGCAGCTAGATGAGCTTTCCGCTCTCAGGGTCACTGATTTGGGTGGCGCAGGAGTGCATTCGTCTTGCTAAGTGCCTGAATGCACACAAGAATGCCGCGTAGACAGAGAGGAGAATGCGTAATAACGCGGCGGCGCCATTCTCCGAAAATTCGGGGCTGGCGTTGTGAGTGAAAAATCAAAAACAGCAGAGGCAGGCTCTAGCTGCCAAAAGGCATGGTCTAGCACATACTGACCAAACCTCTGGCAACTCGGGCCTATTTCCTATTAGAGGATAGCAGAACCAGCCTACTAGGGCCGTTGCATTCACGTTAGCCCTAGGCCACGCCGACACATTTGATAGTTTGATATTTATTTGGTTTCTTTCCTCTACAGGAATAAGCGAAGGGAAGGTTAAAGGCTGCTAGCCTGACGAGGTCTTCTCTCCGCATACAGTTTCGGCAGCATTACAGTGAGACACTTTTAAATTACAATCAAAAACACTTCTCTGTCATGGAGACTTTCGTCATGGGTATAATACAAACACGTACAAGACTTATTGCCGTACAGGTGTCAAAAAAAAAACAATAACAACAAAAGGATGAACACAGACGCAAAGCTCAGTCATCTGGACAGACATGTGCAGATAAAAAAACACTTCAAAACACTGGGAAAAGAAAAAAACAAAAAAAAAATCACGGTTATACAGAGGCCACACAAGAATTTCAAGAAAACGTCACTGGTGTCGAATTTCTTTCTCCATAACGAGTGCTTTTAGTTTTTTTCTTCACTTTTTTGCTCAAATCGACATCATGTGGCAGTTTATTCAAAAGGAGCGGAATTTGGTAATCTAAATGGTTTACCATAATTTGTGCGCGTTCGAGGCTTTCTGTGCACATATCTTCGAAGGGTGGGCGTGTGTGTATGGGCAGGGTTACCACTTACGTGGAGTTTGTTTTTGCACACGCTGAAATAACCTGAAATAATAAACTTCATCAGCTCTTAATAAAAAGTACTTCGCAAACCGGGGACCTGTTGACTAGTCTTGTTGGGTGTCGAACATACCTTTCAAGTAACCGAAGTACGCCCTTCTGCAATTTTAGTAAACAGTGGTCTTTTGTACTAATTGTTGTGCCCAAACCAAAGTGCAGTACGAAAATCTGAATAAAAGAGTATAATAGAGAAAGATTTTCAACCACAAAGTTAAAAGTGAACTTATTCTGTATAGGCACCCGAGAGTTCTACTTAGTTCTAGAGCGAGATTGTCAATGTGGGTGTTCCAAGACAAGTTTTCCTGGAACCATACTCCCAGATATTTTTGCTTGTCTTGTTTAAGCTACGTGCCACGGAAGGTGATATGAATATCTTTGTTCATAGGCTTATTAATTGGCGCGAATATAATGTATTTGGTTTTATTAGTATTGAACTACAACCTGTTGGTACTTAGCCAGGCGAAAAGTGACTAAATATACTCATTAACGATCGCCTGCAATTCGGAAAGGGTGCGTGCAGTGAACAAAGCATTCGTGTCGTCTGCGTACATTATTAGTTTAGGAGAGTTATGGATGCTACAGTGGTCATTAATGTAGACTAGGAATAATAGCGGTCCAAGAATAGAACTTTGAGAAACACCTTGTTTAAATACGGTTTTTGCGGACGTTTCTTGGTTTACGCTAGTATATTTAAGCCCGTTACTTAAGTATACATGTCAGCGAAACCTAAAATCCGGCTAAATTATCTGCTTTTCAATAAGCATTATCTCTCTCTCTCCCACTTGCTTAACTGAGCCCAGCTTTCCTGAACACTTTTAAATGTGAGGCAAGCATGATATATTGTATAATAATGTTATGCACACGCGGATGGGAGTAATGTAAGCTTCCGACATGCAGCATAAGATACATGGATAGATGCATTTATTGATAGGAAAGGCAGAGAGGTTGGCCGAAATGATTAAAATCTGGCCTGTTACACTGTGCAGGGGAAGGGGAGAAGAAAGAGCATCATGAAGGGTGACGATGTAGGATAAGACATGAAAAAATATGCAGGCATTGCAGCTTGCTTTACAAGCGCGATATCGAGTCTAGTGGCCCAGAAAAAACGGCAAAGAGCCAGCACTGCCTGGACACCCTTCCTCTTGTCCTGCCAAGTGGCCAGCAGCAGTTCCTTCGAAAGAGGCATCTCGTCCAAACGCTTCTAGGAAACGGATAGCACATTTATTTAACGCGCATACACTGGGCAGATTAAAAATATATGGTCGACAGCCTCGGGGGTGCCACAAGTTGAACATTCCGGGGAGTCCACCCGTCCAATTAAATGCATGTACCTGGGCGTGAAAGCCACGTTTAAACGCTGTTTGTGTCACAAGCATGCATGATGGCGCGACATTTCACACGGAACGTAAAATTTCAATCTTCGATGTTTTATTATTCCTGCCGCAACGATTAAATCATGTTCGGCGTTTCACTTAACGCCATAAAAGCGCCAAGTTCAATCGCCGCCATAATCATCTTCAACAACCCAACTATACCAACAGCAAGAAAAAGGCCTGTCTCATATCCCTCCAGATAAATCAGTTCTGTGCTATACATGCAACCACTTGACACCTGCCAAACATTTTAACGTGCAATGCGTGTACTATATAAGGTTGCGTCATCTGGTTTACACGCTGTCTCCTAATATCCCATGCACTGTTTTATTCCGGCGTTTCCGTGATTACTCACTCAGAAATTTAAATGCGGCGGTCTCGGCCATGCGAGAGGACCGGCGGCACTTTCATTAAGCAACAGGTCGCCCTCTGCAAGACGAAAGTTTTTTATTTTATTTTTTTGAGGCGGGGGGGGGGGGGGGGGGGGGTTGGCATGGGGCACTTGATGAGCTCCTTCAAAAGCTGCATTCGGGGAGTCTGAACTCAATTCCGCTGTCGCTGTATCTCCTCGACAGGGCCGACGCTTGTGTCCAACCTTTCATCTTCGCTAGGTGCCGGTCGACTGGCATCCGAATCCGATGGCAGCGGCTCAATGTTGTTGGCATCAGACAACAGTAGACTTCCCTGCGGAGATGATCCAGATGAAGTGGCTTCCGAGAGTGATGGAAATATCGCCGACAGCTCATGTAGCGCTTCCAACGCCCCAGTGTCCCAAAGACTGCGCCTCGCGGAATCATCAGGCCTTACGGGAGTAGAGGTCAGTGGGATTTCTGCGTTGAGTCGTGCCTCGAATTCATCCTTGTTAAAGGTCCAAATCGGGCCCTCCTGCAGTTGTGGGAAAAAATGAAGTCCGCTTGCAGAAGAGAAATTTAGGCGCCGCTATGAACCTTGCTGTAAGTGACAAGGTCACTTGAGCCACAGAGATGTAAGACGCCCATATAGATAACATTGAATAATCCCTTTCCTAACCTGGCCCAACAATGACCAAAACCTAATCTTAAGGAGTGCCGGAGAGTCGGAACGTTTATTGTGTGAACTGAAAAGCAAAGGACTAATAGGTCATTTAGGAGCACTGCCTTGGTAAAAAAAAAATAAAAAACAGAAACCTCTTGCAACTTGGATGCTAATTGTAGAAAGTGAGGCCGCTGCTTTATTTCCGCTAAATCACGAAGAGTGCTTTAAGAAGTAAATGGAATCAACTGGATTGATTCACAGGAATTGTGATGGTGTTTTAAGTTCTCCTCGCCTCGTACTGTCAGGTTTAGTTTCGTATTCCTTTCCTCGTGTAATCTAAATCGGATCTTATGCCAACACCAAAATTATTCGAATACTGCTCTTTTGTTTATTTGGGGGGGGGGGGAATCCATCCTTAATTTATTTCTGTTTGCGATCGCGTCTTTTATTCAAATCGGCCGTGACAATCTTAGTCCGTACACACTAAGTGAATAAAGTAGTTCACTAATTACACACGGATGCGACCGGACGCCGACGAACTTTTGTTGTTCATGGCTCTTCCTAACAGTATCGCATTACCGGAAATTTGAATTGGCAACACAGTTATTTAGCTTGAGCTTTACGCACATTGCCCATAGTGTGCGCGCAGCATTGCACTCACCCTTTCGCCTGGTTCGATGTCACCCAGAGGCAGTACATTGGTGAGCCTCCGCTTGGGATGTGCAGAGGTTTGCCCCGCCCACTCTGGCGGCGCAATATTCTCTTTTTCATTTTCATCAACACCTGCACCGACGCCTTTGTTGTGAACTGCGCCTCCATTTTTCTCGACTCTCATTTTGTAGCACATGGGTAACTCCCTTGGTGGCGACGTAGTGCCTCTGTCTTCGAAATGGTCTTCTGCCGTCCGTGGGGTAAGCGGGATGGCCATGGGGGGTCCCTTCGTGCATTTGCGGTCAAGCTGGTTTCCACGGAAGGATTCAGTGGAATCAATGGTGTCTTCTGAAGACGCTCCTTTTTGCGATACTTTTTCTTCACCAAGTTCCAAGTCTTGCTCTTCGTCGAGGACAACAAAACATGGCGTCGGTATGGCGCCAGGCCAGCGTCCGGAGACCGGATCCGGACTCGCTTCAAAGGATGTTGGGCTGTCAATGATTTGATGGACTGAAATTAGACTCCGATCTTGGAGCTCATCTTTACCTGGTTCGGGGCTCGTTTCCCGTTCATCTGGGATGAGGGCTGCCTGTTCATCTGCCTCCGATTCTTCGGTGTTTGTCGCGACCGACATTACCGTGTCCACAGCCGCTTGGTAGCACTTGTCGGGATGGCTAACTGCAGGTCGGTTTGGCTGTGTGCCCTGAGAAAACGTTACTGCCTAGGAGCGCGGCGGGGCTGGTTCGATTAATTTCGTCTTTGTCGTCCAACACGGCCCATCGTCTTCCTTGTCAAATTGTCAGGTGTAGGCGCCTAAAGTATCACTCAAGCATTAAGCAAAAATCTGTGATTTGACATAGGGGATAAAGAGAGCGCCAGAAAATTTTTTAAGGAAACAATCACATTACGTATCGAGAGTGTGATAGTAATAAAGAGTGAAATTTGCTCGCTTTGCTTCTTGTTTTTCTTAATTCCTAGTCGCCGCATACGCCGAGTCTGTGCACCCGCAGCCGTACTTCCGTAATGGTTTATAGCAATTTTAGACACGTCTGCACAGCGCCCGCCGCAACTGGTAATGGTAGCCGATCCAGCCACAGCACTTAGCCATGTGGAGTGATCAACGCACTTGATATCTATCGGTTAGGGCATCTAACAACTCGCTCAAGGGACAGGACGTGAAGCATCACACACCTGGTACACTTTATAATCAGAGCTCGACCATTTGATGTGCACCATGTGACAATTTTATCACATGGTGCATGACGTCACGGTGTGACAACACCACCGAAAAACGCCGTGCTACTTATTTCAATAGTATCATGCTGCCATATGAAATTCACAACCGTTTGTGCCAACGACGTAGCATATTTCAGCGAACAATTACACGAAAGTTTGTTCGAACTTGGCTGCGATGCTCTTGTGTCAGTAACCATCTAAATTTTCCAAATGTCATTATCAGATTTTATAAGCGCTTACATTCAGTTTAGGTTTATTTTTTGCTTTGAGAACCGATAGAGTGTGCATCTATACGAATGACAAGAGCGTAATTGCCATCGCCGGTTTTTAGGTTATTATGCAGTTTAAGGCCTCAATGCGAAGGCTCCAAGTTATTTGGCATGTGCTTCCTTAAATTGCGCAGAGATGCGAGATCACTAGCCTAAGCCATCTAACCGGAGTCTGAACGCGTTCTCCGCAGGCGAGATCGAACTCCGGTACCACCATGCAGCTGAGCAGTCGAGCGCCTATATCATCTCCGGCAAGACAGCTTGTCGGACGTTTGTCCTGCGACGAAGTGGGCTAAGGAGGTGGGATGCGCCAGGTTAAATGCAAAATGAAACATTTAATGGTTTGCCTCAATGCTCCAGTCCAGAAAAACTGCTGAACGTGTCGCCCGTCGTTGCTCATAACGCAAACATTATGAAGGCACTTAAGTACTTATACTTCAGCAATGCGAAACCTTAGCGCCGCGCAGCACAATCTCATGGGAGCCATACTTGACGAAGAGCAGAGGAGGGAGGAGGGTATGCTGATTTCTCTGGCTGCCACTTGACAGCGCTACGACTGGACGCGAACCACACAGGCAATCACAGGTAACGTATGCTGCTCGCTTAATTTTGACGTCAGCAATTTGCATATGAATATTTACTCCTGTGTGCCTCAGTACAGATTTCGAATGTGTGTTTCTAAGAAACCCGTGCATTCAATAGACACGCATTTATTTGTGCTCAAACGTCTAGCCTTCGATGCTTTTCCGCTTAAATAATCTCTTCGAAAGAGATGTCCGCCATCGCCTTTGTTATTGCCATTATATTTTCAGCCCCTATGTCGTAGGTAGTATCATCAGGAACAAAGCAGTTCATGGCTTGTCACTATCGCAAAGTGAAATCAAGTGTTTGGGTCATGCTGACGACATTTCCCTTTTCTGCTACGATAAATATAGTTTCGTGCGTAACTGAGAGTTTTTGTGATAGTTCGGGTGCGTCTCTTAACCTTGATAAATAAAGTCACTGGGTACCAAACCTAGCTTTTTAGCCGACATCAGGTGGGAATCGGAAGACTTGCAGAATTTGGGGGTTTCCTTGCATCAGTATCGCAATAATGGGCCTCACTGAGGTTCTCAGATATCATAAGATAGGCAACAAACCCAGGCTTGGATGGGTAGGGAGCTGTTTGTATTTACACGAGCATACGTTTGCAATATCAATTTGATTTTGAAGCTTATCTGTATCATACAATTGTTGCATTGTGCAAGAAAAAAAGGACAGTCCATCATAGCTTGTTTGCTAATTTTGTGTGGCGCTCTCAGTGGGAGCCTATGCGCCGAGATAATTTGTTACTGCTTCTGGAGGCTCGTGGAGCTAGTCTAAAGCAGTTCTTTGTTCACCAGCTTGTTTCGAGGTTTTCCTTTTTTAAAACAGCAAGCCATCCCCTCTCCTAACTCTATTTAATAGTTGATTAGGTGGTCATTTGCCTAATTTGTTTGCGCCCAAGGGACAAATGTGCTATGGTCAGAGAACTGCCACCAGGGCCGGATGATTCAGTGTTCAAAGGGTTCAAATGAACCAGACCGAATTCGTTCTCAGGGCCCACGGAGAGCTTGAAAAAATGGCGAATTTTGACGTTTGGTCCGAAAAGTAGTCAAATCGTCTTCCTCATTTTCCGCGTATAAAATTAGAGCTTATGCATTGCAATGTAGAATGTTTTAAAAGCAGTTCTTCGCATCGTATGCTTGCCTAATCCCAAAACCAGCCTCAAATTTCATCAAAGTACGAAATTTTGTACTTGCATTTACGCGCTTTTACGCTTTACAAATATGACGCCGCGGTACTTCCATGAGGCTCGACACAATATAATAACGGACTTTATCGTATTAGGTGACCGAGAAATGTCTTTCTCAATTTAACGAAGTTCCCGATCTAACGAAATATTTCGAGCTCTCCTCAACTTTATAAGATCGGGTTTCAACCTTTCATAATATACTTCACATACATTGATAAAATAAAAATATAAAATTATTCAGCCAGCTAGCAAAAGTCTTAGCATTAAGAGCCGCCAATATATATACAATCTCTTCTCAAAACTACTGAAGAAGTCTTGACAGAGTTCGCTCTTCTTCGGGTAATTTGATTTGCTGCAAATATTTCGTGTATAATATCTGAACCATATCTCCTGACAATCTTACTATTCTCAAAATTTGCATAGCATGTGCGGGGCGACCACATGATCAGGTAAATTGCTCATCGTGCCATCTTTGATATATTTGTTGTGCTCCCTCAGCCCATCATCTAAACAATTACGCCCTGTCTGAGCTACATATGATGACCCACATGATAGTGGTAGTTCGTATAAGGCTTCTTTTCTTCATACCGTGAAAGGCCTTTTGTGCTTGTTTTCGCACTGTTTTCGTGGTGGTCTTCTGGTTCGCCCCTTTCTTCCAGTTTTCTTTGCGCAGAAAAAAACAAGCCTTATGTCGGACTGCCCCAAAGTATTTTTCAAAGGAAGACTTACACCATGCACGTACCGGATTATCCCTCTATATTTTTGTTGTTCTTGTTGTTATTAGGTTGTAGCTCCTCAGCGGAAGTTCTCGATATCTTTCAACCAATATTACTTCCAAAGGTGTCTGGGAACCCAGCAAAACGAAACCTGTGCCGTTGGCTTTTGAAGCTTTCATCGATGCCATGCATGACCTGTTGACAGCGTTTTTCATCAAATTTGTAGCTACTGATATTTTCACAAGCTTGTGTGGCATGATGTCTTCCTTTGAGAGCAGAGAGTAGCACTAAAGCTATATCACCTGGTCACGTGGTCGCCTGCTAGTGCGATGGAAATTTAGATGAGAGCACGATGCGCACCCTATCATAGCCACTCGAGCTTTCGCCAAGGGCGGGATAGACAAGACGACGCTACGGATCTTAGGCGGAAGTAACATCACCGATCACTCCATCGTATGGTTCCCGGCACACATGGGCAGCTTGGGGGGCGGCCTGCGGAATCTCAATGATATCGCACACGAGGCGGCGCGAGGACTCATCGACCGCGTCCTTCCGGTTTCCCCTGCTGCTCCATGTATCGAGTACAGAGATAAATTATTCACGTACAGCGAGCTCACTAACCACTTTTATCTAGGCAGAGAGCATTTCCCCTCCCGGATAAGAAATTAACCCGTAGCCAATCAGTCACGTTACGCTTGCTCCAAACGAAATGATACACCAACCCCGGGCGCATGAAACACATCGACCCAGACTACGACGGACAACATGTGTGAACGGTGCAGTGATCGTGTAGACCCAAACCATATGCTGTATGGTTGTGCATCGAACGACGCCTACCCAAGAACAAGGAAGGTTGGCACAAAGTTTTAAAAAGTGCTTCCCTACCTGATCAGCTTCGGGCTGTCCAGGAGGCCCGCGAGGCGGCGGAGAGCTTCGGGCTCTCTGTGCCGACGTGGGAGCTGCCCTCTACACCTGGCGCCTAGCCGAGTGTCCTCCAGGACCCCTACTGTGGGAAATAAAGTTTTACCAAACCAAACCAAACCAACGATGCGCATCAGACACCAGAACCAACTAGAGCGTGAAATATTTGAGGCGGACGAAATTCACCTCACAGGAGCGGACTGTGTCAGCATTCCTTCGGTAGTTTTGATAAGGCAATAGATTAGATATTATCTGGGTACCTGTCACGGTGGTGCAGTGGTTAAGGCGCTCGAGCAACTGATTCGCCCCCGGATGCCCGATCGAATCCCGGCTGCTTTTGAATGGAAGCGAGAAGCAAGGCGCCCGCGTGCTTTGCGATGTCAGTGCACGTTACACTCCCATGTGGCCGAAATTTGTCGACTCCTTCCCTACGGCCTCTCTAATAGTCTGAGTCGCTTTGGGATGTTAAACCCCATAGACCAACCAAACCAAATTTCTTGGTGGCTAGGAAATGCGAAGACTTCTACTGACTGAATATTTTATTTTACTTTTGTTTTTAAGGAATCGGCTTGGCAAGGCCCACGGTACATACACTACCGCTGCAGCAATAAAATTTCATTCGGTCACTAAGTCAGCGCCGGTGCTGTGTCTCTTTCTCGGCCCTTTGTTTTTGTGCTGTAGAAGTTGTACTCCTATGATGCTTTTATTGTTTGGCTCTTGAAAAGGGGCATCTGCTCATTATGGGGGATTGGACAAGGTGGAGCTGCATACGCAAGGGAATTTCCGCAGTCGAGTACGACAAAATATTGGCGCCAAGCGGCAGTGTGAAAAAGTGCAACGATGCAGCTATAAAAATAAATTGTTACCTCACTCGCACGTGTGCTCGCTTCCTCCATCACTTCTGTTTTTTCTTTACCTCTTTTCGATGGTTTGTTCTCGACTCGCGCGCAGTTATTGGGAGTTTGTGGCTTCGGCTGCCTGCAAGAAATGACATTTGCAGCGATCAGATTTGACATGCTCAGCTCTAAATTTCACCTCAGTTCCCCTTGGTTAGCACTTCGGGAAGCATTGTCCTCGACCGGCTGTCACCACATACCTTGAGGGCGTGCGCTGATGGCGGCGAGAGCTACAGCGGGGCTAACGTCCATTTCGACGCGGTTGCGGTACTGCTTCATCATCGCAGGAAAAAGATGTCGCAAGAAAGGTAGAATGCTTCTCGTTTGCGCCCTGTTTGTGCGCACAATTAATGTACCGGCCGACTTCGTTTACGTGTTTACAATAACGTAATCAGCAGGGGAGGAGGCACTCTACCTAGCAGGATACTAGATTCAAGTAATAACGATTAAACGTTTAGCCACATATAGAACTCCTGCCCCGCTCACACAAAAACACTATTTTTACGAGGTGCGTGTAAGTGCGGTACCCCTTAGTGAGACCTATGTCTCATATATGTAACGTTGTGCAAATACCTAAGCCACGTTTAAGTTATAGTAGCCAATGTAGTCTTGATTCAGTTCTCCAACTTATGAACGTAAAGACTCAAGAGGGTTACAATTAAAGAACTGACATTCATCATTTTCTCCGGCATGCAGCAGGAGAAATAGGACCGCTGGTAGACTTCTGATGTAGTCTTGATAAAGGCAAATCATAACATATATACGTGAGCGGTCCCACCTATCAACTTTACGCAGTATGTTGATTTGGCTTGATTTATGGAGCGCTTGATGTCCCAAATCGACTTAAGCTACATGGAAGACGCCGTAGTGGAGGATTCTAGAAATTACTGACATCGCACAGCCATCGGCCGGGCGCCTAGCTTTTCGCTTCCATTGAAAAGCAATCGCCGCGGAAGGGATCCGATCCCGCATCCTGGGACACAGTAGTTGATCACGCTAACGGCTGCACCACGACGGAGTGGCTACGCAGTATGTGAAAGTCGCTAGTGTAGTGGCGCTGGTGGGGTTACAGGACGCACGAACGGTCTTGCACAAACTAGGATTCCCGCTGTTGTCTCTGACACCGTGCCTAATCCCTGACACGTAGCCGCGGTGACGCATGGCGGCGACAACAACCCTGTATTTGGCTTTGCAGATGAAGGGGTCTGCAGATTAACTGCGCCGGTGGAGGAAACGTAGACGTACGCCCCGTGCATCGTGGAGGAGCGTAAGGGGGCTCCCCGGCGTCCTTTCTCCTTGGGTTTCTATGCGGTCGAAGGTTTTGACGCACAAAAATTGTGATCGTTCTATTTGTACGCTTCAATTGAAACTTGGGTCATGTCTAGAAGCAACTGTTGTGTAATGAGGTGCTCTAACAGGTATAAAAGCTCCCTGGGAACGCGTTTCTTCAAGTTTTGCTGACCGGCCTTACGAACCGGAGCAATGACAACAGTTGAGTGTCTCTGGGTGGATAAAAAAGCTCTACTCACGTCTCGTAGCTTTTGTAATTATTTATTACATCGTTGTTAAGGTGCTGCTGTGAAGTGTTAATCGCCCCACTATGTGTACCCCGTTCAGCAGCATCAGTTCGTTTTAACGGCTATTTTTTTCCTTTGTTATATATGCTGAAGACAGCTGCACTCTTTTTGCCACAACAGAGACCACATCATGTGCATAGCAATTTTTTTTTTTTCAAATTGAATGCAGCATGGACCGAATCGTGTTTCACGCGTTGCTTTGGATCTTTTCTGAGCTCTTTATGCACGTGCCAGTGTGTTTAACTGCGTGAGCTAGAAAGCGTTGCTACTGTACACATGCTACTCGTTCGAGATTTGGTGGTGGTGTTGGTTATTTTATTTATATACAAAAGAAAGGAGGAGATGTTTGCCAACCCCGGTATCTGCTATCTCCTATCTGATATCAGTTTCGGCGTGGCAGAGTGGTTAGCGCAAGACGCCACGGACCTAGAGATTATGAGTTCGAGATTTGGCACAGCTCCCGCAATTACTCGCCTAGCTGCGGAGTGTAATTCACTGCATGTATTTACGGAATGGCGTGGTGCAGATTTGTTTTTGCTAAAATGTTTCGGTCTCTAGCTGGCATATAAGTCGGCTTACGTTCGTGGACGTTTAACAGTATTGTGATTGCTTGATTATGACGCAGAAAATAGGTCATGATTGTGACATTTACTGAATGTCCCCTTGCTTTAGCGATCCATTTGTAATCGGTAAGATATATTCGCCCGTATGAATTCCTAACGCATCTTGTCGATTTCTGTTTACGCATATTTGTTTTCTCGTAAATTTATAGTAAATATAATAGCCATTGGCTGCCTACCAAAAAGAGCGCAATCTGCAGCCAGCAGTTTGTGAATGGCGAAAAATCAAATGACAAGGAGAGCCTATTGTACCTACACTATTTCCGACTGTTTACAGATGCTCAACCCCAGGGACATCTGAGAGGTATCAAGGGTAATTGTATTAATTTTACGTGGCAGCATGAATCGCAACATGCATGGATCGCACCACGTTTCATGCATGACATTAAATGAGATGTTTAGGTACTCTTTGTGCACATCTGTGTTTGCACAGACGATGCGCGAGGCGTGAAGCATCGCTAGTCTGTGCATGCTACTCATTCTAGATTTCGCACAGCTGGCTCTCAAGTTTTCAGTTGTTTCGTGCACTTGCTGAATGGGCATGCTGCAGCTCTTTTGTGGAAATAATGCTGTTGCTAACAGGCATTCAATGGTTTAGGTACTCTTTTTGCACATCTGCGTTTGCACAGTCGATGCGTGAGGCGTGAAGCATTGCTAGTCTGTGCATGCTACTCATTCTAGATTTCGCACAGCTGGCTCTCAAGTTTTCAGTTGTTTTGAGCACTTGCTGAATGGGCATGCTGCAGCTCTTTTGTGGAAATAATGCTGTTTCTAACAGGCATTCAATGGTTTAGGTACTCTTTGTGCACATCTGTATTTGCACAGACGATGCGCGAGGCGTGAAGCATCGCTAGTCTGTGCATGCTACTCATTCTAGATTTCGCACAGCTGGCTCTCAAGTTTTCAGTTGTTTCGTGCACTTGCTCAATGGGCATGCTGCAGCTTTATTGTGGAAATAAAGGTGGAACATTGTCACGCGTGGAACACGTTTGCGATGATTGAATGCTAACTCTGTCTCCAAACTGGGACTCAGGTTCACCTTAATTAACCTTACCTTTTGTGTCTAAATAAGGAGATTTTATTAAGAAGAATTATAAGAATAAACAAAATATATAAATAATAAAAGAATAAATAAAAAGAAGGAGGGGAGTTATTTGGCTGTCGTGATATTTTATTCCCAAGCTTTACTAATAGCTCGTGAAGCTTGCTCGGCGCACGTTTGCATTGTTTTCAAATTTAGTGAAGATGGGAGTTCGTGGTGGCCAACAGACATTAGTCTGCAGCCAAACTTTCGCTAGTGACGACGAGTAAAATGACCCGAAGAATCCAGCCTACCTACCCACAATATTTCAAAAGCTTACAGGTAGAATACAGAAGGAACACCTGAAAAGTAACAGGTGTAAATTTATTTTTAATGGTTTTCCAGCATTTAATTTCAACCTGAGTAATGCAAGCTTGGTAAGTGCATGACACAAAAGTTTCAAATCAAGCTTTTCACCTGTTGCAGATGGGGTAATAATGCTGTGATGCCAGCCATGAAAAAAATTTCTAGGGTTTACCGTTGCTGAACCAAATATTGAGCACAAGCATTAGCTGCAAGTGACCGAGCGTTCTTCTTCTCCACTTTTTTTTCTTCCTCAGCCCACACATAAAGCCCCTTATGAACGTGGCCTGGTGGCCTAAGGGGGTAACGTGATTGCCAGGGTTCTAGCAGGCTGATTCTGACATAACCGTCCCATGTGAAACGAGAGACCCAAGTTGGGAGCTCCTGCCGACCGCTTGAGTTGGTAGCCCAGCTCTGACCCTAGTGTCACGTTGGGTGTGATGTCACAGCGTCACGTGGGTAAGACGTGGCTACCGGCCGCGCTATGCTGAAGGCTCGAAACCTAGACTAGTATTGCTTTCGCAACAAAACGCATTTGATACGTAAGCTTTAGCATGAAAGTTTAAGAGGTCTAACATTCACTGGATGTCTTACAGCTCTCTTGTTTCATACCAAGCGTGACTTGCGATATGTACAAGCTACGCGCGTAGGCATCGTTAATATCGAGGCAAATATCTAGCGTAGGGCGATATTACATGGAAACGCAAGAAGGTACTTCTGAGAAGCCGGGGTGGCTGCACTCGCTTCTTACATTCAAAAGTAGTAATAGGTAATGCCACAGTCGTTGTGCGCGATTTTCATCTGCCGTTCTAGAGCTCCAGTTATGCAGACCTCTCCACAACATCAGCTAACAAAGCTCGAAAGGGGACAGCATGCGGGGAGTAGTCGCACCAGAAACTAGCGCAACGCCCCTCCGGGGTGGTGCAGTGGTTACGGCGCTCGACTACTGTGCCCAAGGACGCGGGCTCGAATCCCGGCCTCGGCGGCCGCTTGTCGATGGAGGCGAAAAGCAAGGTGCCCGTGTGCTGTGCGACGTCAGTGCACGTTAAAGAACCCCAGGTGGTAGAAATTTTCGGAGTCCTCCTCTAGGAGTCTCTCGTAGCCGGAGTTGCTTTGGCACGTTAAACCCCACAAAACCAAAACCAAACCGCTACTTAAAATAATGGCGGTTTGAGCTACAAACGCTCTCATTGCTTAAACAACGCATTAAAGTCGTGTCGAATTCAATAAAGATCGTGCAAAGTATTTCCGATTAGTCCATGTAAGGCCGCAGTGAAAAGTGACTCGCACGTGGAGTCGCGCTGGCGGTCGATGCGCTGTTTTTTTTTTTTCTCCTCCTTTTCCCCCCTTTTCTTGGGCGCGGACTCGCGGGGCGCGCGGGAGGCCTGGTTTGTTTCATCCTTTCGCCCCAAGGCGTCGCCAAGACGCGAACGCAGCCGGGATCAACAGTGGCACGCTTCTGCAAACCAGCTTACGGTCAGCAGAGGGCGACAATAGGCGCGACACTTGCCCCCCCCCCCCCCTCCACCCCCCGAAGTAGGCAATCAGCCAAGCGTTCTCCCGCTGTGCCCGGGACATTCCGAGCGACGGCGACTGTACACTGCTCTGCCCCCACCCCCTTTTCCTCGAACGGGATGGCTGAGTGACCTCGTCTCGTGGTCCCCCGCGGCGTTTCTTTCACAAAGGCGCAGCTGCAAGGACGCGTCGCAAACACGCTGAGGAGTGGAGGCAAAGACAGGCGCCTTGTGAGAGGGTTTGGGGACCGGAGAGTGGAAAGAGTGTGTTTTGAATGTTGTATTTTTATTTGAAGTATTTAAGGACCTGGGTCCGAGATTATTCCCAACCCACGGGTGTTGTGGCATGTTTTTCAATAATTTGATTGGCTGCTTTATTTTCGGGGCGGGTCACCTAGGGTGACCGCCCTCAGGCCTTTGTTGATGTTTGCCATCAAAAAGCGGTCCTCGGACCATGTTTGTCAGTCAAGATTGAGGCTCCGTGCTTAGCACGTATTTACAGTCCCTAGGCTTTAACCGAGATGCTCGGTAGAAAAGTAAGGGCTTGTAGTGGCTTCTCTGTGTGAGAGTCTATTTTGTCTTAAGTTGCAGTTGTCTGTGTGACTTGTTACTGTAACTGTTTGCCAATGTAAATAATATTTTTCATCTGTAAATATATATCCCCTTCTTCAATCATCTGACAATCGTCCACTAGTTCTTCACTGCATTCGAAGCCAGCATAACATCACTGGCGGAGTACGACAGGATTCGGCACCCTACTACAAAGAAGCAAGCAACAAGGCATCGTTCAGCAGCAGCGGCAGCCAAAGGACGACTGCAAGCTACCTGCCGAGGACGACCAGCCAAGGCGTGACTCCCGGGCTTGGTGCTACTACTCGCAGCGACGCTGGTGACGGGTGAGTGGGATTTCTCGCGTCTGGTCGAGGTTAGCTTGGCTTGTGCTAGGGAAAGTGAGGTACTAGGCAGTAAGGACGCCAGATATGATTGAAAGCAAGGCTTACGCATATCCCCTGACGGAGGTTGAGCGTCTAGTAATTCGGCAACTTGAATTGGATTTTGAGCAAAAAAAAACGGGAAATTCTAAGAGAGGAAGAGAGATTGATGAGAGCGCTCATGCGTGAGCATGCCGGCGGCGGAAAGGCTAAAACTGCGTCCGAAGCAACGGAACAGCGACAGTTAGACCTCGGCCCCGTGGCAGAAAGCACTATTGCAGTTGAGGGCTGCCCCTCCCGGTATTCGAGGAATACACATAGCCTGGACGAGCGAAGCGTTGCTAGCTCAGGGCAGGGAGCGGCGGAAACTGCTAGTGCAGCCCCACAGGCGCAGCTAGAGGAGCTAGCGTTAGGCGCCGAAGCGAACTGCCCGAGCAGTTTCATGGCGCGGATAGAAATTCGCGAAGATGCTGACGACCCCTTGGCAGTATCAGCTATGGCTGAGTCTGGTGAGTCCGTTCGAAAAGATCTCGACACGGAGCTAATCCAAATGAACGGGGACCAGCAGAAGTTACCATCTGAAGAAGGCTTAGCATATCGCTCGGTGCGGGATAGCGACAGTCAGCCGTCAGAGCCCGACAACAACGGCGCGGATCCCGCGCACAGAAATTTCGCTTCCGAAGTGCGAGCTGATCAGCCGACGGAGACGGAGTGCGCCCCGTGTGTGGATCTACGCGCAACAGGTGTCGAGGCTGAGCTTACGGTGAGGGCGCCCGCTCCATTTGATACAGAGGGCGCAGTAACGGATTCTGGCCAGCTTGATATCTCTGATCAGGTGAGCGTACACGCTCAACTACAGCACACTAGTAGCAAGGAGTACGCAGGTAGGGCCTCTCAAAATTCGTGTAGGCACGACAGCAGTACGCGGCCACAGAAAGTCGAGGCCGCCGAAGGTAAGGCGCGACGACGTTTCTGTTTTGGGAAGCAGTCTCCCATCGACAGTGAGTGCAAGGATCTCTAGTGCTGGCGCCGCGAGAGGCGGCAACGATGTGCAGCGGGCGCTAAAGGCCACTGCTACACGACAACGCGGGCGCCGAGGTGCGCACGAGATCTATAGTGTTCCGGCGTATAGCAGCAGGAGCGTGCCAAACTCACTTCGCCAGCGCAGGAAACTGCATGCGCTAGCCTCGTCATTGGAGCCGCCGTACAAATCTTGCGCAAAGTACAGGGACGAAGAAAGCCTCACTGTCCAATTTTGTATCTGGTTGTTTGGCATAGCCATGCTGGCCTCACCAGGCGTGAGGGTTCCTGCTTACCCAACGGGTGGCGTGCACGGAACTGTTTGGCGGCACTAAAAAGTGGTGTAAAGACAGTGCATGACGGAGCGGGAACTGTGCAGTGGCGTGAGTGTTCCCGCCACCCGCCGTGTTTCGTGATGTGAACGGTGGAGTGCGCGTGAACTTGACGTGAGGACAACCAATTGCTCGCGCGCGGAACTTTCACGAACACTATCCGGTCCGCCAATGCAAATGTGTGATCTGTTTTGTGTTATAACCATCTTGTGTCGCGAGTTTCATTTGGTGTTCCATTCACGTGCGAAGTGTCTTACATGTTTTGTTTTCTTCGCGGGTTGTTGCGGCCTTTGTTGTATTAGGCTGAAATGACCGGATTCCAAGCTCATTTACCCTCTTGGGAGGGGCGTGTAAGGCCGCAGTGAAAAATGACTCGCGCGTGGAGTCGCGCTGGCGGTCGATGCGCTGTTTTTTTTTCTCCTCCTTTTCCCCCCTTTTCTTGGGCGCGGGCTCGCGGGGCGCGCGGGAGGCCTGGTTTGTTTCATCATTTCGCCCCAAGGTGTCGCCAAGACGCGAACGCAGCCGGGATCAACAGTGGCACGCTTCTCCGAACCAGCTTACGGTCAGCAGAGGGCGACAATAGGCGCGACACTTGCCCCCCCCCCCCCCCCCCCCGCGAAGTAGGCAATCAGCCCAGCGTTCTCCCGCTGTGCCCGGGACATTCCGAGCGACGGCGACTGTACACTGCTCTGCCCCCCACCCCCTTTTCCTCGAACGGGACGGCTGAGTGACCTCGTCTCGTGGTCCCCCGCGGTGTTTCTCTCACAAAGGCGCAGCTGCAAGGTCGCGTCGCAAACACGCTGAGGATTGGAGGCAAAGACAGGCGCCTTGTGAGAGGGTTTGGGGACCGGAGAGTGGAAAGAGTGTGTTTTGAATGTTGTATTTTTATTTGAAGTAATTAAGGACCTGGGTCCGAGATTATTCCCAACCCACGGGGGTTGTGGCATGTTTTTCAATAATTTGATTGGCTGCTTTATTTTCGGGGCGGGTCACCTAGGGTGACCGCCCTCAGGCCTTTGTTGATGTTTGTCATCAAAAAGCGGTCCTCGGACCATGTTTTTCAGTCAAGATTGAGGCTCCGTGCTTAGCACGTATTTACAGTCCCTAGGCTTTAACCGAGATGCTCGGTAGAAAAGTAAGGGCTTGTAGTGACTTCTCTGTGTGAGAGTCTATTTTGTCTGAAGTTGCAGTTGTCTGTGTGACTTGTTACTGTAACTGTTTGCCAATGTAAATAATATTTTTCATCTGTAAATATATATCTCCTCCTGACCATCATCAGATCATCGTCTACTGTTCTCGTCTTCTGCTTCTGTACCTGCCGAACAACGAACATAACATCACTGTCCAGAACATTTTCCTGTACACAAGCGTGCCGCGAATGCGGATGTACCGCTTTCCTCTCAACGGCCGCTTGATCGGGCAAGCGAAACAGCTCCATGTTGCACTCAATGAAAACTTAATAAACTCATCAGTTTTTCTCCAAACACACTGCAAGCGTGGGTATTGATTTTAAAACGCAAAAAGAGCGATGCTGTTCGTGATAAGCTATATGGCATAGCCGTTCTTGGTCACTCTTGTTTTCGCCAAGCATTTCTAGATTACGCGGGTCGAGTTGTCAAGCTTCGGGCGAAAGTCCAACTACGACTTAGAACGGAAGCCCACTTTGGAGCAATTCAATTCGTTTTCAGAGTTCCCCTCATTTACCCCTCATCAAAAGCGCGAAGTCTGAGAGTCCTGTAGTCATTGAGATGCCAATGCAAAATGCGCAGCACGTGGCTTAGGAACATACGTCACATTAAACGGAACATTGGGATTCAGCCTGCTTGCAGGGCAAACAGGAGTTTTTGCGGTACTTTCTATGGAGGACTTTGATGTCCAACTAAGGTGGACTTGATTTTAGGAGTGCCATTGTATGAGCTCCATGATACATTTTAAAATTTTTATCTGTGTTTTGGTTAAAGGTATTCTATTTTCTATCATAAAATAGCTCAGCAAGGAACTTCTGAGGTATGTCGTAAAAACTAAGCAAGGTGGTCTGCTGAAAGCATCAAATTGTGTTGCTTCTTACGCACTATTTTTGGGCCGCAGATGTAGTACAGCTGACAGAAGGAACAATGCAGGACTATTTGTGTCGCATTTACGCAAGTCTCTTGGTTTCGCTATTCTATACATAAAAGGCGCAATGCAGGTAGCTCTGGATTTTCTGTTGCTATCGCGTTTTGCCTCATATGGCAACTGGGCCCCCTCCTTCTTCCTATTAGTTCTCCGTACCCCCATGCATCTGCGATGAGCAGACCGCGCAGACATTTCTTTGAGCAAGCGCAGTGTGCGAGGTAGGCGGTCGAGCTGCTGCGAGACAAGTGAGCAATGAACTGTGACGCTGCGTACATTTCCTCGGTTGTCCCGGTGTAGCCGTGCCTCGGGTTTCCTGCCATCCGCGACGACTGGGATGCTCCGTAGCTTTGGGTGCAGGGATCCCTGTGGCTGATCGCTTCGATCTTAGAGCCAAGCAAAAAAAGGCATGTTGAGAAACAAAACCTATAGGGCCGCTTAAGCTCCGCCTTAAGGGTATGACGCAATAAGGGCATATGCTCCTTTTTTGATTACCCACATTCTCATTAGCGTATACAGCTGCAAAATACCGCTTTGGTTTGCTTTATGGGGTTTGACGTCCCAGAAGAACTCAGGCATTAAGAGACGCCGTAGTGGTGGGCTCCAGAAATTTCGGCCACCTGAGTTCTTTAACGTGCACTGACAACGCAATGCACACGGGCGCTTTGCTTTTCGCCTCCATCGAAAAGCGGCCGCCGCAGCCGGCAGTCCTTCCACCTCCGGCACAACAGTCGAGCGCCCTGACCACTGTACCACCGCAACGGGCTAAAGTGAAGTGGCAGACAATACGCCTTACATATAAATCCAGATTGTCCCAACGCCTTGCAAACGGGCCCGTTCCACGCTGACTGATATTGCGACGGTGTCATATGTAAATAGCGAGTTGAGTGATTTTTGTTGAATTTGTTTTGGTGAAATACAATGTGTCAAAGCCAGGCAATAGTAATAAAGAAAAAAAAAGTCAAAGCCAAGCAATAAAGGAAATGGCTTTGTGTGCCCTTGCTGGTAGCTTGTCCGGCTTCCAATCAGATAGCCGGGGTTCAAGTCCCGCTTGAGACCTGAAGTAAATATCTTTTTTTAGTGGCACAACTTCCGTTAGGATTGAAGGATTTAGAGATGACGCCACATTTACTCCGCATTACGCACCGCCTTTTAGCAAGATATTGAAAGAGAAATGAGGGGCTCGTTATGAAACCGGAATGAAAGAAGCCAACAGTCGGCGAGGCCGCCGACTTTAGGCTTCTTTCATGTGTATATGTATATCTTGTTTTAATCATGTCCATTTTATGCGTGGCGTCATGGTTTACATTAGCGCTATCCCGCGGGAGAACTAAAATTGGTATTTTGTTTAGTGACATGTTTTTTGAAACTAAATCATTAAGAGCGTATCGCCACTTTTATTTCGCCTTAAGGTCGTGTTGTAATCACTTCCGTTTTACTCATGATGTCATGTTTCACTTTAGCTTTGGGTTGTTTGGAATTCGAGAGTTAGGTCGTAAGGATGGGATGTCGTGACCCTGTCGACTAATCAGGATTTTCGCAACGGCGAACACCGATGGGACAACCCTGAGATTTCCTCCTAACGGCATGATTAAAGCATCTGCTTTAAAATTCAGCTCGAGTATTGCGCTAAGGAACGTGAAAACGTTATGAGTGAAATTGGAGTTGAAAAAATTTGGAGGGGCGGATCAGCTCCCATACCAGTAAACCAGTTCGCGTACATCGAATTTTATTATTTCAACCAAAATCTTTTTCCTTTGCCTCAACATCTCGTTACAGTGCTCACAATCTCCCTAGAAGGCTCCAAAATTCGAGATTATCAGCGGCTGCAGTACATTTCTTTTCAGCTTTGCGTATTCCTTACCTGCGAGGTAAACGCGAAACATCCGCGCTTTCGTTCTGTGAAGCCACGCAGGCCTCGTAAAGATATGAGGCCCAACAAGCGCGTCTTCCTGTAACTCGCGTTCGGACTGGTCTGTTTCCATGCAGTCTGAGAAATAAGGCATGTTTTAGGATTTGACCAAGCATTTCATTCAGCTCGTTCTCTATCTTCACATTTACCTCCCAACAGGTTCGAGATTTCTTTAACCTTATAGCTCGCAATACATTAGGGGTGCGGGCGAGGTCCTCTGCGGTAGACTCTCACCCACAGTAAAGTTTCTTCTCTCCGCTAATATTGCACCAGGCAACGGTGATCGAGGTTTGTCGTCGCTTTCATATTAACGAGTTTGTTCGCTATCACCTTCAACATTCTTGGAAAGAATGAGAGAGTGATGGAGCGGCCGAAAAGACGCAGTCTTTATTGCCTGACTTTTGCAAGACAAAACAAAAGTTATATAAAACCATATAGTTCTATATAGGAGGGTATATGGAACTATATATACATCTATATAGACAGCGCTCTGCTGGCTTCTATATACAATGTTGATGACATCTAGAAAATTTGACTAGGAGGAAAAAAAAAACAGCAATTTGCGGCAGAAATGAATTTTGGTGCAACAAATAATTGTCAGCGTTGTCCATCGCAATTAATTTGTTTGAGTCTATTCTTGTGCTGACGTCTGTGTAGTCACACTTTGGTGATATAAATAGAGGGCGTCTCAACGAACATTTTAAAATAATTCCTAAAAAAAAAAGGAGTTCAAAAAAGTAAACATGCAGCAACCAACTTCAACGTAGCCTCGGCGGGTACAACGTACTGCAAGAACTGCTCTTGTAGTGTAACTAATTACCTTTGTAGTCGACGCATTTCATTAGACAGTGGCAATGGGGAATTCAAAGCCATGAACGAGACGATGCTACTTAAGCTTTTGAAACAAAGAAAAACTCATTTTCTAGTGCTCAAAAGCGATAGAAAAAGTTAAAGAGCAAATCTGCATTGGAGTAATGCGAAAGCTCAGATGCCACTGTTGGTGGCTTTTGGTTGTTTCTATTTGCTTAAATCACTTCTTGTTTACCAATTTTAGTCTTTGGTACTTTCAAATTGTGCGCCAATACCTTCCTATGCCCTTTTTCGGCTCTACTTCCGGTTGCATTACGTCACATACTCTACGTCACATTATTTCACTTCTTGTTTACCCATTCTTAGTCTTTGGTACTTTCAAATTGCGCGCCAATCCCTTCTTATGCCCTTTTTTTTTTGCTCTACATCAGGTTGCCTGACATCCCCTTAATTGATTGATTGAATTAACAAGTTAGTATTTATTACATCTTGACGTCACCCTAATTGACTGGCTTAATTATTATTTTAGTATTTGATACATTCAAATGTGGCGCCAAGCAATTGGCTAATAAGACCATTTTCGCCTTTACTTTCACATTTTTTGCCTCTAATGAATAACCTAATTAACTTATTCGCCTAATTATGTTTTGGACAACATTATGTCACCCTCTATAGATTGACACCAGTCATTAACCTCTATCACTTCACAATTACAACTGCTGCGGACACGATTTTACTGACGCGGCCTGTGGATGCCGCGGTCTGCGCACAGAAATGTGTGAACATAGCGAAGTAATGCTTTCGTATTAATAAAGCATCCGCGCGAAACTGAAACAGGGCATTGGATCAGCACCAATAACAGACCACTACGGAGTTGTCGGTGCGATCGGAACAAATGAACTCTGAATTTCCTCTGAATTTCGCGAGGAGTGCTCTACCGACTGAGATACGGTGACGTCTATCTCGCATCGGATGCTTGCAGTTATTTTTATTCTGCTTTCTAATCATTTACCTCAATAGTTATATTCTTATTTCACATTTACCAGCACCAGAAGAAAACCAAAATCTCGAATGCTTTTTTTTTGTTTTCAGGGGCTGCATTGGTTCCCAGTTCGCACGTATCCTAACGAGCTCCTCGTTTTCCCTGTTTGCTAGCTAGTTACCATCCAGGAAGAACATCTTGCCTTCGCTGCATGGTGTCAGCAGCACCCCCTCCCCCCCCCTCCCCCCAATTTCATTTATAGATCATTTTTGTTTCAGAGGACCGAGCTGCATTGTTGCAGTCTAGCGGTCTCAAGTAAACATGAAATTCTTTGTAATGCTAACGTGGCGCTGTTTAGTGTGATTCGCTTAGATAGTGCTCGCTTAATTCATTAAACTATTCTCTTCCATCCAAGTAATGTCAACTATATCACCAATCACTTTACTTCGCTCAAGCACCGAGAGCCAGAGAGGCGCGATGCGCTTTCGCCTAACACAACCTGTATGGAGAGGTAAGGGTGTATTTGGCCGGCCACGAAACACGACCATACTATCCCAGAGTCTGACTGGGCACAAAAATTCACGTCCGGGTCAATTTCCTTTCTTTCTTTCTTTCTTTCTTTCTTTCTTTCTTTCTTTCTTTCTTTCTTTCTTTCTTTCTTTCTTTCTTTCTTTCTTTCTTTCTTCGACGCGTTTTCGCCCAACACAACCTGTATAGGGAGGTAAGGGTGTATTTGGCCCGTCGCCAAACACGACCATAATATCCCCGTGTCCGACTGGGCACAAAAATTCACGTCCGGGTCAATTTTCTTTCTTTCTTCCTTTCTTTCTTTCTTTCTTTCTTTCTTTCTTTCTTTCTTTCTTTCTTTCTTTCTTTCTTTCTTTCTTTCTTCGACGCGTTTTCGCCCAACACAACCTGTATAGGGAGGTAAGGGTGTATTTGGCCCGTAGCCAAACACGACCATACTATCCCCGAGTCCGACTGGGCACAAAATCTTTCTTTCTTTCTTTCTTTCTTGTAGAGATATAGTTGCATTTCATGCTCGAACCTTCTCAGACCTGTTACCCTTGCGAAGGGAGCACTTCGTTGATACCGCGTTTCCTTGCGCTGATGCTGACAGCCTCTACTCGGGAGGAGGCCCACTGTAAAAATAGTGTTGTGTGTGGGAAGGTAACGAAATACTCAGCTTCGTGCGATCAGTGTGAGGCCTTACTCCACTGTGTCTAGCTGCTGCAGGCAGTTTCCCGGTGATTTCAAGTGGATTCTGTGTGTCTAAAGTTTCATCAGGGATTGGCGGTGCGTGTGCGCGGGGGAGGGAGGTGAAGGAAGGAGATAAACGGAGTCATTTATCATCATGGCAAGGAACTAAAAAAAATTCGTCCCGGACTAAGGCGGTGCCTTGAGGAAAACAATGAATTGTGTAGCAAAACTGGGTTTTAGGTAAACCACTGCACTCTCAACAATGCAGGTAGCTTTCGCTCGCTACTCCCAGTGCTCAGCATCACGTTTCCAATAGGACAGAAACCACGTAATAGAGGATGCGAGCGTACTTGGGAGTAATGACGATGCGAGCACCTGCGAAGTGAAGTTGGTACAAAATGACGACTAATACAAATACCTCTTTAAGGTCCACGCCAGCGCAACTACACCCGTGCGAGTCACGCACCGTCGCGCATGCGTGAGCACGCGTGACGTCGTCCGCGGCTTGAGCCGAACGAACGGCTGCGGTGACAGTTTATCGCGAAAAGACAAAGGAGCGACGGAGAAGAATGTATACAAATGCTTTTAAAGTGCCTCTACTGTCCAGGCCGCTTGGAAAGCATGCTGTCATACATACGTACGCGCGTGCTCGACATCTGCGCTGGGCGGCGTGATCGGTCGAGATTTTAGCGATTTGATTTTTCGTAAAAAAAAGAAAAGAATGCAACAGCTGTATGCATTTCATTATGCAGAATTAATATGCAGACTGCCAAGGTATTGTTCAGCACCTCAGGAAGGAACAGCAGCTTACAACGAAGCACTGGAAGGTGTAGGCGAATATATGTAGTGACTGCAGATCCGGACCATGAAAGGGAAATAATTACAAGCATAAGGCTGAAAGTACTCGCAAATTACGACTAGAACAGAGAACAAGAGAAAATATTTTATGTGGGACACTTAAGCGAATCCACCTTTAAGGGTATGACGCAAGAGGCTACCAACACACATATATAAAGCACCATTTCAACCAAGCCGTGTAAATGTGTCGGCGTGGCCTAGGGCTGGTTCTGATTTCCTCCCATAAGGAAGAGGCCCGAGTTGCCAGCTCCTGCCCCGTCAGTAGGTGCTAGACCATGCCGATTGGCAGCTACCGCCTGCCTGCGCTGTTTTTGATTTTTCGCTCACAACGCCAGCCCCGAATTTTCGGAGAATGGCGCCGCCGCGTTATTACGCATTCTCCTCTCTGTCTACGCGGCATTCCTGTGTGCATTCAGGCACTTAGCAAGACAAATGCACTCCTGCGCCACCCAAATCTGTGACTCCGAGAGCGGAAAGCTCGTCTAGCTGCTTTTCTAGCGCTGCTTCTCCCCTCCTCCCTCTCATTCACTTTGGCTCTTCACGGCAATAGCGTGCCGGCGCATGCGCAAAGCTGCCGCTCGGTTCCGCCGGCGCGATGTCGGCCGCGGAGTCGGCAGCCTAAGCTGCATATCTCGACGTGACCCCTAGCCGGGCACAGTCACGCTGATGGCTCAAAAACCTGGCGTAATGTATCTCCCGCTGCAATAACTAGAGCTAATTACATTCTAGTGCAAATCAACAAGAAGGAATGGGTATGGGCCGGACATGTAGTGCCAAGGGTGAATAATCGATGGTCGAAGTTGAGGGGAGCCGCGAAATATTTCGTTAAATCGGGAACTTCGTTAAATCGAGAAAGTCATTTCTCGGTCACCTAAATCGATAAAGTCGGTTATTATTGTTGTATATTTGGTTTCGGTTCGAGTTTGTGATCACCGGCCGCCAGAGGCGCCAGTGTCGTTCTGTGTATATAAGTGACTGCACGTTGAAATAAAGGGGATTTTCTTGGTTGCTTGGCAGTCCGTGTACATCTGCGGCACACGCCGCTACAACATTAGCGACGAGGATGGGCCGATTTCGAGGGGCGTGACTTTCGCCGCTTGCTCTTCGGCGCCATGAGTGTTTCGGGACTCGCACCACCGCCCCCGTTCCTGCCCACGCCTGGCCAACCTGCTGTTGCGTGGCCGCAATGGTTCCGCATCTTCGAGAACTACCTGCTTGCTTCGGGTGCCTCCGACTGCACACCGGATCGTCGCAAGGCACTACTTCTTCACAGTCTCGGGGTAGAAGGTCAGCGCATATTTTACACCCTCCCATCTTTAGACAACGCCAAGCTCGGTGAGCAAATTGCTACTGATAAAGCATCGGGCTCAGGCGATGCAAGGTCTGAAGTATCATCGTATGATATCGCAGTGGCCGCTCTGCATCCTCATTTTTCGACAACAAACAATGTTGTTGCCGAACGGCATCGTTTTAGTAGGCGTGTCCAACAAGTTGGTGAATCAGTGAATGAGTACATCACTGCATTGCGGGAGCTTTCTGCTACATGCTCGTTTCCTGTTGAAGAAGATTCGCTGCGTGACCTGTTCGTTGCGGGTATTTCGTCTCGGAGCTTGCGCGAACGTTTGCTTCTTGAAGGATCGTCTCTCTCGTTCGCTAGGGCGGTACTCCTGGCAAGGCAGTTTGAGCAGGCGTACAATGATCTGCAAGAATTTCCTTCTGAAGTTGTTGGACGTATAAATACTCGTGGAAATACGCCTACGCGCACACCATATTCCGACGAGAGCTCGAAGCAGTCACACAGCCGCCAATCGCGTTGTTATCGCTGCGGTTCATCTCAGCACAGTGCGGCATCATTTCGCTGTCCAGCCAAAAGCAAGCGTTGTCACTATTGCGGTGTTATGGGTCACTTCCGCTCTCTTTGCAAGAAACGAGGCTCCGCTCCGGTTCGTGAGGTAGACAGCCAAAATTCTTCTAGCGAGGAAGTTTTGAGCATTCTGGCTGTGACGACGGTCGCTCGCTCTGCAGTTCACGTCACAGTTTCGATTGGCCGCACGGATATAACTTTCCTTGTAGATTCTGGGTCATCTGTTTCCATTGTTACACAGGACCTTTTCAAGCAGCATTTTGGAAACCACGTACTTTTTGCCCCAACAGTTCGCTTACTAGACTATTCAAAACAGCCAATTCCGGTTCGTGGCTGTTTCTTCGCTGACGTTACGTACAAAGCTGACACAACGAGTCTTCTTTTCTATGTTGTAGAACAAGGCACCTCACTCTTGGGTATCGATGCCATCAAGGCGCTCGGGCTACAGATTGATGGGTCATCTCTTCAATGCCTTGAAACGACGCTAACGTCTAATTCTCGAAGGGAACAGCGCTCTGAGCCGACAAAAGCCGTGCAGGAAATTAACCTCCCAAAGGAATTAGTTGAAGAGTTTGGATCTCTTTTCGATCCAGGCCTTGGCCTCGCAAAAGGTTTTGTGCTCCACGTCAAAACGCGATCCACAGTGCAGCCATTCCAATCAAAACTTCGGCGCCTTCCGCTCTCACTGCGACCATTGGTCTCGGAAGAGCTCCGTCGATTGGAAAATATTTACGTGATAGAGAGGGTGGAGGCATCTGAATGGGTGTCACCCATTGTGGTCGTTAAAAAGAAAGAGGGAGGTATTCGCCTCTGTGTAGACCTTAGATAAGCAAACAAAGCTGTCGTAGCAGACAGCTTTCCCCTTCCTCATACAAAAGAGCTATTGCATAGTCTAGTGGGGGCAACAAATTTTTATAAGCTAGACCTCGCATCAGCTTACCACCAGGTCATGCTTCACCCTGCGAGTCGCGATTTGGCCGCATTTCTTACTCACGAAGGCCTCTTTCGTTTTAAAAGAGTGTGCTTCGGGCTGGCTTCCGCGCCCTCTGCATTTAAGAGTATGATGTCCAAAGTCCTGCAGGGAAGTAAGGGCGTGCTTTTCTATATAGATGATATTATAGTCTTCGGGCGGGGCCGGCAGGAGCACATAGATAACCTTGCATCAGTACTTAGACGCATTAAAGAGGCAGGACTCAAGTTGAACAGGAAATGTATCTTCGATACGCAGGAACTTTCATTTTTGGGTCACAGGATCACAGCAAGTGGTATTGTTCCACTGGAGGAAAGGGTTGCTTCCATCAAGGATACCCCGGCACCCACCGATGCAGCCAGCCTTCGATCGTTCCTTGGACTGGTCGAATACTACTCTAGGTTCGTTCCCAACTTTGCCGAGATGGTTGAACCGATGCGTGTTCTTCTTCGAAAAGGCCAACCCTTTGTTTGGTCTGGCGAGGTAGACTCCAGTTTTCGAAAGATCAAAGAGGCACTTGCGTCCAGCACAGTCCTGCGGATGTTCGATGCATCCCTTCCCGTTGTAGTTTCCACTGACGCTTCTGACTGTGGGCTTGGAGCGGTTCTCCAACAGGTGGATGGAGAGGAACTGCACACAGTCGCCTTTGCTTCTCGAGCACTTTCATCCGCAGAGAGGAGATATTCAGTAGGAGAACGTGAAGCACTTGCGTGTGTTTGGGCGTGCGAGAAGCGGCATGTCTACTTGTGGGGACGCCATTTCACATTGCTTACTGACCACCAAGCCTTGGTCGCATTGCTTTCTATCCAAGGGCCAGGAAGGCGTCCTTTGCGAATAGCACGGTGGGCGGAGCGCCTACTGCAGTACAACTATACAGTAAAGTACCGGAAGGGTTCGCAAAATCGAGTAGCAGATGCGCTTTCTCGTCTCCCTGCGTCATCCCCTCAGGAAGAAGACTTTACCAGATGAAACTGTATCAGTTGCCTTTGTATCTTCTTGCATTACCAGGGAAGAGTTTGAACAGGCCCAGTCGGAAGACGGCACACTGCAACAAATCAAGGCTTACATTGAATCGTCGTGGCCTACGCACAAATCCTTGCCGGGTGAGCTTCAACCTTTCTTCAAACTTCGCGATGAGCTTTCAGTGGTGGACAATTTGATTTTGCGTGGCGAACGCCTTGTGGTCCCCGCATCACTTACACCGCGAATAATTACTGCTGCTCATGAGGCCCACCCTGGAATTGTACGAACGAAAGCACGTCTGCGAGAAAAAATTTTGGTGGCCAGCCTTGAACAGGCAAGTCGAGCTAGCTATCCAAACATGTAGTATATGTCAGGCAGCGGACAAAAGCTCGAAGGTTAGGGCTGCACCATTGAACCCGGTCCCCTTATCAAAGGAACCGTGGCTAAAGCTGGGAATGGACACTGTTGGCCCATTTGAGGGAGCGCTACACGATTGCCGATATGCAATCACGCTGGTCGACTACTTTTCTAAGTGGCCCGAGGTATATTTTTGCAACCAAGCCACAACACGCACTGTCACAAGCTTCTTGGTGTCAGTGTTCGCACGTGAAGGTTACCCAGAAGAAATCGTTTGCGATAACGGGCCACAGTTTTCATCTCGAGAGTTCCAAGCTTTTCTGCAGGATCGCGGCATCCGCTTGCGGCATTCGTCCGTATACTACCCCCAAGCAAACGGTCAAGTAGAACGGTTTAACAGAGTTTTTAAAAGTTTTGTTCAAGTAGCTACACTCGAGCAGCGTCCCTTACGCCAGACGGTAACAGAATACTTGGGCGTTTACCGTTGCACGCCACATGCCACAACTGTAGTTGCCCCAGCACTTCTCCTGCATGGACGTTTGCCAAGAACTAGGCTTGATGTGGTTGGGTACCCGTCAGCCATATTTTTGACTGACTCTAGTGCAGAGCTCCACCGCCTACGCGAGCGGGTGAAGCAAAAGCAACAATCCAGTAAACTCTACACAGACGCTCGCAGGGCCGCAAGGGAAACCAAAGTGGATGTTGGTGACCTTGTAGGTCTCCGTACCCGTACAACTGCATTTAAAGGTGACTTCGCTTTTAGCAGCCCAAAGAAAGTGATAAGAAAGCAGGGGCAATCGTATTTTCACCGTGATGATGAAAAAACGTAGAACGCTTCAAAATTGTCGAGGATGCCACAAGCTTCTGCATCCCTTTGTGGGTGGGGTGAAAGGAATGGTACAAATGATACCGCTACGGAAAGCAGCTCACCGCCTACCATGGACGGACCCGTTTCAGAAGCGCCAACCGGGTCTTCAGCTGTGGCTGCTGCTAAGCAGCAACCTATGCCACCAGTGACCTGCTGTGAATCGGAAGAGACTTCGCCTGCAGCCAGTGGGTTCTCTGAAGCATCGGGACCACGGCGTAGGGTACAGCCACCAAGGAACAGGCGACCCCCAGACCGCTATGGACACTAAGTGCAGAAGGACTCGTTGTGCTGCAGTGAACAAGAATTTGTCACCCTCCGCACGAATGTTGTTGAGTTTGAAAGATGTGGACATTATTGAAGTGTATCTTGTTTTGTTTGTTTGTTTTGTTTTCTATATACTTTTGTATTAAGTGCTAGGACAAGCACGTTGTCGTTATTCTAAATATAATTCGGTAAACAAGCACTAACGTACTACCACTACTAAATTACTAACCAATGTAGCCGTTTTTATAAGGAAGGGAATATGTTGTATATTTGGTTTCGGTTCGAGTTTGTGATCACCGGCCGCCAGAGGCACCAGTGTCGCTCTGTGTATATAAGTGACTGCATGTTGAAATAAAGGGGATTTTCTTGGTTGCTTGGCAGTCCGCTACAACAATTATATTGTGTCGAGCCTCAGGGAAGTACCGCGGCGTCATATTTGTAAAGCATAAATGCGCTGGAAAATGAAATTGCTTTGAAAGGTCGTAACAGCCAATAAAACGAAGGCCCAGGGAAGCTGTACTGTTACGTCACCTTTAAATGCAATACCAACTTGTCGACTTTGCGATGTTGTTACAATGAAATTACGTCCCGCGCTACCACTGACACGGATGCATATGAAAAGAAGCAACGAAAATTGTACCTCAGTAAGAAGGGTCCCAAGGGACTAAATTTCTTTCCCAGCAAAGACATCGCTGATCTTCATTTGCCTTGCGGTTTGGAAGCAACATCTGCAACATTTGTGCGAGTTTTTTTCACATGTGTTCTGCAAACTGTCGCAGCCGATTAAGGGCAACCATAATTTGCCCGGTGTTGGCATGCGGAACCGCTGCCGACAGCGGGTCAACGGGCTGGCTTTCTACCGCTGGCGAAATCTTGTGAATTAGCATTAATATAACTCCCGTTTCGTACCGCGCAGTTTTGCAAAAGCGTGACGTAGTTGCTGTACGATGTTACCGTTGGCTCGCAGTCAATACATCTTTGAGAATTTTGTACAAAAAGACCGAAAATAGACTTTTTCACCTTCATTTTTTAGCAAAAGGCTCCTTAAATCGGGACGGATAGAGACATTAGCTTCGTTATTTCGAGATACTCAAAGCATTGGACCGCATGAGCGTCTGAGGGGAATCAGGATATCTTCGTTCAATTGGGACTTTTGTAAAATCAGGTTTCGTTAAATCGAGTTTTTACTGTATATACCATGGGGTATATACAGTAAAAACTGGTGCTCGGCTCTTCTGGGGTGAAATGCTTGGGAAAAGGGGTCACGGCCCAAATAGTTGCGCCGATGTGGCAGTGATTCGTTCCGCCATCGGACAACAATAAGTCCGCCTTGAGCGGCAACAGCCCATTATGTGGCCCTTTTTTTTTTTAGGACTGCTGCAGCTGAGGCTCTAAGGGAGCACTTCAGGTGAGGGGTCAAAGGAAGTACCTTTGAAAGACAAACAGAACCACCTTTGCAGGCTGCGAGGTTCGAAACTGGGCTTGGGCCCACTGCGGAGGAGGGGCGCGCAGCGGGGTTTACGGAGCTTCTCCCAAACGCACACCCCTGGAAAAGCCGAGCGCCAGGCCGGGGGACGCTTGTACCCATATACTGCCGCTGCTGCAATAAGCTTTCATTCAGTCGTTAGTCAGCGCCTGTGTCTGTGTTTCTTCGTTGGTCCTCTGTTTTGCACAACTGAAACGTGCACGAGACTGAAAGGTCAGAACAAGAATAGAAACATGTTGACCAATTAAAGAAAGAATAAAAACAAGATTGATTAACAATTCAGTCTTCACGCTGTCTGTGTGAAGGTAAAATGCAATGGAAGTGAGTTATTCCGGTCTAAACTCTCCCATCTTGCTGTTCGTGTTTCATTTTTTTCCTGATAGCACCTGCTTTGGAACATTCTTTTCATTCCCGCGTAAAGAGTTCAAAGTGCATAAAGGTTTCTAAAATTATCTGCATAGAAACCACAGGAAAGAAACAACGAGGAACAGCCCTCAAACAAATTCTGCTTTCAAATTTTCCGCAGCTAAACAGAGGTTTGTCCCATCAGCACCTGTCTTCATGGCGCGCAGCCGGAGCTGTGCTTGTGGTGCTTGTCATTCCTGCTGACACTCTGCCAATTGATACAGCTCGTCGGGATATGCCGTGCTTCGCTTGCTACAGTGATATAGATTAGAGGCGAATGTAATTTTCAATGGCCCTACGCTTATTCCGCGTGCTGCTATTCCGCTTTTAGCCCGTCCCATACGCATTCCGCTTCGGTCCTGTATAGCTTCCCGCCACAGACCGCGCTACTCGCCCCGTCTGCGTTTTCTCCAGTGTTCGTAGTAAACCACTGAGTACTCACTTTGGTGCCATTATATGCGTCCTTTCATGTACTGCCCGCTATGTCGTCCACTCGCTGTTATTGTTGCCTGCCCTGAGCGCATGAACGAAATATTAGGAGGGCGCTTAAAAGCGCCCTGCAACTCCTTTCAATGTCTGCTATGCTTTAGATGAATTCTTTGTCACGCAGATTCCGAATAAAAAAGAATTTCAGAAATACTAGTTCGACTAGAACCGGAGTTATTAAGAAATGAATTTTTAAAATACAATGAAACCAAAAATTGCCCTCAACTCAATTTCCCGGTTTTCCCTTTCCCATTACACTCACCTAATAACGACACCTGCGGGACCAGTCGAAACAGCCTGCATGAGCACGTTACTACACCTACTTTGGATAGTCGCGGATCATGGCTTTTCATGGTTTCCTGTTCGCTATAACACGTTTTTGCTAAATTTGACGACCCCTCTGCCGTGGCTTGTGCGCCTAGCAGAAATAGAATTAGGGACAAAGTAAAACAGGAACAGGCAGGGAAAGCAACACTCCTTTGTCGCCACGCACCCTGAGCCCGCTCTTTAACACCCCCCCCCCCCTTTTTTTCCCCTCTATCCGCAGGCATCTCACAATAGCGAGTAGCGAAGTAGCGACACGCCCGCATGTATAGTCGGGAAAGTCTGATGCAAAGTAGTAACCAACGACTCTGCTATTGCTTTCCGAATCGCTTGCTATGCAGCTCCTTTATGTAAATCAAACATGTTGGATTCATTGTCTTAATATAAAATACAACTAAGTGGCACAATTTTGTTGACAGGCACAATTTGGTGCGCATTATTCACTCCTCAAACGCGCGCCTGTTGATTTCATGTCCGCTACAAAGAACCACCACTGTGTGCCGACACCGACAGTACCATGATTTTGCTTCTCAAGAAAACTAAAATAGTAAATACTGAAATATGGGCGTTACAACCGGTGGTAAAGCATAGCTAAAACTCAACAACTGCAACAAGCAAAACAATGCACACCAATTATGTTCCAGGGCCCCTTTAAGCTTAGCCTCTAGTGAAGACATAAACACCATCTTTTCATTCCACGATGCTTTATTTTTGAAGCGACAGCTTGCTACGCCAGGTAGTTCGAGCCGTCGGGTATGTACATATTTCACCTTGCGGGAGATTTAGAGGTCAAACTTCTGTGTTAAGCCTGGTGGTCACGATGTGACTTTGGGGCAGTCACGTAGGTCACCAAGTGGTCCGCGACTACTGTCAAGGTCACGTGACCTGGTGATCGCATGTGACTTTGGGGCAAAGTCACGTGGGCAACCAAGTGGCTCGTGACTACAGTCAAGGTAAGTCACGTGAAGTGACGTTAGTGTGACATGGAAGTAGAGGGCGCTAGAGGGATGCTACGTGTATAATAGGAGCCCCCTGGCTCCTGCCTGGGTTACAACACTCCGCCAGATGGAGGAGGATGAACACCGCGCTACAATAGCGCGTCGGAACGCGAAGAAGGCACGTCGGAATGAGGCCCTGAAAAGGCGGTGTGCCGAAGACACCGATGAAGAACGGGCTTTGTAAGCCCGTTCTTGGTAACGAGCGCTGACATGTATGTGAAGTTTCGCTTCCCTCCAAGGTTACCCAAACTTAAACCACCAGATAATTTTTCTTTTATATATAATTGAATTTTAAAAAATGAATTTTTTTAATTAATGTTTCTGTAGCATCATAACATATCCCATAGACGGTTAAGTGATACGCACTGCAATGCGTTCACTATAGGTGCCCTTGCTGCGCTGGTACCGACCCTTCATGGCCTATGCGTTGCGTGTCAGCTCGGGTCCGTAGACCAAGGGAGAATGATATATTTTATGAAGTAATTCGACTTGCTGAAATACCTCTTTGGAGGAACCTCCTTGCCATTTTATCTTCATTTGGATCCTCCCCCAATTAGGGAGCCTTATTGAAATGTGGGGTGTTTGAAATTCCCGCGCGAGATAACGTGTTGTTCACGTCATGACCATGTCGACCAATCAGCATTTTTCCTGAGTCTACGAAGATATCCATCTCGACGGAACGAGGTGTATACGCTACCATGAAAAATATACGCATTTAATGTCCACAGCATTCAGCCAGAGTTGACAAATCCACCCCAACCACCTCCCTTTACCCAGCGATGGCTCACTGGTTGAGCTAATGAATTTCTTCATGAAGGAATGCCTTCTCTTCTTTTGCTCACATGATATGCGCCTAATAGACATGTCCCTCGCCTTCCTCTCACCTCAAAACCCTCATCGAAAGAACCCTTCTTACTCCTGTCATGTAATAGGTAACACCTTGCGATTAAGAAGTGCAGTAATCGTATCAAATGATGCAATTTGCAGCAATGTGTGAACTCTCCAGCGTACCATTCGGCGTCTCTGGCACCTGAAAGTTTTAACTCAAACTTTACGGAGGCGGCCTCCAAGGCACACAGAGCAACTGAATAAAATCCTCTGGCTGGACGAAAGCATTGCGAATTGAACGCCCTGAATGATTCGTCCGACGTCATTCTGCATCTGTAAACCTTTTGTACACAAAATCCATTCATCGTTATCATCACCAGAAAGAGACGCACTATGCTCACTGCAGAACTAAGGCCCATCCGATATTCCTTCAATAAACCTGGTCCTCTGCTAGCTGCATCCTCTTTACCACTGCGAATTTCTTAACCTCATCCACCCATCTGACTTTCTGCTTCCCCTTGCTACGATTTCCTTCATCTGGTATTCAATTTGTTACCGTTTTCGACCATCGATTATTCTCCCTTGGCGCTGCATGCCCGGCCCATACCAATTTCTTCTTCTTGATTTGCACTAGAATGTAATTAGCTCTAGTTATTGTAGCGGGAGCTACATTACGCCAGGTTTTCGAGCCGACAGCGTTACTGCGCCCGGCTATAGGGGTCAAATCGAGATAAGTAGCTGAGGCTGCCGACTACGCGGCCAAGATCGCCTCGGCGGAACCGAGCGGCAGCTGTGCGCATGCGCCGGCGCGCGATTGCCGAGAAAAGCGAAAGAGAATGAGAGGGAGGCAGAGAAAACCGGCGCTACAAAAGCAGCCAGATGAACTTACCGCTCTCGGGGTCACAGATTTGGGCGGCGCAGGAGTGCATTCGTCTTGCTAAGTGCCTGAATACACACAGGAATGCCGCGTAGACAGAGAGGAGAATGCGTAATAACGCTGCGGAGCCATTCACCGAAAATTCGGGGCTGGCGTTGTGAGTCAAAAATCAAAAACAGCAGAGGCAGGCTCTAGCTGCCAATCGGCATGGTCTAGCACATACTGACCAAACCTCTGGCAACTCGGGCCTATTTCCTATTAGAGGATATCAGAACCAGCCTACTAGGGCCGTTGCATTCACGTTAGCCCTAGGCCACGCCGACACATTTGATAGTTTGATATTTATTTGGTTTCTTTCCTCTACAGGAATAAGCGAAGGGAAGGCTAAAGGCTGGTAGCCTGACGAGGTCTTCTTTCCGCATACAGTTTCGGCAGCATTACAGTGAGACACTTTTAAAATACAATCAAAAACACTTCTCTGTCATGGCGACTTTCGTCATGGGTATAATACAAATACATACTAGACTTATTGCCGTACAGGTGTCAAACAACAAAACTAACACAAAAGGATGAACACAGACGCAAAGCTCATTCATCTGGACAGACATGTGCAGATAAAAAAAAAGTAAAAAAAGTAACATCAAAACACTGGGAAAAGAAAAAAAAAACAAAAAAATAATCACGGTTATACAGAGGCCACACAAGAATTTCAAGAAAAAGTCACTGGTGTCGAATTTCTTTCTCCATAACGAGTGATTTTGCAGTTTTTTTCTTCATTCCTTTGCTCAAATCGACATCATGTGGCAGTTTATTCAAAAGGAACGGAATTTGGTAATCTAAATGGTTTACCATAATTTGTGCGCGTTCGAGGCTTTCTGTGCACATATCTGCGAAGGGTGAAATGTGTGTATGGGAAGGGTTACCACTTACGTGGAGTTTGTTTTTGCACACGCTGAAATAACCTGAAATAATAAACTTCATCAGCTGTTAGTAAAAAGTACTTCGCAAACCGGGGACCTGTTGACTAGTCTTGGGTGTCCAACATACCTTTCAAGTAACCGAAGTACGCCCTTCTGTAATTTTAGTAACCAGTGGTAATTTGTACTAATTTTTGTGCCCAAACCAAAATGCAGTACGAAAATCTGGAATAAAAGAGAGTATAATAGAGAAAGAGTTTCAACCACAAAGGTAATTGTGAACTTATTGTGTATAGGCATCCGAGAGTTCTACTTAGTTCTAGAGCGAGATTGTCAATGTAGGTGTTCCAAGACAAGTTTTCCTGGAAACATACTCCCAGAATTTTTTGCTTGTCTTGTTTAAGCTGCGTGCCACGGAAGGTGATATGAATATCTTTGTTCATAGGCTTAATAATTGGCGCGAATATAATGTATTTGGTTTTGTTAGTATTCAACTACAACCTGTTGGTACTTAGCCAGGCGAAAAGTGACTCCATATATTCATTAACGATAGCCTGCAATTCGGAAAGGGTACGTGCAGTGAACAAAGTATTCGTGTCGTCTGCGTACATTATTAGTTTGGGAGAGTTATGGATGCTACAGTGGTCATTAATGTAGACTAGGAATAATAGCGGTCCAAGAATAGAACTTTGAGAAACACCTTGTTTAAATACGGTTTTTGCGGACGTTTCTTGGTTTATGCTAGCATATTTAAGCCCGTTACTTAAGTATACATGTCAGCGAAACCTAAAATCCGGCTAAATTATCTGCTTTTCAATAAGACTTGTCTCTCTCTCTCCCTCTTGCTTAACTGAGCCCAGCTTTCCTGAACACTTTTAAATGTGAGGCAAGCATAATATATTATATAATAATGTTATGCACACGTGCATGGGAGTAATGTAAGCTTCCGACATGCTGCATAAGATACATGGATAGATGCAGTTATTGATAGGAAAGGCAGAGAGGTTGGCCGAAATGATTAAAATCTGGCCTGTTACACTGTGCAGGGGAAGGGGAGAAGAAAGAGCATCATGAAGGGTGACGATGTAGGATAAGACATGAAAAAATATGCAGGCATTGCAGCTTGCTTTACAAGCGCGATATCGAGTCTAGTGGCCCACAAAAAACGGCAAAGAGCCAGCACTGCCTGGACACCCTTCCTCTTGTCCTGCCAAGTGGCCAGCAGCAGTTCCTCAGAAAGAGGCATCTCGTCCAAACGCTTCTAGGAAACGGATAGAACATTTATTTAACGCGCATACACTGAGCAGATTAAAAATATATGGTCGACAGCTTCGGGGGTGCCACAAGTTGAACATTCCGGGGAGTCCACCCGTCCAATTAAATGCACGTACCTGGGCGTGAAAGCCACGTTTAAACGCTGTTTGTGTCACAAGCATGCATGATGGCGCGACATTTCACACGGAACGTAAAATTTCAATCTTGGATGTTTTATTATTCCTGCCGCAACGATTAAATCATGTTCGGCGTTTCACTTAACGTCATAAAAACGCCAAGTTTAATCGCCGTCATAATCATCTTCAACAACCGAACTATACCAACAGCAAGAAAAAGGCCTGTCTCATATCCCTCCAGATAAATCAGTTCTGTGCTATAGATGCAACCACTTGACCCCAGCCAAATATTTAAACGTGCAATGCGTGTACTTTATAAGATTACGTCATCTGGTTTACACGCTGTCTCCTAATATCCCATGCACTGTTTTATTCCGGCGTTTCCGTGATTACTCACTCAGAAATTTAAATGCAGCGGTCTCGGCCATGCGAGAGGACAGGCGGCACTTTCATTAAGCAACAGGTCGCCCTCTACAAGACGAAAGTTCTTTATTTTTTTTTTTTTTGAGGCGGGGGGGGGGGGTTGGCATGGGGAACTTGATGAGCTCCTTCAAGAGCTGCATTCGAGGACTCTGAATTCAATTCCGCTGTGGCTGTATCTCCTCGACAGGGCCGACGCTTGTGTCCAACCTTTCATCTTCGCTAGGTGCCGGTCGACTGGCATCCGAATCCGATGGCAGCGGCTCAATGTTGTTGGCATCAGACAACAGTAGACTTCCCTGCGGAGATGATCCAGATGAAGTGGCTTCCGAGAGAGATGGAAATATCGCCGACAGCTCATGTAGCGCTTCCAACGCCCCAGTGTCCCAAAGACTGCGCCTCGCGGAATCATCAGGCCTTACGGGAGTAGAGGTCAGTGGGATGTCTGCGTTGAGTCGTGTCTCGAATTCATCCTTGTTAAAGGTCCACATCGGGCCCTCCTGCAGTTGTAGGAAAAAAATGAAGTCCGCTTGCAGAAGAGAAATTTAGGCGCCGCTATGAACATTGCTATAAGTGACAAGGTCACTTGTGCCACAAAGATGTAAGACGCCCATATAGATAACATTGAAGAATCCCTTTCCTAACCTGGCCCAACAATGACCAAAACCTAATCTTAAGGAGTGCCGGAGAGTCGGAACGTGCATTGCATGAACGGAAAAAGCAAAGGGCTAATAGGTCATGTTAAGCCTGCATTTCGGAGCACTTCCTCGGTAAAAAAAATAAAAAAAAAAGAAACCTCTCGCAACTTGGATGCTAATTGTAGAAAGTGAGGCCGCTGCTAGATTTCCGCTAAATCACGAAGAGTGCTTTAAGAAGTAAATGGAATCAACTGGATTGATTCACAGGAATTGTGATGGTGTTTTTAGTTCACCTCGCGTCCTATTGTCAGGTTTAATTTCGTACTCTTTCCATCATGTAATCTAATTCGCGTTTTATCCAACAACAAAATTATTCGAATACTGCTCTTTTTCTTATTTGTGAGGGAGGGGGGGGGATCGATCCTTAATTCATTTCTGTTTGCGATCGCGTCTTTTATTCAATTCGGCCGTGAAAATCCTAGTCCGTACACACTAAGTGAATTAAGTAGTTCACTTATTACACACGGACGCGACCGGATGCCGACGAACTTTTGTCGTTCATGGCTCTTCCTAACACTATCGCATCAACGGAAATTTGAATTGGTAACACAGCTATTTAGCCTGAGTTTTGCGCAAATCGCCCATAGTGTGCGCGCAGTATTGCACTCACCCTTTCGCCTGGTTCGATGTCACCCAGAGGCAGTACATTGGTGAGCCTCCGCTTGAGATGTGCAGAGGTTTGCCCTGCCCACTCTGCCGGCGCAATATTCTCTTTTTCATTTTCATCAACACCTGCACCGACGCTTTTGTTGTGAACTGCGCCTCCATTTTTCTCGACTCTCAGTTTGTGGCACATGGGTAACTCCCTCGGTGGCGACGTAGTGCCTCTGTCTTCGAAATGGTCTTCTGCCGTCCGTGGGGTAAGCGGAATGGCCGTTGGGGGTCCCTGTGTGACATTGCGTTCAGGCTGGTTTCCGCGGAAGGATTCAGTAGAATCGATGGTGTCTTCTGAAGACGCTCCTTTTTTGCGATACCTTCTCTTCACCAAGTTCCAAGTCTTGCTCTTCGTCGAGGACAACAAAACATGGCGTCGGTATGGCGCCAGGCCAGCGTCCGGAGACCGGATCCGGACTCGCTTCAAAGGATGTTGGGCTGTCAATGATTTGATGGACTGAAATTAGACTCCGATCTTGGAGCTCAACTTTACCTTGTTCGGGGCTCGTTTCCAGTTCATCTGGGTTGAGCGCTGCCTGTTCATCTGCCTGCGATTCTTCGGGGTTTGACGCGACCGACATTACCGTGTCCAGAGCCTTTGGTAGGCCCTGTTGTGATTGCTAACTGCAGGTCGGTTTGGCTGTGTGCCCTGAGAAAACGTTACTGCCTAGGAGCGCGGCGGGGCTGGTTCGATTAATTTCGTCTTTGTCGTCCAACACGGCCCTTCGTCTTCCTTGTCAAATTGTCCGGTGTAGGCGCCTAAAGTACCACTCAAGCATTAAACAAAAATCTGTGATTTGACATAGGGGATAGAGAGAGCGCCAGAAAAGTTTTTAAGGAAACTGAATCACATTACGTATCGAGAGTGTGATAGTAATAAAGAGTGAAATTTGCTCGGTCTGCTTCTTCTTTTTCTTAATTCCTGGTCGCCGCATACGCCGAGCCTGTGCACCCGCCGCCATACTTCCGTAACACTTTATAGAAATTTTAGACACGTCTGCACAGCGGCCGCCGCAACTGGTAATGGTAGCCGATCCAGCCACAGTACTTAGCCATGTGCAGTGATCAACGCACTTGATATCTATCGGTTAGGGCATCTAACAACTCGCTCAAGGGACAGGACGTGACGCATCACACACCTGGTACACTTTATAATCAGAGCTCTACCATGTGATGTGCACCATGTGACAATTTTATCATATGCTGCATGACGTCACGGTGTGACAACACCACCGCAAAACGCCGTGCTGCTTATTTCAACAGTATCATGCTGCCATATGAAATTCACAACCATTTGTGCCGACTTAGCATATTTCAGATAACAATTACACGAAAGTTCGTTCGAACTTGGCTGCAATGCTCTTGTGTCAGTAACCATCTAAAATTTCCAAATGTCATTATCAAATTTTATCAGCGCTTACATTCAGTTTTGGTTTATTTTTTCCTTTGAGAACCAATACAGTGTGCATCTATACGAAAGATAAGAGCGTAATTGCCATCGCCGGTTTTTAGGTTCTTATGCGGTTTAAGGCCTCAAAGCGAAGGCTCCAAATTATTTGGCATGTGCTTCCTTAAATTGCGCAGAGATCCGAGATCACTAGCCTAAGCCATCTAACCGTAGTCTGAACGCGGTCTCCGCGGGCGAGATCGAACTCCGGTACCACCATGCAGCTCAGCAGTCAAGCGCCGATATCATCTCCGGCAAGACAGCTTGTCAGATGTTTGTCCGGCGACGAAGTGGGCTAAGGAGGTGGGATGCGCCAGGTTAAATGCAAAATGAAACATTTAATATTTTTCCTGAATGATTCAGTCCAGAAAAACTGCTGAACGTGTCACCCGTCGTTGCTCATAACACAAAAATTGTGAAGGCACTTAAGTGCTTATACTGGAGCAATGCGAAACCTAATCGCCGCGCAGCACCATCTCATGGGAGCCATACCTGACGAAGAGCAGAGGAGGGAGGAGGGTGGGCTAATTTCTCTGGGTGCCACTTGACGGCGCTACGACTGGACGCGAACCACAGAGGCAATCACAGGTAACTTATGCCACTAGCTTAATTTTGACGTCTGCAATTTGCATGTCTATATTTACTCCTGTGTGCCTCAGTACAGATTTCGAATGTGTGTTTCTAAGAAACCCGTGCATTCAATAGACACGCATTTATTTGTGCTCAAACGTCTAGCCTTCGATGCTTTTCCGCTTTAATCATCTCTTCGAAAGAGATGTCCGCCATCGCCTTTGTTATTGCCATTATATTTTCAGCCCCTATGTCGTAGGTAGTGTCATCAGGAACAAAGCAGTTCATGGCTTGTCACTATCGCAAAGTGAAATCAAGATTTGGGGTTATGCTGACGACATTTCCCTTTTCTGCTATGATAAATATAGTTTCGCGCGTAACTGAGAGTTTTTGTGATAGTTCGGGTGCGTCTCTTAACCTTGATTAATAAAGTCACTGCGTACAAAACCTAGCTTTTTAGCCGACATCAGGTGGGAATCGGAAGACTTGCAGAATTTGGGGGTTTCCTTGCATCAGTATCGCAATAATAGGCCTCACTGAGGTTCTCAGATATCATCAGATAGGCAACAAAGCCAGGCTTGGATGGGTAGGGAGCTGTTTGTATTTACACGAGCATACGTTTGCAATATCAATTTGATTTTGAAGCTTATCTATATCATACAATTGTTGCATTGTGCAAGAAAAAAAGGACAGTCCATCATAGCTTGTTTGCTAGTTTTGTGTGGCGCTCTCAGTGGGAGCCTATGCGCCGAGATAATTTGTAACTCCTTCTGGAGGCTCGTGGAGCTAGTCTAAAGCAGTTCTTTGTTCACCAGCTTGTTTCGAGGTTTTCCTTTTTTAAAACAGCAAGCCATCCCTTCTCCTAACTGTGTTTAATAGTTGATTAGGTGGTCATTTGCCTAATTTGTTTGCGCCCACTGGTCACAGGAGTGAGGGCCCTTTGAGGGGTTTTCTTATGTAGATTGCTGACATATTCCATTTCCTCATCGTACGGTTTTTCTTGGAATAAATATACAGTCTATCCAGAAGGCAGATGACAAAAGTTCTGATTGAGACGTTATTTTCTGTACCGATGTATTGACACCAGCCTTATCTCCCTTTTCTAGACAATAGTGTATTGAAGCGGGTGCGAAGGATGTATATACAATCAGCCGCAATAGTTTTTTTTTAGCTTCCGACGTCAACCATACCTGTCAGAACGGGGATTCGTTATAAAGAGACAAATTTGCTATGGTCAGAGAACTGCCAGCAGGGCCGTATGATTCAGGGTTCAAAGGGTTCAAATGAACCAGACCGAATTCGTTCTCAGGGCCCCCCGAGAGCTTGAAAAAATGGCGAATTTGGACGTTTGGTCCGAAAAGTAGTCAAATCGTCTTCCTCATTTTCCGCGTATAAAATTAGAGCTTATGCATTGCAATGTAGAATGTTTTAAAAGCAGTTCTTCGCATCGTATGCTTGCCTAATCCCAAAACCAGCCTCAAATTTCATCAGTCAAAGTACGAAATTTTGTATTTGCATTTACACGCTTTTACGCTTTACAAATATGACGCCGCGGTACTTCCCTAGCCCTGTATACATGGACTCGACAGAGTCGGGTCGAGTAAGCCTGTCGAGTAAAAAACCAGTTGTCGGGTTCATGTATACCCAGTCGGGTCGAGTAAAATAGCCGCGGAGCGGGTCGCGTTAACTCGCTAGCAGGGGGTAGGTTAACTCGCTTGGCCCGCTTGTCTAAAAGCATGTAGACGCTGTCGAGTCAGCGAGTCGAGTTATGGTGAACTCTGGGATTAAAAAACAACCGGAGCGGCGAGGAGCGTCAGCGAAGTTGAATGCTTTTTAGCCCTCATCAACGATAAAAAAGAATAATCGAAGCTCTCAATAGTAAAAGGCAACGGAATCAAATACGAGTAAGAAACTTGCACAATAACTACAAATCTCGCCGCTACGCGCCGCTACGATACTTACTCGCTAGAAAGCGAGTTCATGTAGACACCAATCGGGTCGAGTAATGGTGACCTCACTTACTCGACGCTTACTCGACCCGGTGCTGTCGAGTCCATGTATACAAGGCTCCTGAGGCTCGACACAATATAATAACCGACTTTATCGTATTAGGTGACCGAGAAATGTCTTTCTCGATTTAACGAAGTTCCGGACTTAACGAAATACTTCGAGCTCCCCTCAACTTTATGAAATCGAGTTTCAACCTTTACATAAATTTTACATAATAAATTTACATTACATATATTTTATAAAAATATAAAATTATTCAGCCAGCTAGCAAAAGTCTTTGCATTAAGAGCCGCCAATATATATAATCTCTTCTCAAAACTACCGAAGAAGTCTTCACAGAGTTCGCTCTTCTTCGGGTAAATTGATTTGCTGCAAATATTTCCCGTATAATATCTGAACCATATCTCCTGACAATCTTACTTTTCTCAAAATTTGCATAGCATGTGCGGGGCGACCATATGATGAGGTAAATTGTTCCTCGTGGCATCTTTGATATATTTGTTGTGCTCCCTCAGCCCATCATTTAAACAATCACACCCTGTCTGAGCTACATATGATGGCCCACATGATAGTGGTAGTTCGTATACGGCTTCTTTTCTTCATACCGTGAAAAGATTTTTGTGCTTATTTTCGCACTGTTTTCGTGGTGGTCTACTGGTTCGCCCCTTTCTTCCAGTTTTCTTTGCGCAGAAAAAAAACTAGCCTTACGTCAGACTGCCCCAAAGTCTTTTTCAAAGGATGACTTACACCATGCACGTACCGGATGATCACTCTATATTGTTGTTGATCTTGTTGTTATTAGGTTGTAGCTTCTCAGCGGAAGTTCTCAATATCTTTCAACCAATATTACTTCCAAAGGTGTCTGGAAACCCAGCAAAACGAAACCTGTGCCATTGGCTTTTGAAGCTTTCATCGATGCCATGCAGGACCTGTTCACAGCGTTTTTCATCAAACTTGTAGCTACTAATATTTTCACAAGCTTGTGTGGCATGATGTCTTCCTTTCAGAGCAGAGAGCACTAAAGCTATATCACCTGGTCACGTGGTCGCCTGCTAGTGCGATGGAAATTTAGACGAGAGCACGATGCGCATCAGACACCAGGACCAACTAGAGCGTGAATTATTTGAGGCGGGCGAAATTCACCTCACAGGAGCGGACTGTGTCAGCATTCCTTCGGTAGTTTTGATAAGGAAATAGATTAGATATTATCAGGGTACCTGTCACGATGGTGCAGTGGTTAGGGCGCTCGAGCAACTGATTCGCCCACGGATGCCCGATCGAATCCCGGCTGCTTTTGAATGGAAGCGAGAAGCAAGCCGCCCGCGTGCTTTACGATGTCAGTGCACGTTACACTCCCATGTGGCCAAAATTTCCGGACTCCTTTACTACGGCCTCTCTAATAGTCTGAGTCGGTTTGGGATGATAAACCCCATAGACCAACCAAACCAGATTTCTTGGTGGCTAGGAAATGCGAAGCGTTCTACTGACTGAATGTTTTATTCTACTTTTGTTTTTAAGGAATCGGCTTGGCAAGGCACACGGTACATACAATATTTCGCTGCAGCAATAAAATTTCATTCAGTCACTAAGTCAGCGCCGGTGCTGTGTCTCTTTCTCAGCCCTTTGTTTTTGTGCTGTAGAAGTTGTACTCCTATGATGCTTTTATTGTTTGGCTCTTGAAAAGGGGCATGTGCTCATCATGGGGGATTGGACAAGGTGGAGCTGCATACGCAAGGGAATTTCCGCAATCGAGTACGGAAAGATATTGGCGTCAAGCGGCCGTGTAAAAAAGTGCAACGATGCAGCTATAAAAATAAATTGTTACCTCACTCGCTCGTGTGCTCGCTTCCTCCATCGCTTCTGTTTTTTCTTTACCTCTTTTCGCTGGTTTGTTCTCGAATCGCGCGCAGTTATTGGGAGTTTGTGGCTTCGGCTGCCTGCAAGAAATGACATTTGCAGCGATCAGATTTCACATGCTCAGCTCTAAATTTCACCTCAATTCCCCTTGGTTAGCACTTCGGGAAGCACTGTCATCGACCGGCCGTCACCACATACCTTGAGGGCGTGCGCTGATGGCGGCGACAGCTACTGCGGCGCTAACGTCCATTTCGACGCCGGTGCGGTACTGCTTCATGATCGCAGGAAAAAGATGTCGCAAGAAAGGTAGAATGCTTCTCGTTTGCGCCCTGTCTGTGCGCACAATTAATGTACCGGCCGACTAGGTTTACGTGTTTAAAATGACGTAATCAGCAGGCGAGGAGGCACTCTACCTGGCAGGATACTAGATTCAAATAATAAAGATTAAACGTTTAGCCACATATAGAACTCCTGCCCCGCTCACAAAAAAACACTATTTGTACGAGGTGCATGTAAGTGCGGTACCCCTTAGTGAGACCTATGTCTCATATATGTAACGTTGTGCAAATACCTAAGCCACGCTCAAGTTATAGTAGCCAATGTAGTCTTGATTCAGTTTTCCAACTTATGAATGTAAGGACTGAAGAGATTTACAATTAAAGAACTGACATTCATCATTTTCTCCGGCATGCAGCAGGAGAAATAGCACCGATGGTAGACTTCTGATGTAGTCTTGATAAAGGCAAATCATAAGATATATGCGTGAGCGGTCCCACCTATCAACTTTACGCAGTATGTTGGTTTGGCTTGATTTATCGAGCGCTTGATGTCCCAAATCGACTTAAGCTACATGAGAGACGCCGCAGTGGAGGATTCCAGAAATTACTGACATCACACAGCCATCGGCCGGGCGCCTAGCTTTTCGCTTCCATTGAAAAGCACTCGCCGCGGAAGGGATCCGATCCCGCATTCTGGGACACAGTAGTTGATCACCCTAACGACTACACCACGACGGAGGGGCCACGCAGTATATGAAAGTCGCTAGTGTAGTGGCGCTGGTGGGGTTACAGGACGCACGAACGGTCTTGCACAAACTAGGATTCCCGCTGTTGTCTCTGACACCGTGCCTAATTCCCGACACGTAGCCGCGGTGACGCATGGCGGCGACAACAACCCTGTATTTGGCTTTGCAGATGAAAGGGTCTGCAGATTAACTGCGCCGGTGGAGGAAACGTAGGCGTACGCCCCGTGCATCGTGGAGGTGCGTAAGGGGGCTCCACCGGCGTCCTTTCTGCTTGCGTTTCTATGCGGTCGAAGGTATTGACGCACGAAAATTGTGATCGTTCTGTTTGTACGCTTCAATTGAAACTTGGGTCAGGTCTTGAAGCAACTGTTGTGTAATGAGGTGCTCTAACAGCTATCAAAGCTCCCTGGGAACGCGTTTCTTCAAGTTTTGCTGGCCGGCCTTATGACCCGGAGCAATGACAACAGTGGAGTGTCTCTGGGTGGAGAAAAAAATTCTACTCACGTCTCGTTGCTTTTGTAATTATTTATTACATCGTTTTTATGGTGCTGCTGTGAAGTGTTAATCGCCCCATTATGTGTACCCCGTTAAGCAGCATCAGTTCGTTTTAACGGCTTTTTTTTCTTTGCTATATATGCTGAGGACAGCTGCACTCTTCTTGCCACAACAGAGATCACATCATGTGCTTAGCATTTTTTTTTTTCAAATTGAATGCAGCATGTATCGAATCGGGTTTCACGCGTAGCTTTGGATCTTTTCTGAGCTCTTTATGCACGTGCCAGTGTGTTTAACATCGGGAGCTAGGAAGCGTTGCTACTGTACGCATGCTACTCGTTCGAGATTTGGTGGTGGTGGAGGTGGTTATTTTATTTATATACAAAAAAAAGGAGGAGATGTTTGCCAACCCCGGTATCTGCTATCTCCTATCTGATATCAGTTTCGGCGTGGCAGAGTGGTTAGCGCAAGACGCCGCGGACCTAGAGATTATGAGTTCGAGATTTGGCACAGCTCCTGCAATTACTCGCCTAGCTGCGGAGTGTAATTCGCTGCGTGTATTTACGGAACGGCGTGGTGCAGATTTTTTTTTTTTTTGCTAAAATGTTTCGGTCTCTAGCTGGCATATAAGTCGACATACGTTCGTGCACGTTTAACAGTATTGTGATTGTTTGATTATGACGCAGAAAATAGGTCATGATTGTGACATTTACTGAATGTTCCCTTGCTTTAGCGGTCCATTTGTAATTGGTAAGATATATGCGCCCGGATTAAGTCCTAACGCATTTTGTCGATTTCTGTTGACGCATATTTGTTTTCTCGTAAATTTATAGTAAATATAATAGCAATGGAAGCCTACCAAAAAGAGCGCAATCTGCAGCCAGCAGTTTGTGAATCGCGAAAAATCAAATGACAAGGAGAGCCTATTGTACCTACAGTATTTCCGACCGTTTACACATGCTCAACCCCAGGGACATCTGAGAGGTATCAAGGGTAATTGTATTAATTTTTCGTGCGGGCATGAATCGCAACATGCATGGATCGCACCACGTTTCATGCATGACATTAAATGAGTCGATTAGGTACTCTTAGTGCACATCTGTGTTTGCACAGACGATGCGCGAGGCGTGGAGCATCGCTAGGCTGTGCATGCTACTCATTTCAGATTTCGCACAGCTGGCTCTCCAGTTTTCAGTTGTTTTGTGCACTTGCTGAATGGGCATGCTTCAGCTCTTTTGTGGAAATAATGCTGTTTCTAAAAGGCAACCAATGGTTTAGGTACTCTTTGTGCACATCTGTGTTTGCACAGACGATGCGAGAGGCGTGAAGCATCGCTGGTCTGCGCATGCTACTCATTCTAGATTTCGCACAGCTGGCTGTTAAGTTTTCAGTTGTTTTGTGCACTTGCTGAATGGGCATGCTGCAGCTCGTTTGTGGAAATAATGCTGTTTCTAACACGCATTCAGTGGTTTAGGTACTCTTTGTGCACATCTGTGTTTGCACAGACGATGCGCGAGGCGTGGAGCATCGCTAGTCTGTGCATGCTACTCATTTCAGATTTCGCACAGCTGGCTCTCAAGTTTTCAGTTGTTTTGTGCACTTGCTGAATGGGCATGCTTCAGCTTTTTTGTGAAAATAATGCTGTTTCTAACAGGCATTCAATGGTTTAGGTACTCTTTGTGCACATATGTGTTTGCACAGACGATGCGCGAGGCGTGAAGCATCGCTAATCTGTGCATGATACTCATTCTAGATTTCGCACAGCTGGCTCTCAAGTTTTCAGTTCTTTCGTGCACTTGCTGAATGGGCATGCTGCAGCTCTTTTTTGGAAATAATGCTGTTTCTAACAGGCATTCAATGGCTTAGGTACTCTTTGTGCACATCTGTGTTTGCACAGACGATGCTCGAGGCGTGGAGCATCGCTCGTCTGTGCATGCTACTCATTCTAGATTTCGCACAGCTGGCTCTCAAGTTTTCAGTTGTTTCGTGCACTTGCTGAATAGGGATGCTGCAGCTCTTTTGTGGAAATATTGCTGTTTCTAACAGGCATTCAATGGCTTAGGTACTCTTTGTGCACATCTGTGTTTGCACAGACGATGCTCGAGGCGTGGAGCATCGCTAGTCTGTGCATGCTACTCATTCTAGATTTCGCACAGCTGGCTCTCAAGTTTTCAGTTGTTTCGTGCATTTGCTGAATGGGCATGCTGCAGCTCTTTTGTGGAAATAATGCTGTTCCTAACAGGCATTCAATGGCTTAGGTACTCTTTGTGCACATCTGTGTTTGCACAGACGATGCTCGAGGCGTGGAGCATCGCTAGTCTGTGCATGCTACTCATTCTAGATTTCACACAGCTGGCTCTCAAGTTTTCAGTTGTTTCGTGCATTTGCTGAATGGGCATGCTGCAGCTCTTTTGTGGAAATAATGCTGCTTCTAACAGGCATTCAATGGTTTAGGTACTCTTTGTGCACATCTGTGTTTGCACAGACGATGCTCGAGGCGTGGAGCATCGCTTGTCTGTGCATGCTACTCATTCTAGATTTCGCACAGCTGGCTCTCAAGTTTTCAGTTGTTTCGTGCACTTGCTGAATTGGGATGCTGCAGCTCTTTTGTGGAAATAATGCTGTTTCTAACAGGCATTCAATGGCTTAGGTACTCTTTGTGCACATCTGTGTTTGCACAGACGATGCTCGAGGCGTGGAGCATCGCTAGTCTGTGCATGCTACTCATTCTAGATTTCGCACAGCTGGCTCTCAAGTCTTCAGTTGTTTCGTGCATTTGCTGAATGGGCATGCTGCAGCTCTTTTGTGGAAATAATGCTGTTTCTAACAGGCATTCAATGGCTTAGGTACTCTTTGTGCACATCTGTGTTTGCACAGACGATGCTCGAGGCGTGGAGCATCGCTAGTCTGTTTATGCTACTCATTCTAGATTTCGCACAGCTGGCTCTCAAGTTTTCAGTTGTTTCGTGCATTTGCTGAATGGGCATGCTGCAGCTCTTTTGTGGAAATAATGCTGCTTCTAACAGGCATTCAATGGTTTAGGTACTCTTTGTGCACATCTGTGTTTGCACAGACGATGCTCGAGGCGTGGAGCATCGCTAGTCTGTGCATGCTACTCATTCTAGATTTCGCACAGCTGGCTCTCAAGTTTTCAGTTGTTTCGTGCATTTGCTGAATGGGCATGCTGCAGCTATTTTGTGGAAATAATGCCGCTTCTAACAGGCATTCAATGGTTTAGGTACTCTTTGTGCACATCTGTGTTTGCACAGACGATGCGCGAAGCGTGAAGCATCGCTAGTCTTTGCATGCTACTCATTCTAGATTTCGCACAGCTGGCTCTCAAGTTTTCAGTTGTTTCGTGCACTTGCTGAATGGGCATGCTGCAGCTCTTTTGTGCAAATAAAGTTGGAACATTGTCACCCGTGGAACACATTTGCGATGATTGAATGCTAACTCTGTCTCCCAACTGGGACTCAGGTTCACCTTAATTAACCTTACCTTTTGTGTCTAAATAAGGAGATTTTATTAAGAAGAATTATAAGAATAAACAAAATATATAAATATTAAAAGAATAAATAAGAAGAAGGAGGGGAGTTATTTGGCTGTCGTGATATTTTATTCCCAAGCTTCACTAATTGCTCGTGAAGCTTGCTCGGCGCACGTTTGCATTGCTTTCAAATTTAGTGAAGATGATAGTTCGTGGTGGCCAACAGACATTAGTCTGCAGCCAAACTTTCGCTAGTGACGACGAGTAAAATGACCCGAAGAATCCAGCCTACCTACCCACAATATTTCAAAAGCTTACAGGTAGAATACAGAAGGAACACCTGAAAAGTAACAGGTGTAAATTTATTTTTAATGGTTTTCCAGCATTTAATTTCAACCTGAGTTATGCAAGCTAGGTAAGTGCATGACACAAAAGTTTCAAATCAAGCTTTTCACCTGTTGCAGATGGGGTAATAATGCTGTGATGCCAGCCGTGAAAAAAATTTCTAGGGTTTACCGTTGCTGAACCAAATATTGAGCACAAGCATTAGCTGCAAGTAACCGAGCGTTCTTCTTCTCCACTTTTTTTTTCTTCCTCAGCCCACATATAAAGCCCCTTAGGAACGTGGCCTGGTGGCCTAAGGGGGTAACGTGATTGCCAGGGTTCTAGCAGGCTGATTCTGACATGACCGTCCCATGTTAAACGAGAGACCCAAGTTGGCAGCTCCTGCCGACCGCTTGAGTTGGTAGCCCAGCTCTGACCCTAGTGTCACGTTGGGTGTGATGTCACAGCGTCACGTGGGTAAGACGTGGCTACCGGCCGCGCTATGCTGAAGGCTCGAAACCTAGACTAGTATTGCTTTCGCAACAAAACGCATTTGATACGCAAGCTTTAGCATGAAATTTGAAGAGGTCAAATATTCACTGGATTCCTTACAGCTCTCTTGTTTCATACCAAGCGTGACTTGCGATATGTACAAGCTACGCGCGTAGGCATCGTTAATATCGAGGCAAATATCTAGCGTTGGGCGATATGACATGGAAACGCAAGAATGTACTTCTGAGAAGCCGGGGTTGCGGCACTCGCTTCTTACATTCAAAAGTAGTAATAGGTAATGCCACAGTCGTTGTGTGCAATTTTCATCTGCCGTTCTAGAGCTCCAGTTATGCAGAGCTCTCCACAACATCAGCTAACAAAGCTCGAAAGGGGACAGCATGCGCGGAGTAGTCGCACCAGAAACTAGAGCAACGGCCCGCCGGGGTGGTGCATTGGTTACGGCCCTCGACTACTGTGCCCAAGGACGCGGGTTTGAATCCCGGCCTCGGCGGCCGCTTGTCGATGCAGGCGAAAAGCAAGGTGCCCGTGTGCTGTGCGATGTCAGTGCACGTTAAAGAACCCCTTGTGGTAGAAATTTTCGGAGTCCTCCTCTAAGGAGTCTCTCATAGCCGGAGTTGCTTTGGGACGTTAAACCCCGCAAAACCAAAACCAAGAAACTAGCGCTACTTAAAATACTGGCGGTTTGAGCTACAAACGCTGTCATTGCTTAAACAACGCGTTACAGTCGTGTCGAATTCAATAAAGATCGTGCGAATTATTTCCGATTAGTCCAAAACATTTTCCTGTACACAAGCATGCCGCGAATGCGGATGTACCGCTTACCTCTCAACGGCCGCTTGATCGGGCAAGCGAAACAGCTCCATATTGCACTCAATGAAAACTAAATGAACTCATCAGTTTTTCTCCAAACACACTGTAAGCGTGGGTATTGATTTTAAAACGCAAAAAGAGCGATGCTGTTCGTGATAAGCTATACGGCATAGCCGTTCTTGGTCACTCTTGTTTTCGGCAAGCATTTCGCGATTACGCAGGTCGGGTTGTCACGCTTCGGGCGAAAGTCCAACTACGGCTTAGAACGGAAGCCCACATTGGAGCAATTCAATTCGTTTTCAGACTTCCCCTCATTTACCCCTCGTCAAAAGTGCGAAGTCTGAGAGTCTTGTAGTCATTGAGATGCCAATGCAAAATGCACAGCACGTGGATGAGTACCATACGTCACATAAAACGGAACATTGGGAGTCAGCCTGCTTGCAGGGTAAACAGGAGTTTTTGCGGTACTTTCTATGGAGGACTTTGATGTCCAACTAAGGTGGACTTGATTTTAGGAGTGCCATTGTATGAGCTCCATGATACATTTTAAAATTTTTATCTTTGTTTTGGTTAAAGGTATTCTGTTTTCTATCATAAAATAGCTCTGCAAGGAACTTCTGAGGTATGTCGTAAAAACTAAGCAAGGTGGTCTGCTGAATGCGTCGAATTGTGTTGATTGTTACGCACTATTTTTGGGCCGCAAATGTAGTACAGCTGAAAGAAGGAACAATGCAGGACTATTTGTGTCGCGTTTACGCAAGTCTATTGGTTTCGCTATTCTATACATAAAAGGCGCATTGCAGGTAGCTCTGGATTTTCTGTTGCTATCGCGTTTTGCCTCATATGGCAACCGGACCCCCTCCTTCTTCTTATTAGTTCTCCGTAGCCCCATACATCTGCGATGAGCGGACCGCGCAGACATTTCGTTGAGCAAGCGCAGTGTGCGAGGTAGGCGGTCGAGCTGCTGCGAGACAAGTGAGCAATGAACTGTGACGCTGCGTACATTTCCTCGGTTGTCCCGGTGTAGCCGTGCCTCGGGTTTCCTGCCATCCGCGACGACTGGGATGCTCCGTAGCTTTCGGTGCAGGGATCCCTGTGGCTGATCGCTTTGATCTTAGAGCCAAGCAAAAAAAGGTATCTTGAGAAACAAAACCTATAGGGCCGCTTAAGCTCCGCCTTAAGGGTAGGACGCGGTAATGGCCTATGCTCCTTTTTTGATTACCCACATTCTCATTAGCGTATACAGCTACAAAATACCGCTCTGGTTTGCTTTATGGGGTTTGACGTCCCAGAACAACTCAGGCATTCCGAGACGCCGTAGTAGTGGGCTCCGGAAATTTCCGCCACCTGAGTTCTTTAACGTGCACTGACAACGCAATGCACACGGGCACTTTGCTTTTCGCCTCCATCGAAAAGCGGCCGCCGCAGCCGGCAGTCCTTCCACCTTCGGCACAACAGTCGAACGCCCTGACCACTGTACCACCGCAACGGGCTAAAGTGAAGTGGCAGACAACACGCCATACATATAAATCCAGATAGTCCCAACGCCTTGCAAACGGGCCCGTTTCACGCTGACTGATTGCGACGGTGTCATATGTAAATAGCGAGTTGAGTGATTTTTTGTTAAATTTGTTTTGGTGAAATACAATGTGTCAAAGGGGCTCGTTATGAAACCGGAATGAAAGAAGCCAACAGTCGGCGAGGCCGCCGACTTTTGGCTTCTTTCATGTGTATATGTATATCTTGTTTTAATCATGTCCATTTTATGCGTGGCGTCATGGTTTACATTAGCGCTATCCCGCGGGAGAACTAAAATTGGTATTTTGTTTAGTGACATGTTTTTTGAAACTAAATCATTAAGAGCGTATCGCCACTTTTATTTCGCCTTAAGGTCGTGTTGTAATCACTTCCGTTTTAGTCATGATGTCATGTTTCACTTTAGCTTTGGGTTGTTTGGAATTCGAGAGTTAGGTCGTAAGGATGGGATGTCGTGACCCTGTCGACTAATCAGGATTTTCGCAACGGCGAACACCGATGGGACAACCCTGAGATTTCCTCCTAACGGCATGATTAAAGCATCTGCTTTAAAATTCAGCTCGAGTATTGCGCTAAGGAACGTGAAAACGTTATGAGTGAAATTGGAGTTGAAAAAATTTGGAGGGGCGGATATCAGCTCCTATACCAGTAACCCAGTTCGCGTACATCGAATTTTATTATTTCAACCAAAATCTTTTTCCTTTGCCTCAACATCTCGTTACAGTGCTCACAATCTCCCTAGAAGGCTCCAAAATTCGAGATTATCAGCGGCTGCAGTACATTTCTTTTCAGCTTTGCGTATTCCTTACCTGCGAGGTAAACGCGAAACATCCGCGCTTTCGTTCTGTGAAGCCACGCAGGCCTCGTAAAGATATGAGGCCCAACAAGCGCGTCTTCCTGTAACTCGCGTTCGGACTGGTCTGTTTCCATGCAGTCTGAGAAATAAGGCATGTTTTAGGATTTGACCAAGCATTTCATTCAGCTCGTTCTCTATCTTCACATTTACCTCCCAACAGGTTCGAGATTTCTTTAACCTTATAGCTCGCAATACATTAGGGGTGCGGGCGAGGTCCTCTGCGGTAGACTCTCACCCACAGTAAAGTTTCTTCTCTCCGCTAATATTGCACCAGGCAACGGTGATCGAGGTTTGTCGTCGCTTTCATATTAACGAGTTTGTTCGCTATCACCTTCAACATTCTTGGAAAGAATGAGAGAGTGATGGAGCGGTCGAAAAGACGCGGTCTTTATTGTCTGACTTTTGCAAGACGAAACAAAGGTTATATAAAACCATATAGTTATATATAGGTGGGTATATGGAACTATATATAGTTCTATATAAAGAGCGCTCTGCTGGCTTCTATATACAATGTTGATGACATCTAGAAAATCTGAGTAGGAGGAAGAAAAACGGCAATTCGCGGCAGAAATGAATTTTGGTGCAACAAATAATTGTCAGCGTTGTCCATCGCAATTAATTTGTTTGAGTCTATTCTTGTGCTGACGTCTGTGTAGTCACACTTTGGTGATATAAATAGAGGGCGTCTCAACGAACATTTTAAAATAATTCCTAAAAAAAAAAGGAGTTCAAAAAGTAAAAAAGCAAGCAACCAACTTGAACGTAGCTTCGGCGGATACAACGTACAGCAAGAACTGCTCTTGTAGTGTAACTAATTACCTTTGTAGTCGACGCATTTTGTTAGCCAGTGGCAATGGGGAATTCAAAGCCATGAACGAGACGATGCCACTTAAGCTTTTGAAACGAAGAAAAGCTCATTTTCTAGAGCTCAAAAGCGATAGAAACAGTTAAAGAGCAAATCTGCATTGGAGTAATGCGAAAGCTCGGATGCCACTGTTTGTTGCTTTTGGTTGTTTCCATTTGCTTAAATCACATCTTGCTTACCCATTTTAGTCTTTGGTACTTTCAAATTGTGCGCCAATACCTTCCTTTGCCCTTTTTCGGCTCTACTTCCAGTTGCATGACGTCACATCCTCTACGTCACATTATTTCACTTCTTGTTTACCCATTCTTAGTCTTTGGTACTTTCAAATTGCGCGCCAATCCCTTCTTATGCCCTTTTTTTTGGCTCGATTTCAGGTTGCCTGAAGTCACCTTAATTAACTGATTGAATTAACTATTTAGTATTTAATTCATCTTGACGCCACCCTAATTGACTGACTTAATTAACTATTTGATACATTCAAATGTGACGGTAGCCATTGGTTAATAAGGCCATTTTCGCCTTTACTTTTACATTTTTTGCCTCTAATGAATAACCCAATTAACTTATTGGCCTAATTATGTTTTGGACAACATTACGTCATCCTTTATCGATTGACACCAGTCAATAACCTCTATCACTTCTCAATTACAACTGCTGCGGACACGATTTTGCTGACGCGGCCTGTGGATGACGCGGTCTGTGGTCAGAAATGTGTTAACATAGCGAAGTAATGCTTTCGTATTAATAAAGCATCCTTATCCGCGCGAACTAAAGAAACTAGAGGGTATGAAATGGGATGTCATAGGGCTTAGTGAGGCTAGGAGGCCGAATGAGGCATATACTGTACTGAAGGATGGGCATGTACTGTGTTATCGAGGCTTACCAGAGAGGCGACAACTAGGAGTAGGTTTCCTTGTCAATAAGTATATAGCGGGCAATATAGATGAATTCTATAGTATTAATGAGAGGGTGGCAGGCATCGTGATTATGCTTTATAAGCGGTATAAACTGAACGCTGTAAAGGCCTATGCACCTACATGTAGTTATTATGACCAGGCAGTTGAAAGCTTCTACGAAGATGTAGAATCGGCAACGCAATATACTGTACTAATGGGCGACTTCAATACCAAGGTAGGGAAAAAGCAGGCAGGAGACAAAGCAGTAGGTGACTATGGCATTGGTTCTAGGAAATGGAGGGGGGAGTTACTAGTTGAGTTTGCAGAGCGAAATAACTTACGACTCATGAATACCTTCTTCAGCAAACGGAAGAACCGGAAATGGACATGGAAAAGTCCGATCGGGGAGACTAAAAATGAAATCGACTTATGCAGAATGTGTTCAACCCCCGCCATTATGCAAGATGTGGAGGCAATCGGGAAAGTGCGATGCAGTGACCACAGGATGGTGAGGTCCCGAATTAGCCTAAATCTGAAGAAGGAACGCAACAGATTAGTAAGAAAGAAACTCATCAACGAATTAGCGGTGAGGGGGAGGGCAGAACAATTCCGGATCTCGCTACAGAATAGGTATTCAGTTCTAACTGAGGATGGCGACATTACTCTAGAAGCAAGGAACAATAACTTCAGAGATATCATTACTGAGTGCGCGGTAGAAGTAGGCGGTAGGATAGTCAGAGAGGATACCGGTAAGCTGTCTAAGGAGAAGAAAGATTTGATTAAGAAACGCCAGAGTATGAAAGCTTCCAATCCAGCAGACCAGATCGAATTGGCCGAGATATCAAAGCTAATCAATAAGCGCAAGGCAGCCGATATAAGGAAGTATAACAAGGAGAAAATTGAGCATGCTGTAAAGAACGAGGGAAGCCTTAAAGCGGTAAAGAAGAAAGTGGGCATAGGCAAAAACCAGATGTATGCGATAAGGGACAAGGCGGGCAACGTCATCACGAACATGGATAAGATAGTCAAAGTAGCCGAGGAGTTCTATACAGATCTCTACAGTAGCCAAAGTAGTCAGGAGCGTAATGAGATTGGCGGTAGGGAAAAGCAGTCAGACGTTCCACCAGTTACGAAGGACGAGGTCAAGAAAGCATTAGAAACGATGAAAAGGGGGAAATCAGCTGGAGAGGATCAGATAACTACAGATTTGCTGAAGGACGGGGGGGGGGGGGGATATCGTGCTAGAAAAACTGGCCACCCTGTATACGCAGTGCCTGGTGTCATCGACGGTACCGGAACCATGAAATAATGCAAACATTATCCTCATTCATAAGAAAGGGGACTCTAAAGACCTTAAAAATTACAGACCAATCAGCTTACTGTCTGTTACGTATAAGGTATTTACTAAGGTAACCGCTAATAGAATCAGGACAACCTTAGACTTCAATCAAGCAAAGGATCAAGCAGGGTTTCGGAAACGGTACTCTACTATCTATCATATCCGTACTATCAATCAGGTGATAGAAAAATGCTCGGAATATAACCAGCCCTTATACATAGCATTCATTGATTACGAAAAAGCATTTAACACAGTTGAAACTCGGCGGTGATGCAGGCATTGCGAAATCAAGGGGTAGACGAGCCATACGTGAAAGTGCTGGAAGATATATATAGTGGCTGTACAGCAATCATAGTTCTGCATAAAGAAAGTAACAGAATTCAACTAAAGAAAGGTGTTGCGCAAGGAGACACAATCTCCCCAGTGCTATTCACAGCTTGCTTAGAGGAAGTATTCAGAGACTTGGAATGGGAGCAGTTAGGGATAAGGGTAGATGAAGAATACCTCAGTAATCTGCGATTTGCTGCTGACATTGCCTTGCTAAGCAACTCGGGGGATGAACTACAAATAACGGTTAATGACCTAGACAAGAAAAGTAGAAAGGTAGGCTTGAAAATCAATATGCAGAAGACTAATGTAAGGATCAACAGCCTGTGGAAGAAACAGCAGTTTACATTAGGTAGCGGAGTACTGGAAGTAGTAATCGAATATGTCTACTTAGGACAGGTAGTAACTGCAGATCCGGACCATGAAAAGGAAATAACAAGAAGAATACGATTGGGATGGAGCGCATTTGGCAAGCACTCGCAGATTATGACTAGCAGCTTACCGGTATCGCTAAAGAGGAAAGTATATAACAGTTGCATCTTACCTGTACTCCCCTATGGCGCTGAAACGTGGAGGCTAACCAAGAGAGTTCTGCTTAAGTTGAGGACAATCCAGACGGCTATGGAACGAAATATGATAGGGGTAACATTAAGAGATAGGGAGCGTCCAGAGTGGGTCAGAGAAATAACTCAAGTTACCGACATTCTAGTGGAAATCAAGAAGAAGAAATGGACGTGGGCAGGACATGTAGTGCGAAAAGAGGATAACCGATGGTCGCTTAGGGTAACAAACTGGATTCCAAGGGAAGGAAAGCGTAGCAGGGGGCGGCAGAAAGTTAGGTGGGCGGATGACATTAAGTGGATAAATGTGGGAGAGGCCTTCGCCCTGCAGTGGGTATAGTCAGGCTGATGATGATGATGATCCGCGCGAAACTGAAACAGGGCATTGGATCAGCACCAATAACAGACCACTACGGAGCTGTCGGTTCGATCGGAACAAATGAACTCTGAATTTCCTCTGAATTTCGCGAGGAGTGCTCTACCGACTGAGAAACGGTGACGTCTATCTCCCATCAGAGGCATGCGGTTATTTTTTCTTCTGCTTTCTAATCAATTACCTCAATAGTTATATTCTTATTTCACATTTACTAGCACCAGAAAAAAAAAATCTGGAATGCTTTTTTTTTTGTTTTCAGGGGCTGCATTGGTTCCGAGTTCGCATGTATCCTAACGAGCTCCTCGTTTTCCCTGTTTGCTAGCTAGTTACCATCCAGGAAGAACATCTTGCCTTCGCTGCATGGTGTCAGCAGCACCCCCCCCCCCCCCCCCCCAATTTCATTTATAGATCATTTTTGTTTCAGAGGACCGAGCTGCATTGTTGCAGTCTAGCGGTCTCAAGTAAACATGAAATTCTTTGTAATGCTAACGTGGCGCTGTTTAGTGTGATTCGCTTAGATAGTGTTCGCTTAATTCATTAAACTATTCTCTTCCATCCAAGTAATGTCAACTATATCACCAATCACTTTACTTCGCTCAAGCACCGAGAGCCAGAGAGGCGCGACGCGCTTTCGCCTAACACAACCTGTATGGGGAGGTAAGGGTGTATTTGGCCGGCCACGAAACACGACCATACTATCCCAGAGTCTGACTGGGCACAAAAAATTCACGTCCGGGTCAATTTTCTTTCTTTCTTTCTTTCTTTCTTTCTTTCTTTCTTTCTTTCTTTTTCAAAAATTACGGTATTACATCACATAAAATGACAGTACATTTTACGGCCTTACGTCCCCGACGTGATAAGGCTGATGAGCACATGCTTGCATCGTCTGATCGTAGAAAGGCGAGATAGCGCAAGCACTCTTCCCACATAACGCCTATATTTTCTGCTCAGCCATCGACGTTACTTGATTTATGATTGGTTAGCGATATCCAGGAAAACCTATATAATTTCATCGCAAATCCTGCCAGTTGCAAAATGCCTCCAAGAGTGCCGATCGACGACAGGAGACTGATTGCATGTCTCTTCGTGAAAGGTGTTCCCCAGCGAGAAATTGCTCGCCGTACCGGTCGTTCCAAATCTGCAGTAGCCCGAGCCATTCGCGTTTTCCGCAATGGAGGCAGCCTGGCAGATTCCAAGCGCCCAGGTCGACCGAGAGCTTCAACAGAAGAAGATGACCTCCTGATCATAGCGGCATCGGTGGCCGACCCCTTCATGACTGCAGAAGAAATCCGCAAGGAACTTGCTCTGAATATATCTGCTAAAACTATCAGGCGGCGGCTCAAAGACATTGGTCTCCGATCGTGCATGGCTGCCCAGAAGCCGCATCTGACAACTAAACAGCGCAAGGAACGGCTCGAGTTCGCCAACTCTCTGAAAGGGTGGACTGTGGACGACTGGTCCGAAGTTATATTCTCGGACGAGTCTTCTTTTTCCACCCGCTGGGACCAGAAGTGCCGAGTTTGGAGGCCAGTGAATTGCAGGTATGGATACCCTTTTTTTTGCGTCTAAGTAAATCCTGAATATTTTATATGAAGAATACGAATAAAGTAGGATATAGCGGCAAACTGCTGTCTTCGTGTTCCCAAATGAAATATACGTCGTAAACAATGCCGAATACTCCTCCTCAGCATGCAATATCTCGGAGGTGCACGATGTTGATAGAAGCGCCCTTCCGAAGAGAGTCCATTAGCAAACGCTTCTTAGTGCCGATGCCGCAATTTACTCTAAAGTAATTGCTCTTCCGAAACAACTCTTGTCATTTAGTAGCGTGGTTCAAGTACTAACTATTTAGAAACGATTCACAGTTGCTAATCAAACCTTTTTACATGGAAAAGTTAGTTTTCACTCGCGCTCAACCTGATGCATAAGACCCATATTATAACTTTGTACTGATTTTCTTCTCCTATATAGATACGACCCGCCATACGTGCAAAATGTGTTCTCCAGTGGTCGCTGTTCCGTGGCTGTATGGGGCGCCATGTCAAGAAATGGACTGGGGCCTCTGGTGAGAGTCGATGGATCCTTCACCTCGGACGCCTACGTCGACATCATTGAGAGTGTGTTAACGCCATATGTCCTTGACGGACCATTCCCAGATGGATTCTACCTTTTTCAACAAGATAGGAGTCCTGTACACACGTCTCGAAAAGTGAGCGCTATTCTCGACGCTCGTGGCGTGCGGCAGCTGCCATGGCCTCCGAAGGGAGCCGACATGAGTCCCATTGAAAATGTGTGGGGCCTATTGAAAGCTCACCTGATGAGGTCTCACATTGAGAATGCCAACGCAGATACACTCTGGGAAGCGATCAGAGGTGAATGGGAAAGGCTTCGTGCGGACACAGATGTGGTTCGTTCCCTTTACGAATCGATGCCACGCCGGTTGGCAAGCGTCATCGCTGCTGATGGCGGTTTCACCAAGTATTAGGAATTTTTCGTTTCCCAGTGGTGTCTGCATTGTTTTATTTTTATTTTTTGTTTTATGACAATAAACTTGTTGCTTAAGGATTATTTCTCTCTTTTACGCTTTTGGTCGGCACAATAACTATGAATGAGTTGCGATGCACGCTAACGCTCGCAGTTGAAGCATATGGACCGAGTGTCTTTATCGAGATGTTTTCATCGCAGTGGGCAGTTTGCAGAAACGAGACCTTTATCGCATGCCAGAAGTTATGTTATTATTGAAAGAAAAAAAGAAACAGATCTAAATGATTCGGTATAAAGGTGGCGGGCCCCGTGCACGAGCGCTGTTATCGCTTTCGACTGGCTGCACGCCGAGCACGACGGCCGCATAGCTCGAGCGGCGCGAGCAGTAAACCGCGCCAGCCGCGCCCAAGTGCGGAATAAGCAGCGCTTCAAACAAAACGAGCGAGGAGAAAGGCCAGCGGACGCATATAGGACGGGCATGCGCCTAGTCATCGGCCCGCGCAACCTCGACGCGCGCACCACGCCGCCTAGTGGCCCAGAGGCAGCTTTGAAACGGGGCTCCGGCGTCTCGCAAAATATTGTCCATGACTGTACGCGCGTGCTAGACATCAGCGCTGGGCTGCGTGATCGGTCGAGATTTTAGCGATTTGATTTCTGGTACAAAAAAAAAAGAAAAGAATGCAACATCTGTATGCATTTCATTATGCAGAATTAATATGCAGACTGCCAAGGTATTGTCCAGCACCTCAGGAGGGAACAGCAGCTTACAGCGAAGCACTGGAAGGTGTAGGCGAATATATGTAGTGACTGCAGATCCGGACCATGGAAGGGAAATAACTAGAAGCATAAGGTTGAAAGTACTCGCAAATTACGACTAGAACAGAGAACTAGAGAAAATATTTTATGGGGGACTCTTAAGCGAATCCGCCTTTAAGAGTATGACGCAAGAGGCTACCAACCCACATATATAAAGCACCACTTCAACCAAGCCGTGTAAATGTGTCGGTGTGGCCTAGGGCTGGTTCTGATATCCTCCCATAAGGAAGAGGCCCGAGTTGCAAGCTCCTGCCCCGTCAGTAGGTGCTAGACCATGCCGATTGGCAGCTACCGCCTGCCTGCGCTTTTTTTTATTTTTCACTCACAAGGCCAGCCCCGAATTTTCGGTGAATGGCACCGCCGCGTTATTACGCATTCTCCTCTCTGTCTACGCGGCATTCCTGTGTGCATTCAGGCACTTAGCAAGACAAATGCACTCCTGCGCCACCCAAATCTGTGACTCCGAGAGCGGAAAGCTCGTCTAGCTGCTTTTGTAGCGCCGCTTCTCCCCTCCTCCCTCTCATTCTCTTTGGCTCTTCTCGGCAATAGCGCGCCGGCGCATGCGCACAGTTCCCGCTCGGTTCTACCGGCGAGATCTCGGCGGCGGAGTCGGCAGCCTCAGCTGCTTATCTCTACGTGACCCCTAGCCGGGCGCAGTCACGCTGTTTATGTCACAAGCATGCGTGATGGCGCGACATTTCACACGGAACGTAAAATTTCAATCTTCGATGTTTTATTATTCCTGCCGCAACGATTAAATCATGTTCGGCGTTTCACTTAACGCCATAAAAACGCCAAGTGTAATCGCCGTCATAATGATCTTCAACAACCGAACTATACCAACAGCAAGAAAAAGGCCTGTCTCATATCCCTCCAGATAAATCAGTTCTGTGCTATAGATGCAACCACTTGACCCCTGCAAAACATTTTAACGTGCAATGTGTGTACTTTATAGATTACGTCATCTGGTTTACACGCTGTCTCCTAATATCCCATGCGTTGGTTTCTTCCGCCGTTTCCGTGATTACTCACTCAGAAATTTAAATGCGGCGGTCTCGGCCATGCAAGAGGCCAGGCGGCACTTTTATTAAGCAACAGGTGGCTCTATACAAGACGAAAGTTCTTGTTTTGGGGGGAAGGGGGGGGTGGCAGGGGGCACTTGATGAGCTCCTTCAAAAGCTGCATTCGGGGTCTCTGAATTCAATTCCGCTGTGGCTGTATCTACTCGACAGGGCCGGCGCTTGTGTCCAACCTTTCATCTTCGCTAGGTGCCGGTCGACTGGCATCCGAATCCGATGGCAGCGGCTCAATGTTGTTGGCATCAGACAACAGTAGACTTCCCTGCGGAGATGATCCAGATGAAGTGGCTTCCGAGAGAGATGGAAATATCGCCGACAGCTCATGTAGCGCTTCCAACGCCTCAGTGTCCCAACGACTGCGCCTCGCGGAATCATCAGGCCTTACGGGAGTAGAGGTCAGTGGGATGTCTGCGCTGAGTCGTGCCTCGAATTCATCCTTGTTAAAGGTCCACATCGGGCCCTCCTGCAGTTGTGGGAAAAAAATGAAGTCCGCTTGCAGAAGAGAAATTTAGGCGCCGCTATGAACATTGCTATAAGTGACAAGGTCACTTGAGCCACAGAGATGTAAGACGCCCATATAGATAACATTGTAGAATCCCTTTCCTAACCTGGCCCAACAATGACCAAAACCTAATCTTAAGGAGTCCCGGAGAGTCGGAACGTTTATTGCATGAACGGAAAAAGCATAGGGCTAATAGGTCATGTTAAGCTTGGATTTCGGAGCACTGCCTTCATAAAAAAAAAATAAAAAAAGAAACCTCTCGCAACTTGGATGCTAATTGTAGGATGTGAGGCCGCTGCTAGATTTCCGCTAAATCCCGAAGACTGCTTTAAGAAGTAAATGGAATCAACTGGATTGATTCGCAGGAATTGTGATGGGGTTTTTAGTTCACCTCGCCTCATATTGTCAGGTTTAATTTCGTACTCTTTTCCTCATGTAATCTAATTCGCATTTTATGCCAACACCAAAATTATTCGAATACTGCTTTTTTTCTTATTGGTGGAGAGAGGGGGGGGGGTAATCCATCCTCAATTCATTTCTGTTAGCGATCGCGTTTTTTATTCAATTCGGCCGTGACAATCCTAGTCCGTACACACTGAGTGAATTAAGTAGTTCACTTATTACACACGGACGCGACCGGACGCCGACGAACTTTTGTCGTTCATGGCTCTTCCTAACACTATCGCATTAACAAAAATTTGAATTGGTAACACAGCTATTTAGCCTGAGTTTTACGCAAATCGCCCATAGTGTGCGCGCAACATTGCACTCACCCTTTCGCCTGGTTCGATGTCACCCAGAGGCAGTACGTTGGTGAGCCTCCGCTTGGGATGTGCAGAGGTTTGCCCCGCCCACTCTGGCGGCGCAATATTCTCTTTTTCATTTTCATCAACACCTGCACCGACGCCTTTGTTGTGAACTTCGCCTCCATTTTTCTCGACTCTCAGTTTGTAGCACATGGGTAACTCCCTTGGTGGCGACGTAGTGCCTCTGTCGTAGAAACGGTCTTCTGCCGTCCGCGGGGTAAGCGGGATGACCGTGGGGGGTACCTTCGTGTCATTGCAGTCAGGCTGGTTTCCATGGAAGCATTCAGTGGAATCAATGGTGTCTTCTGAAGACGCTCCTTTTTGCGATACTTTTTCTTCACCAAGTTCCAAGTCTTGCTCTTCGTCGAGGACAACAAAACATGGCGTCGGTATGGCGCCAGGACAGCGTCCGGAGACCGGATCCGGACTCGCTTCAAAGGTTGTTGGGCTGTCAATGATTTGATGAACTGAAATTAGACTCCGATCTTGGATCTCATCTTTACCTGGTTCGGGGCTCGTTTCCCGTTCATCTGGGATGAGGGCTGCCTGGTCATCTGCCTGCGATTCTACGGGATTTGACGCGACCGACATTACCGTGTCCACAGCCGCTTGGTAGGCCTTGTTGGGATGGTTAACTGCTGGTCGGTTTGGCTCTGGGCCCTGAGAAAACGTTACTGCCTAGGAGCGCGGCGGGGCTGGTTCGATTAATTTCGTTTTTGTCGTCCAACACGGCCCTTCGTCTTCCTTGTCAAATTGTCAGGTGTAGGCGCCTAAAGTATCACTCAAGCATTAAAAAAAAGTTTGTGATTTTACATAGGGGATAGAGAGAGCGCCAGAAAAGTTTTTAAGGAAACTGAATCACATTACGTATTGAGAGTGTGATATTAATAAAGAGTGAAATTTGCTCGGTCTGCTTCTTCTTTTTCTTAATTCCTGGTCGCCGCATACGCCGAGCCTGTGCACCCACCGCCATACTTCCGTAACACTTTATAGAAATTTTAGACACGTCTGCACAGCGGCCGCTGCAACTGGTAATGGTAGCCGATCGAAATTTATTCGCTAGTTCGTTTTTAATTACCTTTCCAATTTGAAGATTTCCGTAATACTGCCTCACATCGCATAGCTTGACCAGAAAAACCGCTCATTCTACAGCCTAGGAATCATGCATGGCGAAACTAGAATAGTAGTTATTTGTGAAAATGAGTGCAAATTGCGCTTTATACAATTAGCACGATTACACTGAGCCTTCAAATATAATCAATTTTTCCTACACGACATTCAATCGAGAACGCCGTCATACTCAACAACGTGAGCCTTGTTTGAGTTGGCTTTTTTTAATATTGTATTACTGTAAAATAAATTTAAAATAAGAAGCACGAACCATGGTGATAATTAGTATTTGCACCTGTATTCGGTCATTAAAGCTTTTTACTGCTAGCGCCATCAAGGTAAAAGCAGCAAAAGTGTGAGTTCATTCAATTGCCAGGAGAGGCGGGCGTGACTACACTCCTTCAAAGTATTGAAGCTAGTCAAGAAACCTAGATGTCAGCTTCTCTGCAGTGCAAAACCCCTTCACCATGGCGGCCAAACCTGTTTTGAGGGCTGAAATCAGGTTCAGTGCAGGAGACGGCTATTGTGGCAATAATGGCCACGTCCATTTCCTGCACCCCTCTTCGTCTTTTCGCAATCCGCCTTTTGCGCGAGTTTTCTGCGCATGCGCGAAGCCCCAGCGGCGACTGATGAAAACACACTGAGCGGCGTCGACTGCGCTTCTCGTCGCCGCACTCATAGCCAACGCACGGGGGCTGGAGGCGCGGTCACGTTCACAGCCTCGGTAAAACGATGCCAACCACCTGTGCCGCTTACGGCTGCCACTCTCGAGGCGTGCCGGGATGCAAGACGCGTTTTGTTAGGCTTCCTTCGGCGAGCCGCGACCTGCAACGGCGTGAAGCTTGGATTAGGGCAACCAAGCGTCAAGACGTGAATGGGCGACCTTGGCAGCCGACTGCGTGCTCTCGACTGTGCGAAAAACACTTCGTTACAGGTATGTATGCATCTAAAGGAAATGTGCATGATGAAAAGTATCTACCGGAGTTTGCACCAAGCCTGTAACCCACCAGTGATAGCCGCAATGAGCATTTGTTCGGCGCGTCTGATGGCGATGTATTTTGTCGTTTGTTTTATTTATGTGCGAAGGGGCCGGGTAGCGCAGATATCACAGGTGGCTGTGTGCGCTAGACCGTAATATTTAGCATGTTTTATCGCGGCTTCCGCCTGACAAAAAAGAAGAAAAAAAGGGTGTTTGTTGTGATGCACCGCTGTTCGCGAGCTGAGTGGTTGAGCTGGTCATGAGGCTCGCGAACGGCAGTGCATTAAAACGCCGTATTTTTTTTTTCTTGTTAGTGAGGTGGCAGTCACGATAAAACATGCTAAATATTATGGCCTAGCTCACACAGCCGCCTGTGATATCTAAGCTACCTAGCCCTTTCGCACATAAAGATAAGAAGGGACAAAATACATCGCCTTCAGGCCCCGGTGCAACTGAAGCAATCACGCACCGAAGAAATCCTCACTGCAGCTATCACTGGTGCGCTACAGCCTGGGGGAAAACTCCAGTAGGTACTTTTCATCATGCCTATTTCGCTTAGATGCATACATACCTGTAGTATCTGTGTTTTTGCCGCTCGGAGCATAGGACGCACTTGACACTTGCACGACGCACAATATTTTTTTTTAATTAAAGGCTCGCCCTCGTGCACGCCAAATCATCCGGACTTTGTTCCTTTAATGTACGCAATCAGATGCATTTCGTTAGGGAGCTTGATAATCGTCGTCTTCGTCCAACCGTTTGCAACGGCAAGGAAACCGCCCGGCACAATAAATGAGTCTCCTGGAGGGTTCATGCTCGTTCACTTGCAGAGTGGGTCGCTCTGGACGTAGAACAGGGTTGGTTCCTGACCGAGATGCGCATCCGATATGTAGGAGATTCACATGTGTCACCAAGTTGTTGATTCCGCAGAAATCGCGGCGGAGGCAGAAATGAACGTTGGAGATCCTTTCACAACAGAATGACCATTCTCTACGCACCGAGAACCTTTTCACCACTGCGACCACATCCGTTCTGACTCCTGAGGCCAGAAGCTGGCTATAGCTCTGAATCATCCATTGCCAGAAAAATGCAGCGCGTTTCCTGCAGGTGTGCATTCCGGCCGGGACAATGCCCTTTTCACGGGGTGTGTATATGTGACTCTCTGCCGATCTTCGTGGATGAAATCCTATAGCTGCACGATTGTAGATGACGCGAGGAGGAAGCGACGCCCATTGCACCATGCCGGTGCCGCGGTGACCGCATTGTGCTCGGTAACTCAAGACACCCCGCGAATATGCGCTGCTCAGTCACAGGAGACGATTCCACCTAGCTCTGCAGCATCAACAAACCCCTGGCTGCTTTGCCCTTTGAGATCCCTCTCTCTCTCTCTCTCTCTGCCCCCACGCTCTCCTGTCTGCCGAAAACCTGCACGCTGAGAGCGTCTCATTCTGTCACGTCGAACAGGGCCCGCGCTACGCGCTCTTACAATACGAAGATAGTATATGCGTACGTGCGTTATGAGTGGATTATGAAAACGCTCTACCTTCCCCCATACTGCGTGAACATGATATGCTGCAATCACTGTCACTACTTTCCGCTCCGAGGCCAAAAAAGGGGGGAAGCTTTCGCTTTCTACCAGCGTTGGCGTGGCCATTTCGTATGGTGCGCTTTCGCGTCGTCTGCTACACTGCCGCTCAATGTGTTTCCCGCCCGCTCCCGCATGATGGCGCCACATCCTCGCGCAAAAGGCGGATTGTGGGATTAAGAACCCCTCGGTTTGTGAGTGCCATTCATAACACCTCCCCTGCCCCTACCTCCTCCTGGCTCTCAATAGTGAAGGAATTCTGCTCAACACGTTTGCGCATGACATCAGGCTGGACATAGAAGTATTTTGCGCTGCACCCAACTTCTGCCCTCAAAACAGGTTTGACTGCCATGGTGAAGGGGTTTTGCTCTGCTGACTTCTAGGTTTCTGCAACCCACTTATACTACTTTTGTGCTGTGAAGTGTTTTGCTTGTTGCTATTTTCATTGTTGTTTGTGAGGTGAGGGTCACACTTTTCAAAAATTCATTGCCTGTCGAAACAACTTTCTGCAGCAGATCTGGTTTCAAACATTCCATAGAGGAAGAATTTCGATAACTCTCTCACCTGATGCAGAGGCTACAATTCATGATCTAGAGGAAAGCAGAAAGTGTCAGTGGAATGAAAGGAATGGATGGATACCTGGAGGCACCACTCGATTGAGAACGTGGTGCGAGACACCGCTGGTTCTTAGCACAAGGAGACGCATCTACTCAAAGTGGAAACACAAACAGTTCATTAGGGAAGGACCGCAGAGTGAAAGTTTTTTTGAGGTGACAAGACATGACACGCACACTGCGTGCGTGCACATGTTTTGCGCGCATACACTGTAGTTTATGCGGGGGCTATTCGCTCGCACGAAGAACCTGCACATGGTCACCGCATCACCCTTTGCACCCCTGCATTGTGTGCGAACAGTGGACGCTCGCCTGCAGTGCTAAGCCGCTAACCTTCACGCCCAATCGCTGAGGGGCTTTGCGCTATTTTGTGCTTTTCTGAATATACTTCTGGCCCTGTACTTTTTCCTTCACGCATTCGTATTTCGCTAGGCGCTTCAGGCTCGGATAGCAAACGACACGGCTAGCAAAAACCAAACAGAATGCGCAGAACCTTCCGGTAAATTTACATGTCTTGGGCTTGCTTTTCGGCTGGCGACAAAAGTGCAAATTTATCAAAATTAAGACATGCCTTGACAGATTGCAGGTTGCTTGTACGAGGTTCATCATCCGTGCGCGCAGTTGGTCCAGTGGATTTCTCGCAAAATCTAGACATTATGTGTTTGACAGCGAGTGCTACGGATATCGCCACGTTATGCTGCATGGTGTGCTGGCAAAATGCTCGCACGTGACATCACGATACGCCAGCTGGCGTACCACGCGTATGATCCACCGTTTAGATGCTATGTGCGTCATGCGACTCTCAAATATTGGTCGAAAAAGGAATAGGACAGTAGACCAAAAGAAATAGTTTCGGCCAGCGGTATCGAGTGGTTGTCTCCTTCACATCTTCGTTGGTGTGTGCTCTGTTCCCTAGAGCTTTCAGTGGCACACGTGTGCTTAGGTGCAGCTGTCCTCTCGGAAAGCACCGTTTTGAATGTAGCTTCGCAGCCGCTACAAGAAATACAACTGCAAAAGGACGACGTCGCATACGCAGTACAGATGAAAAAAAAAAAAAAGAAATGAAGGAATTCGACGCTGCTGAACCGAATGTCGAGCGTTAGCTGAAATGAGAATGTACACTGTTTTGGTTCAGTGCTTTTCATGCTTATAAACATTACAAATATGTGCTCATAGATAATCAAAAACCAGACGTCATAACCGATAATCACCGTAATGAAACGATAATGAAACGTAACAGCCGTTGTACGTCTGTCTAATTGTATTTGGTCACTTACCAAGCGTGTACGGACATCTTCGCAAAGGTGGGACAGTTGACCGCACTACGCTGTGTGGAAAAGAGAGAAGTTTCGACTGCAGACAGCGTAACATAAAGAAAGTGACGCCGAGAGGGCAGCTGGGCGCATTTCACTGTGACAAGAGGAAAGTGCTTGCCTACATGTAAACCGAATTACCGGATTCCTTCGGCGCACACGCAGTGGCATTAGTGGGACCAAGTAGGGCTAATGCGCGTGCGCAGCCGGCACTCTCTACTTCTCTGTGCGTCTACGCTATGCTCAAAATAGTAAGCCTCGAAGCCGTGGATTCATGTTTCAAGGCCAGGGGTCTGTTTAATTATTATTATTATTATTATTATTATTATTATTATTATTATTATTATTATTATTATTATTATTATTATTATTATTATTATTATTATTATTATTATTATTATTATTATTATTATTATTATTATTATTATTATCACTATTATTATTATTATTATTATTATTATTAATATTATTATTATTATTATTATTATTATTATTATTATTATTATTATTATTATTATTATTATTATTATTATTATTATTATTATTATTATTATTATTATTATTATTATTATTATTATTATCATTATTATTATTATGCAATGCACCGTAAACGCTTTCGCGGACATTTAGTGCATGTGGTGGGTTGACGGAATGAAGCGCGTGTCTGTATCGGGCGGTCGTGCAGAACAGAGTACTGACATCCATCGAGGCACAAGCACATCGCCACTGTTTTTAGACTGCCGCAATGAAAAAAATCGAACGTATTTATTAGCACAATGACAGCCTCCCTTTAAGAGCGCACATGGTCATCCCCGATTAGTCATCGCGGTGAAATTCCAAGCTTTTTGGGTGTTTCTTGCACCTCATTCCGGTTTTGTACCGAAAAAAAAAGTAAATAAACGTCGCGTTTGGTTTTGTCATAGGACATCGTTTTCTTCACACCTTCGAACACGTCAGTTGGTTTTAGTAAAGTAAGTAGAGGAGGCTCAGAATTTTTGCCTCCGAATGGCTGAATGTCGATTGACACCACCGAAATGAAATATGCGACGATGTGTGGAGCGGAAATCACGTGACAGTCTGATTCGGCGCGCAGTTCTGACGTCGAGGTCACCAGCGGCATTTTTCTTTTTTTACTGAAAGCATTTCCGATAACAAACATGCAAAGCAGTAAAAGAAAATAAAACCAAAGACTAACGCTAGTTGTAATCCTTACTGCTTAGCATCAAGGAGCCACGTGGTCTTATTTATTTATTTACTCTTTAATATCTTCCTACATAGCCAATAGGACACAATATGTTGAAATAAACGGTTTCTCCTCTACAGTCAAGCCAGTCATCTCGGGAGTTCCACAAAGCAGTCTTTTAGGCCCCCTCAATGATCTTGTTTCCATAGATTTATCGGCAAAACACATTATTTACGCTGATGATACAAGTCTGTTTTTCTCTGGTCACTCAGGCATAGAGATATTCAGTCGGGCTAACAAAACCTGGAAAAAATTGAACACTGGGCTTGTCAAAACAGTCTAAAACTCAATGTCAGTAAAACAAAAGCCGTTCTCTTTCATCCCAGAAATAAAGCATTCGAGCTGCCTCAGTGGCACGAAAATAGAAATTGCTCACTCTGTGAAAACGTTGGGCGTGTACTTCTCAGAGCACATGACATGGGATGTTCACATAGAATATTTAGTCAACAAATTATCATGCACAATAGGTTCTCTACGCCGACATTTCCGTGTATTTCCACTTACTATTAACATTATGCTTTATAATTCACTGTTTTCGTCTATTCTGAACTACTCCTTGCTAGTATGTGCAACAACAGCAGCAAACATTACAAAGTTACTCCTTCAAAAACGTGCAATAAGAAATATTACTAAAGCTTCTTACCTCGAACATACAGGACCAATATTTAAGCAGCTAAAAATAGTTAAAGTAACATCTTTGTATAACTACAGGCTTTTGCAATTATATAAACAAGGCATCAGTAACTAACACTCATAGCAGCGCTTCAAGACAACATAAAAACATACACCACCCGTAACCCGGAGCATTGGCACGTTACAGCGTGTCGGACGAACTATGGCAGGCAGATGCTTCGCTTCAGGCTTCCTACCATATTAAATCAATATTTTGCTAATAGTGGTCAAGGTTTCTCTCTTCCTCCCATTAAATTAATCCGCGAAATGTTTCTATAAATACATATTTTTAAGTTAGGTGTTCTGTCTTGCGCCGTTTGTCTTATTTTTCATGTATTTTTCCTGATTTACCTAGTGCTTTTTTGTATTCTAATTATTTCTCCATTGATTGTTTATTCACTGTGTGGGCGTGACATTCTCTGCTGTGAAATGCCGTCATATGCAGGGGCAGCCGCCCCGTCAAGCTGCTCTTCGAAGCAGCTTTTTAGCGGCTGCTCCTTTCCTTTCCTTGTAGTAAAGGAAAAATAAAGTATTATTATTATATTATTATTACTTCCTAATGCGAAATTTGAGCGTATCTCATTGGCTGTTCCAGCTTTTCGATAGATTGAGGCAAAGATTTCGAGCAAGACATGTATGTACAGTTGCAGACCTTTTTTTACTTTATTTTTCACACGTATTTCTTCAAGAAACACTCCACTAACAGTTCTTGACTGTCATGAAGGAAGCTTTGTGGATCAGGAGGCAGCGTGTGGACCTGTAGGAGCGTTTCGCAGCGAAGAGATAGCAGCGACTGACTGATGCCGCTGACGCCGCTAGCGAGTCAAGTTAACGTGGCTCTGCGTTTCGGCGTAGGATGTATGCACCGTGATCCACTTACACCGGAAAACACCGTCGCCGCCACAAAGGAAAAATGTAGGGGGAGGGGGGGGGGGGACACGCAGCTGCGAATGGTGGCAGGAGCGTGCGCTGCCCTGGCTGCGGAGCTGGTTACGAGGGACAACGCAGACGGCGGCGCGAAACGCAGGAGCGGGCGCCAAAAAGCTGGGCTTTAAAAAAAAAAAAAAAGAAAGCTGTTCAGCACGCCAAATGGCCACATCAGGGCAGCGCGAGGAAGTACATGTCCGGACAAATTCTAGGGGCAGTAAGTAACCGAAGGGCGTCTTGCATTATTCTTTTGTTGCACATACAACGACAGAAACGAATACTTTCACTCCAAAGAATGCCTCAGTGGCAGCCAGTTATGCATTTTACCGTGGTTAGCACGAGTGATTGCCGTTCTATGCTTGTTATGAAAGCAGGTGATGCTGGTAGTGAATAAATAAATAAGTAAATAAATATATAGAAAGAACACTGGATTCGCAATGCAGCAAAGACGTACATCTAACCAATGAAGAGTGCAGAGGAGATTCAAAGGGGAAGGGTCGAGAAAGAGCGGTCTAACGCGCTTGCGAAACTAACCCGCTTCTACTGGCGACGTTGCCTCATAACTGCCTGCTACCCTCCCCTCTCTAATTCATTTCCCCCAAAATTTTGCCTGAATGCATTGCGGCAGCTGCGTGGTGCTTACCCTTTTGGTAGGTATTTCACACCTATTTCGAATGCCGACTCTCCTCTCTAAGGTAAAATGAAATTGGCCATCGCCCTTTTCTCAGCTCATTAGGTTACCAACGTCAGTTTCTATGGTTAGAAAAGCCCGAAATAAAAAAAAAAGAAAATGATTACTGTTGATTGAAACCGACTTTATTGCAAATTTATTATGTGCAATAACGTTTGATAAAAGTAGTTTTGCACCAGAGAGCTCGCAAGAATATCCTACTATAAATGCTATAACTTCAAAGGTGATAACAGCTCAAAAGATGGGTATCAAAAGAAAGACAATACAGGTGTCGATTTCAGCCAGAGTTCATGACGAAACCACCAAAGATGTATACTTCGTCTCACAAAATGTTTTTAGTAGTGCGAAAGTCCGGAGCGCTATGGACCAAGAGCACTTGGACACTTGCGCTCGAGCGAGGCGAACGCGTTTCCTTTTTTTTCTTGTAATTTGTAAATAATGTACAAAGCTCCCCTCTGCACTTCCCCTCGCTTTCCTCTCCCCATCATTTTGCTTTCCCGCCGGCTGCAGCTTGGGCGCTTCAGATTTTAGATAGCAGTTGAAGCGGCGGCAGCACTCTTTTCCTTCCTTTTGTTTGAATAACCACTATCCACACCACCTATAATAGGCAATTGTGCTCCCACTGTCGCCCTTGCCGATTCGAGGGGTGCGTCGGAGCACAATTACCTATTACAGTGCGCATTTGAATGGGCCAGGGAGCCCCTGCCTTTAGCAGTGGTGCAAATCTCTTGTAAGACAAAGTATAGTATACAAGGGCCACATAAATATCTTCCATCATATCGCACCTTTCCATTTTTGGTATCCACTTGAGCTATCCTGAACATATGTCGACGATGTATCATCAACTCGCTCAAGCTTCCACTCTATCCAGAACAGTGAACAACAAAACGAGGTGGTACTTTTCATTTACGTTACGCACATTCGGTCATCGCCGAATCGAGCGGCGGCGGTCCGCGTCGCCGCTCAAGTTCAGCCATGGTAAGGCAAGCTAGCACCCCGCAGTCCTGCTATCCGCTGTAGTCAAGCTAAGAACAGGTGAACGCTTCCCCCTGCGCACGGCGGGGAGAAGAATGGGGCTTTGAAAACCCACCCTCCAACAAATGAAAGCTTCTCTACAAAGCAAAGGTTGGGTCCCTCGGCCAACTGGGGGCAAGGCTGATAGGCACTTTCTCAGTCCTGCATCAGTGGCGTAGCCTGGTGGCAGAATTTGAACTAATTCCAAGATGGCCACCGTAAGACCCCCGCCTCCAGTGTTCCCCCCTCCCCCCCACCCTCCCGAGAATATCCCAAAAACCCCAACAACAACAACCTCTCAGTCCGCTGGAAGCAAGGAGGCTGGCGTACTCATTCCCTCCGAAAACAAGAACGATATTATGGACGACGACTCACTTAATATCAAATGCCCACTTTATTAAATCAAGTACGACAATTATTCAACTTCGGTGTATAATAACACATAATTCCGTTAGTCTGTCGATGCTTGTGTCCCTTGTTGTGTTCATGGATCTTCATTGTTTGTTCTGTTCTTTTTGTAATTATATATCTCTGTTACATTCTTGTAGCTTCTAACAACTGTACTGATTAATATTGGTACTAAATTTTCTGTATTACTGGTGCATCTTTTGTGCTGATGCTTTCTTTCTGGCTGCATCTTCTGCAAGTTGCTTTTCTGAATGCTGTCTGTAAAGGTTATTTCCTATTTGGGATAGAATCCCGGCCTCGGCGGCCGCCTTTCCGTGACGGCGAAAAGCAAGACGCCTGTGTGCTCTGCGATGTCAGTTCACATGAAATAACCGCAGGTGGTCGAAACATCCGGAGTCCTCCACTACGGCGTCTCTCATAGCCTGAGTTGCTTTGGGACGTTAAACCTCACTAATCAAACCTAACCAATCTGATTGGCGTCGGGCGCTAAGAATCCAATCTTATTGGCGTCGGGCGCTAAGAATGACGACGAAGACGTTGACAAATGAAAAACGTTAGCTGAGACAGGTGTGCCCACCGTTCTTCCAGTGGACCCCACCTAACCCCGTAACACGCAAACAAAGGAAAACACACTAAACTGCATGCGGGGCTGGTATCACGTGACACCGCGAACATACAAAGCAAGAAAAAGGATCACAAAATTTCCCAACGATTACATTACTTCCTAATGCGAAATTTGAGCACAGCTCATCAGCTGTTTCACCTTTTCGTTAGACTGAGACAAAGATTTCGAGCAAGACATGTATGTAGAATTAGAGAAGGTTTTTTTTTTATTTTCACAATATTCTTTCAAAAAACACTCCACTAAGAGTTCTTGACTGTCATGAAGGAAGCTTTATTGCCGGAGAAATGAAGAGAGCATTCACTTAAATTATCGGGAAGCTGCGGAAGGCAGCGCGGGCCGAAGGTTGCGCGGCGAAGAGATAGCAGCGATTGGCTGATGCCGCTGACGCCGCTAGCGAGTCAAAGCAACGCGGCTCTGCGTTTCGGCTTGTGATGCACGCACCGTGATCCGGTGCTTCGGCAACCGGAGAACACCGTCGCCGCCTGGTTCTAGTAACGTTGGTGGCCGCCACACAGAAAGAGGGGGAGGGGGGGAGGAGGAGCGCGCGCAGCAATCGGTGAACACGCGCGGTAGCCGCCTCGGTCCCAACTGAGGAAGAGTGGGGCTGATCTGAGGGGTAGAGCTGGTTTCATACCTTGTGGTTTCCGCCGACGACGAAGACACGGGCGCCAAAAACGCGCGTCTACGCCAGCACACGTGACCTGGCAAAACACAAAGAAAAGCGGAACTAAATCGCTTACGCGCACAGAGCTCACGAGAACCAACAAAACACAACTAATGGAAAGCAAAAACGGACTCGAGTGTAAGCGTCTACCTTCAGCACTTCATCGCGGCGCGGGCCAACCGAGGCCAAAGTACACACGTCAACACACCCTCCGTTTCCGATGAACGGCGTTGCCCGACAAAAATTGAGATGCTTTAAGAGCGAAACAGCGAAACCATCTCTGCGCCGCCGTTTAGCCTCTGTCGGCTCAAGCTAATAACGGACGAAGATTTAGATCCTCCCTGCTCAGCGCGTTACTTATGGGACGGCACCGATGTAACCACGAACCGGCGGCAGAAAAGACGAAAAGGGATAGTTGCCAGGAAAGCGCGGTGTTTAATCATCACAACGCGGCCCGCGTTTCTGAGTTCGCTCGCGAAGTGCTGTTTGCCACGTAGAGACGAGTGAGGCAGGGGGAAGTCGGAGTTCGGAACAGTCGGAGAAAGACAACGTAATGCCTCAGCGGAATTTGTGGCGAACTGGGGAAGGGAAGGAGTGCAAACACGAGAGCAAGCACTTGCTGACGGGACCGAGAGACCCTCGGTGCGAGGTGTCCACAACGCGACCGAGACGACACATAGTTCTCAGGCCAACAGGAACACCTATTTCGCCTTTTACGTGACGGTCTCGAGATAGATGGATTTACTGCATATCCCTAGATGCACGACGGTGAAAAAAAAGAACACTTGGAAACTATCAACCGCAACATCAAAAAGCACTCGCGGAAGCAGAAGTTAGAAAATGAAATCATTATCGTTCCTTCTACAGCATACAGAGAAAGAGCATTACACACAGTAGCGCGAAATACCACGTGACATATCGATGATGTCCCGCGCCCGCGGTACAGAATGTAGTTCCTGAAATATTTAATATGTAGAGGATGCATATTTCGCAATGATTACATTTCGTCTATTATGTGCCTAACAGAGATCGCTATTGCCTAGAATGGACATCTGCAGTTTCTTCAAATAACATTTTGCGCAAAAAGCTCTATACCAAGTTGTGCGAAACATGATACGTGAAAATACCTCTTTTACATATCCTGAATCGAAGCGAAAATTTCTAAGGCATTGGATCAAAGGGGCACGGTTCTCCGTAATTGATTTACGCAATTTAACACTCAACATTTTCACGGTACCCAAGCCCATAGGGAATGCCAGACACAGCACTGTTGCCAGTGTAGAGCATTTGGACACGAATGACGCCATCGTGGCTGAGCAACCATGGTGACCGGTCGCCTCATGGATGAGACAGGAAAAGCAGTTTCATTAGCTCTATGCGAACACGCTGTGATGGCGAGCTTAAATCTCTCTAACCAGATGTCCTCCTACTTGAGCTCTGACACTTGGCAATTGAGCAGAGTTAATTATTTCATTCGATTATAATTCATAGTGGAAAAAAAACGAAAATCCATGTAACTGAATAAATTTGCTAGTACCTTTTATTTAAGAAATCACATTATTTCGGCTTTCGTATTTGTGCATTGCACAATATGTGGAAATGCTCTAGGAAGAAAACGCGAGCGCATCTTAAGAAGGCGCCTTTCCTTGGTGCATGAACTGCAGTATACGCCGCTTGAAAGGATTACGAGCCATGATTGTAGCCTTTTCATGATATGAGTCCCAGTCTAAATTAAAATGCCCGATTATGTGAACATTCGCAATTGGCAACACAGACCGTAACCTAGCTGTTACGTAAAGTAACCTAGCTGACCGTAACCTACTGTCGCGAAGTGTCTTAGTAAGTTGAAAACCACAGCGGAAAACACGAGAAGTGATGCACACAACCGCCAGAAGTGTGCCCCATGTCAATCTGCATTTCCCGTCATGGTGCTGTTAATTCGAAATAGAACAAAATAAATTAGCTAAAACTTCCTTCCTGCTAATTGCATGTGGCACTGTTAAATTCATTTAACATTGCCGGGAAAGCGTGCAGCCTTCTAACGCGCGAAAAGCAGCGAGCGAGTCGGTTTTATGTAGGGCATGCAAGCATGTTTCTTTTTTTTTTTTTATGCTAGCCTTTTAATCAGTCCGACGAACGACTGCGATTACTAGTACTGCTAAGAAATACGAATTAAACTGACAGTAGAATAAAGGAGACGCTTCCTTCATTCTGCGGACCGCAACTATCAGAGCTTCGCGCTTCTGCTGCTCATACCACTTGTCCAGGAAGCGGTTATTCTCATCGGCGGATCCCGGTACTTTGTGTTGCGCAGACTGTTGTGACACGGCCGCTCAATGGAGGCGCACTTGGATCGGCCCGTCGCGTCGCGCCTCAATTGCTGGGGAAGCGCGTATTGGGAGAAGTTACAGTTTCCGCCATCATTCTCCGCGGGGGCGCCACTACTTCATGACGAGGCGCCGCCGGCACGGACGAGCAGACGACGTGGAAGGAGCGCGCTGGCTGTGTTGGGGCGTGTTCTCGTTTTGACTGCTCAGCATAACCGCGTGGTTCTGATAGTTCTGCTTGCGTGTCATCAATGCCTGTGTCAACAGTGTCCTAAGCGTATGCAGCACCATGTCAGGCAACTGCTGTGTGCCGCTGTGCACCATGAATGCAAGAAAAGATCTGAAGATCGGTTGCCATGAGTTCCCGTGCGATTCACAACGTCGAGCAGCATGACTGAAAAGCATATCTCGGGAGGGCTCAGACGGAAAAAGAAGCCAGTGGGAGCCGAGTAACAAGTCACTGGTACACTCACTGCACTTCACAGATGACGATTACAGGAAGAACATAAAACTGAAGATCCTGCTTCCTTCAGCCGTCCTCTCTGTGTTCCCGAACTACCCACATTAAAAGTTAAGTTCCTCACGCGGGCTCATGGTGAGCCAAACAACCTTGAAAAATGAAGGTGCGCAGGCCAATAGATATATTTTCACCACTTGTTGTAGCTACTCTTCATTTCTTCCTGGACAACCCCCAGTGTCATTCTGAAGCATGTGCGTTTCAAGATATCACCGCTACGATCACTTTTATGACGATATCAAAACGGTATGCCTTGCACAACATAGCATCAGTGAAGCCATGCAGACACCAAAAGGAGCCACTCTGTCAGATGACGAGCGACTTTCTTGGTTAGAGTTGGACTTTGCCATATCGAAGACATTCAGGTCCAAGGAGGCGCGTCGAAGCGAAGGCTAACCAAGGAAAGGTACGAAGCAACAATCACGACAACCAGATCAACAGTGGCGCTAATGAAGTACCTTCTTGATCACATCAAGTGTCTTACAACAATGTATTCTGTGTGCCTTACTATAGTGCATTGCATTTAACCGAATCTTATTTTCAGCTTCCGATACGTCCTAAAGCAGGCCCTCAACAGCGATCCTGTAGTATCGCTTTTTAGCAGCCTAAGGCAATTCAATGGCGGGAACGACAGAGTTGACGCAAGGGCTGAGTTCTCACTTCGGAGAAAATACTAAAAGTACCATAATACCCAGAAATGTGGAGCAACAAACACAAACACAAGCGAGAAGATACAAAACACGCGCACACTACCAACTGTAATACGGATCTGAACACACTTCCTCTTCACCACTCCTCTTCTTCTACACTCAAGTACATATTCTCATCATCCTCTTCTTTACCAAGGAGATAGTGGCACTTTCTTCCCCGCAGAGCATAAACATCGTCCAAGCATGGCAGTCACCAATTCTAAACTCACGTGCATCTCCACACCTCTGCTTTTCCCAGCAGCTAATACCACGCTGGAGAGTCACGAAGTCCACCACATAGTCACATAGTCACACACTAACAACCACCACCACTGTCCAGCGGAAACTTCTTGACAAAGCAGAAGTGTGGAGATGCACGTGAGTGTAGAATTGGTGACTGCCATGCTTGGACGATGTTTATGTCTGCGAGGAAGAAAGTGCCACGATCTCCTTGGCAAAGAAGAGGATGATGAGAAGATGTACTTGAGTGTAGAAGAGCAGTGGTGAAGAGTTAGTGTGTTCAGATTCATATTACAGTTGGAATCCAAGCTAACAGTCGAGTTAACTTGGATTCATTCATGTGTGGTTTAAACCAGCAGCTGACATAGAGTTTGCACCGATTGCATTCTTGGCTGGTTACCTTCACGTCCGTGTGAAGAGAAAGTATATTTTTACAGAATCTCATGAAACATTTTTATTTATTTTGTCTATTTTTAGGGCTTGCCCTTGTTTTCATTATTTATATATTACCAAAGTTTAGGTGAAGAAATATCCTGAATTACAGGCAAGTTCGGTCTTGGTGAGCCAAATGAAGCTGGGCAGAGGCTAGTAGAGTTCTGTCAAGAAAACAACCTGACCATAGCGAATACTCATTTTCAACAGCACAAGAGGCGCCTGTACACATGGATTTCACCGGACGGTCTGCACAGGAATCAGATCGATTATATTATTTGCCGGCAGAGATGGAGAAGCGCTATACAAGCAGTAAAAACAAGGCCTGGGGCCGATTGTGGCACCGATCATCAGCTTCTTGTTGCCAAAATTAAGCTTCGATTGAGGAAAACGCAGAAAACTAGAAGGCCTTTCAGGTATGATCTGGATCAGATTCCATTAGAATATGCTGTGGAAGTGAGGAGTCGATTTCAAGAATTAGATCTAGAAGACAAAGAGCCCGAAGAGATGTGGACTGATGTTCGTGATATAATACAAGAAGTTGCTACTAAGGTAGTTCCAAACAAAAGAAATGCAAAAAAGCAAACTGTTTATCTGAAGAGGCTTTGCAAATAGCTGAGGAAAGGAGGATGGCAAAAGGTATGGGGGAAAGAGAAAGATACAAGGTTGTCAATGCAGATTTTCAGAAAATAGCAAGGAGAGATAAGAATGCCTTCCTGAACATACAGTGTCAAGCAGTTGAGGACAACAGCCAATTAAGGAACACAAGAGCTCTGTATAAGACAATCAAAGATATCAAAGGAAGCTTCTGGGCTAAGCTGGGCGTGATAAAGGACAAACGAGGCAAGGAACTCACTGAAGCCTCAGAGATAAAGAAGAGGTGGCAGGAATACACAGAAGAACTGTACAAGAAGGACCCGGATGTGCAAACCCAACATAGGACGGTTGTGATTACTGATCTCGAGCCGGGCATCCTGAAGAGTGAAGTTGAATGGGCCTTAGCCAGCCTTGCTAAGAACAAAGCTAGCGGAATTGATGGTATTCCAGCTGAGTTGCTTCAAAACCTCAACCACGACGCTGTTAACACACTGCATACATTATGTCAAAAGATTTGGACAACCCTGCAGTGGCCACAGGATTGGAGGAGGTCAGTTTACATCCCCATTCCAAAGAAAGGCAGTGCCAAAGATCGTTCCAACTACCGCACGATCGCGCTTATTTCGCATGCTAGCAAGGTGATGTTAAAAATCCTGCAAGGTAGGCTGCAGCAGTATGTGGATCGGGAGCTTCCGGACGTGCAAGCTGGGTTTCGCAAGGGCAGAGGAACTTGAGACCAAATTGCCAACCTTCGCTGGATCATGGAAAAAGCAAGAGAGTTCCAGAAACCCATTTACTTCTGCTTTATTGATTATGCGAAAGCGTTTGACTGCGTAGATCACAGCAGATTGTGTCAAGCTCTCCAAGAAATGGGAGTTCCAATTCACCTCATCTGTCTCCTCAGGAACCTTTATGAAGGACAAGAGGCCACAGTCAGAACTGGGCATGGTCTTACTGATTGGTTTCCGATTGAGAAAAGGGTGAGGCAAGGCTGCATACTGTCGCCCTGCCTATTTAACCTATATGCAGAGTGCATCACGAGGAAGGCCGGTCTGGACGAGTCTTCAGCTGGAGTGAAGATTGCTGGAAAACGTATCAACAACCTTAGATATGCGGATGATACCACTTTAATGGCAGAAAATGAAGTGGAACTCAAGAGACTTCTGATGCGCGTACAAGAAGAGAGTGATAAGTTTGGGCTTAAACTGAACATTAAAAAGACGAAGATCATGGCGTCTTGCCCTATCAAGTCCTGGAGCATCAAAGAACAAGAAGTGGAAGCTGTGACAGATTTTCTGTTCTTGGGCGCCAAGATTACCTCGGAAGGAGACTGCAGCCATGAAATTAGGAGACGCCTGCTTCTGGGAAAGAGAACAATGGTTAGCCTTGACCGCCTAGTAAAGAGCAGAGACATTAGTCTGCCAACCAAGATCCGTATAACCCGTGCTATGGTCTTTCCAGTTGTGATGTATGGATGCGAGAGTTGGACTGTGAAAAAGGCTGACCGCCGAAGAATTGACGCGTTTGAATTGTGGTGCTGCCGAAGACTCTTAAGAGTTCCTTGGACTGCCAGAAGATCAAATCAGTCGATATTGTCGACCAGAAACCCTGACTGCTCATTGGAGGGTCAAATTCTAAAGTTAAAGCTCAGCTACTTTGGTCATCTCATGAGAAGAGAGGAGTCGCTGGAGAAAGATTTGATGTTGGGAAAGGTTGAGGGTCGCCGGAGAAGGGGTAGGCAGCGAACGCGATGGTTAGATGGCATTCTCTAGGCATTGCAGATGAAGCTATGTGATGTTAAGAAGATAGTGAGAGACCGGAAAGCGTGGCGTGACAAGGTCCATAGGGTCACGAAGAGTCGGACACGACTGAACGCCTGAACTGAACTCAACTGACCAAAGTTTAAATACCTTCGAGTGCTTACTTTAGAGTGTCATCAATTTTATTTTATTAGTCCTCATCCTTTTATTAACTGCTTTTACTCATTTTAAGCTAGGTGCCTTGTGATTCCTGCAAAACCCTGGACTTATCAAAATTCTTGATGATGGGTGCCTAAGGTATCTGAAAATCACCATGCACCTTTGTTAGCAAGGTTATGAAGTGCCCGGAGGTCAGAAGTAGCAAGCTATGCAACATGTTGGTTTTATCCCTCCTTCCCTATTTTGTGCAATGTCCGGAGTTGATTTGCGAGAGATAAGACCGCAGTCACACCAAGGACCTAACCAAACTAATGCGACCGCTGCTGACCAACTGGACAGGCAACATCAATCTGACAGTGGAAAAAATCACGCTTGGCGTGTCGTTGGCGTGGCGTGGCTGCCTTGTGTTACGTATTGAATTGTAAGTTTCCAGAAAAGTGCACGCTGAATAAATGGCCCCAAACTCTGTCCCAATTTCAAGATTGTAATATGTAATACGTTATTACAGTCATTGAAACGCAATTCAATGGGTGCCCACTCAGCGAAGCGCACGACTGCCTCGATTCTCGTTGTAAACGGAAGTCCACGACTGAGTTGGAAAAGCCCAGTGATGATGGCATGCCACTATCACCTTATCAAAAGCAAACTTGCACGTGGCCTCACCATGATGTGTGAAACGCCGCTCATAAATCATAAATTGAGCAAGCGCCGACCGCGTGGACGCCGAAACGAAAGGACAGCCACGGCCGCTGTGCGCAGCTCTCCGCCCGGACTCGTCACGGAGCGGTGGCGCCGCAGCGGTGACGATGAGAACTAGGCGCAATACGGCTCTTCCGGGCGACACGACGGGCCGCACCCAAGTGCGCCTCTATTGAGCGGCCGTGGTTGTGACAATGCACAACACAACCGTAATGGTTTCCTGCTTTTCGCGAAGACGAGTGGACCGTTGTAATTGCGAATAGTTGAACAATATTTCGAGCGACGAACGTGTCGGCACTGATCAACGTGTTGCCTGCCGCACCTGCTGCACTCGGTGACTCCGCTGCCGGCGGCTTTCGGCCTCGAGCCGCTGTGGTGCTGTTGTCGCGCCTCGAAACTTGAGGTTGGGAGACTTTTAGGATTACCGCGATAAGGGAGGGAGTGAATAAACTTTATTGAATTAGGACAAAAACAAAGATAACTTAAGTGGGCCCTTACTCCAAAGCCATAAAAATAAAAAAAAAATGTATTAAGCATCTGGAAGGGCCCTGTTCATATGGCACATGAGGGCTCTCCATAATGTCACCGCGTCTGCCCCCTCAGGTGGAGCGAGTCACTCCCGAAGGGAACGAGGTCTATAAACTGGATTCGAGGCTGTGTGGGCAGTCCCACAGCTCGTTCATGCTGTCAGGGTATCCCGAGCAGTAAGAGCATTTAGGGGGGCAGGGGTATCCGGCGATATGATGGAGGATGTGAGGGGTGGGAAAACTGTCTGTGCTTGTCGGGCAAGGCAAGAATTTCGACGGGAAAGGAACTTGGAATGGGATAGCAGAAGGCAGGAGCCTTCAGGAGCTCCTGGAGGGACTTGTGGCGCGTAACCCGGTGATAGTGGGTGTGCCAGAGAGTACGCAAGTATCTCGGAAGAGCTGCTGCACGGAGAGTTGATAAGCCAACCCGTTGCCAGGCACTCCCTTGTGACCTGAAACCCAACCTAGTGTATAGGCCGTATCCTGATAATGGGCTAAGTGAATGTTACGCTCAAGAAATCGGCCATATCGTCCCGGAGAGTCCGCGCATTCGGAGAGCGCCGCTGGAGAACCGGATGTGGTTTTTCGAGAATGACACAGCGGGCCGAGGCGTGTTGACGGGGGACATCAAGACAAAGGAGCACGGATCCTTATCTTCCCGACATGAAGAGGCGCATCTTGTACAAGCTAATTGAAGTCAAGCGCTTTTGTCGGCAGCCGAACCGGGCGTCCTTTGATCTTCAGCACCTCTCTTCTGAACAATGGACCACGGCGGCGGGGCGAACCAGGAGCCGCGGCACGCCGTCGTGTTGTGATCCAGCAGCGGGGGATGGCTTCCTTAGCTGTTCTTAAGGAAGCGACTGTTGACTCAAAGAACTGCTTGTGTCACCACGGGATATTTAAGATATACTGGCTTAGGCCAGGGTGTAGTTCTCTCAGGCTCCAGTTTGGCGGCGGGGAGATGGGTGCTCTATCGCCTGGCTGGCGTCGTTGCAGCAAGACTACGTATTGTGACTTTACTGCGGAAGATTGCTTCCTTAATTGATCTTAGGGAGGAGGCGGTGAATTCAAAGGAGCTGCGGCACGTGCTGCTCGATGGCCATTAAGACGAGGCATTGGGCTGCAGAGGAGGAGTGCACCATCACCTGGCCGGCGCCTTTGAAGTTGCCTGAAACCAGATGGGACATCGCCGCTTCATAGAGAGCCACGGGGACGGCCTGACTATTCTGCAGCGGTCTACAGCATTCCCTGTACAAGTGCGAGGAGGGGTGTGTATGTGTGCGCGTTTGTGCGTGAGGTGCTGGTGGAACAATTGGGCGGAGCCAAAGAAGCCATGGGTGGAGCCAAAAGAAGCGGCTCAGCGGCCTTTGGACGTTTGGGAAGCTGTGGGTTCCACAGTTGGACTAGAAAGTGATTTAAGCAGCCTCCGAGGGCTGCTTCAGTGGGACTCGCCTGTACTCTCAGTTGATTAAGAGCTACCTCGCTCCCTTTCACGTGCTTGCACGTTTGTGCATAGAAAACATGTAAAATAAATCTTCAGTTTGCTCTTCCCCTAACAACTCCTGCCGTCTTCTGCCTTCCTCCTATAGGTGAAGTCCTATAGGCCCCGGTCCTCCGATCATATCATGAACTATATTTCAGTTCAGTTTAGTCGTTCAGTCGTGTCCGACTCTTCGTGACCCTATGGACCATGTCACGCCACGCTTTCCGGTCTCTCACTATCTTCCTAACATCACATAACTTCATCTGCAGTGCCTCGAGGATGCCATCTAACCAACGCGTTCGCTGCCTACCATGCAGCGAACTACAAAACTACAAAATAAAAGCCAAACACCAATACGAGAATAATCCGTTTTACCTTGTTTTATGAAACATGCAAGCTATTTTAATGAAACACTTCATTTTCTTGTTAATTTTGGAACCCTCTTGTTGCTTCCTCTTTTAATCTTGCACCTTGGTACGACTTTACAGGCCCTGCTGAGTGCCTGCGAAGGAGAAGGTGGTGGTGGTGGTAGTGGTTTATTACCAAATAATCAAAAATGAAAAGAGTGTTGCCGGCCGTGGCAGCTGCCATCTAAAATCTTATGCACCTGAGCGGCGGCCGGCGGGAAAGAAAAGGGGATAGGGTGAGGATAGAGGGGGGGAGTGCGTAGGGGAGCGATAGGAAGAACGGAAGGAGGCAACGAAGCAGTTTCTTATCACTGCCGTCACTCTGTCTGCGATGGCGCTCCCAGGAATGGTACGAAATTTGCTCGCTTGTCTCGAAATGCGCCGGTTGCGAAGTTATCGTCTTGCATGTAAGTTGCTACTCTGTCATTTGTATTAAGTAGGATGTTTTCCCAATGTTCTAGGTCCGTCGTTTTCTTGTTTACGTGCGGCCTGCGCTAAGTCTGGTTGCGCCGCTGTGGCACGCTTTTCGTTTCTTCCAACGCTTATAAAACTGAACTCGGGGCATGCGAAGGACTGACGCACCGTGTAACGGCGAGGACTCTACACTGTTGCATTGCTTCACGCAGGAAATTCACACTTGAGTTCCCGTCTGCATGTGTAGACTGCCTTACGAATTGCGCATTGGTAACTTACATATATCGATCAGTGCTGGCTTTGCTGTACATTTTGCTGATGTGCTTTTTAACTCTATTTGTGGGCTTGATATAATAAAGCACGAATATATATTCGAGCTATACTTGTTCGAGACTCTATTGCGAATTGTGCGGTTACGGCAGTGTTTTAGAGGTCATGCTGTACAACGAGTATCTTGGCCTGCCACTTTAGAAGAGGTGCTGGTTTGGTCTCTTCCTGTGCCATCTTCTAACTGTTGAGTTTGATTGCCAACACCACTCAAATAGCTGGATTCGAGTCCCCAAGAATGACAAAGGCTGACGAGCGCTGAAAGGCGCCCTTCAAAGCTACTGCCTCGAAAATACGGCAGTGTGCACCCGGTAAAATGACGCTATCGCCATCTAGAAGGGGTGTGCCGATCAGGCCTGTGGATGTCGCCGTACTTCCATCGTTCTACATCTCCCACTCCTGCACTTCACCTGAGATCCTGCCAAAAAGGGGGAATGGGCCTTCCTAAAGTCCCTAGATCCGTTTTTTACCAAAAACTAAGTAGCGAAAACGTTTGCGGCGCCGCCGACGCATTTTATTGGACAGAACGCACTTCCGGTTGGGAGCTTCTTCCGTCGACCATGTTCTTCCTACGCAGTACCAGCGGTGCATAGCTCGGCCGGCTTGGCGGCGTGTCGCGCTTGATTTCTTGCTCGTGAAGTTCATTCGGCGACATATTTTCAGCGGTGGCCACTTGTATATTTGTCGCCGTTTGCTGCAAGTCGCATTAAGGTCCCGGGCGCTTCTTGCTGCCTGCAGCAGAAGCCGAAATGCCGGGCTGTTGTGCCTTCGGGTGCACAACCCAGTCGGGAAAAGGGTTGGCGATGTTCACAGTGCCGCTTGGGAAGAGTGATATTGCGAGACAGAACGTGTGGCTCCATAGGATTGCGAGAAAAGATTTTAAGCCAACGAAGTCTAGCAAGCTATGCGAGGTAAGTTCTATTAATGCTTTTCAATGTAGATTCGCTGCTCTAATAGCGAGCGCTGGCTAGCGTGCGAGATTTGGTAAGGGGTGTGTTTGTTGATAACGCGCGTTGTAAAAGTATGCCAGTTGTAGAATGTGCGCATATTTCAGCCTCCGCAATGCCCACAACTCTTCCGGCTCGAACTGCAGCTAATTAATTGAGATAAAGTTAACGAAAACCATTTCATGCGTGCACCACGACGTTTCGCCCAGTAATGCGCTCCGAAATTGTAGCCTCTTGCGAAGTGTTGTGCAGTATATAACGCGCTCCAAATTGATGCCTTTACATTTATTCGTTCTCGCGCATAGCGCATGAGCGAATTGCTGTTTGCAGTGTTAGGTGCACATGTGCACTGCTTGGCAAAAGTTCACGGGGACGCGGGTACAAAAATGTTTTATTTTCATGCTGCACCGAAGGGCAGTCTCAACGTAAAGTGTCCATAACATTCGTGTGCTCTCATTCCCGCGACACGACTAATCCGCAAGACAGCCTGTAATAAATTATTTCATGCCCACCGATCTATCCTAAAAGCCTAAATTGCTTTATTCTGACCGACCGCACAGCTAGATTTTTTATGTTTCGTCTTCATACCTAATATTAGTACTATTGCCCTTTGCAGCTTCATTTTACTGAAGATCAGTTCGAGCCAGTGATTCTAAGGAATTTTGGAGTAAAGAAGCTGAAATGTACTGCTGTTCCACCAGTATTTTCACATCGGCCAGCCAAACCGTCCCGCAAACCACCACATGCTCGCGGTACTGACCACACCTTGGGTGAGTGCGCTTTGAAAATTTGAAAAATTACAAGTTACATAGTGCCGAATTCCTTAATTGTTTTAGTCTAACCAGTGATTTACCTATTAAGCCTCCATTACGCAGGATTTTAATTGAGACTGCATTGTTGCTTCCACACAGTTACGCCTGCGGCCTGTTCTTCAGGGTCATCTGCAGAAGGTGTGCTGGATGCTTCAGGTGAGATAGCTGTGTATTATTATCTTACAGCTGTGTGGTATTGCAAACCTGTGTACAAGGCGGCCTCGGTGATGACACTTTTCTTTTTTTACAGATAGAAACACGGCACAGGAGGTTCCATTTGACACTGAGGAGAATCCATGCACAAATTCCTGTGTTATGCAGAGTGTTGTAATTGAGCCTCCGGGGAAGACAGTACTGCTCTGCACATCTGACAATGCAGCACTAAAGATTACAGTGGCTCCAACACACATGCAAGGTAAATGTTTATTACATTTTGTATGCATTTCCACAAATGGCAAGGCTCAGCAATTGGTAAAATAATCATTATTTGCAAGCACTGTCAGCCGTTCGCTTCTCAAATCCCAGAAGAAACCTGTCACAACTACACTGTCGTCTGTCAGCCATTCCCAACCATCAATAGGAAATGCGCTTACCTTACAGCGTAAGTGAACTATATCATGCAATTTTCATATCACGAAAGTGCTCTAATTTGGCCTCCACAATTAACTCCAAATGTGGGAAATACGTTCTTATTTTGCAGACACTGACATTCAGCTCCAACTAAGTGATAACCAGACACATGGTTGTAGAGAACAGGTGCCCAGCGCTGGTGAATGTGCATATGTGGATAGCTGCATCAGTGAGCCTCCAAGAAAAAAGCTACGAACAGATGAACCTGGCTGCACAGGAGGAGTATAAACGTCTGTTTGTTCATGCACGCAAGGTTAGTGTTGATGTCTCAGTTTTGTGAAGCTTTAGTCTGCTAAATAGGATGGATTATGGGGTTTAACGTCCCAAAGCGACTCAGACTATGAGGGACGCCATAGTGGAGGGCTCCGACAATTTCGTACAAGGGTTCTTTAACATGCATTGACATCGCACAGCACACACGCGCCTTGCTTTTCGCCTCCATCGAAAAGCGGCCGCCACGGCTGGGATTCCATCCCGCATCGTCGGGTTCAGTGGTCAAGCACCCTAACCGCTGCGCCACCGCAGCGGGGCAGTCTGCAAAATAGAGCCCTCGTCACGTAGCTCATGGATTCAGACTACCTGCATGTCAATATGAAAAATAAACATTTATTAAGCTCCACAGGACCCATTCAAAAATTACTTCCAAATCAATGTTTGTCTTTGTATATAATAATTTTTAATTACATGAAATTTACCCCTTTGGTGCCAAAAAGTTCACCTTGTTCAAGATGGTCGAAACTTCAGTAACGAATTCCCGTGCATAATTAAGTGCAAAATGTGATGTAAAAGTTCGGCTGAATTTGCAACTGTACAGATGCAAATATAGCCCAATGGATGTTTCTCATTTCTTCTTAATTGCATGTTCACAAGCTATCAGTCGTTACGCTGCGTTAATGCAATGTTTAGCTTCTTCTTTGTCCTTGTTTGAAGTGACAGAAACAATATATTTGGCTGTATAGTGCCCTAATCCTAGTCTGACATTCACTTGCTGCTCGCCTCTGCTGTCAGCCTCATTCATTTTTCTTAGTAACACAGCTGTAAGCAGCAGTTTCTTCTTCCAATATGACGTTCAAAGGAACTTGTTCCAAAGCATATAGAGCAAGATTTAAAACGAGGTAATATGCAAGAAAAAAAAAACTCTTGTTCCTGTCAAGTGCTGGGTTCTAAAGGGTAAATGACTGCTTTTTCACCATTGTAATAGTGATCAGTTTTCCAATTTTGTTTCAGATGATGCTAATCCTCAGGTTGAAAGCATGCGAAAAGAAATAGACAGCTTGAAAAGAAAGCTTTCTGGATGCCAAAAGCGAGTAAGGACATTGGAAAGGCAAAAGCAGGAACTTGCGAAAGGTAATAGCATTGCATTGAAAACAGTAATATTCATAAACATAACAGCATGAGATTAACACCATAGCATCTGCATCTTGTGCATGGAATTCCACTTTCAAATTGTTCTTAAAGAAGTAAAACTTATACATGGTAATCCTCATGGCTGCCCCTGATTATTTCATTTTTGCTTCAAAGGAGATGTTCATACAGAGGCTTGTCATGTAATCCACTTTAGTACTTAAACAAAGCATTTCTGCCTATTTCTGTGTGTACCATAAAGGTTAAAAAGAAAATGCATTATTTGTAATACATTTTGTCTCAAATAAATGCAAATGGTAAAGCCTGGTGCAAAGAATAATAGTGCACTTGATGCTACTTTCGTTTGAAACTTTCTTTATTAAAAAAAAGCTGAACAGCCACCCATACGGATAGAACTCTGTCTTTATTATACCTGATATTTCCATTCGCTATTCTGATGTGCAGGCGTCGACAAACATTTCAACGAGGATCAGATCCAAAGCCTCCAGAAGACCTCAATGCAAGGCACAACGTGGAGCGATGACACTGTTGTGAAGGCATTAAAGATAAGGCTCGCCTGTGGATCCCGGGGCTACAACGTCGTCCGGGAACTGGCCTGCCCTCTTCCCACAGAACGAACCTTGCAACGGAGGATCGAAAGCTTTAAATTCAGACCAGGAATTCTCAAAGAAATGGTGGACTTACTGAAGATAAAGGTTGGCAAATAAAATAAATTGTTTGCAGAGAATTTTCACTACGCGTATAGCTTGCATTAATAGTGGGTTCCAGTAATTATTTCGTGTAAACGTTCCCCCTTTTTTACTTTTCAGATCAGTCTTCTGTGCGAGGAAGAGAGGCATGCCGTGCTGATGATCGACGAGATTCAGCTGTCCAAAGATTTGGACTTCGATCAATCAACTGGCCGGATCATCGGTATGCCGTCTGTTCCACTTTCGAATGGCAATCTACCGGAAGGCTTGGTGGCGACGCACGGCCTTGTAATGATGCTTGGAGGGCTGTCAACACGATGGAAGCAGACAGTCGCATACGAGTTGACAGAGAACAGCTTTCATGCTCCAACAGTCAAAATGAAAATTGAAGCTCTCATCGAAGCATGCGAAAATATCAATGTAAAAGTGCATGCCATCATTGGTGACATGGGGCCCTGCAACCAAGCACTGTGGCGATGTTTTGGCCTTTCGGTGGGCAAGTGCACACAACGGAAGTGCTATATCAAGCATCTGCAAGATGCTGCACGGTGCCTCTACTTCATGGCAGATGTGCCCCATCTACTGAAGAATCTCAGAAGTCACCTCACTAGAGGGCAGAGTATATATTTGCCAGATGACATTGTTGAGGCGAACAAACTCCCAACAGATGAGGTCTCTGTCAAGCCTATAGAGGAGCTTATAGAACTCGAGGCAGGGGCCGAGTTTAAAGCAGCACCAAGACTGAACAAAGCATGCATCAGTCCTGGCCATTTTGACAAAATGAAAGTGGCACCAGCCTGCACTTTCTTCCATCATGATACTGCTGCAGCACTCAGGTATCATGTGGAGATTGGGCATTTGGATTGCACAGCACTGACAACTGCTTGGTTTGTTGACCAGGTGCAAAAATGGTTTGCACTGATGACCTCCAGGACGAAAAAAGAAGCCTTACTTCACAGGAGAAAAGATGGCGTCAACTTTCTGGAAAGCATCATATGTCTCTTCCAAAACATCTTTATTGGCAGTAAAGGGGGTGCGTGGAAGACAGTTCAAATTGGTGTTCTTTTATCGACAAGGTCAGCACTCGAAATTCAGGATGGACTTTTCAAGAACTATGGCTTCAACTTTCTTCTCTTTTCTGGTTTGAGTCAAGATGCTCTGGAGAATTTCTTCTCAACAATTTGGCTTCGCAACCCTGTGCCGAAGCCAAAGGATTTCAAATGTGCACTGCGAAGTGCATCATTATCACAGTTCCCGCGGCCCAGCCCTAATGGCAGCTATACAACCGTCGATGGCGAGATGCTCGTTGGACTTAAAGACCAGCGCACAAAACCGCAGCCAACATCCATCATTTGCCCAACAAAGGCAATGTTGGAATGCTTCACTGTGGATGATGAGGGGGCCTTTGAATACCTGTGTGGGTATGTGGTGTGCAAGGTGCAAAAAAATTTTAAAACTTGCCATTCTTGTGCTACTGCCATCTCTACAGACAAGCCAGCAAAGGATTGCAGCAGACTTATGCAACTAAAGTCGTTCCTCGCAGACAAAATGCCTTTGGTTGTGCCAACAGAAGCTGCTTTGAGGCTGGTGAAAGCAGCGGAAGCATTTTTTTTAGAAACAAGGAGACTCTTCTTCAGGAGCATGCAAGAGTTGTTGCTCTGAAGAAGGCTGTTATTAAGGTTGTGCCTACAAGCATACCTACGTGCCACGATGTGCCAAACAAGTTGCTTCATTGCTTCCTACACACCCGGGTATATGTGTCCCTACGGAAGGAGAACGGCTACATAGCTGCAGAAAAGCAGTCTCCCAGGTGTGGCAGCAGAAGCATTGGGATGCGTAAAGCAGCAGATGCCATTGCATAGGCGCACAAGCAACTCAGTCGGTGAAATGTGCTTAGGAAAGGTCCAGTCGTACGAGCCCTGCACGTCTGTGAGGCAGGTGTGCCAAGTGAACTTGGGCAGCATGGCGAAGTCTGTGCAGTTTGTTCAAGACTTAGAAATGAGGTGTAGAGGACAAAAGTGCAGTGAATAACAGTGAACTGTTCTTGCTACGTATAATCTGTAATAGTTGCTGTTCATGAACATTTTGAACCAAGTGAGACAACTCAGATGGGAAACCACTTGACTCTTAGCAGCGTTTAAGCATTTATGCGCATCTGTTCTTTTGGCCTGAACCTGACTGCTCTTCATCAGCAGTAGTAATCCACCTGACTATCACAAAAGTGCAGTTTCGGAAAGGCGTTTATACTTAAGTGCAGTCAGTTGAAATGTAGACAAAACCTCCCATTTTATTTAACTCTGCAAATACTTACAAGCTTTCGGGTGGCTTTGTGTCCCCACACTCCCGAAGTGCTTTTCTCTCGATACCTCTCAGCAGACAGCCTACTGTGTTGCAGGTGCTGCTTTGCTGTTTCATTCCCACACTTTAGCACACTGTGGAAGCCTGCCTTACTGTTCCTTGTATACTTGCTAATCCCCATAAAACTGTGCGTTAAACCATGTCCTTTTTCTACAACTGAAAGTGATTCTACATCCCTATCGTCTGTCTGAGGTCTTTCCTTTCATCGTGGCAGGTATGTGATTCCCTTGGAGAGCTCCCAGTTTAGTGTGAGAGAAGCTAGTGGTTTGCCTCTTGCTGTGGAGGCAGTGGTGTGCTGCTTCAGCAAAATTGAGTTAGTCTGCACAGAAACATTCTAGTATGGTCCTTGGCAAAGCATGTTTGGTTTTACACCATTCTACCTTCGTACCCATTCTTTGCAAATAAGCTGCATTTGTTATGTTCTTCACTTCATTTTGGAAAAGGGGTTGTCTTGCCAAAGGTCTTGGTACCATTTAGCCCTAGCTGCTGACTTAGCCACCTTACAGTGTTTGACAGCAGTGTACTGTTTCAGGTCTCTCCATTAACATCTGCACCTCTCTCTGCCAGGGAAAAATTTAACCATGGAGCCAAAATGACAAGAGTATGCACTTTTAGCATGACACATCACCTCTTTTTCTTGAATTATGTGGATGTGTTGGAGTCGGGCTGTATCAGTGCACATTGAGTCTCTTCTAGTGCCTTTTTTTCTTTTCAAACTGCTTTTATAAGCATGAAATACAATCCACTTATTGGCTGGGCAAGCGTTAATTGTTCTTTAGTACTGTTCATGTTGTTGTTGTCTTTTCCATCTGCTGACTAATGTTCGTCTTGTTTCCCGGAGTTTGAGTACTGTTCAAACTGATGCAGATTTTTGAACAGATTTTCTCTGTAGTGTTTCTTATTGTGCAGGATGGCAGGGTATAGTTTCAGTGCGTAGTCTGTCACTGCTACTTGTACTGTAAGCAATGTTACTGGCTTGTATGTTTTCAATTATGCTGATTTTTATGCAATGTTATATTTCGACGTGCCTGCCTGTTTTGCCCGATAGGATGTGATATGATGTCTATCGGGTGGAAGTGCTGCCCCATTTACCCCATTCTGCTCTAAACTGCTTTCCCTGTGCCATCCTGCTCCAAAATGCTATTGCACCTAAACTGCCTCAAACCGGCTGCCTAAGTGTTTTGCCTTCATATCTAGTGGAACACAAGTTTTTGCTGCACAGTCAGCCATTGTATTGCCTACAAAAATGCGATCAGGTCCAATCCAGCGACTGTCAGAAGCAGGGCAGGCCGGTAGCGTGTTGTGAGTTGCACATCCATACTTTGGGGGCCGCCATAGTCGAAAGAATGGTAGTGTATTGGTTTAGTTTGGTTTATGTGGTTTAACGCCCCAAAGCGACTCAGGCTATGCGAGACGCCGCAGTGGAGGGCTCCGGGAATTTCGACCGCCTGGGGTTCTTTAACGTGCGCTGACATTGCACAGAACACTGGCGACTTGCTTTTCGCCTCCATTGAAAAGCGGCCGCCACGGCCGGGATTCGATTCCGCATCCTTGGGTTCAGTAGCAGAGCGCCTTAACCACTGTGCCACCGCAGCGGTTTGGCAGTGCATTGGGGGCAGAGGTATAATGGATCTGGCAATGGGGCCTAGTACATAAAAAATTTTCGTAAACTAGAGAGGCATGGAAGGTAATTAAATGTGGAAAAATGCTTTGTGCATTTGACATAGCAACTCCTCCCAGCATTTTGATTTGTTGGTGGAGAGAGAAGCAGGAGGAACAAGCAAAGCTGATATTGCAAACTACTGCGGGCCATAGGAAACTTGTACGGCTACAAAGAACTGCACCAGTTGTTCTAATGCTTCTGCTGGGAAAACAAGCAGGTGCTTTATTCTTGAGCCACTTTTTTGGCAACAGGCGTGTTCAAGCTATGTCAGGCAAAAGCATACTTGAAGCATTATGGGCGTGATGCCACAAAGGGGTCATTTATTGGAAACCTTCTCAAGGGTGTTGGAAAGCCATACAGGCCTATTGTCAACATGATAAAATTGAAACCCTAGCGTTACTCAAGCAAAAACATGAGCCACTGGCAGAAGGAAGTGAAGTAAAGAAGCTGAAGGGGGAAAAGGCTACCGTTCAGTGCAGTCCATCCTCCCTGAAGGCACTACTGACCAATGCTGAGGAATTTTATCAGCACCTGTATGTAGGATCAAAAAGGATATGCACAAGCAGGAAAGCAGAAATGTCCTGCTCTTTGATCTGAACTCCAAATAAGCATCTCTCATAGCCTGAGTCACTTTGGGACGTCAAACCCCATAAACCAAACCAAACCAAACTCCAAATTAGTGGCAATGCTTGAGCGCGTCGAAGTGGCACACTCCATATTTGAATATATGAAGTCAAAATAGGCAAAAGGTTTTAGTCAAACGATGTTCACTTATGAGCTACAAGTCTGTTCAGAATGGTAGCTTAGGCTGTGCTATTCTGTAAATGTTCTGTCTAGTCAGAGATGTGTGCGTAGTCAGCAAAGCATTGAACGTTGATTGAACAGGAATGAAATTGAGGTTTTTCGTGTGTCAGGAATATAAAATTTAAATTATTAGAGCTGTTTAGGCCTTAGAAAGATGTTCCAAAACATTAGGATGCTCCAGAACTGTGGCTTTATTGCTCCAAAATGATCGAGCCTGCTTCCACTACTGGTCTATGCTCGACCCTAGTTCATGTGATTCTTCGCTTGAAATAGGCAACCTGCAGTGGCCAGGCGGCGCTGAACGGTTTTAAGGCAATCGAATGTCTTGAGAGCTACTTCCGAAAACCAATACTGACGAAAGGACACCGCCTGTTCGAGAATGCTCATGCTTAAAACGTGAACGGTGTCGACGTCACCGCGAAGTGCGCGCCGCTCGCGGCGGAACACCCGCGCGCACAGCTTTGAATGTCGCGTGAGTAGACGGAATTTTTTTTAACGAAATATATTCTCTCAGGGCATTAGTCGGATATGTGATGATGAATTAAGAAATAATTAAATGAATGAAAAATGTTGTAAACGTAGCTTTTCATTCACCTATTGCGTTCACACCTCATACCCAAACATTGAAAGTGCAGAGAGAACCTGAGCAGAGATTTATCGCCGTTTCTTCTATTTTTTTCTTGCTGTTTGATTACAGCAGCATTATAATTTCCTCGCGGTTTTGCTTTAAAGTTTAATACCATGACGAACACTTTTGTTCGTGGTGCACCTTTCGACAGTGCCGCGGAAGTTACAGGAGGCATGGTGCGGTACCCGCTACGGATGTCGTGGCGATTGCAAGCACTGTGCGGTTGTAGCGTGCGTCATCAACGAAAACTGTGCGTGCCGGGGACGGGTAGTAGGGGGCCTCCTACACCGTTGGAAAAATAAAGCCCTTAACAACAACAATAACTGGCATGCATTTTGTATCTCCGTACCTCAAGCTTGGGGAAAGCCAGCGGGAAATGCTGGCACTCAAAGGCAAAGCTTTCGTAACGGAGGTCGTTAAGAGTTAGAATTTTTTACTGTTGTTACTAATGATGAAATATTCTATCGTCTGAGACAAGAGACTCTTGAGTAGTTTGAGCAGTCTGTGAAAGAAATATTTGGCGCGGAACAATAGAACGAAGTTCCATTCTCAGCGTACACAGTATCACGGGCCTCTACACTCCGCCACTTCGACTTTTTCAGCACCTTAAGAACTAATTTACAGATAAATATGCTTATTGAAATCTGTAATTGGAAGTTTTGAAGATATTTTGGCTTTGTGGTTCCGAATAGACACCGCATTAGAAAGCCGGTTCACAGATCCACGAGCATTTTTTTTTTTATTTCGACTGCGTTGAAATGCGGCTGGAATACGATGCTGGGGCTGCACGGCTTTGTTGATTTTCTGGACGTATGCCACTCGATCTTGCACAGCATATACCAGTACACGCCAAATTTTACAGCGCGTAGTGCCCCAACCAGCGTGCGACTCCCCGAGTCAAAAGTTTATACCGTTTCCTCCGCTCACGGGCAATCGTCTTATTTTAGCTTCTTGGCGTCTGTACGCCAATGGCCCCATAACAAAACGAATTTCAGTTACATTACTCTCTCGCAGCCAATATCTCCTTCTCTCATCGTTCTCCCCAGGTTCTCCCAGCAAGCGGTACGCTTAGGTCTCGTTCGTGATTGTGGTAGTCTTTCTCGCCGCCCTTGCGCTTATTTTTATTCTTGTTCACATCCGTAGTAGTCGAAGCATCGCACGAGACCACTGAAGTCACTAAATGAGTAAATCACACTCACAGGGATAACAAAACGCGAACGCAGAAGGAACACAGCGGCCGCAACATATACGGCGTCAGCTTCTGCGCCGCCTCAGTATTAGCTCCCGTCGGCCGCCAGGTGGCGCCACATGTCTCAGCAAACTCCATTGCAGGTTGCCTATAAACTGTTTATAAATCCTTGGGTGCTTCCAGTATGTTTCTGTGAAAACCTGCAACTTCGCATGTAGTAGTCAGTATTTTCCTACTGTTGTCATTCTTAAATGCTGGGTGTTTGCTGCAGGTACAATAATCGATCTGAAAATAGTGGCATATATAGCGCAAATGCGTGCACGCCGCACGCTTCACAAAAGCCGGCATTAAAGTCTCAAAAGCATGAATCCGATTATCCCAGCACCGCTCGCGAGGTATCCGGACGTCACGGGTACGATCGCGACAGCGGCAGGTGCCCCTCGGTGGGACTCCGTACCTCGCGTTTGCTTTGCAGTTTAAGCATACGTTAAGCATACTGCAGATATTTCGAGAACAATCCAGGGCCCACGTACTATGTACCTCGATCGTAGCCCAAGGCAAAGTTGCGCGCGGAGAACAGAATACTCGCGACCTTAGGTGTGCCTACAAATGTATGCGACTCGCGAGGTCTGGAGGCGAACGAGGCAACACGTCAAGCAGAACCTCTTTTGAAGCTAGAGCAAAGATATAGCTTGAACAAGAGAATACAGTACATGCTACTCGCCAGAAACCTTCCTTAAAATCGGTCACCGCGCTACGCACTTTCGCCGTCCTTGCCGTCTGCCACAAAATGCGTAAATTAAACTATTGGAGCGCACTAGTGGCACGTTTTTTTGTTACTTGTCTGTACCGAGTTAATTTGCCATAATGTTTACCTTCTTTGGCTGCAAAACCATGACTCCACTAGGTTTCCCGACGCGCCGCTGTGATGGACCCAGCTATAACCCAGCAAACCCAGCCGCGCCGCTGGAGCGCGTTAGGAAGAACATGGCGGACGACGCGAGACGTGCTGGAAAGGAGGTTAGGGGAGGAGGTACTTGTCGCTACTTAGTTTTTGTTAAAAAACGGATCTAGGGACTTTAGGCCTTCCGAGAGGCGTCCAGCACGTAGTAAGGTGGCGCTTTGCATCTCGCAGGCTTTTTACTGGGAGGAAAAAAGATGTATGTAAATGGTAGTTGCTCGTAAACTTGTGAGACTGATGATTTCCAACAGGAACTGGTACACCTTGCATATTGCAAGTTTCTATTTCGGATTGCCTTTTGGAAATTTATTTTCTTTAATGTAACCTTTAGTTGTCGTTCATAACATACTGTAATTTCGTTGTTAGCTAATTTCATCACTTCATGACGCACAATCAGGTCCTTATTTGCTCTTGAAAAACAAATTCCATAATTTCTCTCTCGACGGCACCTCGTATCTCATTACTCGCTGTGTCGTGAGCATTTCAAAGTAAAGATCCACGGACTGAGCAGTTAACCAATTTTTTTAATGTTAAACTTCTTTTTTGCCCCCATTACATCAGTTCATTAAGGCCGATTCACACGACGGACTGTCGGTCCGCGTATTACGTGTTCACAAGTCACTACTATGTGGGGCCCGGTCCTGCCCCATTCAAGATAATGCGCACTAAAATTGCACTCTTGTGTGCCGGTCGCCCCGGCGCACTACAATAGATAATTATGTTCCTACTTCCCACCCTATCCGTTCGGGGCGCAAGAGAACTATTGCGTGCATCATCCTCACTAGGCCCAGGCACACTTGCCCTCACTGCCTTTTGCAGCGCTGCAACCAGCGCGTAGGGCCCGATCAGGACGATGCGCACTATAATAGGTAATTGTGCTATTATACACGCCTCTCCCCCCCCCCCCTGCCCTCCTCAAATTTGCGAGGGTGACAGTAGGAGCACAATTCCCTATTGCAGTGCGCCAGGACGACAGGCACGGCACGCAAGAGCGCAATTATAATGCGCATTATCCTGAATGGGGCAGGACGGGGCCGACAGCGTGTCTCACGTAGTAGAGATGTGTGAGCACGTAATACGCGGTCCGCGGACCAACGGTCCGTCGTATGAATCGGCCTTTACGGGGAATTTGCAATAAGCCGGCGCAGGTTCTGGGGTACAAACTGCAATGCGATGCGCGATCTAGTACTGCTTATTCTTTTTTGTTTCTGGTGTCTACTTGTGGAATAGCGTTGGAATAATGCAGTGGCAGCAGCCGACTCCGCTGCATAAGCAGATGACTTTCCTTTTGCCAGTTTTCTTAACTAAATGCAGTATTGTTGGCCCCATGCATTGCTCAGACATAGGTGCTGTTACTTGTCTTTAAGTTGCTTACCAATGACCACAGGGTTTCTCAGTAAGTACCTGCGCAGCTTTGATGTCCGTCCTGTCCTGATTCTAGCAATTGTTGGTTTGTTTTCTGTGTTTATATCACGTAGTAACTATTCGCAACCAGCACAGGAAAGTTTTGAAGAAAACCCGAAATTGTATGGTATTCCAATGCTACAACTCAACTGTCCTGTACAAACTTTAAAAATGCACCTGATAATATGCCTCCATACTAAACTGGTAAACTGGCTACAATAGTTTTCTCACAGCTTATAGTTTTTGACAATTCGCTTGTACTTCACTGCAGAGTGATTAGTCCACTTTTGCCATGGTTTGTATGTTCTTCAGTTCCGGAGACGTGTGAACGTGCGTGGCAAAAAAAAAAGAGAAAAAATCCCCTATTCCGCCTCAGCAATCAAATTTATTATTCCAAATTGCCGCAGCATATTAGTAACCAAGAATTTTAAAACGCACATGCATCGAATGCGAGTACTATGCATTATCCTTTACTTACGGCTAGCTTGGTGCCGGGGTACGGAGAGATCGGTGGGAGGCGGAGTTGAGATGAGCAAGAGCAAAATAATTTTATGTTATGCATAGCATGTATCGAAGAGCAAAGAACCTGGACAGCAGGACTGCAGCCTGCCTCCGCTGCTGAGCGCCTCTCGAGCCTTTTCTCAACAGCACAGGCTCTCTGTGTCCCAAGGGCATTGTCGTCCTCCTCTCAGCAGGCTCCGCCGTCAAGCAGCAAGCGCCACTGATGCACATATGTGCAGTTGCGTGTCTCCAAGGTCGTAGGCAAGGGGCACACTGGTTCGCGGAACCAATTTCAAACCGATGGCCACACGGTCCGCGAGTCATCCGCGTATCTCGGCCGCGCGCACTATGGAAAAGGCCGCCTCCCTCTCTCTGCTCGCCGAGGTAGTTCTCCTCCCGAAATCGTAAATGCAATGGGAGAAAAGGGGGAAGAACAATATCCTCACCGAGACACGACGATGCCAGACAATCTGGTGGAAGCTGCATGGCTGGCCTGGCCTACTCATTCCCTCGGAAAACAACAACGAATATGGACGGCGACTCACTGAATATCAAATACCTACCGTATTAATCAAGTACGAGAATTATTCAACTTCAGCGTCAATGTCTCCCAGAAAACATTTTGAGCAATTTTAATTTAAAATAACAAAGAATTTCATTAGTCTGCTTGCTGATGCTTGTGTCACTTATTATGTTTGGGGATCTCCATTATTTCTTCTGCTGTTCTTGTAATTGTATACTTCTGTTACTTTGTTGCAGCATCTAACAAGCATACTGATTTATTCTGAAACTGCGTTTTCTGTATTACTGCTGCGTCGTTTTTGCTGATGCCTTCTTTTTTGGTGCTGTGTTTCAACTTCTTCGAGTCACTTTTCTGGAAGCTGGCAGAGATAGGCCCTTTCCTTCTTTCTTCTGATTGGCGTAGGGTGTTTTGTGTCACTTTGTTGCAGCATCAAGCAAGCATACTGATTTATTCTGCAACTGCGTTTTCTGTATTATTGCTGCGTCTTTTTTGCTGATGCTTCCTTTTTGGTACTGTGTTTCACCTTCTTCGAGTCACTTTTCTGGAAGCTGGCAGATAATTCCCTTTCCTTGTTTCTTCTGATTGGCGTAGGGTGTTTCTGTTACTTTCTTGCAGCATCTAACAAGCATACTGATTTATTCTGCAACTGCGTTTTCTGTATTACTGCTGCGTCCTTTTTGCTGATGCCTTCTTTTTGGTACTGTGTTTCATCTTCTTCGAATCACTTTTCTAGAAGCTGACAGAGAAGGCCCTTTCCTTGTTTCTTCTGATTGGCGTAGGGTGTTTCTGTTACTTTGCTGCAGCATCAAACAAGCATAATGATTTATTCTGAAACTGTGTTTTCTGTATTACTGCTCCGTCTTTTTTGCTGATGCCTTCTTTTTGGTACTGTGTTTCACCTTCTTCGAGTCACTTTTCTGGAAGCTGGCAGAGAAGGCTCTTTCCTTGTTTCCTTTCATTGGCGTAGGGTTTTTCTGTTACTTTGCTGCAGCATCTAACAAGCATAATGATTTATTCCGCAACTGCGTTTTCTTTATTACTGCTGCGTCCTTTTTGCTTATGCCTTCTTTTTGGTACTGTGTTTCATCTTCTTCGAGTCACTTATCTTGAAGCTGACAGAGAAGGCCCTTTCCTTGTTTCTTCTGATTGGCGTAGGGTGTTTCTGTTACTTTGCTGCAGCATCTAACAAGAATAATGATTTATTCTGCAACTGTGTTTTCTGTATAGCTGCTCCGTCTTTTTTGCTGATGCCTTCTTTTTGGTACTGTGTTTCACCTTCTTCTAGTCACTTTTCTGGAAGCTGGCAGAGATAGGCCCTTTCCTTCTTTCTTCTGATTGGCGTAGGGTGTTTTGTGTTACTTTGTTGCAGCATCTAACAAGCATATTGATTTATTCTGCAACTGCGTTTTCTGTATTACTGCTGCGTCTTTTTTGCTGATGCCTTCTTTTTGGTACCGTGTTTCACCTTCTTCGAGTCTCTTTTCTGGAAGCTGGCAGAGAAGGCCCCTTCCTTGTTTCTGCCGATTTTCGTAGGGTGTTTCTATTAGTTTGTTGCAGCATCAAACAAGCATACTGATTTATTCTGCAACTGCGTTTTCTGTAGTACTACTGCGACTTTTTTGCTGATGCCTTCTTTTTGGTACCGTGTTTCACCTTCTTCGAGTCACTTTTGTGGAAGCTGGCAGAGAAGGCCCTTTCCTTGTTTCTTCTGATTGGCGTAGGGTGTTTCAGCATCTAACAATCATACTCATTTATTATGCAACTGCGTTTTCTGTATTACTGCTGCGTCTTTTTTGCTGATGCCTTCTTTTTGGTACCGTGTTTCACCTTCTTCGAGTCTCTTTTCTGGAAGCCGGCAGAGAAGGCCCTTTCCTTGTTTCTTCTGATTGGCGTAGGGTGTTTCAGCATCTAACAATCATATTCATTTATTATGCAACTGCGTTTTCTGTATTACTGCTGCGTCTTTTTTGCTGATGCCTTCTTTTTGGTACCGTGTTTCACCTTCTTCGAGTCACTTTTCTGGAAGCTGGCAGAGAAGGCCCTTTCCTTGTTTCTTCTGATTCGCGTAGGGTGTTTCTGTTACTATGTTGCAGCATCTAACAAGCATAATGATTTATTCTGCAACTGTGTTCTCTGTATTACTGCTGCGTCTTATTTGCTGATGCCTTCTTTTTGGTACTTTGTTTCACCTTCTTCGAGTCACTTTTCTGGAAGCTGGCAGAGAAGGCCCTTTCCTTGTTTCTTCTGATTGGCGTAGGGTGTTCCTGTTACTTTGTTGCAGCATCTAACAAGCATACTGATTTATTCTGCAACTGCGGTTTTGTATTACTACAGCGTCGTTTTTGCTGATGCCTTCTATTTTGGTACTGTGTTTCACCTTCTTCGAGTCACTTTTCTGGAGGCTGGCAGAGATAGGCCCTTTCCTTCTTTCTTCTGATTGGCGCAGGGTGTTTTGTGTTACTTTGTTGCAGCATCTAACAAGCATACTGATTTATTTTGCAACTGCGTTTCCTGCATTACTGCTGCGTCTTATTTGCTGATGCCTTCTTTTTGGTACCGTGTTTCACCTTCTTCGAGTCACTTTTCGGAAGCTGGCAGAGAAGGCCCTTTCCTTGTTTCTCCTGATTGGCGTAGGGTTTTCCGGTTACTTTGTTGCAGCATCAAACAAGCATACTGATTTATTCTGCAACGGCGTTTTCTCTATTACTGCTGCGTCTTTTTTGCTGATGCCTTCTTTTTGGTACTTTGTTTCACCTTCTTCGAGTCACTTTTCTGGAAGCTGGCAGAGAAGGCCCTTTCCTTGTTTCTTCTGACTGGCGTAGGGTGTTCCTGTTATTTTGTTGCAGCATCTAACAAGCATACTGATTTATTCTGCAACTGCGGTTTTGTATTACTACTGCGTCGTTTTTGCTGATGCCTTCTATTTTGGTACTGTGTTTCACCTTCTTCGAGTCACTTTTCTGGAGGCTGGCAGAGATAGGCCTTTTACTTTTTCTTCTGATTGGCGCAGGGTGTTTTGTGTTACTTTGTTGCAGCATCTAACAAGCATACTGATTTATTTTGCAACTGCGTTTCCTGCATTACTGCTGCGTCTTATTTGCTGATGCCTTCTTTTTGGTACCGTGTTTCACCTTCTTCGAGTCACTTTTCGGAAGCTGGCAGAGAAGGCCCTTTCCTTGTTTCATCTTATTGGCGTAGGGTTTTCCTGTTACTTTGTGGCAGCATCAAACAAGCATACTGATTTATTCTGCAACGGCGTTTTCTGTATTACTGCTGCGTTTTTTTTGCTGATGCCTTCTTTTTGGTACCGTGTTTCACCTTCTTCGAGTCACTTTTCTGGAAGCTCGCAGAGAAGGCCCTTTCCTTGTTTCTTCTGATTGGCGTAGGGTTTTTCTGTCACTTTGTTGCAGCATCAAACAAGCATACTGATTTATTCTGCAACTGCGTTTTCTGTATTACTGCTGCGTCTTTTTTGCTGATGCTGTCTTTTCGGTACCGTGTTTCAGCTTCTTAGAGTTACTTTTCTGGAAGCTGGCAGAGAAGGCCCTTTCCTTGTTTCTTCTGATTGGATTAGGGTGGTTCTGTTACTTTCTTGCAGCATCGAACAAGCATACTGATTTATTCTGCAACTGCGTTTTCTGTATTACTGCTGCGTCTTTTTTGCTGATGCCTTCTTTTTGGTACTGTGTTTCATTCATCGTCTTCGAGTCACTTTTCTGGAAGCTGGCAGAGAAGACCCTTTCCTTGTTTCTTGTGATTGGCGTAGAGTGTTTCTGTTACTTTGTTGCAGCATCTAACAAGCATAATGATTTATTCTGCAACTGCGTTTTCTGTATTACTGCTGTGTCCTTTTTGCTGATGCATTCTTTTTGGTACTGTGTTTCATCTTCTTCGAGTCACTTTTCTGGAAGCTGGCAGCGAAGGCCCTTTTCTTGTTTCTGCTAATTAGCGCAGTGTGTTTGTGTTACTTTGTTGCAGCATCTAACAAGCATAATGATTTATTCTGCAACTGCGTTTTCTGTATCACTCCTACGTCGTTTTTGCTGACGCCTTCTTTTTGGTACTGTGTTTCACCTTCTTCGAATCACTTTTCTGGAGGCTGGTAGAGAAGGCCCTTTCCTTGTTTCTTCTGATTGGATTAGGGTGGTTCTGTTACTTTCCTGCAGCATCGAACAAGCATACTGATTTATTCTGCAACTGTGTTTTCTGTATTACTGCTCCGTCTTTTTTGCTGATGCCTTCTTTTTGGTACTGTGTTTCACCTTCTTCGAGTCACTTTTCTGGAAGCTGGCAGAGAAGGCTCTTTCCTTGTTTCCTTTCATTGGCGTAGGGTTTTTCTGTTACTTTGCTGCAGCATCTAACAAGCATAATGATTTATTCCGCAACTGCGTTTTCTTTATTACTGCTGCGTCCTTTTTGCTTATGCCTTCTTTTTGGTACTGTGTTTCATCTTCTTCGAGTCACTTATCTTGAAGCTGACAGAGAAGGCCCTTTCCTTGTTTCTTCTGATTGGCGTAGGGTGTTTCTGTTACTTTGCTGCAGCATCTAACAAGAATAATGATTTATTCTGCAACTGTGTTTTCTGTATAGCTGCTCCGTCTTTTTTGCTGATGCCTTCTTTTTGGTACTGTGTTTCACCTTCTTCTAGTCACTTTTCTGGAAGCTGCCAGAGATAGGCCCTTTCCTTCTTTCTTCTGATTGGCGTAGGGTGTTTTGTGTTACTTTGTTGCAGCATCTAACAAGCATATTGATTTATTCTGCAACTGCGTTTTCTGTATTACTGCTGCGTCTTTTTTGCTGATGCCTTCTTTTTGGTACCGTGTTTCACCTTCTTCGAGTCTCTTTTCTGGAAGCTGGCAGAGAAGGCCCCTTCCTTGTTTCTGCTGATTTTCGTAGGGTGTTTCTATTAGTTTGTTGCAGCATCAAACAAGCATACTGATTTATTCTGCAACTGCGTTTTCTGTAGTACTACTGCGACTTTTTTGCTGATGCCTTCTTTTTGGTACCGTGTTTCACCTTCTTCGAGTCACTTTTCTGGAAGCTGGCAGAGAAGGCCCTTTCCTTGTTTCTTCTGATTGGCGTAGGGTGTTTCAGCATCTAACAATCATACTCATTTATTATGCAACTGCGTTTTCTGTATTACTGCTGCGTCTTTTTTGCTGATGCCTTCTTTTTGGTACCGTGTTTCACCTTCTTCGAGTCTCTTTTCTGGAAGCCGGCAGAGAAGGCCCTTTCCTTGTTTCTTCTGATTGGCGTAGGGTGTTTCAGCATCTAACAATCATACTCATTTATTATGCAACTGCGTTTTCTGTATTACTGCTGCGTCTTTTTTGCTGATGCCTTCTTTTTGGTACCGTGTTTCACCTTCTTCGAGTCACTTTTCTGGAAGCTGGCAGAGAAGGCCCTTTCCTTGTTTCTTCTGATTCGCGTAGGGTGTTTCTGTTACTATGTTGCAGCATCTAACATGCATAATGATTTATTCTGCAACTGTGTTCTCTGTATTACTGCTGCGTCTTATTTGCTGATGCCTTCTTTTTGGTACTTTGTTTCACCTTCTTCGAGTCACTTTTCTGGAAGCTGGCAGAGAAGGCCCTTTCCTTGTTTCTTCTGATTGGCGCAGGGTGTTCCTGTTACTTTGTTGCAGCATCTAACAAGCATACTGATTTATTCTGCAACTGCGGTTTTGTATTACTACTGCGTCGTTTTTGCTGATGCCTTCTATTTTGGTACTGTGTTTCACCTTCTTCGAGTCACTTTTCTGGAGGCTGGCAGAGATAGGCCCTTTCCTTCTTTCTTCTGATTGGCGCAGGGTGTTTTGTGTTACTTTGTTGCAGCATCTAACAAGCATACTGATTTATTTCGCAACTGCGTTTCCTGCATTACTGCTGCGTCTTATTTGCTGATGCCTTCTTTTTGGTACCGTGTTTCACCTTCTTCGAGTCACTTTTCGGAAGCTGGCAGAGAAGGCCCTTTCCTTGTTTCTTCTGATTGGCGTAGGGTTTTCCTGTTACTTTGTTGCAGCATCAAACAAGCATACTGATTTATTCTGCAACGGCGTTTTCTCTATTACTGCTGCGTCTTTTTTGCTGATGCCTTCTTTTTGGTACCGTGTTTCACCTTCTTCGAGTCACTTTTCTGGAAGCTGGCAGAGAAGGCCCTTTCCTTGTTTCTTCTGATTGGCGTAGGGTGTTTCAGCATCTAACAATCATACTCATTTATTATGCAACTGCGTTTTCTGTATTACTGCTGCGTCTTTTTTGCTGATGCCTTCTTTTTGGTACCGTGTTTCACCTTCTTCGAGTCTCTTTTCTGGAAGCCGGCAGAGAAGGCCCTTTCCTTGTTTCTTCTGATTGGCGTAGGGTGTTTCAGCATCTAACAATCATACTCATTTATTATGCAACTGCGTTTTCTGTATTACTGCTGCGTCTTTTTTGCTGATGCCTTCTTTTTGGTACCGTGTTTCACCTTCTTCGAGTCACTTTTCTGGAAGCTGGCAGAGAAGGCCCTTTCCTTGTTTCTTCTGATTCGCGTAGGGTGTTTCTGTTACTATGTTGCAGCATCTAACAAGCATAATGATTTATTCTGCAACTGTATTCTCTGTATTACTGCTGCGTCTTATTTGCTGATGCCTTCTTTTTGGTACTTTGTTTCACCTTCTTCGAGTCACTTTTCTGGAAGCTGGCAGAGAAGGCCCTTTCCTTGTTTCTTCTGATTGGCGTAGGGTGTTCCTGTTATTTTGTTGCAGCATCTAACAAGCATACTGATTTATTCTGCAACTGCGGTTTTTGTATTACTACTGCGTCGTTTTTGCTGATGCCTTCTATTTTGGTACTGTGTTTCACCTTCTTCGAGTCACTTTTCTGGAGGCTGGCAGAGATAGGCCCTTTACTTCTTTCTTCTGATTGGCGCAGGGTGTTTTGTGTTACTTTGTTGCAGCATCTAACAAGCATACTGATTTATTTTGCAACTGCGTTTCCTGCATTACTGCTGCGTCTTATTTGCTGATGCCTTCTTTTTGGTACCGTGTTTCACCTTCTTCGAGTCACTTTTCGGAAGCTGGCAGAGAAGGCCCTTTCCTTGTTTCATCTTATTGGCGTAGGGTTTTCCTGTTACTTTGTGGCAGCATCAAACAAGCATACTGATTTATTCTGCAACGGCGTTTTCTGTATTACTGCTGCGTTTTTTTTGCTGATGCCTTCTTTTTGGTACCGTGTTTCACCTTCTTCGAGTCACTTTTCTGGAAGCTCGCAGAGAAGGCCCTTTCCTTGTTTCTTCTGACTGGCGTAGGGTGTTCCTGTTATTTTGTTGCAGCATCTAACAAGCATACTGATTTATTCTGCAACTGCGTTTTCTGTATTACTGCTGCGTCTTTTTTGCTGATGCTGTCTTTTCGGTACCGTGTTTCAGCTTCTTAGAGTTACTTTTCTGGAAGCTGGCAGAGAAGGCCCTTTCCTTGTTTCTTCTGATTGGATTAGGGTGGTTCTGTTACTTTCTTGCAGCATCGAACAAGCATACTGATTTATTCTGCAACTGCGTTTTCTGTATTACTGCTGCGTCTTTTTTGCTGATGCCTTCTTTTTGGTACTGTGTTTCATCTTCTTCGAGTCACTTTTCTGGAAGCTGGCAGAGAAGACCCTTTCCTTGTTTCTTCTGATTGGCGTAGGGTGTTTGTGTTACTTTGTTGCAGCATCTAACAAGCATACTGATTTATTCTGCAACTGCGTTTTCTGTATTACTGCTGCGTCGCTTTTGCTGATGCCTTCTTTTTTGGTACTGTGTTTCACCTTCTTCGAGTCACTTTTCTGGAAGCTGGCAGAGATAGGCCCTTTCCTTGTTTCTTCTGATTGGCGTAGGGTGTTTCAGCATCTAACAATCATACTCATTTATTATGCAACTGCGTTTTCTGTATTACTGCTGCGTCTTTTTTGCTGATGCCTTCTTTTTGGTACCGTGTTTCACCTTCTTCGAGTCACTTTTCTGGAAGCTGGCAGAGAAGGCCCTTTCCTTGTTTCTTCTGATTCGCGTAGGGTGTTTCTGTTATTATGTTGCAGCATCTAACAAGCATACTGATTTATTCTGCAACTGCGTTTTCTGTATTACTGCTGCGTCCTTTTTGCTGATGCATTCTTTTTGGTACTGTGTTTCATCTCCTTCGAGTCACTTTTCTAAAAGCTGACAGAGAAGGACCTTTCCTTGTTTCTTCTGATTGGCGTAGGGTCTTTCTGTTACTTCGTTGCAGCATCTAACAAGCATACTGATTTATTCTGCAACTGCGGTTTTGTATTACTACTGCGTCGTTTTTGCTGATGCCTTCTATTTTGGTACCGTGTTTCAGCTTCTTAGAGTTACTTTTCTGGAAGCTGGCAGAGAAGGCCCTTTCCTTGTTTCTTCTGATTGGATTAGGGTGGTTCTGTTACTTTCTTGCAGCATCGAACAAGCATACTGATTTATTCTGCAACTGCGTTTTCTGTATTACTGCTGCGTCTTTTTTGCTGATGCCTTCTTTTTGGTACTGTGTTTCATCTTCTTCGAGTCACTTTTCTGGAAGCTGGCAGAGAAGACCCTTTCCTTGTTTCTTCTGATTGGCGTAGAGTGTTTCTGTTACTTTGTTGCAGCATCTAACAAGCATAATGATTTATTCTGCAACTGCGTTTTCTGTATTACTGCTGTGTCCTTTTTGCTGATGCATTCTTTTTGGTACTGTGTTTCATCTTCGAGTCACTTTTCTGGAAGCTGGCAGAGAAGGCCCTTTCCTTGTTTCTTCTGATTGGCGTAGGGTTTTTCTGTTACTTTGTTGCAGCATCTAACAAGCATAATGATTTATTCTGCAACTGCGTTTTCTGTATCACTCCTGCGTCGTTTTTGCTGATGCCTTCTTTTTGGTACTGTGTTTCACCTTCTTCGAGTCACTTTTCTGGAGGCTGGCAGAGAAGGTCCTTTCCTCGTTTCTTCTTATTGGCGTAGGGTTTTTCTGTTACTTTGTTGCAGCATCTAACAAGCATACTGATTTATTCTGCAACTGCGTTTTCTGTATTACTGCTGTGTCCTTTTTGCTGATGCATTCTTTTTGGTACTGTGTTTCATCTTCGAGTCACTTTTCTGGAAGCTGGCAGAGAAGGCCCTTTCCTTGTTTCTTTTGATTGGCGTAGGCTGTTTCTGTTACTTTGTTGCAGCATCAAACAAGCATACTGATTTATTCTGCTACTGCGTTTACTGTATTACGGCGGCGTCTTTTTCCTGATGCCTTCTTTTTGGTACTGTGTTTCACCTTCTTCGAGCCACTTTTCTGGAAGCTGGCAGAGAAGGTCCTTTCCTCGTTTCTTCTTATTGGCGTAGGGTTTTTCTGTTACTTTGTTGCAGCATCTAACAAGCATACTGATTTATTCTGCAACTGCGTTTTCTGTATTACTGCTGCGTCGCTTTTGCTGATGCCTTCTTTTTTGGTACTGTGTTTCACCTTCTTCGAGTCACTTTTCTGGAAGCTGGCAGAGATAGGCCCGTTCCTTCTTTCTTCTGATTGGCGTAGGGTGTTTTGTGTTACTTTGTTGCAGCATCTAACAAGCATACTGATTTATTCTGCAACTGCGTTTTCTGTATTACTGCTGCGTCGCTTTTGCTGATGCCTTCTTTTTTGGTACTGTGTTTCACCTTCTTCGAGTCACTTTTCTGGAAGCTGGCAGAGATAGGCCCGTTCCTTCTTTCTTCTGATTGGCGTAGGGTGTTTTGTGTTACTTTGTTGCAGCATCTAACAAGCATACTGATTTATTCTGCAACTGCGTTTTCTGTATTACTGCTGCGTCTTTTTTGCTGATGCCTTCTTTTTGGTACTGTGTTTCACCTTCTTCGAGTCACGTTTCTTGAAATTGGCAGAGAAGGCCCTTTCCTTGTTTCTTCTGATTGGCGTATGGTGTTTCTGCTACTTTGTTGCGGCATCTAACAAGCATACTGATTTATTCTGCGACTGCGTTTTCTGTATTACTGCTGCGTCGTTTTTGCTGATGCCTTCTTTTTGGTACTGTGTTTCACCTTTTTCGAGGCACTTTTCTGGAAGCTGGCAGGGAAGGCCCTTTCCTCGTTTCTTCCCATTGGCATAGGGTGTTTCTGTTACTTTGTTGCAGCATCTAACAGGCATACTGATTTATTCTGCAACTGCGTTTTCTGTATTACTGCTGAGTCTTTTTTGCTTATGCCTTCTTTATGGTACTGTGTTTCACCTTCGAGTCACTTTTCTAGAAGCTGGCAGAGAAGACCCTCTCCTTGTTTCTTCTGATTGGCGTAGGGTGTTTTGTGTTACTTTGTTGCAGCATCTAACAAGCATACTGATTTATTCTGCAACTACATTTTCTGTATTACTGCTGCGTCTTTTTTGCTGATGCCTTCGTTTTGGTACTGTGTTTCACCTTCTTTGAGTCACTTTTCTGGAAGCTGGCAGAGAAGGCCCTTTCCTTGTTTCTTCTGATTGGCATAGGGTTTTTCTGTTACTTTGCTGCAGCATCTAACAAGCATACTTATTTATTTTGCAACTGCGTTTTCTGTATTACTGCTGCGTATTTTTTGCTGATGCCTTCTTTTTGGTACCCTGTTTCACCTTCTTCGAGTCACTTTTCTGGAAGCTGGCAGAGAAGGCCCTTTCCTTCTTTCTTCTGACTGGCGTAGGGTGCAAAGGATGACGACGAAGACTCAGACGTTGACAAATAAAAAACTTTATATTTCAGAATATCATGGTTGGAATGCAGACGGAGCAAATGTTAGAGTATTAATTACATGAAGCCGCCGGAGCACTTGGATTATCGACATCTCTTCCTTAACTCCTCGGCTTGTCGCCGATTGTGCAGATCCTGTAATGGGCAGCCTTCTCCTGCCTCGGCAGTAACATGTAGCCGCTGAGGTAGGCGGAAACACAGCTAGATCCTCCAGCGCATCTCACGTGACCTGGTAATATGCAAACCAAGAAAAGCACTCAAAACTGAATGCGATTCTCATATCACGTGACTAGACAAAATACAAAAGAAGGGAAACGAACACTATTACGCGTGTCTGCGTTAGCCCACAGTACTTGGCAAAACACAGGTACAACACAGGGAAAGAAAAGCCAAACTAAATCGCGTACGCGCACAGGCTTCACGCGATCCAAAAAGGCAACTAATGGAACCCCCCGACTCACGCATCGCGAGAGGAGAGCGCATCTCTTTTGTCGGCGCGCGCTCATTGTCGATCCTGGAGACAAGGCGGCGACTCAAACGGTCGACTCAAACAATGAGCGGGGGAGCGGGAAACACACGCTGATGACCGTGGAACGTTTCCCAATACGGCGCCCTTTTTATCAAGCTGTGTGTGTGTGTGTGTGTTTTATTTATTTACAGTGGGCTTCTTTCAGGCTGCAGTGGGTCCCCGCTTACTCCTGTCTACGGCCCGACCGCAACTGCACCATGTCTCGGTTCTCATCAGTCGCTGTGGCCAAGTGTTACACCCCAACTTGTTGTCAAAGGAACGCATCCGACAAGAGCCTGGATGCGTTTGGTCGTAAAACCCTCACAAAAAAAGAACAAAAAACACAAAAAGGACCGCTACTTCGATCGGGGTGCTCTACTCCTGGTCAGCAGCCTGTTATCTTAACAGTACCAGATAGTATCTAAAACATTCTTCTTGGTGGGAACTGAACAGAGCATAAACAATGCGGGAGCCACGCGACACAAGACGGAGAGACATGGACGAGCCCTGGCTGCCTGCTTGGCGTTTATTTTTAGGCTGGAAGCGCGACAAACGGAAGGCTACAGAAGAAGCGCACGTAGTTGGAAAAGGCCGAGCAAAAAACGAAGGGGAGAGGGGGGGGTTACAAAAATAGAGTAAAAATGTTGAAAAAAAAAAACATTGTGGCGAGCAATTCTCCTCCCGCGTGTGGTACAGCTTCAACCAAAGCCAGCCTCGAACTCTCTGATCGGGACTGGCCCAAAGAAAAACAGACAGAGGAAAGCTGCGGGGAATCGGGCAGCGGAGAAGGATGGAACGAGTATGGAAGAAGAATAGGAATGAATGAAGCTGGTGCTCAAGAGGAGAAAACTGCCTGAAAAAAAAAATAAATAACCCGAAAAACAGGAAAACTCAAACACCATTACCGGGGCTTGACAATGCCGCAGGCACTTATATTACGCAGAAGACTTTTAAAAAGCTTTACCTGTCTTTCTTGCAAGACGGTTTCCACCTTTCTGGACGATAAAGGAAATGATGGCACCCACTGATCGCTCTGTCCACGCGGTGCTCGCGCACGTGGTCGCTGATACAGGAACACAGCTATGAGAATGGAAACTATTACAGCAAGGCCCAACAAGCGATCTACATGCGGTTTCTAATAAATATGGATGTTTTCCTCTCTGTCAGGCATGTGGGGATTGTAGCATGCATACTTTTCACTTTCGTTGCAAAAACGTCCTGCCTCTATTCCCGACTTTAATTCTATTTCACAGGTGAAGGTAACAGGGAAAGGTAACAGGTTGCAGCCAGCCGCTCGGCCTCTTGTTTGGAGCAGGATGGCATGCGTGTAATGAATGCGAGTAGCGTTCACGATAATTAAAAAAAGTAACGGTTACCAATGTTACCAGTCTCGGTTGAGCAGTATGGCATCGGAAACAGCTCATCATTCGAGGTTCAACAGCTCAGTAGACATCAAAATGTTAACACCACTAAACGAAAAAAGTATATGGAATGGCAGATAGGGGCACTATGAATTACATCAACATAGGAGGGCGAAGCGGACAGCTGGTACTTCGACGTCAGATAGGGAAGGTTCTTTTTAACACATTTTCATTTGGTTTGCTATAAAAAAGCAATGAAAACCGAGGAGAGCAGGCAAAAGGTGTATCGACACCTGACGAAGGCCCAAACCCCGCGTAAGACTGGTGCTCATGCCAGCTATCGTAGACAGGAAAATATAGACCGCAGGACAGCTTGAATAAAAATTATGCTGTTATCAACTGCATCCACTAGCGCGGCCCACTGGGCGCGCACAGCGGTCTCAGTAGACGTGCATTCCATTTGTCCGGCGTGCCAATTGGCACAATGCAGATAGTGCAGATGCCTTTGAGTTGCCCTTTTTTTTTTGACAAGTCGAGAAAGGTTGCTCTCGCAGGCGAAGGTAGTGTGTCCTCTTTTGGGAAAAACGCTTCGCGGAAGTTCTGGACGCGGCAAATCCATGCATGATTGCCAGCTCACTGCTCGTTGAACGGCAGCGATCCAAACTTTGCGTCACTTCGCTTCGCAAAGATTATTTGGGGATGTGAAAAATATTTTATCAAGCCAGTGAAAATGTGTGCAATGCAGGAACCCAGCGTCTGCAACCTAGCAATTTATTTGTGACCGTAGATTGCCGCGAATAGAAAAAACGAACGGCGAATGCAGCCCACGCACAGCAGATCCGCCGCGTCTCCGCGGCGCGACCGTTAGTTCTGCCAGCCTCAAAAGCCACTTCTCGCCCCCTTCCTCCCTAAAAATTCTTTTCATTTCCCTAGATCCAAAATTAATACTCAGGCGTAAAAAAAAAAACATACGTATTTGAATCGTAAACTATTTCATTTCGCAGAGACCATTTAACCACACTTTTACTTCGAGCCATGATTGTATCCCTTTCATGACATGTGATTCTGTGAATATTCGCAACAGCAACCTGATAGCGCATCAATGATATGCATTAACTCAGATTCCAGTCATATAAATAAATGACCTCTTGAGAATGTCTAAACCTGATGTTTGACATTGATACCATTTGTGGACATCACATAGATGCTTCTAGTTATCGAGGGATGTCTCAATCATTAGCGTAGCCTTTGCTACAGGCCGGAATGCACGATTTCTATATTTGGATCAAGAGATAACGACTCGCGAATGACAAGCTGTGAACGTTGGGCTTTAGAGCGCAAGCGCAGCTCAATTATCCCTTTTGTTGGTTGAGCCACGTTGCCGCCACCGGGCGTGGCGTAACCGAAGCACCAAGCGAACGAGAGCACCGGACCACCATTTAGAATATCTAGTCCATTCTAACCAAGGTTTTAAAAAATGGTTGTCGGATGGTTAAAGTTATCTGATGGAAGGTGCAGTGCCTAGCCTGCACCATGTAATGTATATAAATTTGATATAAACACAACCAGTCAGATGTAAGCACTCAGTGCACATGTAATGGGATTCCTCTGCAAGAGCAGGCGACTGTACCACACAACCAGCCAGATGTAAGCACTCAGTGCACAGGTAATGGGATTCCTCTGCAAGAGCAGGCGACTGTAAGGAGCCTGACAGATGCTGAGCGCTTTCGCATAGCGGCGACGGAAGCGGCACCGTTCATCTGCTCCCTTCAACATACCCGACAACCAGTCAGATGTAAGTACTCAGTGCACAGGTAATGGGATTCCTCTGCAAGAGCAGGCGACTGTAAGAAGCCTGACTGATGCTGAGCGCCTTCGCATAACGGCGGCGGAAGCGGCACCGTTCATGTACTCCCTTCAACATACCACACATCCAGTCAGATGTAAGCACTAAGTACACAGGTAATAGGATTCCTCTGCAAGAGCAGGCGACTGTAAGGAGCCTGACAGATGCTGAGCGCCTTCGCATAGCGGCGGCGCAAGCGACACCTTTCACCTGCTCCCTTCAACATACCACATAACCGATCAGGTGTAAGCACTCAGTGCACAGGTAAATGGGATTCCTCTGCAAGAGCAGACGACTGTAAGAAGCATGACTGATGCTGAGCGCCTTCGCATAGCGGCGGCGGAAGCGGCACCGTTCACCTGCTCCCTTCAACATACCACACGACCAGTCAGATGTAAGCACTCAGTGCACAGGTAATGGGATTCCTCTGCAAGAGCAGGCGACTGTAAGGAGCCTGACTGATGCTGAGCGCTTTCGCATAGCGGAGGCGGAAGCGGCACCGTTCACCTGCTACCTTCAACATACCACACAACAAGTCAGATGTAAGCACTCAGTGCACAGTGTCGTGACGCTGGGACTAAGTCGACCCGGCCTTGACTTCATGCAGGGCAGCAGTCGCAGCTGCTGCATGAAGAGACGGCTTAAAGGTCAACTCCGGTGATTTTTCCATGAGTTTGTGTTTTTGGTTGAATTACATTCCTCGGCACGTCCTGACACCAACGCAAAAAAAAACGTTTTTCGAAATTCCAATTAGAAGTATTTTTAAAAAGGAAAAACAGCAAATCGAAGCCGAAACTGCTTTCACGGCCAGAAACGACGTCCCAGTTGACGAAAAGGTGACGTCACACTCAGTATTAGAAAAACACTCGTACGTGCGTTGGATGGTGAAAATAACGCATGGAAATCATGAAGCATTGCATAAAATGTCCGAGGTAGTTCAATATAAGCCTAACAATTTCATAATCATGCGGGAAGTGGACAGTAACGCCGGTATACTGTTAGTGACGTCAAAAACTCAGTGTTGCCGGCAGAAATAGTCTCAACTTAAGCCATGAAAACAGCTTATTTTAAAGTCGTGTTGCGCGCGAACGGATTATCGTACGGCGCCCAAATTTTGTAGAATGCGCCAGAACGGAGAGGAGAATCTACAGTAAAATTTTTATTAGAATATTCGAATGCCAAAAAACCTCCGGAGTTGCCCTTTAATGGCCTGCACATGAACAACTGAAGCTCGCTGTCGCTTGTCGCATTGTCTTGATTGTCGTAGGGCAAATTGCTTGAGCTGTCTCTGAAACTTAACCACTTGTCTAAGCAAGCACTCGGCTCCCGTCTGAAGAGACCAGGTCAAAAGAAAACTGACATCGTTGTCCGAGAAATGCCCACACTCAAGACGCTCAGGACCCACGTATGCATAGAAAACCAAACGTGCTGCTTTACATAGTCACATATATACAAGCACACGAAAAAAAAGAACCTGAGTATCAATTTGGATACATGGTAAGGAGCACTTCGGACCGCTTAGAAACAGCGGCTTAGCGCGTCCGCATTCCCATTTAACTTCCCCTTCTTGTATCTTATTTTAAAATTGTACTGCTGTAAAATCAAGCTCCACCTCAGTAGGCAGCTGTTCTTCGATGTCGCAGTTTGCAACTAAGCCAGGGGACAATGGTCCGTCTCTGCGGTGAATTTGGCCCCTCCAAGATAGCACTGCAATTTTTGAATGGCCCATACAATACAAGCGCACTCTTTACGCCTACCGGGGATTTTCACTGCGTAGTTAGTGTTAAAAAGCTTTGCAACGACTTCAGCAGGTCCTTCCCACTGTACTTCGACCTTATTCTGCCTTGAACCTCTCAGCAACATCACCTGGTCCCCGACACGAAACGTCCTTTGACGGGATGACTTATCATAGTACAATTTGGACCGAGCCAGGGCTGTCTTCATGCTGGCCTCAACGAGTTCCTTAGTGTTGTGTAAGCGATTCAGGAGGTTCAGAATGAACTCTACTACTGTTGGATCTTCTCCGCCCCCCCCCCCAGGCTTCGCGCACCATTCGCAAAGGTGAGCGGAGTGACTTTCCGTACACCAACTCGGCTGGGCTAAATCCAGTGTATTCGGGCGGCACTGACCGCAAAGCGGAAAGTGCTGCAGGCAGGCAGGCATCCCATTCGCGCTTGTTTTCATAGCACAGTCCCCTCAGGACGCGTTTGAGAACAGAATGCCATCTTTCTACGCTGTGCTCTGCGGACGGTGGATCGAGCTGTGCGCTAGCTTAATGCCGCATCGCTCGAGGAATGAGGTGGTGAGGACACTTGTGAAAACGCTACCCTGATCACTTTGGACCTCGGAAGGGAATCCAACTCGTGCAAAAACTGACAGCAGCTAATCCACTACACTCTTGGACGTCACCTCGCGCAGCGGAACAGCCTCTGGAAACTTTGAGGCTGGGCATAACATAGTGAAGATATAGCGGTACCCTGACTCTGTCACAGGAAGTGGCACAACTACATCTATTACTAACCGGTGAAACGGCTCGGTAATGATTGGTACTAAAACCATCGGAGCTTTCCACTTATCTTGCGCCTTTCCAACCCGCTGGCACGTGTCGCATGACCGTACTAAATTTTCCGTGTCCTTAAAACATCCAGGCCAATAGTATTCTTGCAACAGCCTCTGCTTTGTTTTCCTTATTCCAAGGTGACATGACCACGAGCTGCCATGGGAAAGTCGCAGTAAGTCTTCGCGGTACTTTTGGGGAACGACTAATTGGTCCCGCTCTACTCCGCGCTTATCCTTGAATAAGCGATACAGCACTCCCTTTCTCATCTCGAAAGAAATATTCTTTGCTGTCTTAGAGGCGCGGTGGCGCTCCCTTATCTCCTGTATCTTGGGATCATTGACTTGCTCCATAGCTACGTCCTCTCGGGTTCCACTTAGAAGTCTCGTGAGATTACTAGACACTGGCGGCAAGAGGTTACTCTCAAGAACGTCCTCATTCCGCGTCTCATCAAGCTCCCTTTCAAGTTGACTTATCTAAGATGCCTCGCTCTCAAAGTTTTCTGACCCACTATCTTCCGCATCGACCACTGTTTTAACTGCCGTTTCCTCCGCTGTGGAATTTTCTGGAATGCGCAGGGTAGATAGTTCTCGCGCCTTTGAACGTGTTAAGGCTTGCACAACTCTGTCTCCGAAAAGGATGCCCCTCTTTCGCAGTAGCATGTCCGATTTGTTGGAAAACAAATACGGATAGCACTTAGGAAGCTTTCCTGAAACGGCAGCCTCGGTTGTTAACTCGCCGAAAGGGTCCTCGATGACCACGTTCGCGATTGGCAAGCACACACCCTGTTCCTCCACTACCTGGCAGATCCATGCACACTGTCCTGTATAGTCGGAAGGTGACACATACGCCGGATGGACAACATCCATCGTTGCGGCCGAATCGCGCAGTGCCTTGCAAGGCTTCCTGTTGACTACTAGGTCAAGCATGTAGGGTTCTAATAGCTTCATGTTTTCATCGCAGTCACTGGCATACGAGAAAGCAGTCTTTTCTTTCCGGCAGTTGACGGCAATGTGACCCTGCTCATTACACCTAAAGCATGTGAGCGGCTTCCTAGCCTCAAGCTTGTTCTCTGTGTTCTGCGGGTTGCCCACTTCCCCACTTTTCTCACTGCCGTCCTTTATAGAGAGTTTGCCCGAAGAAGCCTTCGTTTCTTCGTTTGCAACTCTAGCAAAGTGCCTTTCCTGACGGTTATTCACATTCAACTTGGGATTGCGGGGCCTATCCACTGCTGGGTTGCTGATTTGTCGGCGCGAAGCGTACTCCTCAATGAGTTCGGCAGCTTCAGTTGCCGGCTTAATGTCGCCTCGGTCCTGTAACCAATTTCTTTCTTTTTCTGGGAGGCAGTTATAAAACTGCTCCAAAAGAATTCGCTCGACTACAGCGTCCCTATCACTGTAGGAATCAGTGCTCTTTACCCACTAGCCCAAATTGACTCTTAAATTCTACAGGAATTCAGGGTAACTCTCGTCCCTGGAGTTAGTGGCGTTCCGAAAACGTTGTCTGAACGCCTCGACGCTAAGCCTATACTTTCTCAGAAGGCAAGCCTTGACCTTCTCGTAGTTGTCCGCGTCCTCCTTGCTTAGCCGCGCGACAACCTCCGCTGCCTCGCAGGGCAGAACCGCCAATAATCTCAGAGATCAAGTGTCTCACTGGCAGCACAGTTTTTCGCAGGTTCGCTCAAAGTTTGCCAGATACAGACTGATATCCCCTGATATCACATATGGCTGCATGTACTTTGACATCTTGAAATCTGCCTCCTTGTTGAGAAGAGGTACCGCTAGCTGTGAACAATCGACCTCTTACTCAACTCTACTTCTAATTTCCGGAGCTCAATTTCTTGCTCCAGCCTTTTTGCTTCTCTCTCAAATTCACGCTCACGCCTCTTATCCTCTTTTTCCCGCTCTTTCTGCTGTCTGAGCTGCTCCTCCTTTTTTGTCCGATGAGGTTCCATGCTTCACTGAGCTCCTCATCATCGGTTCCCAAATAAGTGATTGCCTTTAAATTCAAGGGTTTTCATGCCAAACCACTTGTATCAATTCCCAATTCCTCACACAATAGCAACAGTTCCGGTTTCTGCAGCTTTTGTAGGTCCATGATCGCTCCGAGTGTCGGCTACTTCCAAAACAACTGTGCAAACTACCAAACCTAAAGGTTTTCAACACTCTTTACCGGTTCTAAAATTTAACCCTGTTCTAGAACCTCGTCCACATCAGAAGAAAAGCCAAACACAAACCCACACATGCGATCGATGTTCCGAGCTGCTCTCTTGTTGGCCGATTATTGCTCCTGCTTGTAGCTTTAGATGCCACCTCCGATCACCAGATGTTGTGGCTTGTAGATTCAGATCCCCTCCCATCACCAGATGTTGTGGCTTGTAGATTCAGATCCCAACGCTGGTCACCAGTTGTCGTGACGCTGGGACTAAGCCGACCCGGCCTTCACTTGGTAGCGTGCAGAGACTCCGGGTTGATGAAGGATTGAATCTTCAAAGTTGGTAAAATATATACAAGCAGGTTTAATGGCACACTGAAAAAACTTAATTACATGAAAATAGGGTATATCAGCAAAATGGCAAGCGTTAAGAGTTCATAGCGAGAAGCGTCTGGAGGAGCCGTTTACCCAGGGCTCAGAGCGTCATTTCGTGCTCTGCAACGTCCTTAAATCCCCTATGTCCCGCCCCTTTCTGAAGATGCTGACCAATCAGTTCCAGGGCACACCCCTCAGATATCGGCAACCAATCGAACACATCACTGCACTGATGGTCTGATGCACTGATTGGTCCAGTATTGTTTCGTCGGGCATGATCACTTATTGTCGGGTAGAGCTTGGGAACGGCGAGGAGGTAAATTTCGATTCTTCTGCAAAGATCCGCTATGTTGGTTCCGGCAAGTGGATTTCCTTCTCAGAAACCCAAGTGTCCGTGCGCGCCACGAATACTCCTTCCAGCATTGTCCCTTTCCGGCATTGATTTCAACTCTTTCCTGCATTCACGGCAAATCCTCTAATGGCCGTCATCCTCATGCTCCTTTCTTCTCCTGTACGTCAGCGGACGTGTCACTCCGATCGTCTCCTTTGGATAATAGGCATTCCTCACTTGACAATAGCCCCGCAGGGGGCATCTGTTAAAGCAGATGTTTGCGTGTGCTGTGCGACACCACGGACCCCGAGCACCCACGCTTAGCCGTGCGTGGCATCGCCGTGTCTGGGGAAAAGGGGATCCTGGTGGTTGAGCCGATGCCGAGTGTTTTGGACCTTTAAGGCCCCTCGGCGGAGGCAACACAGCACTTTGACCCACGCTTCCCACAGACGGCACCTCCGGGCTGACCCACCCGGGGGAAATCGGCAGTCGCCTTTTCCTGTCCTCCCCTCCATCTTTCACTTTCCTATCCCCTCTCTTACAACTTTCCTATCTTCTCTTACCTTTCTTCGTTTCTTCCTACTTCCAGGCGGCGAGGGTTAACCTTGTGTGGCTAACCACCCTGAGTTACGCCATATTGGGTTATAGTTACGGTGTACAGCTGGCGTGGGCAGGACTTGATTGCCAACTCCTGTCCCGTCCCCTCGTTGGGCTCCATGGTGGGTGGCTGGCACCGCAGCCGAACAATATACTTTTTTTATGGCTTCCTCTTCTTCTTCAACTGATCGCCCTCCTTCGAAACGAGGGCGCACCGACCAAACTGCCCAGTTCTTTTTGAAAACGAAGAGCACCTTCCCACACTTTCATGTAGTTCATAGTGAGCACTCAGAAAAGACAGCAAGACAAGCCTCACCGTTCATTGTTGCAAAGACACTGACTGAAGCTATAGGCAAGGGTTACAAAATCAAGAAGCTTGCAAATGGAGACCTGCTGTTGGAACTTTTATATCATCATCAGTATGAGAAACTCTCAGGAGTCAGCGCTTTTGGTGACATTCCTGTTGTGATTAGCCCACATCGTTCTTTGAATACTGTTCGCGGTGTTCTTTCTGACCAAGATTTAAAGTACATGACAGAGGAGGAGTTGCTGGAAGGGCTGAAAGAGCAACACGTGACAAATGTATACCGAATAAAAATAAGACGTGACAACAAAGAAATCGAGACTAAACACTTTGTCCTTACCTTTGCACTGAGCGTACTCCCCGAGTCTGTGGAGGTGGGGTACACAAAACTCAACCTGAGACCATACATTCCGAACCCACGACGTTGCTTTAACTGCCAGAAGTACGGTCACGGTGCTCAGAGCTGCCGAGGCCGACTCACTTGTGCAAAGTGTGCTGCACATGAGCACCAAACCGATGACTGTCAAGCTCAACCCCATCTCTGTGCAAACTGTCAGGGCAACCATCCTGCTTATTCGCGTAGCTGTCCGGTGTGGAAGACTGAAAAGGACATAATCACTCTAAAGGTAACAGAAAACATCACGTTCACCGAAGCACGCAAACGATATTCAATCCAACACCCTTCCTATTCCTCTGTGGCGCAGCAGGGCGCGGCACCACAGGAGTCTTCAGCACCTACCCAGGCAACGAAAAATGAGTCTGGGGTGGTGCCATCCGCGCCCCTGGTGGAAGTAGCTGGTGCTGCTCCACTACCCCCAAAACAGGCTGCGCTGACCCCCAGGTCAGCGGGCCCGAAGGCCTTGTCCCAAGGGGCAAGGCCTAAAACAAGTGCACCCGTGCCTTCTGCACGAACGTCCAACACATCTGAGGATGTGATGGACACATCTCCCTCCTCGCCGCCGCGTCAGCGGCGGCAAAGCTCTCTCGAGCGAAAACGAAGGGACAAAGTCCCAATAACAGGTCCAAAGGACCCAACTGCCTAGGTTTTTAAACCATCCTCAACTAATATTTTACTATGGCATTTTTAGTTCACTGGAACTGTCGTGGACTTTTAAACAATTACACTGACATAACAGATATATTAGGTTCTTTTTCCCCAGTCGCATTGTGTCTCCAGGAGACAAACCTTGGACCACAGAATAAAAACATCCTTAAAAAGCATCAAGTCTTTCGTTGCGATCGACAGAACCCAAGCAGACTCTCAGGCGGCACTGCTATTGTGGTCCAAGGTGGTTTTCCAACCCGAAAAATCGACCTTAAAACCACATACGAAGCAGTTGCAGTCACAGTGCTCCATTTTAAAGCCATAACAATATGCTCCATTTACATTGACCCGCATCTAACCGTTACACTTCATGACTTAGAAACTCTTTTAATACAACTACCAGAGCCATATCTTTTAGTTGGGGATTTTAATGCTCACTCCTATTTTTGGGGAAGCAGACAAACCGACGTCAGAGGTCAGGTTTTAGAAAGTTTTATTCTGTGCAACAATGTCTGTTTGTTAAATACGGGGAAACACACATACTGCTCTCCAAGCACTGGCAAATTCAGCTGCCTAGATTTGTCTTTTTGTTCACCAAGTGTTTTTACCGATTTTAAATGGGACGTCCTTGACAACCCCTATGGAAGCGATCATTTTCCAGTCATTATCAGCCTAGCATCATCACCATCAATCACCCTAACAAAACCACGGCGCTGGAAGCTAAATTTGGCCGACTGGGCGCTCTTCCGCGAGGAAGCTGCCCTAGAAGAAATCTTTTCGGACAGTTCTGATGTGGATAAATTAAATGAAACTTTCACAGCACGTATTATTGCCGCCGCTTACCTAGCCATTCCACGGACTTCCGGTGTGGTGCGACGAAATCGTAAAGCATGGTATACGCGAGAATGTAGAAAAGCAAAAAAGGAACAAAATAAAGCATGGGGAATTTTACGCCGCTACCCAACACATGAAAACCTGATAAATTTCAAGAAGGCAAAATCTAAAGCTCGGTATATCCGCCGCACAGCTGAAAAGCAATCATGGCAGAGGTATGTATCTTCTATCAACAGCTCAGTTACATCCAAGGACATGTGGGAAAAAGTACATAAACTAGATGGAAAGTACTCCCCCTTCACAGTTCCATTTTTCACAACCTCTGGTGCACAAACCAGTATAGAAGAACAAGCAGACATATTGGGAGAATATTTTGCTGCAGTTTCAAGCTCTACGCACTATACACAATCTTTTTTAAAGTATAAATCAACAGTTGAAAAACAAAAACTCCCAATGACTGGTAGCATGAATGAACCTTTTAATGCTTTAATTACACTAGAAGAAATACATAGAGTACTGTCAGCTGGCAAACACACTGCACCAGGACCTGATGATGTGCACTACGAAATGTTGGCCCATTTATCAGAAACCTCTGTAGAAGCATTGTTAAAACTGTTTAACAAAATCTGGATATCCGGAAAAATTCCTGAGTCCTGGAAGAAGGCCATTGTAGTGCCACTTTTGAAGCCTGGAAAGTCTCCAAATTCTCCAGGTAGTTACAGGCCAATAGCCCTGACGAGCTGTCTTGCAAAGTGCTTTGAAAGTATTCTAAATATAAGGTTGATGTTTGTCCTCGAATCCCAAAAACTGCTTGACACTCACCAGTGTGGCTTCAGGAAAACATGTTCCACTACTGACCACCTTGTCCGCCTCGAAAATACAGTTCGAGAAGCGTTTCTACATAAGCAACACTGCCTTGCCGTCTTTTTTGACCTTGAAAAAGCCTACGACACCACATGGAGGTTTGGGATCCTGCGAGATTTGGGAGAGCTTGGAATTCGCGGCAGGATGCTAAAATGTCTAGCTGACTTTCTACATAATCTATCCTTCCAAGTACGTCTTGGTTCCGTACTTTCTAAAAACTTCACACAAGAAACTGGAGTGCCCCAAGGGTGCATTTTAAGTACCACGCTTTTCATAGTAAAAATGAACTCTATAGCTAAAGTAATACCGAAATCCATTATGTATTCAGTTTACGTAGACGATTTGCAAATTGCGTGCACATCATCAAACGTAACTACATGTGAGAGGCAGATTCAGCTAACCGTAAATAAGCTGGCATCATGGGCAGATAAAAATGGTTTCAAGTTTTCCACGCAAAAGTCTGTGGCTGTTCTCTTTTCTCTTAGACGAGGACTGCACACTGACCCCATTATCTACCTAAATGAAATCACACTACCAGTAAAACACGAACACAAATTTCTAGGTTTAACATTTGATAGGAAGCTCTCTTTTCTTCCTCACATAAACGTCCTGAAAAAGAAAGCTTCCAAATCTCTGAATATACTCAAAGTCCTCTCACGCAAACACTGGGGGTCTGACCGGACGTGCCTTTTACACATCTACCGCACAGTCATTCGCTCTTGCCTAGACTATGGCTGCATTGTATACGGATCAGCAAGACCTTCATATTTGAAGCGCTTGGACCCTGTACATAATTCAGGCTTGCGTCTTTCTACTGGTGCTTATAGGACATCACCTATCGCAAGCCTTTATGTAGACACCAAAGAACCATCCCTAGAACTTAGAAGGACCATGCTCACATTTTCATATATCCTGAAAATACGCTCCCTACCAAAACATATATGCTACCCCATTGTCACTAAATGTGCCTCCAGAATATTGTCCAAAAATAGGCCTCAGTCAATCAAACCCTTGTTACTTCGATTTGAGGATAAATGCAAAGAATTAGGAATACTAAACGCCCTCCCCAATATTGCATCAAGGCAAAATTCACTGCCACCATGGTACAGCCTTCCTGTTGTGTGCGATTTCACACTAACTCAGTTTTCTAAACATAAAACACCACCTGAACACATCCTGCAAGAATTTCTAGCTCTTAAAGGAAAGTATGACAATTGCACACAATTTTACACGGATGGATCCAAGACAACAAAACACGTAGGAAGTGCAATAGTGCATGGAAAATGGGAAAAAACTGTGAGATTACCTCAGTGTGCAAGTATTTTTACAGCTGAATGTTATGCTCTGGCAGTGGCTGTAAGCAAAATAGTAAACGAGAACATTACAAACAGTATTATATACACAGACTCCTTAAGTGTTCTCACAGCCCTTCACCACAAAAATGCAGTTGTACCACTACTCGGAGAAATCATACACAACATATCAACAGCCTCTGCTCGAGGACATAAAATAACGTTTTGTTGGGTCCCGAGTCATGTCGGCATTGGAGGCAATGAGAGAGCAGACTTTTGCGCTGCCCAGGCCCATGGAAAACGAATAAAGAACATAGACATGCCATACAGAGACTGTATGATGCTGGTGCACAACAAGCTAAAGGACGAATGGCAGTCATCATGGAGTAAGGAGGTAAATAATAAACTGCAGTTGGTGAAGCCCACTTTAGGGGAATGGAAATCATGTCGCAATCAAGAACGTTTTATAGAGGTGATTTTATGCCGTCTCCGCATTGGCCACACGCATATGACGCACAATTTTTTGTTGAGAAAAGAAAACAAACCTCTGTGTGAAGAATGCGGACAGCAACTCACAATAAACCACGTTTTACTTTCATGCACAAGATTTGAAATGCTAAAGAAAAAGTATTTTACTCGATTTTATGATGAACACATTCCTTTCCATCCAGCTTTGATTTTAGGTGAAAGCGGACTTGTCGATCTATCATGTGTTTTTAGCTTTTTAAAGGAAGCAAATGTTTTACGGAAACTGTAGAATAAATAGTGTACGCCATTTACAACCTTGTGCTTGGCGCATGATAGCCTGAGCTGCTTATGCGCCATTAAACCCAACACAACACAACACAACACTTGACAATAGCGCCTCTCGACCGGAAGGGTAAACAGTTGAACAAAAGCACTTCCGGCTATTTCTCACAGGGCGACGTTTCTTTATTTTTGTTGACGTTCCCTTGACAGGACTAACTTGGCAGTTGCAGGGTCATGACAAAGCAAAGCATGCTCACACAAAAAGATTCATATGAACACGCTCCCATAGAGCCCTTGCACAAGCAGCAGATATCAATACCATGCCCACAGGCGCACAATAGTGCGCGTAAGCGCGGACAATGCACGGTCACAGCAGGTAATGGGATTCCTCTGCAAGAGCAGGCGACTGTAAGGAGCCTGACTGATGCTGAGCGCCTTCGCATAGCGGCGGCGGAAGCGGCACCGTTCACCTGCTCCCTTCAACATACCACACAACCAGTCAGATGTAAGCACTCAGTGCACAGGTAATGGGATTCCTCTGCAAAAGCAGGCGGCTGTAAGGAGCCTGACTGATGCTGAGCGCCTTCGCATAGCGGCGGCGGAAGCGGCACCGTTCACCTGCTCCCTTCAACATACCACACATCCAGTCAGATGTAAGCACTCAGTGCACAGGTAATGGGATTCCTCTGGAAGAGCAGGCGACTGTAAGGAGCCTGACTGATGCTGAGCGCCTTCGCATAGCGGCGGCGGTAGCGGCACCGTTCATCTGCTCCCTTCAACATACCACACAACCAGTCAGATGTAAGCTCTTAGTGCACAGGTAATAGGATTCCTCTGCAAGAGCAGGCGACTGTACCGCACAACCAGCCAGATGTAAGCACTCAGTGCACAGGTAATGGGATTCCTCTGCGAGAGCAGGCGACTCTAAGGAGCCTGACTGATGCTGAGCGCCTTCGCATAGCGGCGGCGGAAGCGGCACCGTTCATCTGCTCCCTTCAACATACCACACAACCACTCAGATGTAAGCTCTTAGTGCACAGGTAATAGGATTCTTCTGCAAGAGCAGGCGACTGTACCGCACAACCAGCCAGATGTAAGCACTCAGTGCACAGGTAATGGGATTCCTCTGCAAGAGCAGGCGACTCTAAGGAGCCTGACTGATGCTGAGCGCCTTCGCATAGCAGCGGCGGAAGCGGCACCGTTCATCTGCTCCCTTCAACATACCACACAACCAGTCAGATGTAAGCTCTTAGTGCATAGGTAATAGGATTCATCTGCAAGAGCAGGCGACTGTACCACACAACCAGCCAGATGTAAGCACTCAGTGCGCAGGTAATGGGATTCCTCTGCAAGAGCAGGCGACTGTAATGAACCTGACTGATGCTGAGCGCTTTCGCATAGCGGCGGTGGAAGCGGCACCGTGCATCTGCTCCCTTCAACATACCACACAACCAGTCAGATGTAAGCTCTTAGTGCATAGGTAATAAGATTCCTCTGCAAGAGCAGGCGACTGTACCACTCAACCAGCCAGATGTAAGCACTCAGTGCACAGGTAATGGGATTCCTCTGCAAGAGCAGGCGACTGTAATGAACCTGACTGATGCTGAGCGCTTTCGCATAGCGGCGGCGGAAGCGGCACCGTTCACCTGCTCCCTTCAACATGGTAGAGCAAACACGTTTGACTCTGGGGATGACATGGATTAATAATAGAAAGGCGTTCCTTTCTCATGGGGACGAGAGCAGGCTAACGCATTCTCCACCCTCATCGCTGTTCTCACCAATCCCCCTGTGTTGGCCCATTTCAACCCGTCTGCCCCGACGGAACTTCGCACCGACGCCAGTGGCCACGGGATTGGTGCCATTCTTGCACACCGACAATGCAGCCAACACTGTGTGATTGCCTACGCCAGTCGTCTGCTATCATCAGTGGAACAGAACTATTCTATTACGGAACGGGAGTGCCTGGCTCTCGTTTGGGCCGTTGGAAAATTCAGACCCTACTTGTTTGGCCGACCCTTCACTGTAATTGTCGATCACCACGCCTTATGTTGGCTCTTTCCCCTCAAGGATCCTGCTGGCCGCCTCGGCCGCTGGGCACTGCGCTTGCAGGAGTATACCTTTTCCGTTGTATACAAATCCGGTTGGCTCCACTAGGATGCAGACTGTCTGTCCCGTTATCCCGTCGATCCCCCTTCCTCTACTGACCATGAGTCGGACCCCTGTGTCTTCTCTATATCGGACTTTTCTCACATAGCCGACGAACAGCGCTTGGACCCAAACCGCAGTCCTCTTATCGACCACCTCCGCACACACAGCCGTGACTCTTCCCTCGCCCTGTTCTTCCTTCATGGGAATACGCTATACCGCCGCAACATGCGACCTGATGGCGCTGAGAACTTGCTGGTCGTTCCCCAACACCTACGCTCGCCGTTTTCGAACAAATGCACGACGCCCCTACAGCTGGTCATCTTGGCCTCTTACGAACATACGACCGCGTGCGCCGGCGTTTCTTCTGGCCTGGACTCTACCGCTCTGTCCAACATTATGTAGCCGCTTGCGACCTCTGTCAACGCCGGAAGAAGCCCCCTGTGCTACCACCTGGACACCTGCAGCCGATTGCTATCCCGACTGAGCCATTTTCTCGTGTTGGCCTTGACCTCCTAGGGCCCTTCCACGAGTCCTTGTCAGGAAACAAATGGATCGCTGTGGCCACCGATTATGCCATGCGGTACGTGATCACTCGCGCCATTCTAACCAGCTGCGCCACGGACGTTGCTGACTTCCTTTTGTACGACGTCATACTTCACCATGGTGCTCCCCGTCAACTACTTACCGACCGTGGCCGCTGTTTCCTATCCCGATTCGTTGAGGAAATACTTCGTTCTTGCTCCGTTCGGCACAAGTTCACCACTGCGTATCACCCTCAGACAAACGGCCTTACGGAGCGTATTAACCGCACACTCACCGACATGCTCGCAATGTGCGTATCCGACAGTCATCGCGACTGGGATATTAGTCTGCCATTTGTCACCTTTGCATATAACTCTTCGCGTCATGACACTGCTGGGTACTCTCCATTCTATATCCTCTTTGGAAGAGACCCCTTACTGCCCTTCGACACTTTGCTTCCCGCCGCTGGCCCCGTCACAACCTATGCCCGCGATACCATCGCCCGAGCAGACCCTGCTCGCCAGACTGCTCGTCACAATCTCACCATCTCTCAAGAAGCTCAAAAACGCCGCTACGACGCTCACCACCGCTATGTGCACTATCCTCCCGGATCTCTGGTGTTGCTGTGGCTTCCGTGCCGTCGTGTGTGGTTGTGTCAAAAACTTCTGCCCTACTACACAGGTCCTTACCGTGTACTACGCCCAGTGACCGACGTGACCAATGAGATTGCACCGCTCCACCCAAAGTCACCGACTGCTACACCCACTTCCGAAATTGTACATGTCGCCCGCCTCAAGCCATATTACTCCCCCTCCACACCGCACGCCTAATACACACCGGGACGTCTTTTGCCGAGGGGGGTAGTATTAGCGGGAAACGCGGGTCCAAAGTGATGTGCTCACTGACAAAGACGACGACCGAGGAACGCGGGCACGACGAAGCGTTGAGAAAGAGGACGACGCTGACAGAAGGGATACTGCACGGCTACTGAAGTCTTAGCGTCGAGTTTAGCTCATCGCAGTGCCGTTACATTAAGTATATCCCCGTAACAATATTTTTATCAAGTGTGAAGACGTGCGTTCCACGCAGTGAATTCTTGCGCACAGACTAACTTCATTGGCAATCTTGGTTAGAGCGGATATTTGTTTTCCCCGCTCACAGTAGGTTTTTTTTACGAATATCTCGATCAGCATTTCGCAACCTGCATGCAATGCTCTATCTTCCGTTTATTCGCGGAATCTGTCATTTGAAATTACTACAGTGCTGAAAACGCTGCCTGAGGCAACTCACCATGCATACCGTTGCCCAAGGCGGCAGAATCTTCTAGTTCATTTCAGGCAAGCTTCAGTGTCAACGCGTTCATTTAGAATAATTTGAGACCTTCTGGCCTTCGCACGATCCCTCCTTTCTTCACAAGGGATAAGCACAAATTAAAACGTGCGCGCCGTTTCTTTTACCACATACCGAACTTTTAGCGCCAACTCTATGGACGAAATCTTACTCGCTGAAATGTCTGCTGCGCACATCATGAGAATGATCACTGGCTGATTGGCCCATTCATATTTTGAGTAAGGAAGGTTCTGTGAGCTTATATTTCGGGTAGCAATGGAAGCATGCGCCAGGTTCCCTCGCTTACGTCCGGGTACAGAGCAGTAACGGACCGTAGCAACAGCTTAAAAAAACTTGAGCAGCCTTAGTAACAATGCAAGATTAAAAAGTGCAAGGCTGGCACTACCAACCCAAACTATAGAAATAAACGCGACTATTAGCTTTTACAACGCACAAATTCAATCGAGCGTCTGCTTCAGTAGCAGTAAGAGGAGTCACGTCATCCCACTTACTCCCCTAGGTCGACGCTAGCGCCGTTCGCTCCAATGGTGGCGCTCGCACCCGCGTCCCACCCCAACAGCTTGTGCATTGTGTCGCACGCGCGATCTGATTGATATAGGACGCTACGTGCACGTGGCTATGTATAAACACCCTTGTAACTATATTGGTGACATTTGCAGTAGTCGCTCGCGCGCTGGCATTTGTGGACGATGCTCGCGACATTTGCTCGCGAGCGACGCGAACTCGTTGTCCTTTTTCGTATTTTGTAACTAACGTGCAAAGCTCCCTCTGTCCTTACTTGCTATCGTTCCCCTCTGTACTTCCCTTCGCTATCCTCTCCCTATCCCCTTCTCTTTCCCGCCGGCCGCAGCTCCGGTGCTTGAGATTTTAGATAGCAGTTGCCGCGGCCGGCAACACTCTTTTCCTCCTTTTGATTATTTCATAATAAACCACTACCACAACCATGTCAGCGTCTACCCTCCGCACTTCATCGCGGCACGGGCCAACTGATATCCGTGTTACACGGGCAATTTCAACTCCCGTTCAGTTAAATCATAGTTCAGCGTTCCAACTGACGTTGAACTGAACGGCAGTCGACTATAGTTACACGGAACATATCGCGAACCTCAGTTGACCTCCAGAATCACGTGATCCTCCACATGCAAGTAATTCTTACTAAAAAAAGTGCTTTACTTTTCATATATAGATTACTCTGTACAACATTTGCACACTTTATATTATTAAATTGCACATTTTGCACGCGATTTTTTTTTCGAGTATGGAACAAATGAACTCCACACAAAGCCATGTCAATCCATTTGAGGTGCGTCTGGCTTCGCTGCTTAATCGTCGTTTTTTGGTGCCGCTTCGCGCGCTTGTGTTTTGACACTCGTTTGAGTATTTAAAGTTGCAGGCTGGGACTTGCGTTAGCTAAGGCAGCAACCTTTCATGTGATTTTATAACGCACAGCGGTTGGAAATGCCGCCGACTCGGTCGATGCGACGCGTCCGCTGACAGCCACCTTGTCAGTTGACTGGTTCAACTGGGACCGCCGACCTCAGTTGAACTGAACCGCAGTTGAGATTTCAACTGCAGTTGGCGCTGCCGTGTAACATCGCTAACTGCCGTTCAGTTCAACTGACCGCCAACTGAACTGCCGTTGAAAACGCCCGTGTAACAGGGGTATGAGGCCGAAGTACACAGATCCATACAAAATCCGTCTTCCTGTCTTCGTTTCCATCGAACGGCTTTGCCCGACCGAAACCGAGATGCTTTAACGAGAGCGAAACCATCTCTGCATCGCCGTTTACGCCCTGTCAGCTCAAGCTAATACCAGGAAAAGATTTACATCTTCCCTGCTCAGCGCGTCAATTATGGGACGGCACCGAGGTAACCGTGATCAGGAGAAAAGAGACGAAAAGTGATGGGTTTGATCGCGCAGTCTCGAGGTCCCGTTTTTCGCGCCATGCCTCCGCGAGATCGTACTCCCGACCCGCAAACGTTTAATGCACGTTTTTCAGCGAAAGAAGGCAGAGGGTGAGGAGAGGGCGGGAGAGGGCGGGAGAGGGAAGGGGATGGGAGGACCGAGTTCAGGCTTACATTGCGATATATTTCTCGTGTCGTAAATATGCCCAGCGTAATAACGCGAGCTCGATGTCGCGTGGTTCGCAGGCCGACAGGAACAGATATTTCGCCTGCCCCGTGATGGTCTCGAGCTCTACACTGACAATATGACATAATTTTTTGTATGCGTCTACGTCAGCGATCGTCAGCCATTCCACCTTTTGCTCTTGCGCCTATTCTTTCTCCGATGAAAAAAAAAACATCAATAAAATCAAATCCCGCAAACGAAACCAAGTTTCACTCAAAACCTTTCCTCACGAGAGTGAGATTGTGTGCTCGCGACGTCACGACGACAGTGCCACTCACCCATTCCCACCAGACTGAGCGCACCTAGACGCGTTGCATTTGAATGTTGCGGGCGATCGCCGTCTTGCACAGTGCGGCGATTGCTTATTTTCGGACATCTGTCTGCACGCGCGCCGCTACCAAACGCCTCGCCTCGTGTCACTCCCCATTCGTGTGGCGGAGGGCGGTGAGGGGGGGTGTTGGAGAAGAAGAAAAAACTGCTTTAGGCTGGTGCTCTTGAACTATGAAACAGTCCGAGCTGGCGCTGGGCAGTAAATGAAAACGTGCGGCAAAGGCAAGCTGTGCTGTATGAGACAATCGCAGCAGGGCTTGCTCTCAAATAGACAAAAGAAAATTCGGATTTAGGAAGCAACTAATCACTTCACATGTCAAATTTCATAAAAAAATTTTTCAAAAGTAAAAAATCAGGTGCAAACGATATCTTCCAAATGACATATAACCGTAGGCACCGTTTTATTCCTGCATTTAATGTTACAATAAGATTCGTACACACAAGGGTGTTTCAACTACCATGTCAGTATAGTACATATGATTACGTAAAGGACCCATCTGCTATCGTTAATCTGCTTTGCAAGCAATAAGGGTATAGATATTGCGAAGCACTCAGCACTCAATAGATGCCACACAGCATTTAATGTTGCACTTTTTGATGCTTACGAATACAACTGAGATCAACGGTAGTTGAACTTCTCCGGAAATTTAGTCAATTTCTGATGAAGCTCTGTCGATAGAGGTTCCCAGGTGACAAGTGGAAATGAAAAAGAAATCCGTAAAAAAATGTTCAGTGTGAGGCTCGGCGCCATTCATTGCCTCTCTCCGCTTCAAACCGGCGTCGTATTAACCATCAGAACAGCCGCTCTAGGCGCACTGCGGCGAGGTCGTCGTGTTCTTGGGTTGGTTGGTGGTGCAGTGGTTTATTATTATTAAACAATCAAAAAGAAAGAAAACAGCGTTGCCTGCCACGGGAACTGCTATCTAAAAAATCTGAAGCACCTGAGCGGCGGCTGGCGTGTTATGACCGTGCATCGTCCGCACTTGCACGCTCTATTGTTCGCCTGTGGGCATGGATATGGGCTGTGGATATGTGCTGTTGGTACAAGGGCGCTAAGTGAGCCTGTTTCCATGAATCCTTTTGTGTGAGCCTGTTTTGCTTTGTCGAGACCCTGCAAATGCCAAATTGGCCCTCTCAAGGGAACATCAAGAAAAATACAAAGAAATGTCGCCCTGTGGGAAATAGCCGGAAGGGCTTTTATTCAATTGTTCACCCTTCCCGTCGAGAAGCGCTATTGTCCAGTGAGGAATGCCTATTGTCCAAAGGAGACAACAGAGTGACACGTCCGCTGATGTACAGGACAAGAAAGGAGCATGACGAATACGGCCATTAGAGGAATTCCCGGGAATGCAGGAAAGATTTTCAATCGTCGGAAAGGGACAATGCTGGGAGCAGTATGTGGCGCGCACTTGCACTTGGGTTTCTGAGAAGGAAATCCACTTGCCGGAACCAGCATATCGGATCTTTGCTGAAGAATAAAAATGTACCTCCTCGCCGTTCCCAAGCTCTACCCGCCAACAAGTGACCACGCCCAACGAAACAATGCCGGACCAGTCACTGCATCAGACCCTCAGTGCAGTGATGTGTTCGATTGGATGCCGATATCTGAGGGGCGTGCCCTGGAACTGGTTGGTCAGCATCTTCAGAGAGGGTCTGGACATAGGGGGTTTTAAGGACATTGCAGAGCACGAAATGACGCTCTGAGCCCTGGAAAACGGCTCATCCAGACGCTTCTCGCTATGAACTCTTAACACTTGCCATTTTGCTGATATATCCTTCTTTTTCATGTAAATACGTTTTCTCAAAGTGCCATTAAACTTGCTTGTATATGTTTTACCAACTTCGAAGATTCAATCCTTCATCAACCCGGAGTCTCTGCACGCTACGAAGTGAAGGCCGCGTCGACTTAGCCCCAGCGTCACGACAGGCGGGAAAGACAAGGGGATAGAAAGACAATAGCGAGTTGAAGTACAGAGGGGAGCGATAGGAAGAAAGGACAGGTGGAGCTTTGTACAATACTTAAAAAATACAAAAGGTCAACTAGTTCGCGTCGCTCTGGCCCAAGTGTCTCAGCACTGTCCACAAATGCCTGCACGCGAGCGGCCACTACAATTGTTTACAACATGGTTGCATGGGTGTATATCGGGTTGGGACGGCACTCGTTTCAGTAAAAGCTGGTTTCCGTGTTTTTTTTTGTTTGTTTGTTTAAAGTGAACGAAAGGTGCCCTTTGTCAATTGACGGTCGTCTTTCAGCCTGGTGGCAGACTGCGAGAAGAAAGCGTTCTGTGTGGCCGAGTGTTAATCTCCCAGATGTCCGATACCGGGAGAAGGGAAAGCAACATTCCTGCTTTGGGACTTTCTTTTAAGAGTTCATTTGAGGAGGGCTCGCTTGCAGTTAACGAAGGCGTCCCTTCCTCGACAGGGCCGGCACCCCTCGGCTTGGCGGACAATGCCGGTGTCTGAGCATGTCGCCTGCATCGAGGAGGTGTCGCGGTCCCTGTTGCGGCTGGGCCTCCGCCGCAGAGGCCGGCGCTTCCTAGCGCTTGGAAATGATTCAACTTTGTGTTGTTTTTTTTTCCTTTTCGCGTGGTGAGAGATCGCGGAACGCGCATGCTGTCGCCATCGCAGATTTTGGTCTCGACCAGGCACGCGGACCGGGCTCTCGAGTAGCCGTGGAGTGGGTTCACGAGACGGCCGGTGGTGACACCATGCTGTCATGTATGTACTTGTTATAAACAGTCGCCTGTGTATATAAAACATATATGCCCAGAGCTTCCTACTAGACTTCCAGCTGCAGGCACTTCGATGAAGAAAGAAGAAAGGAAGAACAACCTTCTCGTAAAGTAAGAAGAAAACCAGTCTTTACTTTCAGATATAGAGCACATAAAAGGCCCAAATAAAGCATATCCCACCTTACTGAAACACTAACGAAGATGTAAAAAACGGTTTGGTAGCAAATATGTCACAAATACAAGGAAATATGCAGTGCATGGTGTGACATATGACATTTTTTGTACATCAGAAATACGTGCGTCGGTATGTAACAAACCTGCCCATGACATTCTCGAAGTCCTAACAGTGCACATACCATCCGGAATTCCTGACATGTCAGGACACAGGAGAGTGGAAACCGAGAAGTTCCGTTTTAAATTTACACCTCTTGATAACCCCCTCTGAATCTATGAGAAATCTAAATGATAAGGTATCAGTACACATATGTGGGTGCCATGGACGTCATTTTGTGAAATTAGGTAATATAAAATTTGAATTTTATTGCTTTCACTGAATTGCACCTGATCAAAATGGCAGTGCTGTCAAGGTGGGAACAATGAATAAATATACTTAAGGGAAGCCACACAGTTTTTAGTGCCTTGCGGACAAGATGCATATGGTATAAATAAGGATTCGAGTTCTCGGGTGTTATTTTCTGAGAATTCGGATGACTTTTTTCGGTGTTTATTTGCAAACGCAACTTCCGTTTTTTTTTCGGTTAATATTATTCTGCTGAATAAATATCGTTTTTTTTTTTCGGTGAGATAAACGCATCCGTATACAGTAAAAAGTGACGTAGTGTACATTTTGGCTTTTTGTTGCATGTTGATTTATGCATTTTTATTTAATGTAGTTTCTGGTACGTACAGCTAAGAATCTGGAAGAAAATGCTATTTCCATGATGAAAATTAGCGTTAAGACAAAGCGCACATGTAAAAGATAAATTCACATGTTTAAGAAAGGAGTAACTGAAATATTATTTTTTCCGATCAAATTTTTTCATAAACCAAATCACTTAAAAAACAAACGCGCTTCTCTCGGCTTGTGTCTGAGAAATGTTACGTGGCAAGAAACTGGCGGGCTTTGGTCTCCGCGATTTTCTGGATACACTTGCGCTGCAAATTCTCCGGCCTGTCTTTCGCCCATCGAAGTGCCCACCTTAAACGCTTGACATGTCTATAAGGGTCGGGAATTACGGCTTCCATTGTTTCCCCATTCGTGAGACCATTAACAATGCCTCAAAACCCTCAACCGTTGTACTTAAACCAACGATCCCACTGTCTCACATCATGCCCATGGATTGAACACTGTTGTAATTTTCTCCCGTTATCGAGACTTCGCGATGTGCATGAAAAGGTTTTTGGTTTAAAGCGACCTTTTTAAAATGCTTTCAGCGTACCTTTATCGTGTTCTTCGGTTTAAACCGAAAAGTCCAACCCCTAGTTACAAAGAAGTCATCTCTACGCCCACTTCGCCAAGGGCACTGCTGTCAGAGCTCGCAGTGTCCCACTGACAGCGCCCATTGTAAGTAATACTACGTTGAGTAGAATATATACTCATCCGTAAAGAAATCCGTAAAAAATGCGTTGTCGGCGGAGGCGTATTTTCAATGCACGCACGAGAGCTGCGCACACCCTCTCCGTGTACGAAGCCTCGTACTCAACAGGGGGCTCTGCTACGCTATGACGCCAGATGTGTGTTTGTACGCCGTTCGAACGAGACGTAACGTAACGTTGGGATAGTAAATCCCTCGGTTTTGTTGAACTACTGTGTCGACTACAAATGATAAAACAAATGCAGAAGCTTCTATAACATCCTATGAGAGCTTCCCGCAACCTAACTTTCGACTTGAATCTTTTTCTCACTCTAGACTTTATGACTGCGCCGTCAAAAACTTCCTTTCCGATCAAAGAAGGAAACCACAGGTTGACAAATTGTGATCCCAATTTAAGAAGCGTTTCTCACTTTTCTTTTCTTTTTCTAGACGAGCCAAATTCACCTTGGATGGACACCACGCCATCAAACGGCCTCACGAAGGGGGGCCAGAAAGCGAGAGGGTTACTGCTGATGGCGTAATTTGTTTTTTTCTGGAGTCCCGCTCCTGGCGCATCTCCTCCTCCGCCTCCTGGAATGGTCTGCCAGGGTCGAAAACAAAACTAACCAACACTAACAAAAAGCTTAAAGGGACACTAAAGACACCCAAAGATGCTATGAAAATCTAATAAACTACATTTGGTGACACTGTCGCCGCATATCCGGCAGCAAAAAATTGAATAATTGCTGAGATATTGCGATAAGAAGTTGAGGTTTTTTCTTGTTCCCGCCGCCGAATTCAAACCGTTTCTTCCGATTACGTAGTCGGTCGGAGTAGAGTGACGCATACTAAAGTAAGCGGAGACTCCGTGATTGCTAGCTAGTTGGCGCGGCCCGCGGCATCGGATTCCTCAGGGGCCAACATTTCAACAGCGTACTCACAATCGACCATCGGCTCACAATAAGTGACGGCCACAGCCGAAATAAATAAAACGATTAAGAGAGTAATTTACCGAGCGATGGGCCCATAAAGGAACAAAAAAAAAACATAGAGCGCGTGTAATGCATAATACTTAACGTGTTTCTCAAGATTTTGCGCTCCTTCTTGCACTGCGTATAAACAAACCGAGCCCTCCGTCATCGCAACGCTTCCCGAAATGTTTATATACAAATAAGATTTAGTTACCAGCAAAATAGTGTCCTCGCAGCTGCGCTTGCCAGTTTTAAAGCTTCGTCGCACTTTTTTCTATCAAGGTTTGTGCTACAGCTCCGTGTTCAGAGAAAATTACGTCCACGGTAGCGGAGCATGACCGAAGAGCCGGCGCCACTGAATTTGCCAGCGCTGTGAAATTTCACATGTTGAATTGATTACAGAGCCCAATATAGTGCGCATAGGCATCCAGAACATTAGAGGCAAGTCGTGAGAGCGGGCAGCATGCTCCGATGGTCAAGAAGTTGTAATTTTTAGACTGGCAGCCTTTATATACATTGAAACACGTTTCATTATAAATGCGACCGTGACATAAAATGCTTAAATATTTCCGGGGTTCCTGTGGTGAATGTCTTGTCCGTGAGGGCGTGGCTTTGGCGTACTGGAGCTGCACGACGAGATAGATTGTTAACAAATGTTTAGGGGACCCCATCAGTGTACAGCGTTCCGTACGCCAGGGCTGTCCCCTTAGCCCTATTTTATTTTGCATCTATATAGAGACCCTTTGTTTGATAATACTCAAGAATAATAGCATTCAAGGATTCAATGTACAAGCAGCTGAAATAAAGATGTTAGCGTATGCAGACGACATCGCTGTTTTTACCGATGATGAGGGGGGCATATGCCAAGCTGTGAAGTGTTTGCGCGAATTCAGTCGCGTCACCGGTAGTGGAGTTAACTGGTCGAAATGCCTCGGACTTTGGCATGGAAGGTGGCCATCTACGCCTGAACGGTTTGCCAGTGTGCCTTGGACGACGACACCGGTAGGTACTTGGGAGTTTCGCTTATGGCTTACCGTGACAGTGAACAGTATTGGAGAGGGCAGGTTAAAGAGATAAAGGATAAGGATAAAGCTGAAAAGTGGAGAGGGGCCAACATATCTATTTTTGCAAGGGCCACAGTTTGCAATTTGTTCTTTATCTGTAAGCTCTGGTATGTTAATAAGGTGTTGCACTGTTCTCGGTTAAATATTAAGAAAATGCGCAGGAATTTCGCTGTATTTTTCTGGGCACCTGAGCGCTGCAGCCGGACTAACTTGTTCAGACAAGTAAAAGATGGGCTAGGATTCGGCCACCTGTTTTTTCGATAGCTGGTCAGTCGTTTTTTTGTTTTATTTTTTTTTTAGAGACACGACCGACCCGTTCTTATTCACCGCATGCCAAGTCAGACTGAGGCGGCTGCTACCGGAGTACGTGGTTTCAACGGAAGATTTTTCCGCAGGGATTAAGGTCTTTTATGGAGAAGTCGTAGCAAGTGTTCGGTTCCTTTCAGCGCGGCTCTAAAAAGATTATTTATCTACAGTAAAACGAAAGAAATTGTATCGTGCATTGTGTGACATCATGTTGCCTGTGCCTTTGTACAGGGTCTTGCACGATGGAGGCCCAGGTGCAGATGTTTCAAAAGGGGAAAAAGAATGCAGGTGACGCCAGGAGCAAAAACCTTCTTTTTCAATTGCACACCGGAACCTTGCAGGTGAAAACATTTTTGGAGAAAAAGGGATTATTCATACCTTGGGGATCACATTGTTTAAAATGCAGGAAGACAGAAACCATATAGACCATGTTTTTTTACACTGTTGGGAAGGAGTATATTTTTGGGATGTATTGCAAAGAACGCTAATAAAAGATTTTCAGCTATACCCGCATGGCATTCGGTACTTATGCATAGAAAGTGAGAAGGGGGTACCATTTGATCTAATTATGCTCATGGACGTCCACTGTATAGGGTGCTCAAGAATGGCGGGTTACCATTGCGATAAAGATGCACGGCCTGCCAGAATTTAGTTTTGGGAAAGCGTGGACAGGTTTTTGGCAATCCAGAAAGCTGTAGCAGAACCTTCCGAGTGGCTCTGAAGGCTAGAGCCTTTGTGGTGTATGCGTGAATTTTAGTGTGTCATATGTAAATAGCGTATGTAAATAGCATTTGAGTGATTTTTGTGCATTTTGTTCTCGTGTCAAGACCACGCAATAGCTACAAAAAAAGAAGAGCGCCTTAGCCGAGTTGGTTAGCGCCGAACCTCTAGAAACAAGCAATGGCGAGTTCGAATCCAACATCTAGTGGAGTGTTTTTTTTTCTACAAATCTTTTTTTTGCCTTTTGTAATGTATTTGTGGTGCTTAGTTATTTTTAGTTTTTACTTTTTACCCGAGGTCCTTTTTTTTCGCCGGGCGACCAGCGCAATAGATCGACGCTCTCCTTGGTATGAGTGGCAAGTATACCCCTTTTGTTTACAATGCCTGCAGATAGCACGTTGAAGCTCTTGTTGCCGCAGTATGTGGGTCAGATGTGCCATGATTTAGTGAACAATTGAATGATAATGCGTTTTTCCTTTGGTACTTAGCACGTGTATGCTGTTCGTGGCGTATGTAGCTGCAGTCGAGCGGTCAGGTCAGGGTTAACGGGAGCTCGCAGTCGAAGCGGCGACGGCAACGATATGCTGGCGCAGAAGTGTGAAAGAAGGAGCATGTCGGCGGCAGCGGATTTCACTCGCTCGCGCCTCCGAATGCTCAAACGAGCACGGTAAACCTGCGCCTCAGTCCCAGAGGACCCGGCTTTATTCATTGCGACGCAAAGTAAATGCGCGGCGCAGACGGATCCTCAGCTTTCCTTACACCATTTTCAAAAATAAACGAAAACAGGTACAATGTATACCTTTATAATGCACTGCTCTGCGGCCGAAAGGTTTGGGGTGAGATCATAGGGGGAGCGAAAGAGATAGGGAAACGCGATTGATGCTAGCGCCAGTTAGGACGTGGAGGTGAGCACAAGCTGTTTCACGACGCGGCCAGCGGCTCGTAGCCGAGATCCAGGGGCCACCGCGCGTGCACGTTAGCTGTCCGTGGTGAAGGCTGAGGAGTGACTTATGCGAGGGGAGAGATGCCGAAGTTGAGGACGCGCAAGCGATACACGAGTGCTCACTTCGGACTCCGGAGTTGCACACGCTTGTGCAACGCTGCCCAGTGACGGCGCCCACATCCGCAACTGAAATGCCCCTCTCTCACTGTCTTACTATTTCACTTGGTGCATCTATGCGGCCGCTCCGCCCGCTCAGTGTTAAGTCGCGTAATGAGGGCGTCGCCACTTCTCCTTCCTTCTCTTCAAGTTCACGGAGATATGGATGGGACAGAGAGCGCGGCTTCTATTACAGCTCTGCGGCCGCTCCACCTCCTCAATGCTGAGCCGCTATACGCGCCTGTAGCCACCTGCTATTTCTCGACTTCAAGTTCATGAGAAGACAGAAAGTGAGCGGCTTCGGACAGACATCGGCGAAATCCATTATTGCGACTAGTGCACTTGTGCTGAAGCCGTTTTAGCCGAAGATGATCGATGCCACCTACCCAGCTACACTTTATTTGTGAAAAACTCAGAAATTATTTCAACGGTGCTAATGGATTTACTGATGTAGTCAAGGGTGTGCTCTGAATGCGTATTCTGAGGTTTGTACGTGCAAAAAGAAGTTGCCAGATGTGTCTCTGCTGACTAGAGGCTATCATCCCACGTTTCGTAAAGTGACGGCAAGCCTCTGAATACTACAGTTGCCACCTTTGTGGCATAAAGACCGTCATAGACTGTTTCGCATGTGACGAGCGTGCTTCGATCAGCAGGACTTAGGCTGTCTTCTTTTAGGACTACCTCATATTACGCCTGGCCTACTCATGCGACAACTTCACTTTTCTCACGACCACTATAAGAATTTTGAATGGAGTGATGTAATCCACTCAACAACAATTAATAAATTGAGAATGCGTAAAAAGAATCGTAACTTTTGTTAGCAGCAACGTTGCGAAATACATTTCACCAAACAGCAGTCCGCCTTTCACAAAACCGCGGTTTTTTTTGTGCTCAAGCACACTTTAAGAGTAACAGCTGTCTAACATCGCAGGATACCAAAGAGTAAAGGAATCGAATATTTCGAATTGCGAACGCGCTTCTGCAACATTCATTGACACCGAGCATTTCTTTTCAGCCTACAACATGTCTTCAGTTATTAAAGTAATCAATTTGAGCTCAATTATTAGGCGACGGCGTTTTCTTATCTTGTGTTTCTTGAGATTTAACGGTTGTTTCTAGAGGGATATTTTTGTCTACCATGGGCCCTCAGCAGATGAAGCTAGGCCTGGTCTGATCTATTTATTCTTACCGACACATTCAGTGTCAAGCAGCAATGTGCGGCAACATTTGATTTCATCAGGTATTACGGGTTTTCGGATCCTTCTGGTGGCAAGCACCAATATAACCAGGTATGGCTACACAAGCTTGAAGCTTCTGTCTACAAAGCAGTATTTACAGAAACAGCCTACGTATTCATTAACGTTTCAGCCCCGCGTATGCTTGCAATAAATAAGTATAACATGATTCTTGCGCATGTCATGATTTTCAATTTATGTGTCATGTAATATAAACAATATTATTTTTGTGTTTCAAAATATATGGCCTCCTGTCGAGGCGTTCATTGCTCGTTATTATTTTTGCAGTAGAACATGCCAGTTTCACTAACATAGAAAACGTCATTCTTTAGTAATTGTCTTAACGTTTTTGTACAGCTTGATTTGCATTTTGCTTGTTTCCAGGTGCGTGAAATATATTTTAAAAGTTTGTACCAGTGATTTCTCGTGACAGACAACGACCACCCGTTTCCCTTTCCTGATTCATGTGAACTGTAGGGTATGTTGCAGGATGGGCAGTTTTTAGAAATCTACTTCTAAGGTTCACGCCTTTCTAAATCAATGCCCCTGTGTTTTCCGCATTTTGAGGGATATATTATGCGCCGAACTTCTGATGTTATATAATGCTCACTTTTGATCAAGCTTTAGTACCTCTTCCTTCGGGGCGTGAAATGTACCTCCCTATTTTTAGGCCTAAACGTGCATTGTTAGTGCCTACAAATCCGGCCTCTAATTATGACTATACGTAATCTCTTAAGGTCTCATTGAACGTTACCTTTTGTAATTTATGACCATGCATTTTACATGCACTATGACATCTTTCACCACCCCAATGACAGTGACACGAAGCAAATACAAATGGGTTATTATGTATATCCGCATCGATTGGAAACTCCAGTCCCTGCGCCCGAATTTCCCGCCCATCTAAAATAAGTACTCACACAGCAAATGCCCAACACCGGTTCAAGTACTACGGGTTGCCTCTACGTTGTGATTTCAAATTATTACTTTAAAGTATGTTTCCTTGATATTTTTTTTCATTCTGTAGCTATGATGCCTCTTCATCATTCAGTACACTTCGTGCCTTTCAAAGAAAGAGAATATTTATATCTACTATGTGTATTTTTTATGCTTATATAGTGTTTTGTTGTACAGCTACACATCTCCATTGTTCAGAGGTCTCGCTTTACCATCCTTGTAAGTGTTGCCTGGGTCTCGTCAAGGTCTTTGGTTTCAATTTTTAGACCAGATAGCCCTTCCGATTGCCTCGTAAAGTTCAATATCAATGTTAATCCGAATTTGGAGCGATGGACGATCAGCAACGGTGGGCGGCTTTTGCGCAGATACGACATATGCTAAATTTAGCATTGGACAGGTGGACTCGCCGGAATGTTCAACTTGTGGCATGCCAGAGACTGTGGACTATATATTATTGGTGTGTTTAACGTATGCGTGTGAAAGCAGGATGCTAGTCGCTTCCTTGAAGCGTTTGGACCACAGGCCTGTGTCGGAGGAACTGCTGCTGAGCGCTTGGCAGGACAAGGGGAAGGGTGTCCAAGCAGTGCGTGCTCTTTGCCGTTTTTTGTGCGCCAGCGGATTTGATTCGCGCTTGTAAAGCAAGCCACTGTACCTGTACATATGTATTTTATATGCCTTCTCCCACATCGTCACCAATCATGGTCTTCTTTCTTCTCTCCTTCCCCTTCCCCAGTACAGGGTAGCAGGCCAGATTTGAATTATTCCGGCCAACATCTCCGCCTTTTCCTTTCAATAAAACCATCTATTAGCATTGAAAAGAGCGGTGGTATATTTACGTGCACATTAAAATTTCACCGATTACCTTGTCCCCGAAATATAAGCGCTAATATTGTTACGGGGTGTTCCCAAGAGGTAAGAGTCTCAGCTCAACATCAGGAGCACCCCCGGAACACCAGAGCACACAAGCACAACAGCTTCAGCTTCAGTGCCGTAGTCATTCGGAGCAGCGCCTAAAACATCCTCGTCGTCTTCAGACAAGTCGGATACACACCGTACCATTATCTACAAGCATAAAAATAAAAACTCTGTCCAGCGTTTGCTAATATATCCGCTGCTTCCGGTGATTACCTCGCAAGTACAGTCGCGAAATAAAGGCATAGTATTTCTAGTTTCGCCTACACACAGTAACACAGATTCTTCTCTGTGCAACAAAAAACTCCTACGCAGTGAGCAGTGAAAACGACTGTTAGCCGTAAAGCAAAGGATCATCCCTCGTGCACGTGCCATCTTCCGGCGCTATGACACAAAATTGTCATGTGATGTGTGAACGCTATCTTACGAATAAAGTCAGGGGTTGCCTTAGTGTAGGGAACTCATTAGCTGTAATTTATCTCACACCGACATGTTGTCTGGAGCGGCAAATGTTTTCGGGATTATGCCGCCCTGTGACATATTCTAAAGTGTAAAAGCGAGGTATTTGTGCGAAAAGATGACGCTCATTCCTCGATTACCTTTTAGTTAATAGAGTAGGGACTGACTCGGTCAGCCCAGATTAACCGCGGGCGTTCGGCAATTATCTGCTTCACCTTATTTTGCCTGCTTCACCACGCTCAAGAAATTATGCACCAACATTCTTCAGCCGGCCGGTGAAAGTTTGTCGCCGGATATCTATTGGGTGGGTATTTGCAGATATGATGAATGGACGTCTTTTAGATGCGTTTGTTGCAGTTTTATATTTATATTCTGCTTATCTCAATTATATATACATATTATAATATGCGATAAATTGTGCTATAATTATAAAGTATAAACGCCTAAACGAACTGAATTCATTGAAAGCAACACTAATTCAGAGGAACTATCCCGGTAGCTCCCTTAATATGGCCCTAGAAAAAGCAGTCACTATCAACCGCAACGATGTGCTCACGAAACCACCAAAGGCCAACACTGAACGCCAGCCTTTTGTAACTAAATACTCCAATGCCCTTCCAAACAGAAACATTATTCTACGGAAATACCATTCCATGCTAACGTGTAATGAACACCTGACGAAAATATTTCCGGAGGCACCAAGGGTAACATGCAAACGTAATGCAAACCTCAGAGATATTCTAGTACATTGTAAACTCGACAACAAGCATCCAATACAACCACACCCTTGCTCTCCACCTAAACGTGAGACGTGCAGAAATATACAAAAAGACACCACGGTTAAAAGCAATGCAAGCGATTTCACTTTTAACATAAAATCAGTCTTTAACTGCACATCTTCAAACGTTGTCTACTTGCTAGAATGCTCCTTCTGTCCCAAACAGTACATCGGAAAGACAGGGCAACCAATGAACATAAGGCTCAATGGACATCGGGCAGACACATGCAAAAACCTCCCGAAAGCTGTTTCCCAGCATTTCAGTCAAAAAGACCACAGGTTCGAGGAAATTTATTTCTATATTCTGCAGTCAGGCTTTAAATCTGCAATTTACAGAAAATATAGAAAGGCATATCTAATTCATAAATCAAGAACATTAGAACCAGCATGAATAAATGTCTCTAAAGGAACGTTATAATTCTTTAGGTACATTACCTCTGCATCATACCTATTCGGGAAAACAATGCCACATAGCGTTAATTGTTCAGCTTATTCACAACACATGTACACTCTATTCCCTTCCGCAATAGCAAAAGCTGCACATGTTTCTCCAAACACATTTCCTCTTTATCACTTGTTACTTGAGTTTGTCCTCGAACATTTTTTTTGCATATCAGTTGTGGTTGACTATGAGGTTATTATTCTGTGTCTTCGTACTTCTCTTCCCCCCCCCCCCCCTCACCCCTCACTTTTGCAGAAAGCTTCAAGAATTGTCCCCCTTAGATTTATTCCTTATCAGGGCCCTTTGCAAAGCCCGTCACATTGTAAGGTGTATCTGCCCCAAACCTGCTTACTTGGTGACTAATCATCTACCCGATATCGTAGTTTTTTCCTGGTACTGCCGCTTTTACTTCTTTTGCAGGCAACAGGATCTCTGGTTCTAGACTGGGAAATACATACTGAAGAAACCTTTTTTTTTCTCACTTCATGCCCTACTTTCTTCTCACCCATCCTCCCCTCCCCACTCCTTCACCTACTTTCTTCTGACCCACTTTCCCCTCCCAAGCTTTTATTCTTCGAAAGCAAAAGCGTATTTAAACCCCTGCCAGTGATGATCGCTTTGCCCAGACAAAGACAAGTCCACTTGTCGAAACATTGTCTCAATATGCGAACTGAGGCGTACCCCATTTACCCTTGTTCAGTGCTCCTTCATATCGTGTAAACCATCTTCTTCCTCTCGTTCTACCTGAATGCAATGAAATGTAATCTTAAATTTTATTTTAGTTGACAGCCATGAGTCAATGGGATTATGTTTGAAGAACTTCATAAATATCATTCCTTAAACATAACGACCAGCTTTGAATGCTCATGCAAAATCTCCTCGACCATAGTATTTTGGGAGAAGAAAAAAGCAGCATCGATGCTTATCGATGCGATGCGACCAGTATCGATGCGATGTTTGACGACAGACGTTTGGCCCAGGGATCCGTGTCAGAAATAAAAAATGTCGCTGTATGAGCGGAAAAGGCCGGCAAGCGCACTGGCATATTCGGGACGCAGGTGAGAGGCAACCATGGCTGAGATGCGGTCCTCAGGACTATGTGACAAGGCAGGTTTTGCAGGTACCTCGGCGTGACGGTCAGACAGAACTGCAGAAATAGTAGAGCTGGACAAAGGTGACAGCTCGGCAAGAAAGAAATAACCAGATGTGTGGCCGGCGCGACAGCAAATGAAGCAAATTGGCCTCTCGTCTGAGGTGCGCCACTCTGCAGGATTGTGGCTAAGGTAACGACGTGGGGAAGCCTGGCTGGTGGTAGCAGCAGCCGCTACAGGAAATGGGTGCGTTGGTTACGGTGGGGGCACGGGGCTGGGGGAGATGCTGACGTTAGGGAGTTCTTGGCGAACAACGGCCTGTATCATGGCCATGGTGTCGGGCGGCGGAGACGGGGGTGGTGCTGGAACCAAGGCCTTGAGTTTTCTCCGGATGATCCGAGTGATGTTCACTGGATGAGAAGGCTGTTCCAAAGGCTGCAAGTCAGCGCAAGATGATGTAGCCGCCGTGTTTGGAAGGCGGTCAAAGCGATGTACGAGACGGCGTTGTTTAGCCTGCTCGAATTTTCGACAGACTTCAAGTACCGAGTCGACGGTAGCGCAATCCGTACAGAAGAGGATGTTGAACGCATCATCCGCTATACCCTTGAGGATATGTCCTATCTTGTCACTTTCTGGCATGGAGCTGTTCACCTGTGCGGCACAATGAAATGACGTCTTGAATATAGGCAAGGAAGGACTCCGTGGGGGATTGGGTGCGAGCAGAAAGTTCTGTTTTTGCTGCGAGAGCCCGCCCAATTGGCTTTCCGAACAAATCCTGTAGCTTTTGTTTACAGATTTCTCAGGTCACTAGCTCTTGCTCGTGATTTTGGAACCACGTCCGAGCTGTTCCTGCCAAAGAGAATAATTTGTTCGCCAGCATAATGGTCGCGTCCCAGTGGTTGTTTCTGCTGCAGCACTCGTACTCATCTGGCCAGTCGTCAACGTCCGGCTTGTCTTCGCCGTTAAAGATGGGAGGGTGGCGGATCTTCGTGAGTACTACTGGCGATGGTAGGGGCTGCCTCGGGGGTCATAGTGGTCATTGCTGACTTCGTTGTGAGCCCAGGTAGGTGGCGGCGACTGCGCAAATCCAGCTTTTTCTGTGCTATTTTGCTCTTATATTCTGTTCTGAACGCACGGGAATCTTTCGTCACCTCCACCAAGATAATACGGGGCAAGGTAAGACCCAGAGATTAGTCCAAGATGACACCGTACACGGCACACAAAACCACAGCAGCGTCAACCGGCCACCATCGACACTGCTCCAACGTCGTCTTCATCAAAACTCACGAGATTCTTCTTCTTCCGTCCTTATGCAGATACCAGTGCATGCACCGCCTAATGTAACAATATGTTGGATCATAGTGCTTCTAGTAAGGATGTCATATAGATGTTGCATACTCTAGTTGACTTGATACGAAAGTCTTGTAAAGTAGAAGTTTAAGAGAAGCTGCTTTCCAAAAGTTACGACGAATATATCCTAGTGCTTTGTTGGCGTTGTTATAACATGGGTAACATGAACAGTTCAGGTAAGGTTGCTAGTAATGTGAACACCGAGGTATTTATACGAGAATACTGAATCTAGAAGCATGCCGTTAAGTTGATAGGAGCGCAAATTAGTAGTCGCTCTACATACACGCATGAATTTGCACTTGTTAACATTGATGTCCATTAGCCAAGATTTACATCGGGTTGAGATGGAATCGATTTCAATTTTAGTACGTCGCTTTCGCATTTTATTTCCCTAAATTTTCGCATTTTATTTCCCTAAATTGTAGGCAGTCGACGGCTAATAGGTGAATGTTCGATAAATTATGGGAAGGTAGATCATTAATGTAAATAAGGAAGAGAAGCGGACCGAGTAAGGAGTACGGAGAGTTTATTATTGCGTGAGCACTGTATGGCTATGTAGGCGAGCTTCGCGTGGGCGTGACCTTTTCGCAGCTGTAAAAGAGCAATCGGTCGGTATATAAAAAAACAAGAGTGCTACCATTGGATAAAGTCTAAAGGAAATGTTTGGTTTAGTAGTGTTGGGCGGTTTAACCAGGCCGCGGAAAGTCAGCGGCACTTCCGTCCCGTCTATTTCTCCCGAGCGGGGGCGAAAGGAGGAAAGAAATAGCTGGGAGGAGGACTTCTTCCTCGCGCCTAAATTTTCCCCTCGCACTGACGGCGCCGCCGACTCCGCTGCGTGGCTTGCTTGTCCTCGCGTGAACCGCTGCAACCATTACGACTCCGCTCGTTTTGAATTAGAACCGTCGTCTGCGTCGGTCATCTGCGTCGGTCGTCTGCGTAGTCTAGCGCGGTGAATTCTCTGCGTGTTGGCTTATTGGCCAAAGTCGCGATTTTTCGTCGTGGTTCTTTTACTCTGTGCATCTCATTCCTGCTGGCTCCTCGCCCCTTCGTGAGACGAGAGACTTGTCTGCGTACAGCTCCAGTTCCATGGACCCATCTCGTCTGCGATTGTGCTGGTCATTACAGTCGGCGATATCCGCTGTGGTCCGTGTTGTTGAACTTGTTACCTTCATGTGCTGTGGGGAGACGTATGTGCGTTTCGAAGAAGACGGTTCTTCCAGGAAGGGTAGTGTAAAGTTTTAATCGTGCATTTTGGTTATGTATAGCACAGTGACATGTGATTACTTGCATCAAATACCAACCACTAGGTAATTACTAGAACGCAGGTATTTGCTCCATGTTTCTACATTGGTTTGATGGTTTGGAATGCGTAGAATGAATATGTGCATCATTTATTTAATTTCATATCAACTGTACACATGCTGACAGAAGCAGTGCCGGCAAACTGGGTTCTTTTGTAGTGATAAAGCAGCATGCAAGATTACAATGTTAGCGCAGAACACAGAACACCTGTAAACTGTTGGCTATGTAAAGTGTGTGTGTGTGTGTGAAGGACACCTCGTCGTGTCTTTTCATTTTCTGTTTCACGTGCACTTAATAAAAAAAGGGAAACAATATCTGCTGTTCTCTGTGCTATTTCTTGCTGCGGTCGGGTACGCTTGCTCGCGAGCGCCTGCGCCCTCGAGAGCGCTATGCTTGTGGTCGCGCCGTGGCAGAACGATGATGCGGTAGAAAATCCACGGCCACAGCGTTCTCCTGGGCGCGTGCGCACGCGAGCGCGCGACCCGCGCTGCTTGAATCAACCTACCGACACCCCCTTCAGCACTGTTTTTTTGGACCAGTCCGCTATACTGCCTCCCCCATCAAGTCTATTTTTTACGCGCCCCCTCCCGTTATAATTCTATAATGGAGAGTTTGGCGCTAGCGTCTGTAATTCGTGGCCGCTGGGAGGTACAGGGAGTTTCACACCCTTGGCTTAATGTCCCAAAGACCCAAAGCGACTAAGGTTATGAGAGACGCCATAAAAGCAAGATGGCCTCCAGCCAACTTCCAGTTATGATTCAAAGCTTCCAGTCACGCGTCTCAGTGTATTCCACGTTTCTCAGTGCAACGCCCGTTGTCCTGAATTCGTCTAAGTTGACCGGTGTTCTATAATTGGTTTACAGGAAAGGACAGCCGCAGTATATGTCACTCGCGGAATCCCACTGCCGCATTTCGCTGGCAGTACAGCAACGATTAGGCTTGCGCATTTCTCCAGCTCAGATTCTGCAGTGATATCGGAGAAATTTTCAAGATGACGCCCCGCTTCCACATTGCTTGCTTGAAGGTAGTGCAGGTAACTATCTTGTACCTCAATGATTGTCCTCTCGAGGAAAATATATCTCAACTTCGAACTGTCACAGCAAATATTCTCGCAGCGCGTACAAATATACTAGGCATTTGTTTTGAGGAACATATTTAATCTTACCATTCTCAAAATGAATATCATAGAATCAAGTCTTCTACACCAGCAGTGCATCAGATTCTGCCGCCAAGGGAATGTAGGCCCATCGTATATCCGTTACATCGAAATAATAGACGCACATATATATGTAACAAGATAAGGAACGCTGCCTGTTTTTTTTTTCGGATGTGTGAGGGGGATGGAACGTGCGTGTGAATGAGAGGAAGATCTGCCTATGGCGCCGTAGGTCTTGGGATTCGATAGAAGTTGATCGCTTGTAGGAAATGAGCCCTGCTTCCCTTTCTTAAGTGCCCATGCGTCGATTAGCATACACGACAAAATGGATAGGGCTCAGTTTGATGGTCGCCACCTTAGGTTGGCTGGGGCCTATCACCATATAAGGATGAAGCTGGAGCTGGGTCCTTGCAGTCTGTGCGCGGCAGAAAAACGGTGTGCTTCCGCTGCTGCAAAGGCGTATACAGAAGACACCATACGGGGCGGGAGGCTCGAGGCGCAAGCACGGGCTCGATCAGCGCTGCCACAGCTTGGATCGAACGTTCCATTGCCCCTTTCTCGCAGGGAGCCCGCTTGTACACGACGCCAAGGGACCCTGCCAGCCGTTACCCTTACCCGCGCAAAGATCTACGGTGTGGAGAGCATTGCTGATTTACCTTGCTCTCTGACCGTGGTGTGAGGTAAACCAGTTGGGGCACCTGGGGTGGGGCACCACCTGGGTGATCATCGCCAGCCGAGCGAGGGATCTATTTAGGCCGGAGTGCGACTTTCTCAGGTGAGCAAGTTAAGTGGACCGCTATCGTGGGCATATGCAGATGCACTGTAAAAAAAATCCGTAAATCATTCGTAGGAACGCTGGATAAAAGAGCATACAGCTGCTCTGTTCTACCTAAAAAGGACAAAACGGCAATGATGCATCCGTGAAGGTGGTTGCTATGATGTCGACAAAATTGTCTTGAGACCGAAACGCTAAAAACCAAAGTGCTGGCTTATGTTGTGGTATTGTTTGCATTCATGAAATATTGTAGATATGCTTTTGATAAGCCCCCAAATTCACAAATGCGATGCGTACGGGTCGTGGCGGCGCTGCCTACCTCCCTTAAGGGCTTATACGCAACCGTGTCTGCGTTTATATGTCCTCCTTTTTAGGAAGTGCGCGCTCCTTCCCGTTCCGGGTTTTGAAAAATTAGGGCTATGCAGCTGTGGTCGCTGTGGTCGTGCAGTGACTGTGATGCTGATCTAATTGAACAACGCAGATTGAGAAAAAGAAGACATCGTTTTTGCCAACAGGTGAGCATGATGTCGTTCTTTGTTTATTATGGTGCTGGATGTGCGCGGTGATTGTTTCTTCCTTTGACCACAGTAAAAGGAATTTGAACCAACGCTGTCACTTAATTAATTCAATGAGATAACCTACAGCGATCTTTGCGCAGTCTCTCTTACCCGTTCATCGTTTAGTTGTCAGGGTTTTCATGCGTTTCTCAAAGCCAGCAGCGGTAACGAACATTTGTTTGGAATATGCGCGGGACTCGTCACTGCTTCGCAAAAATAGTCGGTATGGGCGCCTGCTTTAAAAAGCGTAGAACAAAGTCAGTTGAACAGATATAAAAGAACGCATGAGCGTGATATTAAAGCTTTAGTACAGGCGGATTTACGCCGACAGTAAGCAGCTTTGCGCGAATCGAAATCCATGGCGAAAAAAAAAAGCAAAAGCTGGGTCGATTGACTTCACATGACTGTCGTTTGTTCTGTTGCCGGCGAGACTGAAGTCTGTAGTCTAATGTCTGCACGTATTTTATCCCAGTGAAATCGGAACCGAAACTAAATGCATTTTGTGTTTATTTCTTCAACGCCGTTGTTAAAGCGCTGGGCCCCGTCACTTTAGTCATTGCCTCGTCTTTGTTATTGCTCGCCATGCCGGACGTCGGCGAACTTCAATGTTTGTTCGAAGCGCTGCTTCAATTGTGAACCGTCGTGAAGTGGGCTGCGTTCAGCGTGCGAATACAACTGTAGTAGAGTGTTCACTCGTGTAGTGCTATCGAAATGTGATATTCCATGTGAAGGGCAATTTTGAGTCTTGCTAACATCTCAGAGAAGTGTGTGCTTCATTGTGCTGGGGTCTGTCTAAAGGAAGGGTGCTTTGTGTCCAGTTTGAAAGGATCGGAAAGAGGAAGCCTGGACAGCTCTATTCAATGTGATTACAAGTTGGACTTGCCAAATATGCAGCAGTACTTTTGCTCAACTTGGATAAAGGCGAACAGCTGTCTGCACGCCTACGCAGTTGTCTTTAGAGGTAAGCTATGTTTACAATCTGAATTTAAAGTACTTGTGCACATCCCGAAGTAAGACAAGTTAGAGAGGCGACGTATTGTATCGTACTGCTGCAGTATGTGTTTACAGCCTTTTAATAGTGTTGTAGGCGCTTCATTCAGCTGCCGTAGAGGGGTCACGTCACCTGTGGGTTAACGTCCCGGTGATTTGTTGCGAGAAGGCGTGGTGCAGAAAGGCGACAGCATGATTATAGATCCGGTCGTTCTGTATTTAAAAAAAATGCTACTGTGTGTGGAATGCTTTTTGTGACTTTAGCTTCAGTAGGAGTCAGATTGGGTCTTTTTTTTTATGTGTGCTGATGTACTACGCCCGTGCTATAGCTTAAATTTGTAGTTGGTGATCAAGATAACAGCAGTATTTTGTGGACAGGGGTACTCAGATCACTTTAAAAGCATGCACGTTTTTGGCTCTGTCATTTGACTGCTGGATCCATCCAACCTAGGATTACGATCCTGTTGGTATTACAAACAAAGGTAAATTTCTCTGCGTCTGGATTTACGTTTTTCATCGCATGAACTTTTTTTTTTCATACTTATCTTGTGTCTGGTTGCCTAGACTGTAGGTTGTGGTGCAGAAAGGCTGCAGCATGAGTATAGACCCGGTCATTTCGTATTTTAAAAAATGCTGCCGTGTGTGTGCAGTGCTTTCTGTGACTTTAGCTTCAGTGGGAGGCAGATTTGTTTTTTTTTAATTAAAATGCTTGCAGTTAAGCAGCAATTTGCCCACTTCTGTGTCTCGTTCTACGCATTTCAGCTCGTGCTAGTTCCCGTATTCTTGTATGTGTGTTTATGTGTGTTCATGTGCACCCGTGCTAGCTTAAATTTATAGTTGGTGATCAAGATAATAGCAGAATTTTGTGGACGCGGGTACTCAGATCACTTTAAAAGCATGCATGTTTTTGACTGTGTCTTTTTACTGCCGGATCCATCCAACCTAGGATTGCGATCCTGTTGGTATTACAAACAAAGATAAATTTCTCTGCATCTGGATTTACGTTTTTCTTTGCATGAACATTTTTTTTTATGCTCATTTTGTATCTGGTTGCCTAAACTGTAGGTTCTGACATTTTGATTGTGCCGGATTTGTTATTGGCTTTGTGCTTCCTATGGCTTTGGACAAGCATTGACAGCTTTTTCTCAGCCCGATGGTAATGCTGCCCATCAAAAACAAGTCCCCTTGTAGAGATGTTAGCTCGACTTGCAAACTCAGGCTCCCTACAACCCTTGCTCAGTGCTCTTTCATGCCGTAGACATCTTCTTTCTCTTTGTCTACCTTTGTTTTTATTGATTACATAAAATGTTGAGTACATTTTTCTTTTTTTTTATTATTTCTTGAAACAAATTAATATACAGCACAGTAGGGATAGGGGTAAGGAAGACTGACGCAAACAAAGTGCTAACAATGCTGTTTATAGACTTGAACCAGTTTATAGATCCACCAGTTCCAAGATAATATAAATAAAAGAAAGAACAAACATGTCATGTAACTGTTACATGATTACCTAGTTGCTCCAGTCCTTTTCTCTATGTTTAAAAGTATGCTCATGGGCATTTAAGAACAACCATTTTCCGCTCAAGTGCATGGACGGATGGTTACAAACTTTAAAAAGTTTGAAACTACCTGAGCTTCTGCCATCAGTCTTGTGTTGGTGTCATAGGATTTGTGCAGAACAGCTGTTCTTTCAAAGGCAGGTGTGTAGTTATTGCACTTGCTGCAGTGTTTGCTCACCTCATCCGAGTTTCGATCTCTATCTGAGTTTACTTGAATTATATATATCCTGCTCTCCCAGACCTCACTTCTCAAAGGTGGAGTTCAAGTATGTTGAAAGCAACTCCAAAAAACTTGATCTCCATCTTTGTTCATACAGTGTGAAGATCATATTATCTCTCAACGAAGTGGAATTTGTATTGGTACATGTGTTGAGCCATTCTTGAGTGATATATATGTCTCTCTGAGACTGCAAGTTTCAGGATCAGTGCACCGAGCGCGATGTAAGTCATGGTCTTTAAGTTTATGGATGCCGTCCTTGCAGTTCTGAATGATTGATGTCAGAGGATATTTTGAGACGTAAGTGTCCCAAGTTGTAACCATGTTCACTGTCTGCCTTCAAATGTTAAAGGTAACAATTCAGCACCCAGCTGATGGCCACATTAGTTGTCTGGAATTGTGCTTGCATTTTGGCCCTAAACGTGTATGCTGAGCCTGAGAGCTAAGGGGCAACAAGCTGGTTCTTGTGCATGCCTCGGCACATTCGAAACTAGTAAAGAGGCCTAGCATGTTCTTGTTTCATGAGCGCTCTTGAAAAATTATGCACGCGCCAATAAGAAGATGCATTTCAGAGCTAACTGCACCGTTTTAAAGAAGCCAGGTATACAGCGAATCTTTTAATTGCTGTAGCAGAGAGCTCTCTGCTATTAGGAAGCAACACAAAGCAATCAGCTGTCAAAGGAAAGTGTTTATGATACTGTGTTTACAGACTGGGCAGAATGAGAGAAAGAAGATGGCTACACGGTTTAAAAAGCATTCAACAGAGGTTGAAGGAGAAGCCCCAGTTTGCAAGCCGAGCCAACGTTTTGACATAGGGACTTGTCTTTTGTTGGCTCAGCTTGCGAACTGAGGCTCCCTCTCAAATCCTGTTCAGGATGGTTTCATAATGTATGTACATACTATATCACACAAACTAAAAAAAGATTGGAAAGAAACCATAAACTGTTGTTGTCTTCTCTGTGTCAAAGAAATTGAACCAGTGGTGCAAAAAAAAGGTAATTCTGAGAGCATTGTAGAACCTGTCTGTGTGGCCAAACATTGCCCATGCCAGCTTGCAAAAAACAAGTACTTCATTTCCCTGTCATGTGGAAATATCTATATCAGCCAGATGAAGGTGTCTAAACACTAGGGAGACTAGAAGGATCTGAAAGAGGTAGACTTGGGTAAGCTCAGCCAAATTTTCAGCATGTGTAAGAACTGCACACCTGCCCTTGGAAGAACAGCTGTTCTATACAAGTGCTTTGACACCCCCACATGAGTAGTAGCAAAAGCTCAGGCCTCCTCAAATTTCTTCGATAAGTGTGTGCACCTGAGAAGAGTTGTTTTTGAGCACCTGTGAACATGTTATGTTAGATTGGCAGGAAGGGGCTGCTGATCATCATGGGCATCAGAAGAAGGGTGCAAAAGGAGCATTTGGCCGCCAACCCGCCCGCTATAGGATGCAGCCGAGTTAATTTTTTTATCCTCCCTCTCTAGTTTTTCCTCCCCCCCCCCTTTAAGAAAAAATTTCTGCCGACACTCATGTTATACTTCTGTCACACGGGCAATCTCAGTGTCCATTGAGTGAATGGTAATTGACATTTTCGACTCGAGATGCACACTGCCACACGGCAAATTTCAATGGGCATTGAGTAGTGAGCGTGTCATTCAACAGATCGAGCCATGGGCAACAACATCTAGTAAAAATAAGAAGTGAAACAGTATAAAACGAGGCGGATATCACACTAAGTGGTTTTTTGAATCAAAGTTTGTTCAAAGGGTATTCGAATACCTCACATCACAGCATAACCCACAGGCACTGCAGGCGAGCAACACCGGAACGACGACGAATTATTTGCATTTGCCGCATTCGTTTTGTGCCAGGATGCCGACAGAGCTCGGTGGTTGTCTTCATTGCGTTCGTAGTTGCTATCGTTAAAAGCACATATGGGGCTCTCCGTCTTGTTTCAACAAAACACGTTGAATCTATTGTACATGCCTGTCACATTGTCCCCTTAAACTGTTTAAAGCTGCGATATGGGGCCTTTCATGAGTGGACAAGTGAGATAACTCTTATGTATTGTTCCCTTTTTCAGTTAAGGAAATACTGTTTTTCTTCTCTATGCCATCGTAATACCAAATCAGACTTGCCATGATTATCGCAAAACGTAGTGGTTTCTTTTATATTCAAATTTCAGTTTAAAGTGAAAAGGCTTGTGGCATTCACAATAATTTGAAGCTATTTTTTACAGCATTTCATGAGGCTCAGTGTTGCTTTCTTTTTGAGAAAAGCATTCTTTGTTTGTTGGTTGGTTTGTGGGGTTTAACGTCCCAAAGCGACTCAGGCTATGAGAGATGCCGTAGTGGAGGACTTCGGAAATTTCGACCACCTGGTGTTCTTTAACATGCACTGACATTGCACAGCACACGGGGGCCTTGCTTTTTGTCTCCACGAAAATGTGGCCGCCAAGGCAGGGATTCGATCCTGCATCCTTGGGAACAGTAGTCGAGCACCGTAACCGTGGCGCAGTGGTTGTACAATCTGTGGGTGCCGAAAGCCTGTGATCAAAAGTTTACCAGACAAGTTGGCTTTTAATTGTGCAGAGCAAAAATGATTGCAGATAAAGGGAACTTTCCATTTCATTCTTTTCTGTTCTCCAACTTTTGTGTGGGAAAAGAACTAAGAATTAAGAAGGTTCCATTATGGCTTTTCACTAGTGCAAATTGCTTCCTTGAGACGACTTCAGCAAATGCTTTTTTAAGTGACTGCTTAAACTTCTCGTTGGATTGAAAAGTCGTCAGCGTGGCAGTAGTGGTCGGTGTAGTAGGTCATAAATAATCGGGGCTGCGTAAAAAAGCCATATGACAACTTGTGGTTCTAGTAAATATAATATTTGTTTTGTAGTTGATGACAAGTTAATCAAATCATTGTAATTGTTGAATTAAGTGAAAAAATAAGGAAAGGGGGTTCAGAGGTGTCAAAATTCAATTAATGAAAAGCCTATGCTTGAGGTGCTAATGAATAAAATTTAGTAATTGATGAAAGAAATAATTGAAAAAAAGAAAAATGCTTTCAAAGTCATGAAACTTTATGGAATAGAAAGCAAATGTTTGGTTATGCTAAGAATTGCTGTAGAAAAGTAAAAATTATAAATTAAAAAAAAGAAAAACATCTGTGTGTGCGACATGCTATCACATCACTCCCTTGAATGGCTAATTTTTAGCATGGGCATGACCACCTGTGATCAACTGTTTGTAATATCTTGTACTGAGCTCTAAGGATGAATGTGTAACTAATTGTTCAAAATGTCACTAAATACCAGCTCTTTATAAACATATTCTACTTTGAGGCAAGATATTGAAGTCGTCCTTCTTGATGCAGGGTCTGGTGTGAAGCCTCGCCTAGCTGCAGCTACTTTGCACCATCAACCCCACCGCCACTTATCTGGATATGGCTGCTTTGCTGCTCCCAGTGGCCAAGTGGCCATCTACAAAGCATCTTAAGGTGGAGTGCATTCCCTGCATCCAGATTCACTGCTTGGAGCCTGCCCCACCTACACAAGCCAGCGCACTTCTGGGACTAATGAGGTGTGCAGCTACAATGAATGTGGCCATACAATAGACTTCTTTACCATAGGTTTGTTACCTACCCTGCTCCAGTTGTGTTCAGATTAGTCATTCAATTTGTGATTTTAATGTCTTGTTCCCTTGGCCTTTCTGGTTGCTACCACAGATTTTCATGACTGATGCATTCTTTGCTTTGGTGCACGTGCCATATGTCTCTTGGTTGACCTGTCATGAGCCAAGCAACTGAAACTGTGAACTCTAAAGACAGCTCGCCTGTATCCCGTAAGTCCATCTAAATACCTTTATTGCAGCTACGATTCATACAGAATGCCATCCTAGCTTAACTTTTCCTCGAAAATCTTACATAAATTTGAAAATATGGCTCGCTGTCAGCTAATCTATTCTTTCTAGAAGGTCGATACTGCTGCAAAGAAGACAACGACAACTGAACAAACACATGTGGCATATGCTAAGTACAACTTTCAGTTATATTTTTTCTTAGGAAGCAGCTACATTACTGCAGCACCTACTTAACAAATATGGCAAATGATGAACGCCTACTTGATTCAAATTGGCAGCCTGTTGCTGGGTGCAAGAAGCCTGGATGCAATGTAATGGAGATAAGATACCCCAAATTAAGCAGCTGCAGCATCATTTAAAAATTCATGAGCTACCTAAAAAAGCAGGTGGCAGTAAAGTATGGAATGTCTATCATAGCAGAATTATCAAGAAGAGTAAAATAAAAAAACTCAAGATTGGCTTGTAAGCTGATTAAAAAGTGTTCCAGCAAAGTAGACTGAAAGGTAACTGACGCTAAAGCTGCATCGAGCACAGCAAACATTAAAAATGTCTATGCAAAAGCTTATTTATTTAGTTATTTATTTTGCGTGCCCTCAGTCACTGAACTGATAGAATGGGGAGCGACATCAGTAAGGTCGAATGTGGCTGTCTTAGGTCTTTGTTTAGAAGTAAAGTGAAGCAGTGCTGAATTTATCATGCCATTTAGTTATATGATCACAATTTGTTCCTGTTAAAGCCTTTTTTTCCATGTGCCAGAATTGCAGCCTTTGTATAGAAGGTGCCGTCTTTCATTGTTTCTATTCTTTCACGTTCATACAGTCGGCAGTAAAATTCACTTTCTCATTTGCCGAATGTATATGCAACCACAGGTAAGAGCAAGGTTGTACACAATATTAGTGGTGCATTCAATGTACAGTTCCTGATTTTCTTATCACATATCTCTTACTTCTTGTGTAAGAGTGTGCGGATTCTAAACAGTTGATTAGAACACCATCTGTGGCCAATGTTTTTTTTTGTGGGGAATGTAATAGAGATAAGGAACTATTTTCATGCAGTGTCTTACAGATATATTGTTCGGGCCCTCTTTGTTGGTTTTTTTTACCTTCCGCTGTATACACACTGGCCTTGCAGAAGGTGTATTTTCTGGAAAGGCCAGGATTAACTTCCTTTCAGCAGACATTATTCTGGGTTTGAAATTGTCATTCATAAACTGTGGAAATACTTTGGTCATCATTGTAGAAAGAAAATTAGCAACTGTTTCATGTTTTGTCAGGTTTTAATGGAAGCTGTAATACAGATAAATTTTTTATTCAGATTCCTTGAATAACAACTTTGAAGGCCAGCTAGAACTGCTCGAGAAAACAGGTTATGCTCAAACGTCATCTGCAGTGTTGCAGCATGTCTTCTCCAAAATGTAAAAGAAACCAACCAGATCCGGGTCTTTCAGTCTGAAGACTGTGCATGAAATAAATTCTTACTCCATAAAATTTCCCCCAATATGGAGATGCACAACAGGTATGATGTCAAGGTGGTTTCTTCAGCTACTAAACTGCTGGTAGTCTGTCCCATTTTGAATAAGAAACAATATATATGTGAAAAGAAAAATAGTAGGTTAAAATACACCACTAAGGTTGTGCGCAGCATCTTTCCGAGCTGCTGTTGTATACACATTGTTCAAATGGGGAGGTGCATCAACAGCAGACTGTATGAACATGACTAGGCAGTAAAAATATGAGATGGCACATTCCTAAAAAAAAAGCAAACCTTTGTACAAAGCCTACAATTCTGGATGATGCCAAAGCTAAACCTTGGCAACAAATGATTAAAGCTTTCGATATAATTATTTCTGGGGATAAATGAGTTTCCTCTGAACAAAATTTAGCCTCCTCAGATGGGCATGTGTGACTGCTGTCATGGCTGTACTATATGTTTTTACGGCGGCTTAGGCCTTGCTTTGTATACTGCAGAAAAGGTTTCATGCCAACTCGGGGCCCAAACTCTGTCGACCTTGTTCTTGCCTGACAGCCATACTTAATCCAGACAAGGCTGAATGCTAAGGCTTCAGAGGCCACTATACAAAGCTATACAATCTTTCCACTCCCATGCCAATGTTGTGACCACAAAATATTTTGGGAGCTGCAAGCATATTTTGTGAGAAATAACACTGACTAGTAGATTTTCCAAGTGAAACTTATGTTGGTCTCGGTTAGCAGCAGTAGTCGTGTTAATAGTCCTTCAGGAATAAAATGCCACATTTTAGTATATATGTGCCCCTATTATGCATTTACTGTGATGCAATAAGGCCTTGATTATCTGCCAGAAGTTTGTTACAGAAGAGGGCAACTTTTCCATGAAGTGAAAAACCATGCTTTTCATGACAAGGTTGTCATATGCCTAAAAAAATAAACTTTTAACTGTAATGGTCTGAAAAGAAAATTTTTTTTATCAGGATATGCTAGCCAACATCTGACGTAACTCTCAAAATTCTTGGATCTGCTAATATCTGGTATGCACTCGTTTGCATTTTTTTTCAAAAATCATTTTAATTTCTAATTTCATGTGACCGACAAGCTCTTAAATGAATACCTAATTTTTATGTGCTCATGAACTGAACTAGCTTTGCATGGTTACTTACTACCTCGGACTTGTTTTCTCAGATGCTAGCGATTATTACTTCTCATGGTATCTGCAAACTCATGAACCTAATGCGAGCTCATGCATTATGGGCTGTTATTTAAACCTGAGCTGCTTAAAAGGGCTAAAATATATTAGCCAAATTTTAATTTTCAGCCAGTCTTTATTTTTTCCCTCCGATTCCTTGAAGCTATGCAAAGTGGCGCCATTAATGCCTAGAGTTGTTCGGATATGTAATATTTTTTTTGCCATGCATTTTACATGGACAATTTCCAGATGTAATCTACCTGCATGATTCTTCCCATCATAATTCTAACTTATTTCTTTTTCTTTTAGCAGTTTCCATCCTGCTTGCACAAAAAATTTGAACTGAATTTACAAGTTTTTCATTGTCAGTGTCTGCTAATGGTACACTTCTGGTGTAGAGAATGGCATACTCCCTACTATAGTTATTGGTGCAATATTCATATATGCCTTCAAGCCATGTTGAAGTAAAGGGTATAAACTAGTGTTAGAGATGAGTGAATGATGCAGGTAGAACGAGAGGAAGATATTTTACACTGTATGAAGGAGCACTGAACAAAGGTAAAGGGGGTACGCCCCAGTTCGCAGGTCGAGCCAATGTTTCGACAAATGGACTTGTCCTTGTCTGGGAAAAGCGATCATCACTAGCAGGGGTTTAAATACACTTTTGCTTCCGAAGAAGAAAAACTGGGGAGGAGAAAAGTGGGTGAGAAGAAAGTAAGTCAAGGAGTGTGGAGGGGGAGGATGCCTGAGAAGAAAGTAGGTCATGGAGTAAAAAAAAGTTTCTTCAGTATGCATTCTCAGCCTGGAACCAGGGATCCTGTGGCTTGCAAAAGAAATAAAAGCAGCACTAGCAGCAAAAACTACAATGCTGGGTAGATGATTAGTCACCACTTAAACAGGTTTGTTGCAGATACACCTTACAAAGGGACAGGCTTTGCAAAGGGCCCTGATAAGGAATATATATCTAAGGGGGACAATTTTTAAAACTTTCTGCAAAAGGGGGGGGGGGGAGAAGGACAAAGAAACAGAATTATAACTGCACAGTGAACCACAGCTGACATGCACAAAAAGAAAGTTTGAAGGCAAACTCAAGTAACAAGTGATAAGGAGGAAATGGGTTTGGAGAAACATCTGCTGCTTATTCTACTGCGAGAAGGAATAGAGTATACATGTGCTGTGAATAAACTGTACAAGTAATGCTATGTGGGATTGTTTTCCCGAATAGTTATGATGCAGAAGGAATATACTTGAGGGATTCTAACGTTCCTTTAGAGATATTTGTTCCTGCTGGTTCCAATATTCTAAATTTATGAATTAGATATACCTCTATATTTTCTGTCCCTTGCAGGTTTAAAGGCTGACTGGAGAATATATAATTTCATTTCTTCGAACTTATGGTCTTTCTGATTGAAATGCTGGGAAACTGCTTTTGGGAGGTTTTTGCCTGTGTCTGCCTGATGGCCATTAAGCCTTATGTTCATTGGTTGCCCTGTCTCTCCGATGTACTGTTTATGACAGAAGGACCATTCTAGAAGGTAAACAATGTTTGAAGAGGTGTACTTAAATCGTGAATTTATGTGAAAAGTGAAATCGCTTGCATTACTTTTAACCGTGGTGTCTTTTTGTATATGACTGCACGTCTTTCATCTAAGAGAGCAAAGATGTGGTTGTTTTAGATGATTGTCGAGTTCAGAATGTACTAGAATATCTCCTTGAATTTGCATTATATTTGTATGTTGTGTTTGTAAGGGTAACATACAAACTAACGCATACCTCAGAGGTAATCTAGCACATTCTAAACTCGACAACAAGCATACAACACAACCACATCCTTGCTCTCGACCTGAATGTAATACATGCAGTCATATACAAAAAGACACTACGGTTAAAAGTAATGCGAGCGATTTCACTTTTCACATAAAATCATGTTTTAAGTGCACATCTTCAAACGTTGTCTACCTTCTAGAATGCTCCTTCTGACATAAGCAGTACGTCGGAGAGACAGCGCAACCAATAAACATAAGCTTAATGGCCATCGGGCAGACACAGGAAAAAACCTCCCGAAAGCAGTTTCCCAGCATTTCAATCAGAAACAGCATAAGTTCGAAGAATTGAAATTATATATACTCCAGTCAGGCTTTAAATCTGCAAGGGACAGAAAATATAGAGAGGTATATCTAATTAATAAATTTAGAACATTGGAATCAGCAGAAAAATATATCTCTAAAGGAATGTTAGAATCCTTTAAGTATATTCCCTCTGCATCGTAACTATTTCGGAAAACAATCCCACATAGCATTAATTTCAGACAACATTCTTAGCACAAAAAATACACGCACACAAGAGAAAAGGAAGGACACGGGACAGGCGCCTAGTTAAGTACAGAATTGTACAGTGTATTCACAGATAATGTACACTCTATTCCCATCTGGAATAGCATAAGCTGCAGATGTTTCTGCAAACACATTTCCTCCTTATCATTTGTTACTTGAGTTTGCCCTGGAACTTTTTTATAGCATGTTGGTTGTGGTTCACTGTGTGGTTATTATTCAGTTTCTTTGTCCTTCTCACCCCCCCCCCACACACACACTTTTTGCAGAAAATTTTAAGAATTGCCCCCCTTAGATATATATTCCTTATCAGGGCCCTTTGCAAAGCCTGTTGCTTTGTATGCTATCTGCTTAAAACCCTCTTAGGTGGTGACTAATAATCAACCCGGCATTGTAGTTTTTCCTGGTACTGCTACTTTCATTACTCTCGCAGGCCACAGGATCCCTGGCTCCAGGCTGAGAGATACATACTGAAGAAACATTTTTTACTCCATGACCTACTTTCTTCTCATGCATCCTCCCCCTCCCCAGCTTTTCTTCTTAGGAAGCAAAAGCATATTTAATCCTCTGCCAGTGATGATCGCTTTGCCCAGAGGAAGACAAGTCCACTTGTCCAAACGTTGGCTCAACCTGCGAACTGAGGCCTACCCCCTTTACCCATGTTCAGTGCTCCTTCATACCAGATAAATGGTCATATAGTGAAAGCTCTTTATTTCTGGCTAGTGAATTATATGTGCTAGTTTTTTATTGCACTGAATATGGCTGCACTGTTTATACAATGCATTCATGAAATGATGCAGCTAACAGTTGCATTTTCTCTGCTCTTTTCTAGCCTGGCCCTGTGGAAGAGTACAAGACACGACTTATTGAAAATAAAGATGTTTGTTATTTCAGTTTGTTATTTTTCATGCGCATGGACTTGAATATGCCATGTGACACTTATCCGATAAACATTCATGATTTGCAAGTTACGCGATTGCTGAATCGGGCCACGGGGCGCGGGACTACGGAGGCGGAAATTTTCTCGGTACCAGAACACTGGGAATCCTGGGAACGAGACGGCTCACATGAATGCTCGAGGTTTCGTCAGCCGAGTAGGTGAGCCGGACGTTCCGGGAAGGTCCACGAGAGATGGGCTGGTATCCTTTCATGACGTTACTAATCATTTCAAACTTGAGCGGAGGATTTACCCACCCCCGGACAAGCAATTGGTGAAGGCGCAGAAATACGTCTGGCGACGATTGCAGACTAAATAATTCTTCAACCCATACGTGTTGAGCAAAATCTACCCGGACATTCAGCCGGAGTGCAAATGGTGTCAGGAATTGGCATCCTATGACCACATATTATGGAGCTGTAGCATAGCACCGCCACCGGCGGATATTATGCGTGATCCTTCCCTCAAGCAGTGGGAGGCCCTGTTGGCCAGCTCAGACCCGGTCGTCCAGACCATGGCCGTGGAGTGGGCCACTCAGGTCGCCGTTAGCCATGGGTTGATGGCCATCTAACACGGAATTGTCCACACATGCTCTCTGACGAAAATAATGTTTTTCCATCCATCCATGCAAGTTACGGTTGGAAACGGCACACGTTTATATGACGTGCGCATGCACTCAGCAGCTTTTGTGGGGACAAGTGCTTCTGCTTAGTTACAGAAGGTTATATAATGTGTATGTCTATTGCATGTGTAATGAAGCAATATGAGCTGGGCTGGAGAGAGCCTGCACTTTAACATGTGCACTGCATCTTGGGCCATTGGTGGGTCATGTCATTTATTGATGCCATGCTGCCGCAATACTGGATCATATGCTAAAGCTTTGGGCAGATTGTATTGTGAGGTCTCTTTGTATACCTCTCGATAAAATGTCCTACATCTTAATCATAATGCCCACTATTTGTGGCTACACAGCATGAATAAATTATGTGACTCACTGGTGACCAACTAGGTAGTGAACATGTCAATATTCAGGTCATTTCTGCTTCAGCTCAAATGACTGTTACGGAGGTAATACACTTGTGCATTATGTAATCGTCAGCAACAAGAAAACCGAAACACCTGTCTCCGTAAAAGCAAATTTTCTCCATTGCAGGCTATACGAAGCCTTTCAGTACCAAGCATACAGAAATCGTCATATGAGGTCAACGTAGCTTTCCAGAAACAAAACTGGAGCATCTGTCTTCGGAGAAGCAATTTCATTCCGCGAACACTTATACGAAACCTACAATTACCAAGCACACAGAAATTGTATGTCGTGCACGATGGCCGTAATTAGCATACGGAAACCTCTTCGGCAACGCATTACCAGCGGGTTTTTACGTAAAGTAGAGCTTTTTTTTACAGTGTGTCTGTGCCTTTCACAGGCGGATTAGTGAGCAGCTGATTTCTAGAAACATTAAAAAAGTGAATTCAACGCGCATTTCGTAAATCAGGAAAGTCAATTATGCAGATAAACTGCCTACTGATGTCACTAGTCATACCCTTGTAGCCATGACATTTATGTCAGGTCGCTTAACTGCCCCAGAAAGCAGCTATGGTATTTCAGTGTGAGTAAAGCTGTCCTTTCTGCGCATATGAAAGCTATGAGGTATTACTTTTGCAGCATTTTACGCGATATATAAAGTCCGTTCGACCAAAACTCTGACTCTGTTCCCTGGATTTGAGAAAAACGTGTCTGAAAAAAGTGCACACGTTAATTCGTATCACAGCTTTGATGCTGCACTTTTTTAAGCAGTCATCAGTGCGATGTCATACCATTTCACTTGCCACTTAGCATTCGTGTACTGTTCAAATTGGAAGCTTGATAGCAAAGACGATTCGAACCTAAAAAATATTTACTATCGTGGCAAAAGTGGGGAGATCACGGCTGCGCGGCCGCACTACGCCGCTGCGATCTCGCGTGCGCGTTCGCTTCGAGAGACGATACCCGGCAAGACGCACAACTATTCCCTCGCTCTCGGGCTAGTACTCTAGATGTTCAGGAATGGCGCTGTCCAGTATTAATGAAAGAAGCGGATGGTAGCGCTCCGTCCACTCATTGGAGTCCGCAGTGGCTAAATGCGTTTTAATTTTAGTAGCACTGAAGCTTAGTACTTTTTTCACCACTGAAGGATAAGTGGTCGTTTTAAAGCGATAGCGTTATAAACACCAGAACGAAAAATAATGTCCTTCAGCGTTAGAGGCATCGCCCTTTGAATACTCGAAGCCTTGAAAAAGTGAGCAACCCAGACATCTTCCCTCCTCTTCATTTCGAACCATGGCAGCCTCGTATAATCCGGAGCATGCCTCTAGGATAGGACATGAAAGTCTGCTATTCTCTTAAAACACTACTATTATTCCTTTTCTTTGTTATCACTAGGCTGTAATCGTTTTTTCATTGACGTTGTTTTTTGGCGCCAGTGCATTTTTGCGGGCTAGGGGCTCCTCAAGCCGTCGTAAAACTGCTTTTTTTCCCTTGGCTTCCTGTACACACTGGTGTATGAATAAAAGTGTCAATGAATGAATGAATCCCATTGAGTTCGAAGTCTTCAAATGAAAGGAACGCCAACGGTGAGAGGATATTGTCACGTGGTGGTGACCAGGGTCGATGGCACAAATGAAGAGTCGGTGATTGCACTGAAGAAAACTCTTTATTGCGCTGACTTGTGCCCGCAAAAGAACTAAGCAACTCGGCGGCGGCGATAGCAACAAACGGGCTACATAGAGAAAGAGATTGGTAAAGAGCTGACACTCGGCGAAAACTGGCGCCAGGAAATTACGCGCGACACATTGCAACATCCAGCTTTCTGGAGCTGGTTCATCGATTGCAATGGCGTTGTTTCTTCTGGGGAGTTCAGCGTTATCGACAGGCACGAACACCTTGCTAAAAGGAATTCGAAATATCTGCGCCCGTGGTCCATATAGAAAAGAAAATATTGTTTTATAAATGAGCCAAATCCAAACACCGAAGTTAGGTAAAGCTTTTTGTGCACAGATCCTCTATAGGTCTTACTGTAGCAAAAGGTCCCAGAATAAATGGCCTGAAAAGACATTTTGCACACAAATGCTGTGAAGTTCGAAAATGAGCCACACCTTTCTGATGTACCCATCGAGATGACCCAAAAAACCCCTTCTCAGACTTCTTTCACGGCTGCAGCCAGTAAGCAATGATGAATCACTGAAAAAAAGATCGTTAGAGCGTTAGTTTGGTTGGGTAAGTTCTCAGTTTGTTGCTGAATTTAAAATGTTAGAGGAAAGTATCAGAGAGGTAAAAAAACGATACTAGTGGTCATTCCTGTTGTTGCACCGTTTATGAATCTACCAATTCGCTTCCCCTCGTGAATTTACAATGGTTCAGCGAATTTATAACTATATTCCATACACTAGTTTACATTCCAGTAACCGAAGTAAGAATAGAAGACTTTAAAATTAGCCTTAAACAAGAACATTACAATTCTTTACACTTGGTCGCATTAAAGCACAGTAGTGTCTTCATTTAACACGAATTATACTCGAAATATCTGATATTCATAATATTACTATTTTAGACATGATGTTTAAAAATAGGCCTTTAGACAACCCTAAGTTTTTGTCCATAAAGGTAGAGTCAAATTTAGATTTTCAAATTGAGAACAGATTACAAGGGTTCAACGTTTCTGAACCGAATATTGAGGGAAATCATTAGCTGCGGGTGACCGAGCATTCTTCTCTTTTTCTTTTTCCTCAGCCCACATATAAAGCCCCGCTTTAACCACCCGATATGAACATGCCTTAGTTGCCTATAGGGGTAACGTGAATGCCAGGGTCCTAGCAGGCTGATTTTGACATAACCGTCCCATATGAAACGAGAGACCCAAGTTGGCAGCTCCTGCCAGCTTGCGGTTGTCTACGGGGGTCGTCTAAAGGTCAAAAGTCAAACGTGGTTAGCACCAAGGGTTGAAAGTGCGAGTAGTATATTGCTTTCGCAATTAAAGGCAAATTCAATATTTCATTGCCGATACTGCGAAATGTATTCCATTTGCATACCGTTTTCTCAAAGTTTGTCACTGAGTATCTTTAGCTGATTTTTCAAGCATATCAAATATTAGCTCTGGTATCTCTACCGCTTGCGTTTGTGAAAATCTTTTGCTTATTTATCTGTTTGCTTTGTGTTGGGAGTAACTCGCTTATTTCTAAAAGCTAATTTCATTTATAGCTCCTAAACCTGCCTCAAATCATTGTGGCCCGTGCGTTAATCATTTCAGAAGTTGAGTTGTACTTAGCATAAAGCACTATGGTGCAGGCAGAGCAACAGCGTGAAATATTTGGGTGAAAGGATTTCTTAGTTGACTGATGGGTTTTACAAAGCCAGAAACAATGCCCTGAAATTGGGTGGAAAAGAAAGCAACGTAGGGCTGTATATGTGTAGGAGCGTGTATCGTTGGTTTCAAGCCGACACACGACACATCAGTAGGCTAGGCTAGGAAAAGACCCCACGCCCGTTTAATGCGCTGCACTTGATAGCTGGGGCTCCAGAAACGGAGTAGTAAAACGGGCGTTGGTTAGTTATGGGGCCGCTTGTATGATAACTACACCTCATGCCTTTTTTCCTCTCCGAAGAAATCAGATTTGACAATGCACTAAGAAATGTGGCGAAAATTGGCATCAGATGTCATTCGTTTAGGCTCTGTGCGTATCGGGTTGATCTGCCTCACGCGAAAAGTTCTTATGGTCTGGTCTATAGCTTTTGGTACATACAATATTCTATAGCCTGCTAAAACAGGTTATATGGCTTGCAGTCTGTAGCTTTAAATTCATTGACATTTCTATAGACGGCTAAAGATAACTGTATGACTACTAGTCTGTAGCTTTGAGAGCATGCACTTTTTTATAGCAATCTAAAGCAACTTATATGGCTTTCAGCCTGTAGCATTAGAGGCATTCACATTTCTATAGATGGCTAACGATAACCCTATGACTACTAGTCTATAGCTTTGGCAGCATAAACTTTTCTATAGCCAGCTAAAGCAACTTATATGGCTTTCTCCATACAAAAATGGTCTATGTCCTTCAATGGAAAAGTTTATGGTCGGCTATGTCTACCTATGGACAGCTATAAAGTGCCAATGGAATATCTATAGACAGCTATAAAAATTCTATACCACTTTGTTTATAGCTTCTGAACAATACAAAATCTATTTAGTTAATTATAGAAACCCATATGTCCGCGAAGCTATAGATTATTAGTTATACAGATATCTTTAACTGTTCATTGAAATTTGAATGCCTCTAAAGCTGCAAGCCATAGAATCAGTTTTAGCAAGCTATAGAAACGTCTATGCTCCTGAAGCTATAGAATATTAGTAATACAATTATCTTTAGCTGTGTCTAGAAATTTGAATGCCTCTAAAGCAACAGACTGCAAGCCATAGAATCAGTTTTAGCAAGCTATAGAGACGTTTATACTCCGGATGCTATAGAATATAAGTAATACAGTTATCTTTAGCTGTCTATAGAAATTTGAATGCCTCTAAAGCTACACACTGCAAGCCTTACAATCAGTTGTAGCAAGCTATAGAAAAGGTTATGCTCCTGATGCTATAAAATATAAGTAATACAGTTATCTTTAGCTGTCTATAGAAATGTGAACGCCTTTAAAGCTAATAAGAGCAAGTCATATGAGCTGTTTTAGCTAGTTATAGAATCTTTTATGCTCCTGAAGCTATAGATTACTAGTCATGCAGTTGCCTTTAGCTGTCTATAGAAATGTGAATGCCTCTAAAGCTGCAGACTGCAAGTCATATAAGATGCTTAGCTGGCTATAGAACAGTGTGTGCTCCTAAAGCTATAGACTAGTAGTCATGCAGTTTTATTTAGAAATGTGAATGCCGAATGCTACAGGCTGACCCACATATAAAGCCCCGCATTAACCAAGCCGTATGAACATGCCAGCTCTCAAGTAGTGTCACGTGAGGCGTGATATCAAAGCTTCACGTGGGTGCGGCCGCGCTAAACCGATCGCTTAAGTTGGTAGCCCAGCTCATCCTAGTGTCACGTGGGTGCGGCTGCGACACACTGAAGGCTCGAAACCTTGAGTGGTATTGCTTTCGCAATTAAAAATAAACTGCGGAGACTAGTTATACTTCTGGATGAGTCTTATCCTATCGAGCGTCTCCATTAGAGAATGACCAATCACTAGGAGAATCGTTGCAACGTCACCGGCTGCGCACCACTTTACCTCAATGCAGAAAACAGAGAATCCCGTAGTGAAGCTGCGCAAGACATCTAAGGGCAAGCCAATGCTTCCACAGCAGCAAGGAGACACGGTACGAGTTCGAAACGACCGGCAGTGATCGCGTAAAGCATTTGTTCTCCTGAAGGTGGCTCCGCGAAAACTCATCGTAACAACAGACAACGACCGCCTTCTAAGGCATAATCGACAACATATGCTGTGAACACAAAAACACTGCCACATAGTCGACGACAGCGACGATGACGAAGTGGACATCGACCCCCAGGACATCCTCAAGTCCTATAATCGCGGTTGGTCACGATCAGCCATGTGACGGACATGTTACAAAAACTTAGGTCGCAGCATCAGGTGCGACTGCTGAAACAAACATTGAAACCCTTTCACACTGCCGGAGCTGCCAACTTGGGTCTCTCGTTTCACATGGGACGGTTATGACAGAATCAGCCTGCTGGAACCCTTGCATTCACGTTACCCCTATAGGCCATTAAGGCACGTTCATACCGTTTGGATAAAGCGGGGCTTTATATTTGGGCTGATGAAGAAGAAAAAGAGAAGAACGCTTGGTCACCCGCAACTAATGCTTTTGCTCAATATTTGGTTCAGCAGCATTGAACCCTAGTAATTTTGTTTTTCAAAATGCGCTTCACTATTTGTACTCATTCGTACTTAGTATTTGAGAATACTAAGATTCTAGGCAGAAGCGCCAATGTAAACTCTCGGCTTGTGCTAGAGGCCTTCCATGTCAAAATATCTGATCGCTGTGCGAGTGACGCGTCTTTGCAGATATATGACGCTGAATGTGCTTTTCTTGATTCTGCGTGCTCTAATCAATTTGCAGTTGCTTGGCATGTGAACCTGTACCATCAGTGCATGCTCCTATTTTACTTTATATTCCTCGTGTACGCACCCTAATAAACAGTTGGTAGTAGATCTTGTCAATCGTCGTGTGTGTTTTCTTTTCTTTTGTCCCATCCAAGTATTTGCGCTCATTTGTTTTTAAAGCTGTACTCATTTTACGGCCAAACTTTTCGACCGTGGAAATTCAGGGCTTCACGTTATGAGGACGAAGTCACATCGGCGTGCAATATCCGCGAAATCTTGGGAAGCGAATTGAGGCCCATTGTCAGTACATAGTTGGGCAGGATTTCGCCACAGTGCTAACATAACAGAGACCTTTCGTAATTACTTCACGCGCATTTGTAACAGAAAGCTTCACGTTTGGAAAGCTAGAAGACGCATCAAACCCCACTAGGTATATATCACCAGTAAAGTAAAAGTAAGTTAGGTCAACAGTATCACTTGCTGGGCTTTTTGGTGGGACATTGTTTAACCAAAGGAAATACCGTTTTAAGTTTTTGATGAAGCACACAGAAAGACGAACGGGACAGCGCCTGTCCCGTTCGTCTTTCCGTGTGTTTGGTCAAACCTATAGCGCTGTATTTCCTTTGGTTAAAGTGAAAGAAATCGATTTCTACCTAGTATCGCGGCTCCCCAAGTGTCGGCCACAAAATAAAAGGCTTGAAAGGTTGCTTGTACGCGTACTTGTGGCATGCGCTGTATTTGCGAATAAACGTCCTAATAGCACTGCCAATGCTCGGCCAGAAACTCAGACCATGAGCTCTGGCCTTACTCTTTTTCAGTCCAAGATGTCCAGAATGCAACTTTTGCAACATCTTTGCTCGCATTATTTTTGTACGAGGACTTTACATTCTTGCAGCAGTATTCCATCACTACCGATAGTTCTGCTACAAACGGCTTTAACGCTCCTTCAATCTTAGCTCCTTGAGCCATCTGCTGCAAATCTTTGCTCAAGTATCTTTGCCCGCTCTCAGGTTATGACAAGCAGCTGACCGGTATCGCTAAAGAGGAAAGTATACAATAGTTGCATCTTACCTGTAGTCAGCTATGGGGCTGAAACGTGGAGGCTAACCAAGAGAGTTCTACTTAAGTTGAGGACAACCCAGAGGGCTATGGAACGAAAAATGGTAGGGGTAACATTAAAAGATAGGAAGCGTGCAGAGTGGGTCAGAGAATTAACTCAAGTTACCGACATTCTAGTGGAAATTAAGAAGAAATGGGCATGGGCAGGACATGTGCGAAGAGAGGATAACCGATGGTCGCTTAGGGTAACAAACTGGATTCCAAGGGAAGGAAAAGCATACCAGGGGGCGGCAGAAAGTTATGTGGGCGGATGAGATTAAGAAGTTCGCAGGGGTCAAGTGGATGCAGCTAGCACAGAACCGGGTTAAGGGGAGAAATATGGGAGAGGCCTTCTCCCTGCAGTAGGTGTAGTCAGGCTGTTGATGATGATGGGTCCGCTAGTACCTCACTTCGGAGGTGTCGCTTTCTTGTGTCCTTACTATGCTGGAGTAGAATTGCACAGCGTGAACTCGGACGTCTTCAATTGATTAGAGGCCTGCAGGAAGGGCAGGAGCACGGGAGAGCATGTCGCCAAAAGCTGGTCTTTGCCAGGGAAAACTGCGCATCATAATGCTATCAGAGAAAATGGACAAAGAATTGCTGTAATCTTGGCGGCATATGTTGTAGTGGTTACTTTATTAAATATACAAAAGGAAGACAAGGTGCTTGCCAGCATACATGCAAAATTACTTTTAAAAATAAATAAATTATATTACTAATATTTTGCTGAAAACTGCAGAAAACTAATTAACTTACAGTACTGATTACTGTTCTCAAAAGTAATGAAAATATATTACAAGTACTTATATTGAGTACGTGAATTACTTGTAAGTTACTTTCTTGCTTTTATTTATGCAAAACTAAGTAAAGCTCTAAACAAAACAACTTGTCCTCCAGACGCGAAGCACACACATTTTTTCGTCTTCCCGCCAAATTCCATCGCAGAGAGCTATTCCTTCCCTTCTTCCTACAGCACTTGCTTTACAAAACAAAACGGCTAAAAACAACAACAAAAGCGAAAGCATGGTAGAACGATCGTTAAATGAACGGCGAACCCAGTGTCTTGCCGGCCCGGAACCGTCTCCGCCATTTGAAGGGCCCGTAGAAGCAAGGTTATTTATTGCTTCCGCAGTCCAAAGAATCGACGTCACTGCTCACACCATGGACCCTTCCGCCTATCTCTACCAACACCAATCCTCCCTTGCCCCTGTGGTGACTAGTGTAACCGGGCACCAGTGTGCCTTAGCCGACGAAACAGGGAGTGCCATTGCACCGCTCTCCCATTTAGTTTTACACCACCCTTCTTGCACCGTCTCCCTCTTCGGCATTTCCTTGACGCCCTGTATCCTGCCGATTGGAGAATGCTTGCAATGGCATAGCCACACTATGGGACCCTACTGCACACGAGGTCTCAGACGCACTATTCTGCTCAATTCTGTCTCCTTTTGCGGCTCCGTTACGCTGGCTTCGGCTTTCCGTACGTCATCCTGCTTTCATCATCATCATCATCAGCCTGATTATACCCACTGCAGGGCGAAGGCCTCTCCCATATTTCTCCACTTACCCCGGTTCTGTGCTAGCTGCATCCACTTGACCCCTGCGAACTTCTTAATCTCATCCGCCCACCTAACTTTCTGCCGCCCCTGCCGCATCCTGCTTTCACAGTACTCTAAATTATTGTCTATTGCAGAAGTAGTGGCGATGTTTAATAAAAGTCGGTTGGTTGGTTGGTTGGTTTGTGCGGTTGAACATCCCAAAGCAACTCAGGCTATGAGAGATGCCGTAGTGGAGGACTCCGGAAATTTCGACCACGTGGGGTTCTTTAACGTGCACTGACATCGCACAGCACATGGGCGCCTTGCTTCTCGCCTCCATCGAAAAGCAGCCGCCGAGGCCGGGATTCGATCCCGCGTCCTTGGGAACAGTAGTCGAGCGCCGTAACCACTGCGCCACCCCGGCGGGGTAATTTCGAAAGGAAATAATTACTTTTGCTGGAAAGAACAACCGAAAAAGTAATTCATTGCATTACTAAATTACCAAACCTAAAAAATAATTCATTACATTGCAAATTATTCCGAAAATTAATTAGGTGACAGTAATTTCATTCATTACTGTAATTAAATTACTGCCATGTCCGTTTGCCAGCACCGGTATCTGCTATCAGATATCTGAAGCTATCTGCTATCTGTTAGCTCCAAGTACAGGGGCACAAAGGTTCAAGCACAGAGGTATACAATCCGTGCTCGTGATGCATCAATGTCACTTTTTACGACGCACGTACGCGGCACACTTAACAAAACCTTGATGGCCAATGTGAGGCGATCGGCCGTTATTGTTCGTAGTGGCATATCGCCGATATTCTTCTTTGTGATCGCCTACAGAGGCCTGTGATCCGTTTCAATGGCAATCCTTCGGCCATAGACCAGGTGGTGAAACTTTTCGCATGGAAAACCAATTTAGAGGGTTTCTTTATCGATTTGAGAGTACAGCGTTTCGCTATTGGTTAGCGCTCGCAAAGCGTACATGACTGGGCGTCAATCACTCTCATGTTTTAGCAACAATACCTAGTCTATCGCTAGCCCTGATCATCATCATCATCATGATGATGATCAGGGCTGATGATGATGATGAGCCCTGATGCGTCAGCCGAAATGTTTGTTTCCTTCTCTGCGTCGAAGAAGGGGAATGAAGTAGCTGTTACATCGCATATTTCTTTGCAATCACGCTGATAAACTGGAGCCCAGTCGAAAACAACGGTTGCTTTTACCAGCCTGCGCAGCAGGAAAGTTTTATCGCTGAGTCGAGGCAGATACTTCGGAAGTAGTTAACGACCCCTAGCATTCCGCGTACAGCATTTTTGTATTGCAAGTATGGTGTACCTCGAACGGTTAAAAGTAGATCAGCGCTGGGCAGAATTTTATGTTTGCTGATGACGTCACCAAGAAAGTATTTCTTTTACACCCAGGACGCACTTTTCACGCTTGAACTTGACTCCAACGTCTTCCACCCTTCCTATTGCGGCACGCAGGCGCTCATCAAATTGTTGATTGCTGTTACCTTAGATTAAGACATATTCAACATTGACACGTACCCTTGGCAAAACTTCAAAAAAAAAACCCTTTTCACATCTTCTGCAACACCTCACTGGCGGAAGAAATCGCGAAAGGGAGAAGAAAATCAGTAGCGGCCGAACGGAGTTGCAAATGTGCATACCCGTGACGTGGCTTCATCGACTGGAATTTTACAGAAGTCAGAGTTCGCGGCGAGGCAGCAAACGAATTGTGCCCCAGAAAGTTCGCACTCAATATCTATACACGTCCAGTAATCAAGCAATTTTCGCGCATGATGTCTTTACTTCTCGTCGATACACGCACACCCAGAGCCTTCCATTCTTCCATTCTTTTTGCGTTGTATGACATATGGACCTACCCACTCAGTGGGTAACTCTACTTTTTTAATAACAGATGCCTTCTCCATGCGGTTGGGTTGTGTCTCTCTTAAAGAGAAGGGTACCTTCTTGGCCGGTTGTACCACTGGAACCGAACCAGGTAATAACACCATCGTGTACTGTCGTTTCAAGTAGCCAATTTGACGGAAAAGGTGCAGGGTAGTTGGCTCTGCGAGGCACGAATCACCGCGCCCATCGTGATTAACGGCGGTGACATCTGTTGGAATACCGGCGGCGACACCGACGAAATACCGAAAGGCATCCGTAATAAACGACATCAAACGAACGGTGTTGCAAAAGTACAAATCCTGGAGGTTTCTTCATGCAATGGGGTCTGATGGAACTTGAGTTTGCGTCAAGTCAAGCGACCATTAATGGCCAGGGATGCTGTGACGATGCCGACGTGTTTGAGTACAATGCCGTATAGTAGGCAGTCAGGACCCTATGCTCTTGCGCAGAAACGTTCCTCTGCGGACGCGTTGAAAACTTCTGAGGGGAACAAGTTTGCCTGGCAGCCCGAATCAAATTTGAAATGGACTTGTATCCGGAATTCTGGCCTTGCGTCATTAAATCTAGCACTGCTTGCCTATTGACACCACATATCCTGACGTCCAAAACTTCGCCTTCCATCGTCATCGCCTTCTAGTTCTTCCTGTATTTGATTGACTTGGCGATTTCTGCAGCATACCGAGAAGTGGTTCATTCTGTCGCTTCCCTTAAGCTGGGCATTACCCTGGCGGGTATCCGGCTGCATTTCTTACAACAAACCTGCATTCTTTTACCAGGCTCGTTTCTTGCGGTGTAGTCTACTTGCAGACTTCCTTTGCGCTATAAAGCATTCTGCTGTGCGGCATGCTGCGCGGCTTTGCTCATTTATTCTGATCTCTGCAACATGAGACTCTTATGTCGGAGCATCTTCTCCCTGAGCATCGTACTATTCTGGAAAACAGCCCGGCCACTTACCATGGATTATTCGAGACCACTGAAGTTACACAGCTTAGCTTGATACCCGGGTCGCATGCAAAAGCCTCAAATGATTCGGCCTTGCCTTGCACACAGTTACAAAACTCGTGTCTTTCGTAGATTTGTTTTCATTTTCATAAAATTAAGGGACAAATATTTTTAACAGCGTATCCTCATCATCTTTGCGCTCACCTTCCGCGAAGCTGAAATTGTTCAGACTTCTAATGTTTCGTGGCCGGCAGCGCTACAATGGATCGCCGCTTTGACCGCCGCTGTCGTTGGGCTGTCGGTGGATATCGCTGTCAAGAACAGTACCAGTTTCCGCTTGAATACAAGCTAGAATCTTCAGGCATTTATTGTCAGCTGAAGTGGTTCCGACGGTTTGACGATGTCCATTCCTTTGGCCATGGGAACAATCCTGTTCGGCAGATGAGGCCACTTTTGACACCATGTATCGTTGGACTCAATCAGACACTCGACAGATCAATAGGTTAGGCCAGAAACCAGCCGTTTACTCCACTGCGTTTGATAGCTGGGGCTGCAGCGACAGAAAGGGAAAAGGGGCGTTGGCTCGGGTCGGGCCGCTTGTATGAGAACCACACTGGATACAGTTATCAATGCAGAGTAGTTAATTTTAGCCTGAAGATGAGCTTCTATCATAAAGGCAAAAACATTATCTTACACTTCACTGCTTCTCCCCAACATGCAGCGCCCCCAAGAAGCCCAATCCAAGGGAGGCCATGCTAGAGGGAAGACAGCCATCGAGTTCTTCGGTTGCAGCCCGCCCTTCTGGGTGTAGCATCTTTGAGAAGGCCCAGAACGGTAAGCATGTGCGGAAACGAATGTCTTGTTGAGTCTATCCGCACGATCGGTAATGACGCGACAGAAGGCGCATTTTCAGTGGTTAAATGGGAGGGATAAAGGCACAGGTATTAAAAGGCCAGGTGGAGCCTTACCTGTGATCTATTAATTACGTTGGAGGGCCTAGAAAAGGTAGTGTACGTCAGCAGGGGTTCGCTGAGTTCTGGTGTTAGACATCGAGCTCGGTAAAGGGTTTAGAAAAAGCGTTACAACATATATATTGAAGACCACGCAGAAATTATAGAGCGAAAAATGGTAGGTTGTGAAAAAGCAACCGTGCACGATGCGACAGAGAAATAGTTCGAGTCAATGGCAGCCTATTCCAAATCAAGTTGAAGAAATGGGCATGGGCAGGACATGAGTGCCAAGAGAAAATACCCGGCTGACCATAAGGATGATTTGGAATGTAAGGGAAAATAAGCAAATGGGAGCGACTAAATTCAGGTTGGTGGATGAGATGAAGTGTTCGGGGATCACATGGATGCAGCTAGAACAGACAGTGGAGTTATATGACTATTGCTTTCAAGTGCGTGTATTCAGACTGATGATGATGGTTATGATGAACCAACTAGCTCACGCGACAACGAAGACAGTGCTTCTAATTAACCCATTCTCTCTTTTAGGGTCTGTTCATTACATAAATGAGCACCAGGCTTCAATGTACATTTCACTTATAGAGTACCCAAATGCAGTGGCAAGATCTGCTCCGACCTAATCACCATGTATGTTATGTGCGCAGTTTTCTTTTAATTCCATTGCCTCGCACTACCTCTACACTGAGGGAATTTGCGGGACCATTCTTTGCGCAGAGCCAGATAACCTGCAACCAGAGTACTTGGAAGTCTTAGTACAAAGTATCCCACAAGCGTCAACGCATGAGGCTGGCAAAGCGGAGGCCGGAGCACACTTCTGTGCTTCCATCATCAAGGTAAGATTCATGAGTGACAGCAATACTGACTTCAGAACGTTTTCGTGTACCTTCAGCAATTATCAGAGAAGCTATTGATGTAGCTGCCACGAGCAATTATGAAAACGCTGCCTTTTTGACGTAGAATGCAAAAGCAGGTTTTAAACACAGCTTTGGAAGTTTCGCTTTGCGTTCCAACCAATTTTCAGCGCTTTTGGAATTGTAGTATTACTGCTCCAGGCACAAATTCGGGGGCCGTCGGTTCCATTCCGCTGACCTTGAAGTTGAGTCAAGGTCGAATTGGGACTTAGTCTGTTTTACGACAAGGCTTGCCCTGTGTTCTTTGGTAAGTTAAACTGGTAGACGACCCAGGAATCTCCGCTTGACCATCAGTAACGACCTCGACCTAGAAAAGTGACACTCTAAGATGAGCGATCACATGATATGCGAGATAGTGTCAGTTGAACAGGTGTATTTGTGAAACCAAGGCAATGAGAGCCATATCTCGCCAGGCTTGCTTTTACCACAAGTACTTTCTACCCGATGCATGTTCTGTTGGGGCAAAGTTGGATTTATTAGCTCTAAGAGTAGCGAGTTATATTGCAGTAGCTGAGCAGCGCTCTACGCAGGGCTAATTATACAGGAGCGCCAGCTATAACACTCCGACGTGCATTTGACAGACACTGCTATAGTTAGACATCGTCTGGAGTCTTGAATAGTTGAGGCGCTTTATACTCTAAATATGTACCAATTTATTGCACTTTATATAAATGCTAACATAAAGGGTTCTACTGAAGATGTAAACAACGTAGAGTGCTATGAAACAAACAAATGGATGTAACGTTAAGAGAAACGAAGCGTGCAGAGTGGGTCAAAGAAATAGCTCGTAACTCGTGTTCATTTATTCAAGCGCAAATGAGGAAGAAATGGGCGTAAAACAAAGTGACTATGCCGCCCTAACAACGTGACCATGCCGCCGTAGACGGAACCACCCAAGCAGGCACAGCCTCTTGTCATCATCCAGACCCGTGACTAACCTCAGCCTACAAGGACGGCCAGATGAAGACTCGGAAGACCGGATTGACGTTATCGAGCGACTGACATCATTCAACGCTTGGGATGACACAGAAAAGTTAGGGCAAGTGCATTTCTCACTTCACGAATCTGCGCGAGTGTGAGTGAAACTCCTGGAGCTTCTTTGCATGATTGAGACATGTTTAAGACGCGGATTTTGAAGGCGTTTTAAAGTGTTGTTCGAAAAGAAGGAGCGCTGTATCTCCTTCAATCCGGGATTAAACTCCCAAATGAGTCTATCCTTGCTTACGTTTAAGAGATGAAGCATCTCTTCCGCCGAGCCGATCTCAACATGATCAAGGAGAGTAACTTCCTGATGCGCGGTGTAAAAGGCCGACGTTTTGCCTTTCCTGTACACCAGTCGCCGAAGACTATGACGGCATTCTGTCAGAAAGCAGATGATATAAAGGTGACCTTCAAAACAAAGGACGCACCACTACAACTGGTGAATCCAAGTATTCTCTACAGGGCACTGTGGCGCCTTACTACAAGCGGAGATAGCTATGGGGAAGTTATCCGCGATTTCGTCCTCTAAGAATTGCGAAGACTTCTCCCATCGTCCCAAATGATCCCAATAGCGACTCTTACGAACGTCGAGCTTGAATAAGTCCAGCTGGCACTGGGCGTTCCCCAAGCCACTGCTGCAACTGCTTCGATGGAAGAACCCACCGCTGTGAATAACGCTGCTGTGTTAAGCAGTCCTGCGTTCCAGCTAGACCTTCTATGACCCCCACAACGTACTGAACGTCATTCCTTAGCCCCTGGTCACCAAGCCAGCGAACGATCCTCAAGCCCTAGGAAGTGCGACGCATGGAAGAACTGCGAACAACCGCTCGCTATGCTTCCACTGCCGTGTGGCAGGCCACCTTCTACCCACTGCCGGTACAGACGTGCCGGCCTGCGGCCGTTCGACATCGACACCCCAAGATGCCGTCCTGGCGAACAACCAGAAGAAATCGAGAACTTTTTGCTCAGGGCAGAGTGACCAAACCGTTGGTATCCCACCCAGTCGCCATACAGAGGCAGGTTTGTCACCGTGTCGCCGTTACGTCCAAAGAAGCTGAGGCGAGGTTCTTATATGGCGAACTAAAGAAGATCCTCCGTCACTGGCGACGTTGCAAGATTTACATCGCCTCTGCGCACGACGAAAGCATCCACGACGACACGACGAGACTTCAGGGTGACGCCCCGCGAAGTAACAACGCTGCGCCCCGGCCGCTACCTTAGTACCTGAAGAGATGAGATCTGACACCAATGCCCACGCGCAACGCAAGGACACGAACAAGTGACCTTGAAGTGTATATCGACGGCCGCAAGGTTACTGCCTTAGTGGGCTGACTATTCCGGACCAGAGCTGCCTATTCTTTCATCAATGGACTATTCGCCACCCAGGTCAAGAAAGTGACATCCACTTAGGCTGGCCCGCTAATCCGCATCGCTGATAGGAACCTTATTACGTCATCGGGTCGATGCGCGGCAAGGGTTGCAGTAAATGGATCCCTACAAGCTTCGGCGTCCTACAGCAATGCTCGCGTGGCATCATTTTAAGTCCAAGGCCTTCAAGGCCTCCTACAAATGACTAAGACCTACTGTTTCTAAGCCCTGCATGCACCTCCATCAGGCTAAAGCAGTGCTTTATAGATATGCATGCCGGCTTATATATGACGTAACTGGGCAGCTTACGAGCGTATGCTAATACATCCATCATAAAATATGAGCACAATAAAGAATTTCAGATTAAAAAGTTATCGAACCAGTTGTGCAGCAACAATGATCAGCAAGAACAGTCGTAGACGGGAGGCATTACAATATCGCGCCATGCCTTTTAAGGTGGAGGTGAAGTGTCGGGCGAGTTGTTAGGGTTGTTACCGTCAAGGTATGGCGGCGCGTAAACATGAAGGTCACAGGCCATCATCAGGCGGTGTCGTGACGCTGGGGCTATGTCGACCCGGCCTTCACTTGGTAGCGTGCAGAGACTCGGGGTTGAAGAAGGACTGAATCTTCGACGTTGGTGAAATATGTACAAGCAGGTTTAATGGCACTTTGAGAAAACTTATTTACAATATTTACATGAAAAAGAAGGGTGCATCAGCAAAATGGTAAGCGTTAAGAGTTCATAGCGAGAAGCGACTGGATGAGCCGTTTACCCAGGGCTCAGAGCGCTTTTTTCGGGCTCTGCACTGTCCTTAAAACCCCCTATGTCCAGCCCCCCCCCCCCCTCTGAAGATGCTGACCAATCAGTTCCAGGGCACGCCCCTCAGATATCGGCATCCAATCGAACACATCACTGCACTGATGGTCTGAGGCACTGACTGGTCCGGCATTAATTCGTTGGGCGTGATCACTTGTTGGCGGGAAAAGCTTGGGAACGGCGAGGAGAGGAGGTACATTTCTATTCTTCAGCAAAGAAACCACAGGCTGGTTCTGACAAGTGGGTTTCCTTCTCAGAAACCCAAGCGCACGTGCGCGCCACATAAGGATCCCAGCATTGTCCCTTTCCGACAATTGCAAATCTTCCCTGCATTCCTGGGAAATCACTTAATGGCCGTATGCGTCATGCTCCTTTCTTGTCCTGCACGTCAGCGGACATGTCACTCTGTCGTCTCCTTTGGATAGGAGGCATTCATCACTGGAGGATAGCACTTCTCGACTGGAAGGGTGAACAAAAGAAAGCACTTCCTGCTATTTCCCGCAGGGGGACGTTTCTTTGTGTTTTTCCAGACGTTCTCTTGACAGGGTCAATTTGGCATTTGCAGGGTGTCCACAAAGAAAAACAGGCTTACAAAACAGGATTCCTGGAAACAGGCTCACTTAGAGCCATTGGACCATCACCACATATCCACAGCACTTATCCATGCCCACAGGCGAACAATAGAGCGCGCAAATGCGGATGCACGGTCGTAACAGCCTCCTCCCCCGCCAGAAGAGTCTCGGAGGGCAGCAGTCGCAGCTGCTGCATGAAGAGACGACTTAATGGCCTGCACGTGAACGCTTGAAGCTCGCTGTTGCTTGTCGCGTTGTCTTGATTGTTGTAGGCCAAATTGCTCGAGCTGTCTGAAACTGAACCACGTGTCTAAACAAGCACTCGGCTCCCGTCTGAAGAGACCAGGTTAAAAGAAAACTGCCATTGTTGTTCGAGAAAAGCCCACTCTCAAGACGTTCAGGACCCACGTATGCCTCGAAAACCAAACGTGCCGCTTTACATAGTCACATATATTCAAGCGCACGAAAAAAAAAGAAAAAAAAGAACCTGAGTATCAATTTGGATACATGGCGAGGAACACCTCGGACCGCTTAGAAACAGCGGCTAAGCGCGTCCGCATTCCCATTTAATTCCCCCTTTTTGTATCTTATTTCAAAATTGTACTGCTGTAAAATCAAGCTCCACCTAAGAAGGCGACTGTTCTTCGATGTCGCAGTTTGCAGCCAAGCCAGGGGACAATGGTCCGTCTCTATGGTGAATTTGGCCCCTCCAAGATAGCACTGCAATTTTTGAATGGCCCATACAATGCAAGCGCACTCTTTCTCTGACGCGCACTAAGCCCTCTCTCTAGAACTCAGTTTTCTGCTCAGGTAGAGCACGGGGTGCTCATTACCGTCGTCATCTCTCTGGCAGAGAACAGCACCTAACCCTCGATCACTGGCATCACACTGGACCGTGAATTCTCGGGCATAGTCTGGAGCTCGCAATACCGGACGACTAATCAGCACAGCCTTCAGGTTTACGAAGGAGGCTTCCTTTTGTTCGTCCCAGACTACATTTGTCGGTTCTGTCTTGCGGAGAGCGTCGGTCAGAGGGCTAGCCAAAGCTGAATAGTTAGGGATGTAGTGATTGTAGTATCCCGTCAGACCCAGGAATGCTCGAATTTCCGTCTTCGTGCTCGGCCGCGGGTAGTCTGCTACCGCAGAAATCTTAATCTCGCTGGGTTTCCTGAAACCTTGACCTACATTGTGACCCAAGTAGTCCACGGTCGCCCTTGCCAGGCAACATTTCTCGGCCTTTACGGTTAGTCCAGCTTGACGCAGAAGGCTCAGTACAGCTCTTAGATGTACCATATGGTCCGCCCATGAGTCGGAAAAAACCGCAATGTCATCTAAATAAGGCACCGCGAATGTTTCACACCCCTTTAAAACCCTATCCATGAGTCGGGAAAACAAAATGGAGCATTTTTGAGCCCGAAACTCATCATTGTTGGCTGGTAGCTGCCCGTCGGAGTGACGAAAGCCGCGTATCTGCTGGCGCGTTCAGTGAGCGGTACTTGCCAGTATCCTCGAGTAAGGTCCAGCGTAGTCACATATGCCGCTCTACTGACCTGTTCTACTCTCTCCTCAATATTCGGAATAGGATACACTTGATCCCTGGTGAGAGAATTTAGCTTTCGGTAGTCTACCACAGGCCTAGGGTCTTTACCTGGAGCTTCTACTAAGATCATAGGCGAAGCATAATCGCTTTCCGAGGGTTTTATTACTCCTAATTCCAGCATGCGAGTTACTTCCCTATCCAGAATTTCTCTTTGCCTTGGAGAAAATCGGTAGCACCTTGATCGCACTGGCACGTCTGAAGTCAGCTCAATATCGTGCTCAGTCAAATCAGTCCTGCCTGGCCTGTCCACGAAACAGGCCTCAAACTCTGTTATTATTTCGCCCAGATCGGACAGCTGGGATTTCTTTAGTTCTCCTCTCTGCTCCGTCTTTCTGAGAAGCTCCTGAGCGTTGCTTCCTTTTCCGCTGAGACAAATCAAGTTGTCCCCCATCTCCTCGGGAAGGTTTAACGTTAGATTTACCACGGCTTCCCTCTGCACATAAGGCTTCATAAGATTGCAATGATAAATGCGCACTTCTTTACGCCTACCGGGAATTTTCACTGCGTAGTTAGTGTTAGAAAGCTTTGCAACGTCTTCAGCCGGTCCTTCCCACTGTACTTCGAGCTTATTCTGCCTTGAACTTCTCAGCAACATCACCTGGTCCCCGATACAAAACGTCCTTTGACGGGCTGACTTATCATAGTACACCTTGGAACGAGCCTGGGCTGACTTCATGCTGGCCTCAACGAGTTTCTTAGTGTTATGTAAGCGATTCAAGAGGTTCAGAATGAATTCTACTACTGTTGGGTCTTCTCCGTGCCCCTCCCAGGCTTCGCGCACCATTCGCAAAGGTGAGCGCAGTGACCTTCCGTACACCAACTCTGCTGGGCTAAATCCAGTGGATTCGTGCGGCACTGACCGCAAAGCGAAAAGCGCTGCAGGCAGGCAGGTATCCCATTCGCGCTTGTTTTCATAGCACAGTCCCCTCAGGACTCGTTTGAGTACAGAGTGCCATCTTTCTACGCTGTTGCTCTGCGGATGATGGATCGAGCTATGCACTACCTTAATGCCGCATCGCTCGAGAAATGAGGTGGTGAGGACACTCGTGAAAACGCTACCCTGATCACTTTGGACCTCGGAAGGGAATCCAACTCGTGCAAACACTGACAGCAGCGAATCCACTACACTCTCGGACGTCACCTCGCGCAGCGGAACAGCCTCTGGAAATTTTGTGGCTGGGCATAACATAGTGAGGATATAACGGTACCCTGACTCTGTCACAGGAAGTGGCCCAACTACATCTATTACTAACCGGTGAAACGGCTCGGTAATGATTGGTACTAACACCATCGGAGCTTTCCACTTATCTTGCGCCTTTCCAACCCGCTGGCACGTGTCGCATGACCGTACAAAATTTTCCGTGTCCTTAAAACATCCAGGCCAATAGTATTCTTGCAACAGCCTCTGCTTTGTTTTCCTTATTCCAAGGTGACATGACCACGAGCTGCCATGGGAAAGTCGCAGTAAGTCTCCGCGGTACTTTTCGGGAACGACTAATTGGTCCCGCTCTACTCCGCGCTTATCCTTGAATAAGCGATACAGCACTCCCTTTCTCATCTCAAAAGAAATGTTCTTTGCTGTCTTAGTGGCGCGGTGGCTCTCCCTTATCTCCTGTATCTTGGGATCATTGGCTTGCTCCATAGCTAAGTCCTCTCGGGTTCCACTCAAAAGTCTCGTGAGATTACTAGACACTGGCGGCAAGAGGTTACTCTCAAGAACGTCCTCATTCCGCGTCTCATCAAGCTCACTTTCAAGTTGACTTATCTGAGATGCCTCGCTCTCAAAGTTTTCTGACCCGCTATCTTCCGCATCGACCACTGTTTTAGCTGCCGTTTCCTCCGCTGTGGATTTTTCTGGAATGAGCAGTGTAGCTAGTTCTCGCGCCTTTGAACGTGTTAAGGCTTGCACAACTCTGTCTCCGAAAAGGATGCCCCTCTTTCGCAGTAGCATGTCCGATTTGTTGGAAAACAAATACGGATAGCACTTAGGAAGCTTTCCTGAAACGGCAGCCTCGGTTGTTAATTCGCCGAAAGGGCCCTCGATGACCACGTTCGCGATCGGCAAGCACACACTCTGTTCCTCAACTACCTGTCGGATCCATGCACACTGTCCTGTATAGTCGGAAGGCGACACATACGCCGGATGGACAACATCCATCGTTGCGGCCGAATCGCGCAGTACCTTGCAAGGCTTCCCGTTGACTACTAGGTCATGCAGGTAGGGTTCTAAAAGCTGCATATTTTCATCGCAGTCCCTGACATACGAGAAAGCAATCTTTTCTTTCCGGCAGTTGACGGCAATGTGACCCTGCTCATTACACCTAAAGCATGTGAGCGGCTTCCTAGCCTCAAGCTTATTCTTTGTGTTCTGCACGTTGGTCACTTCCCCACTTTTCTCACTGCCGTCCTTTCTAGGGAATTTGCCTGAAGAAACCTTCATTTCTTCGTTTCCAACTCTAGCAAAGTGCCTTTCCTGACGGTTTTTCACACTGAACTTGGGATTGCGGGGCCTATCCACTGCTGGGTTGCTGAATTGTCGGCGCGAAGCATACTCCTCAATAAGTTCGGCAGCTTCAGTTGCCGACTTAATTTCGCCTCGGTTCTGTAACCAATTTCTTTCTTTTTCTGGGAGGCAGTTATAAAACTGCTCCAAAAGAATTCGCTCGACTACAGCGTCCCTATCACTGTAGGAATCAGTGCTCTTTAGCCACTCGCCCAAATTAACTCTTAAATTGTACAGGAATTCAGGGTAACTCTCGTCCCTGGACTTAGTAGCGTTCCGAAAACGTTGTCTGAACGCCTCGGCGCTAAGCCTATACTTTCTCAGAAGGCAAGCTTTGACCTTCTCGTAGTTGTCCGCGTCCTCCTTACTTAGCCGCGCGACAACCTCCGCTGCCTCGCAGGGCAGAACCGTCAATAATCTCTGAGACCAAGTGTCTCGCTGGAAGGACAGTTTTTCGCAGGTTCGCTCAAAGTTAGCCAGATACAGACCGATATCCCCTGATATCACATATGGCTGCATGTACTTTGACATCTTGAAATCTGCCTCCTTGTTGAGACGAGGTACCGCTAGCTGGGGACAATCGCCCGACCTCTTGCTCAACTCTAGTTCTAATTTCCGGAGCTCAATTTCTTGGTCCAGCTTTTTTGCTTCTCTTTCAAGCTTCTCACGTTCGTGCTCCCTTTCCTCTTTTTCCCTCTCAAGTTCACGCTCACGCCTCTTTTCCTCTTTTTCCCGCTCTTTCCGCTGTCTGAGCTGCTCCTCCTTTTTTTGGGCGATGAGGTTCCATGCTTCACTGAGCTCCTCATCATCGGCTCCCAAATCTGTGATTGCCTTTATAATCAAGGGTTTTCGTGCCAAACCACTTGTATCAATTCCCAATTCCTCACACAATAGCAACAGGTCCGGTTTCTGCAGCTTTTGTAGGTCCATGATCGCTCCGAGTGTCGGCTACTTCCAAAACAACAGTGCAAACTACCAAACCGAAAGGCGTTTCAACACTTTTTACCAGTTCTAAAATCTAACCCTGTTCTAGAACCTGGTCCACATCAGAAGAAAAGCCAAGCACTCACCCACACATGCGATCGATGTTCCGAGCTGCTCTCTTGTTGGCCGATTGCTGCTCCTGCTTGTTGCTTGAGATGCCACCTCCGATCACCAGATGTTGTGGCTTGTAGATTCTGATCCACCTCGAATCACCAGATGTTGTAGCTTGTAGATCCAGATCCCACCTCCAATCACCAGATGTTGTGGCTTGTAGATTCAGATCCCACCGCTGGTCACCAGTTGTCGTGACGCTGGGGGCTATGTCGACCCGGCCTTCACTTGGTAGCGTGCAGAGACTCGGGGTTGAAGAAGGACTGAATCTTCGACGTTGGTGAAATATGTACAAGCAGGTTTAATGGCACTTTGAGAAAACTTATTTACAATATTTACATGAAAAAGAAGGGTGCATCAGCAAAATGGTAAGCGTTAAGAGTTCATAGCGAGAAGCGACTGGATGAGCCGTTTACCCAGGGCTCAGAGCGCTTTTTTCGGGCTCTGCACTGTCCTTAAAATCCCCTATGTCCAGCCCCCCCCCCCTCTGAAGATGCTGACCAATCAGTTCCAGGGCACGCCCCTCAGATATCGGCATCCAATCGAACACATCACTGCACTGATGGTCTGAGGCACTGACTGGTCCGGCATTAATTCGTTGGGCGTGATCACTTGTTGGCGGGAAAAGCTTGGGAACGGCGAGGAGAGGAGGTACATTTCTATTCTTCAGCAGAGAAACCACAGGCTGGTTCTGACAAGTGGGTTTCCTTCTCAGAAACCCAAGCGCACGTGCGCGCCACATAAGGATCCCAGCATTGTCCCTTTCCGACAATTGCAAATCTTCCCTGCATTCCTGGGAAATCACTTAATGGCCGTATGCGTCATGCTCCTTTCTTGTCCTGCACGTCAGCGGACATGTCACTCTGTCGTCTCCTTTGGATAGGAGGCATTCATCACTGGAGGATAGCACTTCTCGACTGGAAGGGTGAACAAAAGAAAGAAAGCACTTCCTGCTATTTCCCGCAGGGGGACGTTTCTTTGTGTTTTTCCAGACGTTCTCTTGACAGGGTCAATTTGGCATTTGCAGGGTGTCCACAAAGCAAAACAGGCTTACAAAACAGGATTCCTGGAAACAGGCTCACTTAGAGCCATTGGACCATCACCACATATCCACAGCACTTATCCATGCCCACAGGCGAACAATAGAGCGCGCAAATGCGGATGCACGGTCGTAACAGCGGCGACTACCAGCTGCTCAAGACGAGCAAAAGCATGAAGGCCAATAGACTGAGCGCTGATAAAATAGCCACTCAAACGTTCTGCGCTGCTTCCTCTTTCTTCGCCATGATGGAACATATTACTAGTGCTTACATTCTGTTCGTGATCCATGTGTGTTTTTACATTCCGTCTTCCCTTGACATGTGCAAGAAAATTCAAAACATCGTATAGATATAAATTGGTAAAAACGAAACACAAACTGGAGTTCAACTTATTTGTGATCGCGTTCATGTTCATGCTATCTGTTATCCGCGTATGTTGGATATTAATATTACATGTTGACGCTTACTGTGGCCTTATGTGAGAACAGCGCGCGAGGTGCATTTTTTACCTACAACGTGGATGAGAGATAGCCTACGGTGTAGTAGAACATCCGCTGAGGCACCTAATTTCGGATAATTGGTCTTAAAGCGCCAAAAGCATGGCAATGGGGTGTCATCTGACGTTATTAAAAGTAAGTAGCTAAACTTGGCCATGCAGTGTTCAATTTTGTTTTTAAAGTGACATCGCTAATGCCTCGTTCTTCAAAGCATAGCGCTGTTAGCGTTGTGAGCAAAAAATGACCATTCCGCTGGCAGGTGCCAGTTGACCGGTGATAATGACTGGACACTAATAGAGGCTTTACAGAAGTTAGCGCCATCTAGTGAAAGAAACAGAAACTGTGCGCGGCGGCCATGTTTTGCTCAGTCCGCCCGTGCCTCCCATCGAGTACGCTGTCAACGTGCGCCTTTGAAGAACCCGTGCATGCACCGAAAGGTACATTGGAATGCTCACAAGCGATTGTTTCATTTTTTAACATCACAGCAGTCGCTGTTAGCTCCAAACTCTATTCGGAATGATGCCAGCATGTTGTTGCGTGCCCTTCTGCAGCCAGCGCACCGTCATAGACGCGCACGGAATCAAGGTATACGCGTGTATGCGACCGTTCGTTTGCAGTCCTAATCGGCTTTACAAGGGTCACTTGCATCATGTAAAGCATTACTGCACGTCCCTCTGACTGGGAGCTAGCTCACAGAATGTGTTATCACCTAAAACAGCAAGGTTAATTATTTTGCGCGCTATGGAGCCTTGTCAACTTGAAGAATAAACTTATACTGCGATGGAGGACACGGGAGAAGGAGCAATGCATGTGCAACGAATGCTATTGTGCAAATACGTTCTTTAAAACATTTTGTACGTAGGTTACATTTACCATTGTGTATTTAATTTAAGATACGGGCATGATTACCGAAACTACTTTTTACAGTCGTACGAAATGGTAGTGCTTGGTGCAGAGAGCAATAAGGTTGTCTTGTGCGCCCGAGGTGCGTGTTTCACGCTGCAAAAGCAAGCGGCTGCCAAACCCACGGCGTCTAGAAAAGCAGGAAAAGATGACATCCCACTAGTGTGTTGTAACATGCTCACGTACAGCCCGTTTCGACCGGTCCACGTCCAGAGCGCGCAGCTCAGGTTTTATACCTGCCAGCGCGGCCGATAAAATAACGAAGCGTGCGCTCCACTTTTGTGTTTTTTCGAGTCACCCGATGGTTCGCTAACTCACAGGTACCTGTAATTTACTGGAATTTTTAAATATTTCCCTCTGTCAGAAAGTAAACATTTGAAGCCGTAATCTCATATGAAAGTGCTGACATTGGAATCTTCGAGGAACTCGGGGGAGGAAGAACTTGGCTGAAACGAAAAGAAATTTGAAAAGTCAACTCACATTACTGCGAAGTGTTTGTGCTTTGTGCAACTGGCTGTGTTCATAAAATCAGATTTATATTATATCATATCGTTATAGAAAAATTAGGGGGTCACTTAAGCTCCGCCGTTAAAGGTATAACGCGATAGTGTTTCTCTCTCATACAGACAGACGCACGATGTTTTCTTTCTTCACGTGTTATATTTTAGCTCTTTTATTTATTTAAATATTTTATTTACCAAATACTGCAGGCCCTAACTGGGCCCTAGCAGGAGAGGCGAAAAAAAATACAATGCAGTGAAATATGAATTCATCAAAAGTAACATACTACACACAAGTGTAGTATGTTATATGTTGTTATGTATGTTATATTTCTATGTTATGTATGTTATGTTATATTTCTATCATTTCTTTATTGCTTTTATTTTTTTTTCTGACGTTTTATATTTTTATACACCAATACGCATGCGTCAGCAACAATCGGCTTTCCATTCTGAGCAATTTGACACTTTTGAACACATTCTTCAATTATTTCAATTAATCAATTACACATTCTAAATTTTCTTCCTTAGCATCACCAAGCACTGGTTTTTCATTTTGACACCTTTAACCCCTTACTTTCCAATTTTTCCTTTTTTTTCGTTTCTTTATTTCATCATTTGATCAATTAATTACAAAAATTTTATTAACTCGTCATCGCCTATCGCACACCAATCAATATTCGATCACTGGAAGCACAAATTACCATGGCACTTTTTTTTTTTACGCAGCCCCCGATTATTTCCGAGACTAATGCCAACTACTGCGTCGACGGCATGGGAAGGAAAGTGCTAAGCGACAGTCCAACTTACGTCAAATTACGCATGATCCTTTTATCATAAAATAAAATGCATCCTCGCCCATTTCACCAAGCAAACAAACTCGCGATGATCTCTCATAGGCATTTAAGTAAACAGCAAAGGCGCACACGCAAAAAAAAATCCACATTACAGAACTCTGAATACTGTACCTGGATAGCGATGACGCTGCGGATTGCCGAGGGGGGGGGGGGCAATGCACGACTCGTAGAGCAATTTGTAACGGCGCTCGGCAGCGCAGCCAGTGGGCCCCGTTACGTCTCGGCTGTCAAAATACGCTTCTAGGCGTATTTTGAAACAGAAACCGCCAGGGACCGAACAGAGGTTCAAGCACAGCACACAAGGTTAAAACGTGAAAAGCGCGAACAGAACGGCGAGCGCTGACGGACGGACACGAAGCGACCGGATGGAGCGAACAAAATATGGCGGCCAGCGCGAAATCAGGGTGCCGCTCACGGTTGCCAGACGTACTTCTGTAAACCCTCTATTGGGCACTTGTTACGCGACGCCACGTGGTCACCCGACTGTCAACGCGGGTAGATACTTTGAGGTATGGAGGTGAGACGGGAATCTAACCTGAACCATTGAAACGTCTAGCTCATTTTGTTTAGTTTCCTCGTTGACTAGAGGAACAGGCGGGACAAGAATTCATAGCCAATGAAGGGTATATGTGGCCATCAAATGGCCTTCTGCATTAAAAGACTGGCTTTTCGTACACCAGACAAACCACCAGAGAAGAACTGTGAATTCGCATGTGAAACTTTCCATGTGATCAGACGCATAATTTTGTTTTGAATACGGAACATATCGACAGCATATGCAGCATGTAGAGGGAACATGGACTATATGAGCTATGGATATTGAAGTATGCCAATTCCGTATGGCCATATATGTGTTATATGAAAACTGTGTGAAAACGATATAGAAGTCATTTAAAGGAGAGCATATTCCCACAGTTATAAAACTTTTCAACATGCTTCTATGCTCTGTTCATTGATGCAGAAGGTGAAAAGCGACGCTTTCGAGGAATGCCTCCTCGTAACGTGCCGAGAATGGTTCGACAGGCGGGAGGTCTAGATGCCTAGGCATGCAGGGACACAGGATTGTCGAACCACGATGGCTAGCTACCAGTGGACTTCGTATGTCCGCTTCGTGGCTGAAATTGTGGCGACCTCAACCGGGAGGAGGGATGGCTGCATGAAGCACCCGGGCAGGGCTTTCTGCATGGCGGCGCTGCTTTGCAACAGCTGCCAGGTCATGTTACAATCTCCTGGCCAGGACGAAGCCGGAGAGGTCTGTATCCGCACGTCTTTCTTAAAGCACTGGAGGTAGCTTTCACGCCATTGCCGAAGTCTGGCGCAGGCTTCGGCAATGGCGTGAAAGCTACCTCCAGTGCTTTAAATCCTTCGCGCCAGCGTTTCGAAGTACGACCACAAACGCATTGTGCAACCTCCAAGTTTTTGGGCACCTCCTGACTGTGTGCCATCTATGGGGTATCGTAAAATACTGTCGAGCACATCTTGACGGTTAGAGTTCGAGCCTGGGTTCAAGAACTAACATCCCTCTAAGTTCACAGCTGAAACCTTTAGTTGTAGTAGGACTATATTTATTATGAGAGCATTGCTTAACTTCCGCGCTCTTTCTCGTCTCTTCTCCCCTAGAATAGGCTGAGCTTTGTTTTGACATTCTGTTTAGCTCCGCAGCCTAAGGCTGCAATGGAATAAAAGAGCATGACGAACGGTGAACTCAAACGCACACCGTAGGTGGTAGCGGCCAGGATATAATTATTTTGATACAAACATGGCAATTAAGGAAATGTGAAGCCTTATCAGTACGTGTTTTCAAAAAAAGGACATCAATGTTTTTCAATATTTCTTTTTTGTGGCGAGGGCTATACTGCGTCAGCCACTTCACGTCTTCGCCGTGATCGCACTTTCTTCGTGGTCGCACCTTGGCCGTTGTCCCACTGACATTGATCCGTTGCCTAGCAACTGCTAGAAGAAGAGGTCGTGGGAGGCGGTAGCTGGCAGTTGACATGGCCGAGCACTAACCGGACGTAGGGCTTTCTGACATCCCTTATGGCAGGAACTACTAACTCGGGCCTCTCCTTTCATATGAGATGGTGATATCACAATCAGCCTGGCAAACCCTTTACATTCACGTTATCCCTAGGCCACGCAGGCTCGTTCATACATCTCAGTTAAAGCGGGGCCTTATATGCTGGCTAGTAGCTAATTTAGTTTATTTTAATGGTCAAAACTTGAGTGCTCAAATTCCCCCTAAGGATAAATAAAACTGAAACCATAGAGTAAACTGCAATGTGCAAAAGCCATGTATTTATTTTCAAGCCGAACCTTAGCGTAGCCATGCCGATATTTTTCGTGTAATTTTAACCACCAGCTAAACCACAGGTAATTTTTCTTCTTGTTAGAAATCTTTTGCCCACCGTCCGCTTTTATTCAGTATTAAGGAGATTGCCTCACTTACAAATTCAGCACGATCGAAGCATCCCTTGCATCGCATCCTTCCTTGGAGGATCTGCACTCGTTGCTTGACCGTAGACCATTTCCGTTTTCTATAAAATGGCAAAACACAGATTTTGTTACATTGTTTTAATATTACTTATATCTTCAAAAGCCCACCGCTGAGTGTGAAAGCAAATAGACGCTATCAGTGTTTATCTGCTCCTCGCTTCGTCAATGCCGCCCATTATTCACCGTTCATAGGATACATCGCATAGTCTTCGGGGCAGGTTGGCGGAGCTTACGATTCTACCATCTGCCAAAGCCTCGCGGTTGTCATTCTGTTCTTCACTTAAGGCATGCATTCCTTTTTCGCAAATTCATTTTTGTGTTTTAAATCGTTTGAGGTCACTGTTATGTAAGCACTCGATATTTGCGTCGATTACCAAGTCATGCAAACTGCAGTGTAAATCTAGCATACAACAGTGTTCTAGCTTTTTGCAATACAGGCAGTGTCCCTCAGTAGTGTTAAAAACATTTGTTTCGATGAAAAACATTTAGGGAATATGGGGCGGAGGCGTGTTATGGTTGGCTTCCTGGTCCAGTTGGACTTCAACGCCAGGCGCTCTGGCCCGGGTCATTAACCTGAGCTGGGCGTTCAGGCCGGAGTCGAATCAGGACTTTCTACTTCTGCTCTAGACTAAGGCAATGAATATTTAATAAGCTCATTTCGCCCTTTATTACCAAACAACGTCGTATTTTGTGACGTAGGCCCTATTCTTCACGCACTATTTCGTGTATCTCCCTAGTCGGTCACATTTATTACATCACTTTGCTTGAATATGTTTCTGTTTATATCCGCTGAAGGCTGAGGCGCACTCTCTGTGTGTCTGTCCGCCGAGCCGCCTACTTCTCAAGCTCTCTTTAAAACACATTCATTGTCTCCCTGTAGGATTTTATTGCCTCCCTGTAGGATTCCATCTTGATAATGGGTAGTCATTTTCTCATTGTAGGCCCGCTGGTAATTTGTATTTGCTGTGTGGACAACAGCTTGGCATAGCTAAATGTAGCGCCGCATGTGACAATGCATTGAGGTGTAAGATTAGCTTTATAACAGTCCCTGCCTTCATAGAGAGTGAAACGTACCCTCTTTGCCAAAAGTAACCAGGCTGCTCCGAAGGCTGGCGGAGCAGGCACACGGCCATGTGGCGGCGTTGCGCTCGCTGTGGCTTATCCGTGCTCGTCAGCTCCGAGGGCACAACAGCTGACGTAACTTCGCACCCTGACTCTCGCCCCTTGAATGATAAAAACTAGGCGCGTATGATGTGCGGGTTGCGGTTTCACGCGTGCGAAGCCTGGTTGTGCCCAGCGAGGGCGCTCAGTATAGCGACGGGGCTATTCGCTCTTCTCGGCAACTGCGGAAAACAGAAATGCAGGTGATAGTAGACTGGGTGAGCTCTTGTTCGTTTGTATGACGAATATGTGCTACGTTTACCAGACAGTGTCGCCCTGAAATAAGTGTTCCGGGAACGAGAAAGGAATCATGCATATAATATGGCTAAGCGCGAGGAAGGTTTCATTTTAGTTCCTTGCTTAAACCAAAACTTACCTACAAGCAAATGCAAAAATTTGTTAGAATCAATCATTGCACTTATTTTTGAACAGCCTCCTCAAGGGGCTAATACAATTTTGAAAGCTTAAAAGAGAGATAAGGTGGCTTGAAAGGGTTCACAACCTTTCCCATATCTTTGTACCGGAGTTACGACCGGTAATGTGGCACTACGCAAGGCACCTTGGAGAAAGCATATTTAAATTTCGACGTGCGTTATCATTCTTTAATGCACAGGCGCATCACACACGCAGGAAAGCGCAATACTGGTGGTGCGTTTCAGCAGCGGATCACAGAACACAAGCACATATAATTATTTAGCGAGAAACGCAACATATCTGCTTCAGGGAAGTTGCCGAGAAGAGCGAATAGCCCCGTCGCCATACTGAGTGCCCTCGCTGGGCACAACTAAGCTTCGCACACATCAAACCGCAGGCGGCACATCATACGCATCTAGTTTTTATTATACAACGGGCGAGAGTGAGGGTGTGAAGTTACGTCAGCTATTGTAACCTCGGAGCTGACGAGCACCGATAAGCCACAGCGAGCGCCGCCACACGGCCGCGCGCTTGCCTTCGGAGCAGCCTGGTTACTTTTGGCAAAGTGAGATGGGCTGCCTGAAGCATTTAGGCGCAGGCTCGAAAGAGTGTCGCTTGTCTTTTCACATGAAACTCTCTTCTACCCGCAGATGAATTGTCTCGAGCGCGTGCTAAAAGCAGCGGGGCGGATCGCTGACCGAGTCGCCCCTCGACGCATGGGTGCCCCAATGGCATGCTTACGGGCTGCCTTCCTCGACCGGCGGTCGCCCCGGAACGTGCGGCTCATGCTGTTCGAACTTCTCGAGCTTCGTGCTTCGGCTTGGAAGTTTAACTCATCTCAGAAGCAGTACTACGCGGTGCGACGCAGCGAGTCGCCAAAGTGACTGTTTTTTGTCATTTCCATGTTTGTTTCTTTATGTGTTGGTTATTTTGTTTGCTCGCCCATTTTTTTTTCTTTTTCTTTCTTAGTTGCTCATCTCCGTAAATCCCCATGCCTGAGCATTGAGCCCCGCCAACAATACCAAGCAACATGGAGATTGTGGGCTGCCAGGTTCCTGTTATTCTTTCCATGCAGCAGATGTTTAGTGCTCGTTGTTTGTCACCGGTCAGTAAATTATCAAAAATGTCTAGTGTGCCTATTTCGCTCAACGCCCTCTGTGGAGAACAGCCGTAACAGTAAATTCGTAGGTTCTACAGTTTCAAAGAACTGTTCAGACTCCTTCAACGTAGTTATTCTATGAATGATCCGCACTGCAATACTAAGAGGAGTGCATTTGCAAATATGCTCAACTATAAAAGTTGTGATTTTCGGTAGTGTTGATACGGCGATGGACTACATTACCTTAACATAAAATCTACTTTATTTTAACGAAAAACTTGTGCAGTACTTTACACATTATTAAGTTTGGTCTTTTTACAGTGGAACTAAGCGCCTAAGCCAAAAGACCTCCACTTTCAGCTACCTTGTAGGCCTTCTGGTACGCTTATAAAATTATCCCAAAGCAAGAATTGGGACGCATATTTTCAAACACCCGCTGTAGACTTCATATCGGTCGCCGAAAAGTGGGACGTGCTGCCATCGGCTTCGTCATCTGCACATGATTCCGCAGCGATTTCTGTCGAATTCTACCGAACGTCTTACACCAGCAGTTTATTACCGGTGGGCTCAACTGAAACCTGTGTGATCTCAGTGCACGTTAAAGATCCCCAGCAGTTCGATATTACTCCGAAGACCTCCACTATGGCACGCATTTCTTTCTCTCTCTGCTTTAACTCCCAGCCTCCTCCCTTTACTTACGGCGCGGGTAAGGTGTCCACAGAACAAGGGTTCGAACCCGACCTCGGTGGCTGCGTTTCGATGGAAGAGAAACGAAGAGGCGTCCGTGTGCCGTGCGATGTCAGCGCACGTTAAAGATCCCCAGGTGGTCGAAATTACTCCGTAGCCCTCCACTACGGCTCCTCTTTCACTCTTTCCAATTTCACTCCCACCTTCCTCCCTTCCCTTACGGCGCGGTTTCGGTGTCCACAGAAAATAAGTGAGTCAGTTACCACGCCTTTCCCTTCCTAAAAATAAATAAATCAGTCCACATAACAAGTGTGACAGATACTGGACATTTCCTTTCCTGTAAACAAATTATTATTAATAATATTGGGACATTATTAAAATTATTAAAGGTCTTTTTAAAACAACAAGAATTATAAGGTTCCTAGCATGGCTTGAGCCTAGTGATGGACTGAAAACTGCAGCGATAGCATTTTGCACCCACTTTTCAACCCGCGGTTTTTGCATTATTTTTACTAAAATTAGATTTTGAGGAAAGGAGGGTGTCTAGTACATTTGTGTGGGCTCAACGAACTTACGGACGCCTACACCTAACCGGATCAGGATAATATTAACAACGATAATAATTGGTTCGCAGGAAAGAAAAGGCGCAGTATCTGTTACACGTTTCTGTAGATATCTGTACAGCGCAGTAAGGAAAGGAAAGTGGCAGAGAAAGCAGATAGGGGTTCAGTATTGGAGGGCACCGGAGTAATCTCGACTGCCTGGAGATCTTCAACGTGCACTGATATAGCACAGCACACGGACGTAACGCAGCCGCCTGTGGTCGGGATCGAACCCGCGTACTCCGGCAGAGTAGTCAGCCGTCTCACAACTAAACCACATGGGCGGAACGCCGCTGAAGATCATGTTTAAAAAAAAAAAACTAGCTGGAGTTTAGATTTGGTTAAGCCTGGTAGGTTTGCAAAAGAAATGCGGCGACCTGGCGCAATCATTCTTTCTCCTTGCCTATAACGTCTGTCTAACGAGGTTGCTGTTGCTGTAGGAAGAAAGAAAGAAAAAAAAATGTGGAGGACGCTTAAGCTTCGCCTTCAAGATTATTGCACCTCGTTCGCACCGCCCAGCGCTACCGGCACTGGTAGACGGCGCCGCTTCCATCACACCCGTCTCAAGAGCGAGCGCGCAAGGCCCTGCAATACAACACCCGTCGACCTGCCAAGGAGTGTAAGACAATTCGCTACTGAGCAGCAATCACTGATGAGGCGCCCCGCGTCGGACTTTGCACTCACGAATCACGCGGTGAGCGCCGAGCAACGCAGCGTTCGGCGCGGCAACAAAACGTGCGCCTGAGCAAGCGGAACGAACCAAAGAACTTGGGTGTCTCGGAGGGAGAAAGCCGGGCAGACGCGCCATGAAGGCGGACGCGATCATGGGGCTTACGCCTTGATGGGATCGTCCTCTATCTTGCTTGGGAGCACCACGCAGAATCATGATTCCTCGGAAGCAGCTCGGCACACATCGCAGGGGAAGCTTTCCCAGCAGAAGCCTACGGCGCAGCGATCACGTCAGAGGCGTCCGGCATCAGACGCTGCACCTAGCAATCGCGCTGTGAGCGGAAAGAGGAGCCGCGTCGCCTAAACACCACTGTTCGATTGACGCACGCTGGATGTTGGAAGGGGAGAGAGCGAGAAAACTTATTTAACGCGAGGGTATTGGGCATCCTCGCACAGGTACCCGCGCGGCCCGAAGGGGAGAAGCGGTTGAGCGAAGATAGTGATCTAAAGAAAGGAGACGCTTGATTCTACAACCCGTGAGGGTGCACGGCGAAACGTCAGGGGCGAGTGGCGCGCCACGTGTCGGGGCAGCGCCGCACATTGCGAGGAGGGTTTCTTCTGTGTTTTCCGCAAGATGGTTCTGCATGTGCGCAGAGCGCAGAAGAAATGTAGCGGAAACGTACTTCGCTACTCGTGTAACTGCGACTTCTGTAAGTAACATGCTCATAATTACCGATATACACCGCAGTGTAACGTTCTACGGCACATTTCTACGGCAACACCACATTCACTAGAAGCGCTTTTGTACCGTTTTCAAGCTTCGAACGCGTTGCTGAGTGGTAGCGTCTCCGTCTCACTCTCCGGAGACCCTGGTTCGATTCCCACCCAGCCCATCTTGGAAGTTGCTTTATATTTATGAAGTGCATGCCGGCATTTATCGCTCACGGCCAAGGCCGCCGACGCCGACGACACCGGCTTTTCTGCGACACGAGCTCCTTAACGCTGTCGCGTTAATACACGGGCCTGCTACTGGCTGTGTAGGTGAGCCGCCTCCGCTCTGATTGATTTATAGGAAGGGAAAGGCGCGGAAACTGTCTCACTTGTTTTCTGTGGACACCTCAACCCCGCCGTAAGAGAAGGGAGGAAGGCGGGAGTGAAAAAGGAAAGTGAGAAAGAGGAGCCGTAGTGGAGGACTACGGAGTAATTTCGACCTCATAGGGATCTTCATCATCATCATCAGCCTGATTATACCCACTGCAGGGCGAAGGCCTCTCCCATATTTCTCCACTTAACCCGGTTCTGTGCTAGCTGCATCCACTTGACCCCTGCGAACTTCTTAATCTCATCCGCCCACATAACTTTCTGCCGCCCCCTGCTACGCTTTCCTTCCCTTGGAATCCAGTTCGTTACCCTCAGAGACCATCGGTTATCCTCTCTTCGCACTACATGTCCTGCCCATGTCCATTTCTTCTTCTTAATTTCCACTAGAATGTCGGTAACTTGAGTTATTTCTCTGACCCACTCTGCACGCTTTCTATCTCTTAATGTTACCCCTACCATTTTTCTTTCCATATCCCTCTGGGTTGTTCTCAACTTAAGTAGAACTCTCTTAGTTAGCCTCCACGTTTCAGCCCCATAGGTGAGTACAGGCAAGATGCAACTGTTGTATACTTTCCTCTTGAGCGATACAGGTAAGCTGCTAGTCATAACCTGCGAGTGCTTGCCAAATGCGCTCCATCCCAATCTTATTCTTCTTGTTATTTCCTTTTCATGGTCAGGATCAGCGGTTACTACCTGTCCTAAGTAGACATATTCGCCTACTACTTCCAGTATTTCGCTACCTAATGTAAACTGCTGTTCTTTCCCGAGGCTGTTGAACATAACCTTAGTCTTCTGCATATTGATTTTCAAGCCTACCTTTCTACTTTTTCTGTCTAGGTCATCAATCATTATTTGCAGTTGATCCCCCGAGTTGCTTCGCAAGGCAATGTCATCAGCAAATCGCAGATTACTAAGGTATTCTCCATCTACCCTTATCCCTAACTGCTCCCATTCCAAGTCTCTGAATACTTCCTCTAAACAAGCTGTGAATAGTACTGGGGAGATTGTATCTCCTTGCCTAACACCTTTCTTTATGGAAATTTTGTTACGTTCTTTATGCAGAACTATGGTTGCTGTGCAGCCACTATATATATCTTCCAGCACTTTCACGTACGGCTCGTCTACCCCTGATTTCGCAATGCCTGTATCACCGCCGAGGTTTCAACTGAGTCAAATTCTTTTTCGTAATCAATGAATGCTATGTATAAGGGCTGGTTATATTCCGAGCATTTTTATATCACCTGATTGATGGTATGGATTGATCGATAGTAGAGTATCGTTTCCGAAACCCTGCTTGATCCTTTGCTTGATTGCAGTCTAAGGTTGTCCTGATTCTATTAGCGATTACCTTAGTAAATACCTTATACGTAACAGACAGTAAGCTGATTGGTCTGTAATTTTTAAGGTCCTTTGAGTCCCCTTTCTTGTGAATCAGGATAATGTTTGCATTCTTCCATGGTTCCGGCACCGTCGATGACACCAGGCACTGCGTATACAGGGTGGCCAGTTTTTCTAGCACGATATCCCCCCCGTCCTTCAGCAAATCTGTAGTTATCTGATCCTCTCCAGCTGATTTCCCCCTTTTCATAGTTTCTAGTGCTTTCTTGACCTCGTCCTTCGTCACTGGTGGAACGCCTGACTGTTTTTCCCTACCGCCAATCTCATTACGGTCCTGGCTACTTTGGCTACTGTAAAGATCTGTATAGAACTCCTCGGCTACTTTGACTATCTTGTCCATATTAGTGATGACGTTGCCCGCCTTGTCCCTTATCGCATACATCTGGTTTTTACCTATGCCCAATTTCTTCTTTAGCGCTTTAAGGCTTCCCCCGTTCTTTACAGCATGCTCAATTTTCTCCATGTTATACTTCCTTATATCGGCCACCTTGCGCTTATTGATTGGCTTTGATATCTCGGCCAATTCAATCTGGTCTGTTGTATTGGAAGCTTTCATACTCTGGCGTTTCTTAATCAAATCTTTCGTCTCCTTAGACAGCTTACCGGTGTCCTCTCTAACTATCCTACCGCCTACTTCTACCGCGCACTCAGTAATGATATCTCTGAAATTATTGTTCCTTGCCTCTAGGGTAATGTCGCCATCCTCAGTTAGAGCTGAATACCTATTCTGTAGCGAGATCCTGAACTCTTCTGCCCTCCCCCTCACCGCTAATTCGTTGATGGACTTCTTTATTACTAATCTGTTGCGTTCCTTCAGATTTGGGCTAATTCGGGACCTCAACATCCTGTGGTCACTGCATCGCACTTTCCCGATTACCTCTACATCCTGCACAATGGCGGGGGTGAACACATTATGAAGTCGATTTCATTTTTAGTCTCTCCGTTAGGACATTTCCATGTCCATTTCCGGTTCTTCCGTTTGCTGAAGAAGGTATTCATGATTCTTAAGTTATTGCGCTCTGAAAACTCAACTAGTAACTGCCCCCTGCTATTCCTAAAATCAATGCCATAGTCACCTACTGCCTTGTCTCCTGCCTGTTTTTTCCCTACCTTGGCACTGAAGGCCCCCATTAGTACAGTATACTGCGTTTTTACTTTTCGCATTGCCGATTCTACATCTTCATAGAAGCTTTCAACTGCCTGGTCATCATAACTACATGTAGGTCCATAGGCCTGTACCACCTTCAGTTTATACCGCTTATTAAGCCTAATTACGATGCCTGCCACCCTCTCATTAATACTATAGAATTCATCGATATTACCCGCTTTATACTTATTGACAAGGAAACCTACTCCTAGTTCTCGCCTCACCGGTAAACCTCGACAACACTGTACATGCCCATCCTTCAGTACAGCATGCATATGCATCATTCGGCCTCCTAACCTCACTAAGCCCTATGACATCCCATTTCATACCTTCTAGTTCCTGCAAGAGCACTGCGAAACTAGCTTCACTAGCTAGGGTTCTAGCATTAAACGTTGCCAGGATGAGTTTCCAATGGCGGCCTGTCCAGCGGAGCCAGGCTTTCTTAGCACCCCCTGCTGCGTCACAGGTCTGACCGCCGCCGTGGTCAGTTGTTCCGCAGCCGCTGGTGACTGAGGGCCGGGGTTTTGTGGAGCTTATCATGAGAGGTTGCGGCCAATTACTGCACCAAGGTGGCCAACTCCTGTTCTGGTGAGGGAGTGCGTTGCCGGAGGTGTTCACCGGCATCAGGTCGCACCCCAAGCCGGTTTATCCAATTCTATCGACACGCGGACTTTTTTTTTTGATCCGGTGGAGAATTGCGCGGCACCGGGATTTGAGCCCCGGTACTCTTGCATGCGAGGCGGATGTTCTACCACTACGCCACCGCTGCACCCCTAGGCGCCCGTGTGCTGTGCGGTGTCAATGCACGTTCAAGAACTCCATGGGACCGAATTTCCAGAGCCCTCCACTACGGCATCTCTCAGAGCCTGGATCAATTTGGAATGTTAAACCCCGTAAACCACCCCAAATCACAATAAGCTGGAGAGGGGTATCAAAGCACTCCGGAGCTTTCGGAATGGGCAACAAATATAAAGGCAACTTTTAAACATGCACGGAATGCCTGTGTATGCGTTTTTCTAAAGCTTGTTGTTGTTGTGGCTGTAGGAAGAAACAAAAGAAAATGCACGGGCCTGCTACTTGCTCTGTAGCTGAGCCACCTCCGCTGCCTCGTGCGGACAGAATAGAATAATAGAGAAGAAAAAAGAAGAGGGAGAAAACGGCGCGCGCCGCAACAACAGCCGTCGTCCAGGGTGCAATGACGGCCTACAACAGATAAAAATCAGTGGCTGGCTAGCTACCGCCGCAAGCGGCTTTGACATAACGTTCCAGCCCCGTAGATCCAGGAACTGCCACCCTTCACCACCTCCTTTCTAAAGCATACCTGTTGCAAAGATAACACACGGAGAAGTAAACCATGGCACCTGTTCGAGCCCCGCATCGTCTGTACGTATGTTTAGCCGGTCATAATTGTATCCTTCTCGATGGGAATAAAATAAGGTATACTTCTTTTAGTATTTCGAATGAGGTTCCTCAGTGTGAACTGTGTAGGTGTGCTTCCCCTCCTTTGTTCTTAGCTGCAGTTCAATATTATGTCAACGATAATGATTAGCGCAGTATTACGCACTTACATGAGTGGTTTGGAAAGAGTTACGATTTTAGGAATGTTGTTTGTATGCAATGAAAATCGGTCGGTCCAATGACCCACACTTGTGTCACAGCAACGAATCCCTTTTTAGAAGGAAATAAATGCTCTGTAATTACAACGCTTCAACAGCCTACGGAGGCGTCTATAATAATGTTTACTCTCTGTCGAGGTATAGGCCCTTTATACACTGACATATATCTCCGCCAGGATGGCACTGGCAATCAGGCGGAGTCGGCGCTGCTTCGGGCGTCATCGAGAAGTATAGCTCTGCGCGTCCTTTCCAAGTACATATGATGCATAAATATGACAGCTGGACACACCGCTGCATTCCAGGGTGCACAAATACACGAATTAACCTGAAGCAAAATTTCACTGCTTCCCAGCACGGCATTAGGAAAAGCAGCGGTGACTTCATTGAATTCTATTTGTTCAACGTGAAAAGCAAGTTCGAGCTCCTAATTTTTATTCCTCTATTTTCTCTAGAAGTACGCGCTTACTGCAGTTCTTAAATACGTAAAGGTAAGTTTCTTGCCATCTTTTTTTGTGAACTTTATTGAACGTGTTAGATAGAGGTTCCGTACCCTCTTTAACTTCAAGCGCAAAAGGCATTATCCTGTTGTTTTTTTTTTGTTAACTGTGTAGCGAATAGGGCCCGGAATTGTTCCCTTCGGCGAAATTCAAAATATATCGAAACCATTTTGTGAGAACTCTCAAATAGAATAAAGAAGAGCAGCAAGCATGCGGCCAAAGTATTTTTCCTTCAGCCTTCAAAAGAGAGAGCGTAAGCGCTTGTTCTGGAAGCTGCGACACGCATGCTTATATTTGTACTAGATTTGGATTAATTGCTCTCCGTTAGCGGTTTGGGTTTCGGTGTAAAATATTAGTAACGAAAACGCGCAATTGTTCTCAGAAGTTCCATTGAGCACATGAATCCAAGTGCATTCTATACAGGTCACCTGCGGTGATGGCACCAGGATTTCAAACATCGTTCTTCTCTTACTAGACGTCGCTTACACCATTTTAAACGTACTAGACTGTCTCATTTGCTCGCGTTTTCGAGCGTCGCTTCACGACGTATTTTTAGTTTCCTTGGTCAAGAGCTTAATTAGTCCAATGTCCTTCATTTCTTTTATTTTGAAGTCAGTTGTAATTCTCGATATTTATGCAGGATGAAAGATTTAATCGCGGAGATCTGCAGGGATGACCAGAAGATAGGCTCGGTCACTGTTGCCGGCGGTTTTCTTGTCAAGTATTCCGTCGCGCGTACAGAAGGATGACAAGTTCTTAGCAAACAGTCGAGATACTATAGCATCAAAACCCTTCAGATGATTGATCACAGTTTCGAGGTCTGGATGAGCCCGTTGCCGCGCCTTTAAATCAGAGGAACTGATAATGACAAGAAAATGAGCGCCTTCGTCCGTACTGTCATGGGCCAACTCCATGGGTGATCGAGACAGTGTGTCAGCATCTTCATGTTTACGTCCAGATATATAAACGATAGAGTAATCAAATTCCTGCATACGAAGACTCCACCGTGCAAGGCGTCCTGATCGGTCTCGGAGACTAGCTAGCCAGCACAAAGCATGACGGTCTGTCACAACTTTAAATTTACGGCCGTAAAGGTAAGGTCGAAATTTCATTGTGACCCAAACGACGGCGAGACACTCCTTTTCAGAAGTTCAATAGTTTTATTCTGGCCGAGAAAGGGTACGGCTGGCAAACGTGATCACTTTTTCCTCGCCTTGCTGTTGCTGGACCAGAACAGCACCCTGACCGGCGTTGCTGGCGTCCGTGTGAATTTCGGTGGCGGCGTCCTCATCGAAGTGTGCAAGAACGGGAGGGTTGTGCAGCCGTTGCCGCAGCTCGGTGAATGCCTCCTGCTGCTCGGAAGACCAGACATACGGGACGTGATCACGTGTCAGGGGCGTAAAGGGTTCTGCAATCTTGGCAAAATCAGCATGGAAACGGTAAAAGTACGCGTACAGGCCTAAGAAACGTCGGACTGCTTCGTGGTAGGAATGGGGAAGTTGGCTACAGCGGCTGTTTTGTCCGGATCAGGCCGGACACCGTCAGCGCTAACCACATGCCCAATAAATTTCAGCTGCTGATATTCAAAGTAACATTTCTCCGGTTTGAGTGTCAAATCGGCCGAACGAAAAGAGTCCAATACCGTTCGCAGCCGTTAAAGATGTTGGTCAAACGTTTCTGAAAACACGATGACGTCATCCAAATAAACCAAACACGTTTGCCATTTAAGACCAGCACGTACGGTGTCCATTATTCTCTGGAACGTCGTTGGCGCTGAACACAGACCGAAAGACAATACTTTAAATTCAAATAAGCCATCGGGTGTCAAAGGCAGTCTTATCCAGATCGCGCTCATCAACCTCTATCTGGCAGTAAAAACTCTTTAAATCGATGGAGGAAAAGAACTTAGCGTTGCGAAGTCGGCCTAGCGAATCACCGATACGGGGCTATGGATATACATCTTTTTTTGTCATTCAGTTTCAAATACTTAACGCAAAAACGCAGCGTCCCATTCTTTTTCTTGCCCAACATGACTGGCGACGACCACGGCATTTCCTGGACTTCTGTCCGAATTGTTTCACGTTCTTTGGCTGAAATGCAGTACGGCTGCTGTCAAATAGGTCGGGCATCGTCAGACGTTAAGATGCGATGCTTGGGGATGGACGTTTGTCGGACTTTTGATGATGAGGCAAAGCACAGGGCGTACTCCAGCAGTAAGGCACGCAGGTAGCATTGAAACGCAGAAAGATCAATACTAACATCGATGTGGTCTAGAACCCCAGGAGTATCAATACTGTCAGACGCAAAGCGTTTAGAAACTTCGTTTAACAGTTCGGCGAAAGCGATGGCAGTAGAGCGATAGAGATGGCGAGATTAATTCGTGAAGTTCGTGACGAGAAGCTCAGAGTTACCATTGCTGAGAATAATTAAGCTTCGAGCTGCACAGATGCCATGTGAATATAAAAGCGAAAGGATGCCTTCAGCAATTACCGGTCCGTCACGTAGCCCGTCGCACACAACACTAACAAACACGCAGGAGCGGGAGGCACTGAAATGCACTGGGCTGAAGCTCGTAGGGCGCACGTACGTTGGCCGTCGTTGAGGCTGGCAGCCGCTTTCTCCGTTGAGAACGAGACCGTTCGCTGTCGGAGACCGATGATGGCGCCATATTCCCACAGGAAATTCACACCGAGAATCAAATCACGAGAACATTCCCGGAGAAAGACGCAGCTGACAACAAACGTTGACGTACGAATTTGAATTCTATCCGTGCACTGTGCAATAGGAGTAATTACATTCCCCCCAGCAGTGCTTATCTGCATGCTACACCATGATGTCATAACCTTCCTAAGATGCGCTGCCAGTTTCCCACTCAGAATCGAAACGTCTGCTCCGGAATCCACTAAAGCGCTGACGTAATGGTCATCGATGCACACTGGGATGTCCAGCGATAGCCGGTCTCGTGAACCAAATGCTGTTGTTTCTGCTCCAAAATCTATATCTGTTCTCATCGGGGACACTTCTTTGTGCTGACATTTAGCGGCGCCGCCTCCGGAGGTCGTTCTACTCAGTTTTCCCGGCGGGGCTTGGCGAGCGACCAGGCGGTCCTCGCGGGAAGTCACCTGTTGTTGAAGGGGATGGCCGAAGTGGGGCTGGATTGTCGGCGTGCCAACCGGAGGCTCTCTTGTACGAGGTTGTCACCAATGTCACGAGATCGTTGACCGAACATGCGTCTAGGTGCGCTGGCGTAGAAACCCTCCGGTCCGAGTCCCCTATTAGGTCACCACCGGAAATTGTGACCAGCTTCCCCACAGTGATAGCAAAGGTGGCGGCTCTCAGGGGCCCGCCAGACGTCCGTTCGTCGTATGTGCGACCGCGGTGGCCGCAAGTACCGTGTTGGTTGCTGTACAGGAATGTATTGCGTTGGCTGCTGGACGGGCATGCACTGGGTGGGTGGTAATGTAGACAATGGAGCTTGGACTGGAACTGGGCGTCGGACAATGTCAGAGTAAGTCGGACGAGGATAATCAAGAACAGGGGTACTTTGAGCTGAATCAACATGCAGAGATGGCCGCGTGACTTGCTGAATCTCTTCGCGGGTTATATGTGCGAGAATCACCCCTGGATTAGAACGTGCCACAAACCTTCTGCAGTTCCTCGCGTACAATTGCACGAATAAGATCTCGGAGGTGATCACTATTGCTTACAGCAGAGCTGTAAGAGGCTCGGTAGTAGTCATGGCGAGGATTGGGCTATCGTAGACAGGCGAGCGCTGGTGTAGCATCTTTTCTATTGTGACCGCTTCTGTTAAAAATGTGGTAACTGTAGTTCATGCGCTACGCACAAGACGAGCAAAAAGCTATTCTTTAACCCCACGCATCAGGTGGTTCAGCTTTCTCTCTTCAGACGTGTTAGGATCCGCTCGTTGAAATAGTTTCATCATGTCCTCAACATACATCATGACGGACTCGTTTGGCATCTGTATCCGAAATTGTAGAGCACGTTCTGCTCGTTCGCGCCTATCCAGGCTGACATACGCCTCTATGATAAGACAGTGGAACTGAGGCCACGATGTTAATGTGCCTTGTCGGTTCTCATACCATGTCAAAGCATGGTCTTCCAGGCAGAAAATGGCGTTCCGTAGCTTTAAGTTGTCGTCCCACTGATTAAAGGATGCGACTCGTTGGAACTAAGTTATCCAGTCCTCAAAGTCTTGATGCGCAGTGCCATGGAACGGTTTCGGTACTCGGGGGTTTTGAAGGTAAACAGGAGTACCTTGCATGACCGACGTAGTGCTTTGCGCGGCTGGCCGGAGCCTCGTTGTTGAAGTGGACTCCCAGGGCCCGTGTTCGGAAGGAAGGCCCACGTTCCTCCGGCTGACGCGATGAACTGGCGTATCCACAGGCAAAAGCTCGGTGTCGTTGGTTCGCGGAAGGGTGCGCGACATTGAGAGGTCAATCGCACAGCCGGCTCCACCAAAACTGTCAAGAAGACAGGGATTTATGGGAAACGGTAACAGCACACAGACACAACGTCAAGACAGGGGTTCACGGGAAGCGGTGACAGAGACACAGACTCAAGAATCCACAGTCCTAGCTAGCCGAAGCACGAGAGTTTACAACTTCTTCAGCGCTACCTCAAACTGCCCAGTGGCAATATAGACTATAATAAAGGGCGAGCAGATAAAACAGCAACCATCCTTGAAAGGTTACCGACAATAGGAACAAAACAGCAGCATTTTGGATGGGGTCTCTACTAGTCAGAATGCTGATGCTGTTCCTCTGCGGAATGCACCTGGCTGCTAATTCCAACTAGTCATACTGTACTATTACTAAATGTTTCGTTCCTTCGCTGACGTCTGCTCGAGAAAGATTTCAGCAACCAAGTTAGTAGTTCCTATTTTCACCTCCATAATAAACGGCACGCCGCTAGCAGGCGCAACGAGAAATTTGCCGCGCGGGGCGCTCAACTGAGGATTGACTGCAGTGCCCAAATTTTTGAAGCTAGAACTCGGTGACTTAGAACACGAACTAGAAAAGATCATTTAACCAAGAAGATGGCATATGTCCAGTGTTCGGTAGAACCGTAGAAACAAATAGACATTTTGTACTCGAATATGACGGTATCCAATCGGGCGTCAATGCTGGCTCGGTCACTCTTTCTGAGACCCTGGGACTACAGGAGTCAGGTTAATGATTCCGCGGAGCACGTTATCAAAAAGCTTTTTCAAGATTGTCGACTAAAATGTAGTAATATTATATAAGGTAAGAATGTTGAGAATAATGTTGGTAGCTGAGTGTTTGAAATACTTTACGATTTTTAACAAAAATATGAGGGAACAAAGAGGATCATAGTAGAAACCGCCACTTCCCCGTTTCAAAGGGGACGCTCTTAAATTCTATTCATCCATCCACAGTGGCGGTACCTGACGGATGCAAGGCGCCTATGGGCCTAGTGCGCTGGTATGGAGGCGCCACTGCTCCGGAACAAGTAGCGCCACCTCCCGCCGGCGCACCCATATGTGGTATGTCTGCTCGTCGAAGAGAGGCGGCGGAGTGAACGCGAAGTCTATTCTTCTCGGCAGAAACCTTGCGAGAAGAAAACTTTTGTCGGTCATTTCCTGCCTTGTGTCACACGCGTACATAACAGACACATGTACCATGTGTGCGTGTTGAAAAATAAACCAAAAATAAAGCGAAGAAAGCCGCTACCCATTCATGCCGTCTGGGAGAAGGCCGCCGGCGCTTTGGGCGCAGCGCATCGTCGGCGCGCGAGCGCTTCAGCTGGCGCTCTACGGTTTTTTTTTTTTCCTTTGAAGTAGGAATTCGGAACCCGAACAATATGGCACTCTGAAAGTAAAGACATAAATAAAACAAAAACTAAGCCAGTGTGCAATGCGCAGCACTGGCTTTTCCCCTCGGTGGCAGCTATGTATGTGGAAACGGCATGCTAGACCCCCCAGAAGCGACAGCCGAGAGCTGGGCTCCTGGTCAATAGAAAGGCTCTTAAAAAAAAAAAAAAAAAAAGTCACGTCTTCCCCAGGACGGGACGAGCAGGCTGTATATGGAGATGTACCCTAAGGCGTCGGGCCTTGCGTGCACGTGCTTTTTCGGCGCTCGGCAGTTCTACCGTAGTTTTTATTTTCTACTCGATGCGTCGAAATAAGTGGTGACGGTTCAGTGCGCGGAAAAACAGCCATAGCTGAGCAAGCTCCTCAGCGCGTGCTGTTCGGGGGATTTCGCGTGATCGGGAATGTTGAGACTTGATTTAAGAATAACTGCTTGGTGCGCGGTCAGAAACTGTACGAAGCCAGCACGTGCGTGGAGTGCGCGGGGAACTTTACAGTGCAGAAGGGCCCTCGGATATCTTCAGAAAATGCGCTAACGAAATGAAAACCGCCTTCTACGACGTCAGCTTGGAGGTAAGTTTTATTCGACCCTTTTCGCGTCTCTTCACCACATATGTAATTGATTTTTTTTCTATGTAGTTTTTGGCAAACCCACGCAATATCACGGATTCCAGTTGCATCTGCAAGGCCGGGTGCCACTGTTAACGATGCGACACATCGCTCTCGTATGATTTCCAAGGAAACCGCAAAAAAAAAAACTTGATTTTCGATTGCCTCCCGACGGTTTTTTTTTTTATAACTATTATGACACCCATAAACACAACAGCAGATCGAGCTGTTAGTTTAAAAGGACGTTTTCTCTTTGCGGGGAGCCATGAACGTGTGTCAAGTCAGCAAGCGCGCACTCCTGCAATGTGCTTCGCTCTCCATGTCGTGCTTCTACGTCTTTTACGTCAGGCTAGGCTTCCCAAAAGCGAGCACCGAGAACAGCTGGAAACTATCATTAGGAAGTCGTTAGAAAAAAAAAGAAAAAAGCTCTTGTTGGGCAGGAAGGCTCCGCGCTCTCTACAACACAGGCTGTGTCCTAAGACCTGCCAGCGCTGGTGACAACAACTTTTAGTAGTTGTTACAACTTTAAGAGCTCGAGTTGGGTCCAGAAGTAAAAACAAAAAAAGACCCGTTTTTCTGTGTGTTTTTCGCGTGCTGCGCGCTCGATACAAACAAGCGATCGCTCGTGCATGCTTGAAAGAAACCTAGCGTCAAGTACTGTACAAAAAAAAAAAAAAGTGGGAAATGCGCAGCCGAAACGAAAAGCAATGGGTACGATATGAGATTCGAAGTGACTAAGTAAGTACAGGCCCTTGTTTCAGTCGGCGCTTATTTTTTATTCTTACGGGGAAATAAGAAGAAATACCTGCCGGTCGCCACCGCGCGATCTTGATAAGCTGCGCACGCGCGAAAAGAAAGAAGGTAGGCGAGGAGGATCTGTTTGTAGTCTGGCGGATGTGACGTAATAAATTGCCTATTGCTGTTTTTTGCTTGCGTGTACTCTCGAACCCAGACGCTTTTTTTTTTATCGCCGCCTCCGCAGCCGCAGGTGCCTTTTTTTTTTTTCTCCCTTTTCAATTTTGGCGCGCAGTGGTACAAGCAAGCGGGAGGCTTGTTCGCGCCGCGTTGTTTCAGAATGACCGGACTGGAATGGATTCTGCAAATTAGATTGGGTGGCACGCATCCCTGCTGCTTTCTCCAAACTTTCGTGAGTACTGCGAAATACAGCGCAAAGCACGTGTTGCATTCCGTACTTGCCTCGCCAACCCATTGCACCGCTGCCCTCTCGTTACAAATTGTTTGGAATTTTTTTTTCTGCATTGACGCTCTATTGTTTAGCGATCTCAATTATTTTTTTGTAATCTTGTTATGAGTCTATTTATCAGTGACTTCAAGTGAAGTATAGAGGAACTAAGGAGCCCTTTTTCGTGCGCTTAAAAGCAGTCCCGGCGGCTCGCACGAAAGGGCTTTCCTTTTGTAGTTCATTTTCGAATACGCCTCCGTTTGGCCCCGGCTAGCCCTGTCCCAGCAAGAGCAACCATTTCTGTTTCCTTTCAGTATGTACCGAAATAATCTTGATGCACGGCGATTGTGAGATCTTGGCTTCGTCGCAGCTTCTGCTCATGGCGTCTCCCGATGGTATGCCTTATGCCTCATGAAGAGGTGAGTAGCACTTGAGTGCACCCGCTTGTAAAAATATGTGCTGGCAAAAACCGGTTGCTCCACAAGGGTGCTGATATATGTAATCAAACTCACCTTATTTATGAAGATAGTCCACAGCATGACTTTGATGTGGCCAGGGCATGAATTTCGATCAGCACCGCCACAGCCAAAGCAATAAAAAGCGGGGGAGTATCGAAATTAATGGTGGCCCAACAGCGAAAAAAAATAAAGAGACCAAGAAATAAACGAAACGAGACACACGAATAGCGCTGAACTTACAGCTGATTGTTTTTTATTGGGAAGAATCACATGCATACGCACACAGAGAAACAGCGCACATGCGCAACGTCAACGACCTCAAGTTTTGGTAAAAAGAAAAAAAAAAGCATTTAAAAGCACGAGTGCATCGGCAGAACTGCTGCCCACTGTGCAGCATATTCATTTCCCGAGGAGATAATGTGACAAAAGGCGTACTCAAGCACCCTTTACTTTTTCTGATGTGACAAGCTTTGGCTACTTCTCTAGTGCACTGGTAAGAATGAACGAACAAAACATCACTGTCATCAAAAAATGACGTGCATTCGCACATGGATCAGTGCTTCGCTAGGTTAGCTTCTTTCTTTTTCAGCGAATTAGCGTGCTCCATGAGCCGCACTTTAATGCATTGCACAGTCTGGCCTATGTAGGTAAGGCCACAGGACAGAGGGATTTGATATACTATGCCAGTCTTACAAGGAACATATCTATTTTCATGATTTATGTTGCACACATTTCTTCTGCCCCCTCGTGCATTCTTTGAATCGCGGCTCCCACTCTTTCTAGTTTGTTAGGAGAAGGAAACAGAACGTTTACATTATGCTTGCTTCCTACTCTTTTAATTCGGTGCAACAGCGTGTGTACATATGGCATGACTACTACATACCTTTCTTCTTCCTTCCTCCGAACACCTTTCCCGCCCTCACATGCTTGAAGACAATTTTAGCGCGCAGAGGACTTTATCTGCACTCGAGACGAGAACTGAGTTCAGGAAACCAGCTTCCCTGCATTTGTCCGCCTGAGTTAAGAGACTGGACATCATTTTATGATGACAAGATTTCTTCACTGCCATGCCTAAGCATCCCGTAACAATACTACTTTTTACGAGCTTTGAATGAAAGGACCTGTAATTCAGAAGGGGCTTTTCACTCCTAGGTGAATACTGCCAACAGACATGGTGGGGTTGGAAAGACAACTTTAAATCGAGAAATTGTAAGGCTGTTTCTTGGGGGACTTCATGCATGAGCCTTAGTCCCGACCCATTACGTGCAAAAACATCAAGAACATTTGACACAAATTCAGGATTCACAGATCTATCTAGCACCAGAAAATCCTCCACGAAACGGAAAATGTGCATGCAACAACTGGCTAAATCATTCTCAACTTTCATATCAACCCTGCTTAGATAAATGTCGCTGAGGATGGGAGCTATCTTGGCACCAATGCACACACCAGATTTTTGCGTATAAAGTCGACCATCTCACTCAAAACACATGTTACTCAGGTAGTAAGATAACATTTCCAAAAAGGATCCGGTTAAGGTTCCACACTCATTTTGGAACCAGCGTTCATCATAGTCCTCCGTAATACATTGCTGAACATACTGGATGAGTTGAGAGTGTGGAAGAGATTACACAAATCAACCACATCTACGCTAAAACCAGCACTGTATACCAAGCTCTCATTTTGGAGCAAATCAGCAACTGCCTCAGAATTAGGAACGAGAAATGGATCCTTTACTTGAAGTGATGACAAATGTTTGCAAAGATAGTAGACACAACCAACTGCCATGAATTGCGGAATTCATACTTTCTGTGTTGTAACAAAATCCTTCACATCTTACCTTTCCCAGGAGTGGGCATTTATTGCATTGTTCTGATTTCCAGGTCCTTCCCTGTCTTTGGTGCGTGTGCTGAAACAGGGATCCTTTGGAGGCAACCTGGGGCTTTCTTCTGTGCTTTTGATTCTGCCTTAGTTTCCATCGGATAGCTGTGGCTGGTACGTGTGGGCAAAGGCGTTTCATATTTGCAGACCAGCATATATATGGTCCAGTGCTTGTCAAGGCAATTTTTTTTGGTACAAAGTGTGATGCTGCTGCAGTTCCACAAAAAAAAATGTTTTTACAATGTTTAGACAGCTTACCTTCAAGTTCTTCGATTTTGTAATGGTGTATATATGGTATGCTACCACTGTTTTTTTTTTCCTGTCATGCTAATGCATCAAGGATAATGCTAGGCTGTTATGGCTAGCATGATCTGCTAAGGTAAAGGTGCCGGTTTCATTCCACACCAACTGATACAGGTTGTGGGCTTGACCATCCTCAATTTCTTTTTAAAAAACCATAGCAAATTGTATTGCTATGAAGAATATTATCCCAGCTTGTTTTTGGCGAAAAAATATTTTCTGCCCGTGACCACCATCTTAAAGGAGTATAGACGCCAAATTTTGGTGGCATTTTTGTAAGACATTCCTGTATACGGATCGCCAAGTGGTTTTTTCCTACGACTGCTAAATAATTTTCAGTTCAATTTTCTTTTCTCGCCAATTTCGGTTTCAACAGCTGAGAGATGGCTGTGACATCACAATCAAGTCCAAGCCATGCACAGCATGAAAAAGCCGCAGTATAATCTCCAGCTCTTCGCGATTCCTGTTCTTGAGGCAGGCTGGCTTCAGCGTTGCAGTGAATTTAAACATCACAGGATATCACAATTTTTTTTCACCCGTCACGTGACCTAGACTTAACTTTGGCGTCACAGCCATCACACAGCTTTTGAAACCGAAACGGATGAGGAAAGAAATTCAATGATAAATTGTTTAGCGGTCATAGGTGGATATCACCTGGTGCTTTCTGTACAGTAGTACCTTGCACATCATTACAGCTAATTAAACACGAAACCAAAAATTAGGTGTCTATAGGTCTCCGCCATGTTTAAAACAAACAAAGCAATCAAAGTGGCGTGGCAGTCGTCTATGGCCCCAGAGCAGGTGGAAAGCACGGGAGCGGCACTGTGGTGCAATCCCACTGCTGTGGCCATACTTGCCAAGAGCGTGTTATTGTGATATGCAGGCACCTTTTTGGCAGATAAAATACCCACGCGCTGTGTGAGTACAAAAGCAATACTTGGAAAAACTTCACGTACACAGCATGCATCGCCTTGTCCTGCACACCGTACCAGACCAAGAGCGGGTTCAAAGCGCACGAGCGAAGTTGTTGCTGCCTTGAAAATGAGTAGCGTTGATTGATATCTATTTGCTATTTGCCCAGCACATTAGCCGCGAAATGCGTCGAGAATTGCAAAGCTTTGGGTGCATACAACAACTTTCAGTCGGGTAAGTGGAATGTGATTTTTCTCGCTCGTAAACAGCACACGCAAACCAGGTAGGAAGTATTCCGCTCAAAACATCATTGCATTCTCGGATGATTCTTCATACCGAGCATCAAATGAGCGTTGTTGGTAAGCATGGCAACAGTAGCAAGGGCACTGTGCCTTGGCACCGTACAGGTTTGCTTATCCTTGCATTATTCCTTTAAATCGCCACGCTGCACGCCTATCTGTTCTGTTCGTGGAAGGTTATTGGCGTCAGCGTTTATAATTTCTTCATGGGTATTCAAGCTTTTAGCTTGCATTACAAGCTGCAGCGTCCACATGCTGGTTCCGTAGTTAGGGCTACCCAGTTCGGTCCCGGCCGCCGTGACCACGTTTCTATGTAGGATAAACTCTGAATGCGACAGTGTGCCATGCAGTACGTAGTTGATGTAAAGATCCTCAAAATCTGAAACAGGGGCCAATATGTCACTCGGGACGCTCAACCCCACAACTCGCATTCAAAATTAGCTGCAGTGAATACCACTCAAACCCCTCGGTATAATAAAATTCATCTCCAATTGAGCAAATCAGTGGCTGTCAGCACACGCACATTTCATCACAAAATTTAAAATAATTTGAGGTGAAAAAAGCTAATGTTAGCCATACAATATAACCACGGAGGAGTGCAACGCAGATCGCATGCGCAGCAGCTCACTATGCACATAATACATACAACTAGAAAGTGAAAAAAAAAATTTGCTTCAGGAATTGCTTACATTATAAACAGGTCTACGCATTAATATACTGGCTGCCTCGTCAACATTTTACGTGCACTCACAAAATACCGTTACGCGTCATAAAGAAGGCCAAACTCGAGTTATTCATGGCCTTTGAGCCCATAACCGCTCTGGCGTAAAGGTGTCGGTATCCAGCCTTCGCGCCACACTGCGATGGCCCACTGTTTACGGCGACCTTCGCCCATAAGAAACCTGTGCAAGCTTACTAAACTTTGCGTTCTTTGCCTTCCAGCACATGCCACGGTGATGCAACTAGTCAGCATGGTGCTTTGTTTTTATTTTTTCGGCTGCAGCAAACCATCGCACAATCACAATAGGCGAAAGCAACTGAAGCATTGTTTTTCCTTCCACGCGAAAGTCTGTAATTACGACAGCGCCACCGCATCTTCATGACGTAGCCAGAGTGAAGGTGGTCTATACTCCTTTAAGCTTGCAAGTAATAGCAAAACCTAGTCACACAGATAAATTTGTAAAAATATTAACTTTGTGATGCATCACTATAACAAAAATTTTCATATTAATAAAATTCATTGTTCTTTTGATGTGCAGAAAATAAACAAACTCTGCCTTATATTTGTTCAAATATGAATCATAAAATATGGTAAAAAAAGCTGAAATTTTGAAATGTTTGTCAAATTTTATATTCTTATGGTCTAGTCACTAGACTAGAGTGCCTGGGTTCGAATCTGACTGCCGGCAGCTGCGTTTCGATGGATGCAAAGCGGAGAGGCATCTGTGTGCTGTGCGATGTCAGTGCATGTTAAAGATCCCCAGGTGGTCAAAATTACTCCGCAGCCCTCCACTATGGGGCCTCTCTCCGCTTTCGCTCCCATCTTCCTTCCCTTGTAGCGTGATTCAGGTGTCCACGGAAAAACTTTTCTTTTCCTGTAAACCAATTATTACTATTATAGTACTCAATCTATTTCTCCAACTTTTTTAGAAGACAAAAAGCCTATAAAAGAGATCAAACAACTTAAGCTGCACCTGCAAAAACATTATAAAAGAGATCAAACAATGTAAGGTGCACCTGCAAAAGTATTCTAAATCAGAGAAAATTACCTTATTGAGGTTTGAGGTTTATTCCTCCGTCAGTTATGTAATGAAGTGGCCCTATTAAAGATATGAAAAATACTAGTTTGCACAGAGCCATTCATTGCCATTTAATACTGAAAGTTTAATCAGGGTGCTTTTAAGTGAGAAAATAATTTCTCAAGTTGAGCCTTTGCAGGCAACCACGGTGTTGCTCTGTGCCTGCTCATCGCAGCAGCCCACTTTCTGCTGGCTGCGAACTAGCAGTTCACTGCTTGATGCAATGGTGCTTTAGGCCTGGACACTGTCAGCTTTAAATGTGCAAATTTTTTGCAGTTATATATGTGTATTGTAAAGAAGAAGTTCTGATTAAGCGGACAGATAGCCGAGAAGGAGGAAGAGGAAGTGCTTTTGTGGACCAGCTGACTCAAAAGTTAAGCCATCACCGCTCCGGTTCTTCTTGCTACCAGTGCCCGCTACCAGTGCCTGGATCCCCACTTAACACTTGGTGGAGGTGCGGGGTAATATATATATATATATATATATATATATATATATATATATATATATATATATATATATATATATATATATATATATATTGCATGAGACAGTACCATTCAATGGCATTTATTTTTTAGAGCTTAATCTAATTTGTGCTTTAGATGAAAAAAAAAAACATTTCCATTCAGCGATCGCTTTGAACCCTGGCGTTGCTCTGTGCTTGCTCTTCACTGCAATGGATGCTGGAGCTGACGTCAAGGAGACATGTAACAACACCTTGTGGGGGTTCTCACGGGACTCGGACTCTGTGCTCAGAACGGAACGCCCCGCCGCTAGCTCTGACCACATCCGTGGCAGGGAAGAACGAAACACTAAGGCAGAGCCACCGGGCTGGGCTGTTTATTGGGAGTACCCAATTTTTATCCTTGGTCATAGCAGCATCCGCGGGCTCTGGCATCGCGGCGTCGTCTCCCCCGATGAGATGCTGTGCATCGATATTAGAGGGTAGGGGGAAGGAGGGGCCGCCCGGCACGCTACGCCAGGTCTCTCGCCCCTGCCCTCTCCGCCACTGCTTCAGGGGAAGGAGAGAGATGAGGTATCCCCGTGAGGCAGACAGAGCCGTGTCGTGCAAGCGTGGGTAATCTTAAATTCCCACACCCTCCTCCCTTAATCATGACCTCCACCTGGGTGCCGTTTTCCCCTTGGGAGTCGCACGGCTGGTCCTTCAGCAGGCCCATGTAATACAGGAATCAGGGCATGGGTCGGGACTTGGGTTGTTGGGCTCTGCTCCTGGTGCCGCTGCCAAAGTGAGGCAGGCCACCCTCTATGCCGAACGGGCCCCGCATGCAGGCCGTACATCCGACTCGTTCTGTTGAAATCCCCGTCGCCGCAGTCACGAGGAAACACAAGGGGGCGAATTATCATGGCTCGCTTACCGGTCATGGGCCGCCAGTACGCCCGTGGTGCGCTGCTCGCCCACGGCTGCGCCGACTTCCCGTAGGTCGTAAATCGGCATCAGACTCCATCCCGATAGGAGCTCCATACTGTTTTTGTTGAATGCCAGTCTCTGTGCTCGACCTCAAACCGAATATGGCACCTGCATTTGATAGCCCTCCTCGCAGCTGCGGGCAAAGAACAGTCTTCTTTGCAGCTTTTTGATCCGCATCTCAAATTACTTTGCGGGGAATTCTGATCCTTCTGCTGTACTACAGCTTCATTTAAATTTTTCTTTGTGTCCGTGGCCTTCAGCAGATTCCTTTATTGTCGAAGCTGGCAGTGCCCAAGCCTAAAGCAGCATTGTATTGAAGCAGTGGAGTGCTGGTTCTGTGTATATTTGCAGCCGGCAGGAAGTGTCCTGCAGTGAAGAGCATGTAAGGAATTTACGGCGTTGCAGCGGAGCACCAGAACAAGAGGACCAGCGTGGCAGGCTTCTCGAACCGAGCAGCCTGTGCCGTGCTTGCTGGCTGTGAACGCCGATCTTAGCGCCTCCGCTTTACAGCGGCGCTGTGCGCTACAAGGCCCCCCGACCAAACGGAGCGGCGAAATGTACGCGCCAACGGGGCAGGGATGAGGGTGCCTCAGCGGCAGGCATGTCGACAGATATGCCAGCAACATCCGAGGGGAGCTTCTGGGGAGGTGTCTCCATATATTTGGGTTTAAGGCGATCCAGGGAGACTACCTCTCACGACCATCCAGCAGGATAGTCGCCGACTTTGTAGTCTTGTTGAGGACATGGTACGGGCCATCATAGGGGGGGCTAAGAGGCGCCTTTACAGTGTCTCGCCTTAGAAAAACATGCCTCGAGGACGCAAGATCTGGGTGCACAAAGATCTGACGGTCAGATGATAGAGGTGGGACTGGTTTTAGGTGTTGAATGCAGTCCCAAAGGCGTTAAAGGTACTGCAGGGGCTGGGACGAGGAAGCCGAAGGAACGAACAAGTCTCCGAGATGACTTCGGCCACCAAACAGCCAAGGTCGCGACGAAAAACGGTGCGTAGGCCAAGAAACACCATAGGAAGGTGACCAGCCCAGTGCTCGCGATCTAGGCGAGCAATGAGGGCAGTCTTGAGCTGACGATGGAGCTTCTCAACCATGCCGTTAGCACAAGGATGGTATGCTGTGGTGCGGCAGTGTTTAGTGCCGAGCAGACTGGTAAGGGAAGTGAAGAGGATGCATTCAAACTGGCGGCCACGATCCATGGTAACAGCCAAAGTGGGAAATCCATGCTGAAACGAAGGCTTTGGCAACTGTTTGCGCAGTAATGTCCAGAGTGGGCACTGCTTCGAGCTAACGAGTGAAGCGGTCAGTCATCATCAGAATGTGCCGGCAGCCATTAGATGGAGGTGGTGGTCCAACCAAGTCAAGGTGAACGTGGTCAAAGCAACAACCAGATGGCAGGAAAGACTGGGGAGGAGTCTTTGTATAGTGAGTCATTTTGACGGACTGGCAAGCAAAACACGAGCGGGCCCACTGGCGAACGTCTAATGTTTGGCCAGACGTACTGCTGGGTAATGAGGCACTATGTGGCTCTGATGCTGAGATGGCAGATGTCGTGAAGTGAATGGAAAATGGCAGGATGAAAGACCTCTGGGATGGATGGACGAGGTAGAGCCGATGACCCTAATCACAAAGAGCGCACTGCTATTAACCCTTTCACTGCCAAGTTTTTTTTTTGTGACTGCTCCTCACTTCCTTCCAGGTTCTTTTTTCATCTGTGTTACTTTCACCTGATTCAGAATTCGGTTTGGTTTGGTCAGGAATTCAGGAACTGTTGATTCAGAATTCATCAACATTTTCTGAATTCTTTCATCTGTCATAGCATGGATGAACCTGGCACACTGACTCGCCATGACTCGCTGCTGAAGCAACAAAGCGACGTGGTGATGATAATGATGCAGGTCTAAAAATACCTAATCTATTTGTAGTTTAATATTAAGGCCCCGCCTTCTAAAGAATGGGTCCGCGAGTCAGGGCCTCGCCCAACTACTAGTCACAAATTCACATGAATTCCATTCTGCTCCAAAATACCAATTGGTGAAATATGAGAGAGGCCTTCACCCTGCAGTGGGTATAGTCTGGCTGATGATGATGATAAAAATGTCAGTTTATTTCCGGGTGAGCAGAGAAGCACTTTACAAAGATACAACACTGCACGCTGCTGCAATGCGAAGCATGTGGTCGAGACTCGTGACAGGACAATGCTTTGCTACAAAAGTAAGGGGCCAGTGCTTTCACATGGCAAGACAAAACATAGTGGGGTGTAAAGATGGCCTATGTGACATGGCAAAAGGGGCTCCGAGCAGTACAAAATACATTGCTCCTCGTCTGGCTGCAACTAAAGCAAAAAACCCAGCTCAGGAGGCATCGCTTCCGTCTTCATCCTGGTATTGCTCTGCTCCACAGTCCATTACATCAGAATGCTTCGGGCTGCTCGCCAACAGCTAACAACGTGATCGCTTCCCAAGCAGGGCTCCCGCCAGACTCCCCCGATTCTTCCATTCTGTCCCTTTATCTACACTTTCTGCCGCGTCAAGCACAAGTCTCGCGCCGCGATAACCTTTTCACATACACAGTTCAGCTGCCCCTCCACGTGCTCAGACAGAGAGAAAAGAGCACGTGCAGTTTAATTAAAAGACGAATTGAGGCGTTGGAGCCGCACATATATTTACGCTAAATGTTTTATGAATTTGTGAAGCCTCTTCGTAGACAATACGACTTGTCAGCAATATTTCTTTTTAGTGGCAGGGAGTTACGAGTATACTCAAGAGGAGAGATGAAATGCTGGTGTCACCGTTGGCGACAGATTTCTCAAGTGAAATGTATATGTCAGTATTGATTTTGCGAGTACAGATCCCAAAAGTTATGCTGCTCGGCCATTAATTTCAGAGTGGCGGCAAACTGGCCATTTTAATGAGGTCATTGCATGTCTGGTTCAACTGGTGGGAAGATTTTTTTTTAATTCAGCTTTTTATGTGATAAAGGAGCCCTTTGTTGCCATACGGTTTTTCTTTGTCCATAGCTCATCATCATTATCATCGTTAGCTGGACTATACCCACTGCAGAACGAAGGCTTCTCTCATAATCCTTCAGTTAACCCGGTCTTGTGCTAGCTACACCCACTTGACCCCTGAAAACTTACTAACCTCGTCCACCCACCTGACTTTCTGCCGCCCCCTGCCACGCTTGCCTTCACTTGGAATTCAATTTGTTGCTCTTAGCGACCATCGGTTATCCTCTCTTTGCAATACATGTCCTGCTTGTGACCATTTCTTCTTGATTTCGACTAGAATGCCATTATTTAGAGTTGATTTCTTGGACCCACTCTGCATACTTCCTATCTCTAGACTACACTTACCATTTTCCATTCCTCAGCTCTATGCATCTACTTCAACTTAAGTATAACCCCTTTAATTAGCCTTCACATTTGAGCCCCATAGATGAGTACTCGTAAGATGCAACTGTTGTTTACCGTTTTCCTGAGGTATACCGGTAAGCTGCTAGTCATGGCCTGCAAGAACTTGCCAAATGCGCTCCATCCTAGACTTGTTCTACAGGTTTTCCTTCTGAATTTAATCCTAGTGCCAGCGGAAATAATGTGAGCGCCAACTGATACAATCTGCGCACCGTGTAATTTAATTTTAGTGCCAAGCATTTAATAAAAGCGGCAGTGTATTTAATCCGAACACCAACTCGAATGATGACAGCGCCAAACAATTGAATCAGACTGCCAACGCAATTAATACAAGCGCCAGCGGATTTAATTCATATGTGGAAAATAAATGCGGTAGAGGGCTCTAAAGCACGAAGCATGAATTCCAGAAATAAATCGAAATTGAGATCACTTCGCAGACCATGCGACGCTTAAGCGTCACATCTGCATGCACTATTTTGCTTTGTTCTTGTATCTTGCAAAAACCAAGAATCACGCGCAGCTGAAAAACTGCAGTTTATGACACGCCTCTTGCAGCTTTTAGTTTAGACGCATGACAAGTGAATAAATATGACTGTCATCTTCTAATTGGCTGGTTAAGCACTGCTTATTATGGGTTGTCATATTCACTGAATCTGCATGCTGATGGCATTTCGGCCTTCACACAACAGCCTGCTGTTTTTGTGAAATGGCAACCGGTGCAGAAATGTATTTGTGTTTCTAATAATGATTCAACACCACTAGCAGAAAAGAAGGATTAGTGTAAAGCAGAGTTGGTTCAGGCGAGAAGACATGGAGCCAGAGAAACATATCTCATTTTACCGCTTTCTCAATTTTACACGGCCACTACCACGTAAAGAGAGAGCGCGTGCCGTTGCATTCAGTCTGGCTCTGACATGGCAAAGTGGCTGAAACTATGTACAGCAGAGCTTTTAACCCAAACAGCAGTGCTTAATTTGCCTGGGCTGTAAATTGTAGCGGCGTAGGAAACTACAGGACTGTAAAAGCACAGAAGCGGCCGTCTTTAAAATGCAGTTTTATTTTCTGGGAGACATTAGGTTTAAAACACTTGCATCAAGGCAATGTTTTTCATAATACTGATGAAGGCTATCCTGTATACGTTGACACTTTGCTGATTCGGCGCATTGTCTGAAAGATGATCTCAATTTTGATTTATTTCTGGAATTCATGTTTCGTGCTTTGGAGCCCTCTATTGCATTCATTTTCCACATATGGATTAAATTGGTTGGCACACGGATTAAATTTGCCGGCACTTGTATTAATTGCTTTGGCACTCAAATTTAATTAGTTGGCGCTGGCATTATTTGAGCTCGCGCTCGAAATAGATATGCTGGCGCTTTAATTAAATGCTTGGCACTCGAATTAAATTACATGGCACGCAGATTATATCAGTCAGCGCTCAGATTATTTGCACTAGCACTAGGATTAAATTCGGGAGAAAACCTGTAGTTATCGCTCTTTCATGGTCCGGATCTGCGGTTGCTACCTGTCCTAAGCAGACACATTTGCCAACAACATCCAGAGCTTTGTTACCTGCAGGGTGGAAGTACTGCTCCATTCACTCCGTTTGCTTTATTCTGCTCCAAACTGCTTTGCCTGCGCAATCCTGCCCCAAAACACAATATTGTTCCAAAACTCCAAAACTTGGTATTTTGCCATAAAATTTAGCGAAACATGATTTTTGCTTAACATTAATTGTATTGGGCCATTAATTGCGCCAGGTACAAGAAATGCGGTTCGATGCAATTTGGTTAGGTGACTGTGAGAAGTGCAGCAGGGCAGTGGCATGTTGTGCTATAGACCTTTTCACGAGCCTCGGCGAAACCGGTTTGGCTGGGCTGTGGGGCGGCTTTGGGAGAGATAATTCTCAACTTTTCTTATGCTAGCAGCACAGCCCAGTATTCAATATGGCAGCGCCCACGACCACTTTTCGAAAAGGTCTATAGACCAGAACAAGGAGGGTAAATTGAACACTGCCATTTTGAGAGCGTTCTAGCACCATCTATAGTTGCCGCAGCGAAACTATGCCTCTGGATTGTCAAACGAGGCAGCCGTGGGTGTCTAGCTCTTGCGCTTTTATGTTTCTTTTTAAAGTTTTCACAACTGGTTGCTGATAAAATTGTCAAAAGTTAATTTCTGCCTCACCGCAAGGCTATTCTTTACATCTTGCGAGGGCAGAGGCAAGTACAGTGTCCACAAGTGAAGTGAGTGGTTCCTATAAGCGCATGGTACCATTGCATGCAGGCTTGCTATGGCTGTGACTTTTCTGATTTGATTTGCACCCCCAAGTAATGTCCCATGTACCAGCAAAACCTTTGCAGTCTGCTATATGTTTTACCTTTGCGTGGTGACTGCAAAAAATCTGCCGCAGCCCACACCTCACAAAACAGACCGCATGCCGCTACTGCGAGTGAATGCTTCTCATTGGCGATGATTCCCCGGTGTCTCTTTTGTTTTTTTTCCTTTCCAGCAGGGTTGAAGAATGAATCAGCAGCACATCAACCAAACAGGAGATATCAAGATCTTATTTTTGTGACTGGTTGGCGTTGCTTATCATGGCTGTTAAAAAAAAAAGGCACTTCCTTGCTGAAATGCAAACGGAGACATCAGGTTTACTCGCACTTGTGGCATGCCACCTGTTTGTACGGTGCGGACTGCAACAAATTTTTGCAGACACCACGCGAGGGTAAGAAAAGTCACAACCGTAGTATTTTTCGCATAGAAAGGTACCATGCACTTAACCGAAGCACTCGCTCCACTTGTGGACGCTGTGCTTGCCTCTGCCATTGCGAGATGTGTAGAACAGCATTGCCATGAGGCAGAAATGCAATTTTGACGATTTTGTTATCAGCAAGTTGTGAAAACTTCAAAGAAACGTAAAGGCGTAAGCGCTATGAATAGCCATGGCCACCTCGTTTGGTAGTGCAGAGCAGTCATTTCGCTGCAGCACCTCTAGGTAGCCTTATAGCGCCCTCAATATAGCAGCGATCAATTTACCCTCCGTATTCTGGTCTATAAGGGTCGTCATAGTTTAAACGATGGCAGCACACTAGTGGGGGAGGTACAATGCACCTTGGCTGGGCCTAGCTAACACATATAAAATTTTAATAAACGAGAAAAGCGAGCATAAGAAATATTTTGATCTCAAGTTATTCTGAAACGAGTCACAAACGACTGGGAGGAATTAATTGCGAGAAAAATGTTTTGTGCGCATGACAGCAACTTCTCTCAGCCTTTTGAATCGCCGGTGGTGAGAGAAGTGAGGGCAAGGAGTGAAGCAATTGCCACAGACTACCACGAGCTGTTGAGGAAACTTTTCTGGTTACAAAGAACTACACGAGTTGTTCCAACAGTTCTGCTGTGAAAATGAGTGTGTACTTCACTATAGAATCGTTGTTAACAACAAACCTGTCCAGTCTACATCAGACAAAAGCATACTTGAAGCATTATGGGGGTGATGCCAGGACGGTGTTAATTGCAAGAAGTGCTTTCAAGAGTGTTGGAAAGGCATAGAAAGCCTGTTGCCGACGTGTAGCCCCAGTGTTATTTAAAAGAAAACATGAGTCACTGGGAGACAACCATGAAGTAAAGAAGCTTAAGGAAGAAAAGGCTACCCTTCAGTGCCATCTATCCTTCCTGAAGGTACTACTGAGCAGTGCCCAGGAATTTATTAGCACAGCTGCGGAATCAAAAAGTGGCGATGTGCAGCTTGTTTATTTTAATTCCAAGGTAGTGGTGGTGCTTGAGCGTGGACATGTCTGAAGCTGTCAAGTCAGAATAGGCAAAAGCTTTTAGTCAGCTGTGTTACTTTAAACATCTTTACATGTTGAGATATGCGTGCATAGGTAGTACAGCATTGAATCTTGAATAAAAAGTAATCAAAATGGATTTTTTTGTATATCAGGAAAAAAATTGCAATTATTAAAAGTGCTTGACCCTAGAAACATGTTCCAAAGCATAATTTGAGTGCTTCAAAACACTCGTTTTACTGCTCCAAAGTGGCATTATCACTGCTCCCTGAGCTGTTCCAAAATGCTCGAGCCTGCTTCCACCCGTGTACCTATTAAGGCGAAAGCCTTCAACGGCTCATACTGTTGCTGTTTGTTCGTCCAGTCAGACATAGCTATCAACCCTATGACGTCATCACCCAAAACCGAAAGTAACGTCATCAGGAAAATGAACTTCAGTAGAGTAAGTTGTTGGGCTAGTTGGTATTCTATATTTAAGGACATAGTTTTCAGCGCAAAGGCACGTGGCCAAAGAAAAAAAAAGACTATAGGGACAAACACTGCGCTGTGTTCGTCCCTATAGTCTTCCTTCTTCTTCTTTCCTTTGGCCGCATGCCTTTGCGCTGAAAACTTTGTCCTTAAATCTAGAAAAATGAAAGTCCGATCTCCACCGGGAATCGAACCTCCATACCTCGGATCCCCTGCCGAGCGCTTTAACCTACTGCGCCATGCCCCCATTTTTTTTTCTTTATTGCCGACTTGGACATTCAAAACAAGACGATGAACAATAAAACGTGCCCGCATACTTTCGCGTGACACGGCGGGTTAAAACTTTTTCAGTTCTACCAAACTGGAAACTGAAGTTTTACCAAACTGAAGCCATGCCCGGAATTGTGAAACACATCATAATTCTTCTTGTCTACAGTGAGGATGATAGTAGCGATAACAATAATGCTGCAATTAGTGATAATGACAGTGATGGAATTAACAATGACGATGCAATTAGTTGGTAATGATAATGAGAGCAAATGTGATGCACCTTGTGCACCAACAACACTCAGGCTGTCGCATTTCTGCAGTGTAGATTCCACAGTGCTCTCGGAATTTTTGTAAACTGCTGCTCTTATCCGAGGCTATTGACCATTACCGTAGGCTTCCACATATTAATTTTTAGGCCTATGTTTTTGCTTTGCTTGCCTAGGTCATTAAGCATTCTTTGTAATTTGTCCACTGAGTTAATTAACAAGGCAATGTATTAAATAAGCCCTTATTCATAATTGTTCCCACTCCAGGTTTCTGAATACTTTCTCTAAGCAAGTGGCAAATAGTACTGGGGAGATCGTGTCTGCTTGCCTAGTGCCTTTCCTTATGGGAATTTTATTACTTTCTTTATGGAGGACTATAGTTGCTATGCGGCCACTATTGATATCTTCCAATACTTTCACATACGGCTCATATGCACCCTTAGGCAATGACTGCTGACGTTTCGACTGAGTCAAATGCTTATTCTAATCAACGAATGCTATTTATAAAGGCTGGTTATATCCCGAACATCCTTCTATCACCTCGTTGATAGCATGATGAATATGATCGATGGTAGAGTACCCTTTCCGAAAACCTGCCTGATCATTTGGTTGATTAAAGTCTAAGGTTGTCCTGATTCTGTATTTGATCCCGGATATATCAAATGCACATATATCATTTTCCTATATCGAACTCTCAAAATATACCCCTGAAAATCCCACATAAAAAGTTTAGCAGCGTTGTTCATGTCCATCGAATTGCGCGTCGTGCCCTGCAGAGGATTGTTTTAACAGCTCACCGGCAATCATTTTTCATGCATAGAGCCGGGTTGTGCAGTCATGGCAGCTGCTGCCTGCCAAGATTTCTGGCGCCTGCGAAGTGGCATTTGGAAGTGTTCCCAATGTACTCTCCTTTTCGACACTAGGTGGCAGGTGACATTCAGTGCGTGTGTACACCTTGCAGGTCATCGCCGCACCCTTGGTGAGCAGTGTGTTGCCGGCAGGCAACGCACCACTGCCATACATGTACCATATTCATGTTTCTGGGTTATAGAGAGCCTCATCTGTTGGTTTGCCTTATATATGAAATTGCCTATGTATCTAACTATTCCGTGATCCACTTCGAGTTCAATATATATATAACTGTAGTAGCAATGACTTAGTAAATTCCGTATACGCAACAGGTAGTATGTTGATTGGTCTGTAATTTTTCAAGTCCTTAGCATCCCCTTTCTTAAGGATTAAAATAATGTCAGCATTCTTCCAAAACTCCGGTGACGATGTCCAGACATTGCATGTACAGGGTGGCCATTTTTCAAGCACAATATCCCCACCGTCCTTCAACAAATCTACAGTTACCTGAGCCTCCCCAGCTGCTTTCCCCCTTTTCATAGCTTCTAAAGCTTTCTTAACCTCTTCCTTTGTCACTGACGGAACGTCTGATTGCTCTTCACTATTGCTAATCTCATTATCAGCCTGGTTAAGTGTAGAACTCCTCGGCTACCTTGGTATGCATACATCGGATTTTCACCTACTTAATTTCCCCTTCACCTCTTTCAGGCTAGCATTCTATTTTAGAGCATGCTCGATTCTCTCCGTAATATACTCCCTTGCGTCGAACAAATTACATTCACTGAGTACCTTTAACATCTCTGCCAGTTCTATCCTGACCCATCGGAGGGAGGTTTTCACGCCTTGCCATTTCATAATCAGATATTTCGTCTGCTTAGATAGTACTGGTAGCCTGTCTAATTGTCCTACTGCCTACCTCTGCCATGCACTCATTATCAATGGCTCTGAAATTATCGATCATTGCTTCTAGACTAAGATCGCCTTCGTCGCTTAAGCTGAATATCTGTTCTGTTCAGAGATCTTGAATTCGTGCACCGTCCCTCATGTGGCAAACCTTATTCGTTCCCTCCCAAGTGTAGCTTGCTGCCGGGCTAGTTGATGATTCATGAAGTCAAGAATTTAGCGCAAAAATAAAGAGCGGACGAAGAAGGACATATAAAATGATTGACCAGCGCTAGTCAATCGCCTTATGTGTTCTTCTTCGACCATTGTTCTTTATTTTTGTGCTACATTCTTGACTTCGTATAGCAAGGGGCAGCAGAAAATGAAGTGTGCGAATGAGATTAAGTTTTCAAGGATTAGGTCGCCACAGCTGGCTAAACATTAAGATAGGTATGTAGGGACCTTGATGTCGATAGTGGGACCCGGCCATTTTCAATGGGTTCAATGACCAAGATACATAGGATTGGCTTACCTCTTACAAGTGGTTAAGCGTCCACAACCAGGGAGACGACGCTGTGAAGCTGAACGACATGGTGTTTTACGTGACAGGCATTGCCAGTTTGTAGAGCAGAAACCGCAAAGCAAACTTCACCACCTAGTCTGCTTTTAAACGCGCCTTTTCTTAGATCTTTGGCTGCCCTTGCATACAAAAGCTGTGTTCCAAACAGTACTTGTGAGCTAAACCCAGCTGCAAGGATCCTTCACCAGTTATACTGAAGACATTGTGAACCTGTGTACACATCTAGAAGTCTCCAGCCAGAGATGGATCAGATAAAGCACATTCTCAAAAACATTGAGGCTGACGCAGTTGTCCTAAACCCTATCACTGTTGCCAATATATTCATGCTTTGGCAGGAGCAAAGCAACGCATTCTGGTTCAGCCACCTTCTGTGCACTTTGAATCACTTTCCAGCTTAGTTCCGTCAGCAGCTTGCTGCTGGACCAGTTTAAAGACTGCGATTGGGGAGGTGATATAACAGCTACTCCTAATTGAGGACATTTGGGGATCTCCATCTAGCCTGGCCATGACCCTTCAGGCTGATTTGAGAGCAAGTGACTGAAGTGCTGCCATTCATTCATCTGCAGGTTCCTGCTGCAATAGCGCTCATGTACGGCAACGTCAGATCTGGTCAGACATGTTTATCCCGTTCCGCCTTTCACTGTAGCCTGCCACCTTCATTCCTACGTAACTGTCCCCTCTTTGTGTGGACTCCTGGTGCATATATGACAACCTTATTTGTTATGCGTGCAGAGTTTCTGGTCACATTGTGAGTCATTGTCGCCACCTGCAGATGGGCCTGCCTTTACGCGCCCCTGAGCCTTGGCCACGTCTGTCCTGCAGACAACTTTGACACCTCCACTCACCACCTGCCTACTCGCCTCCATCCTCATAATGCCACTCGGTTTCTTTGCTGCGTCTCTGCCCCAGGAAAACTAATTACTGCCTGAGGCAAGAACTGCGAATACGTCAACAAATGTAGGGCCGTTCCTTGTTGATACTGGGGCTACTCTATCTGTGATGTGTAGGAAACTGCACAAGCTAATAAAAGTGTGGACAACATTATCTGATCTTTCGCTTCTCACATCATAATGCGCAGTGCCTTTCGCCTTTGACTGCCTGCACGGCCAGGGCCACCATTCACAGCTCATTATGTACCATAGAATTTGTTCTCTCGTCGTGCTGCTGTGACACCATTTCAGGTTTTGACTTTCTCTCTGACCATGGCACCATCATCATCATCACCTGCGTTAATGCCTAATTAGAACTTCTCCCATGCAGTTTGATGATTTGTCTCCCACTTTGAGCAAACTGGCTGTGGCTGCCGACATTGAGCTTCCTGCATGCTCATCTTCCTCCTTACAAGAGAATTAAAGGAGACTTTTATCCTGCAGTGGGTGTAGTCAGGCTGGTTAGGATGATGATGAGGAACCTTTTCGGCTATGCTCTTGCCATTTTTTTTTCTTTGCTGTTGCACACTATCGCATCCTCTTAACCTAAAAAAAAAGTGCAAGACACCCCTACATAAAAAAGTACACAATATCCATGGAAACCTACTTGTGAGATGCTAGTCATTGTTGCATGGCTAGTGTTTTGTACTTTCCTATGTGCAGAAAGTGCCGAGCATTATTTTCATCGAGTCACACTAGCTTCATTTTTTATTTATCGATTTATACATACTATCGATCCAACCTGGACGAAGATAGGAGTGGACACAATGTCAAACTTGGAATAGCGCAGCCATTTCGTATCTAAAAAAGAAAAACAACTTTACCAAAAAAATAAAAGTGGACACTGCTCAGTTCTATGGCGCAGCTAGGAAGTGTTGTATGGTGCTTCATTTCTTTCTTTTCTGACATGATGGGAAGTTTTACTGAAGAGCCAAGATTTTATTGGGGAAGCAGTTTCAGATAACAGAAATAAGCAGTTAGTCATATATGTGCTTGGTAGAAGAACATAGCTGCTATTCTGCAAGCATGAAACTGTGCGGCTTGTGTGAGTTCCTAACATTTTTTAGTTGCCCCAGTTTTTGTGAAATAGGGGCTTGTTTCTAACTAGACACGCAAGTATTTAGACATTTCTTGACAGATGAACATAACGCATGTCTGCAAGACCTGAAAGGCACTGTGTTTTGTTGTGCCTGAGTGCATATTTAGCAAATATGTTAAGTGCAGCACATGCCCTCTCATTTTGGAGATTTAAATTCAGGGGCTAACCGGATGGGTAGTAAGGACCTTGTAATAGTTGTAAACGTGGTGAGTACACTGAATTCTCATTTGAGGCGGAAAAAGATTGCTAGATCAAAGCAGTGCATCTTACTGTTGCATTTCATATTGCTTCCCCACAGTGGCGGCAAGTTTTAGATGCATAGCTGCGGATGTCCTGCTGATGACAGGAAAGGTGCTTGCATTACAGAACATATTTTATAAGCGTTGTGTTCATCCAGAAAAAAAAGGATTGTAGTATAAGATTATTTCAATTTGAGAGTTTCTATAGGCTCTTCAAGAGCATTATGTGCCTTTGTTTGGACAAATGCTGCATCATTGGTCATTCCTCGTTCATATCCAAACAGGTGCATAACCTGCAGGATTTTCATCCTCCTAGTGTGTGGGCGCTCATGCATGAAGGAAAAAATAAGAGTGAGAGACAAAACAAACTATCGCTTGTTTGTATGCTTGGGCCGCATTGTTTAGTGCATTTATAAAATATCTGTATAGCATGAGTCACTGTAAAAAGTAAAAAAAAAATCTTCAAGGGTGGGTTGTGCTCTAGTTGATACCAGTAGTTAGGCTGCTTGCTGTCAGTTGAGCACATCAACAAAACTGCCAGGCTCAAATCAGCCACTTGTTTTCCAACATGTCAATCCAGTTGGATTCGTAATGGGACTGCTCAGCGTCAGTGTATTCTTCCTTTTGGGCTCGGCAAAATATTTTCATAGTCACTTCTATTTGCGCTTGGAATATTGCTTGCGAGAAGAAAAAGGAGCAAGGGAATATCTTCACATTTGCACTGGTTCCTCACAGGTCTGCGCGGATGGGCCTTGCGATCACTGCTACATGTCGTGCGTCAAATGCTTCGATGGAGCAAAGCGGCCTTTGCGAGGTCTATCTGCGCAAACATGCGCTCGTTTAAAATAATTATTTCAAATAGTGCGCCGAACCTGCATTTGCGAGCGGTGCAGATGGCGGCACTTACCAATCATTTTTGTTTCTCTTTAGGATGCAACATACTCAGCTTTCTCATCAAGAATACAGTTCTAAATGTTGAAGTCATGTCGTTAGATGTCATTCAGAAGGGAACTTTTTTCTGTTACTAATATTTTCTATGAAGTTGCAATTGTAATTTCCAGTAGTGGCCCTGCATTCGCTTTTGCATTTTTCTTCATGGCGCCGTGCTTGAGGCAATTAACGTACGGCGTTAGAGGCAGAAATATGCGCTGTTATTATGCTGTTACATTTGCTCTTTACCGCTGTGGTTGTCATATGCTTTCCCAGTTTTTATAAGTCGGCAACCAGACCCTTAAACGCTGTGCTAAAATATTGTTGTCGTACACTTGCAACGTCGGCGAACCGAGACCACCGACCAATACGCGCAATTCACCTAATCTTGGTAAGTTCGCTCCTATTTAAAAAATGTCCGTGCATCGGAAACGAGCTTAGGAGAGTACAATGATTTCAGCGGCTTCTGCGAGGTTAAAATGGTTCAGTGCCATTTATAATGTCAATGCGTGGGGGCAAGTACAGAACTTGGGCGAGCGCACTAAAAGCATGTTCGGAATGTATCGGCAGGAAGAAAGTAATTTATTTCTTCAGATGTAAAAAGTGCCAGTTATTCTCTGAAAAACGACAGGACCGTACAGAAACGTGCACGCAAGATTTGAAGTGATCGATGGTGTGATCAGCTTTAACAGCGCTTAGTTTTCTTTAGTTCGCGTTCTTTGACACGTCGCTCTTTGCACTACATTGCCGGAGTGAAATAGATTGTTTACTAGGTGGAGGGTTTTTGCTGTGGCAGAAGCCTATTTCATTTACTTCACATACTTTACCACAAGAATCAATCTATTTCGCAGCCTTATCTTTCTTGTACTGCTTCAGCCTTGAAAGGAACAAAGTAGATAAAAAAAAAGTTCTGTTGGCAGATAAAGATATGTATTCTGCGGCAAGTTCATGAACAAAAACAAAATGGTAATACACCCCAAGAAACTGAAGCTCCTCCTTGGCTAGAAGCAGCTGTGTCTGCAAAACCTTTCAATGAACATCGACATTACTAGAATAAACTCTTTTGTTCTAGAAATGCCTTGATACAAGACTTCGTGTGGAGATTGTGGCCCATGCAGCTTTCACTTCAGGAGCCTTGCTCTTTGCAGATCACAAGAACACTGGTGGAAGAATGGATGCCATTCACTTGTAACTGTTATCAGTCGGAACCGTTTCAACTGATCTTGTGGTGAGTATACAGTTCAAAATCTACAAAATGTTTCATGCATGGTAAGCAAATGATAGTAGCTTACTGATTGAAATAATAAAGATAATTTTGTTTCAAAGTGTGTTGTCCACTAATTATTTTAATTGATGAAATGCTCCGACCAGAAAACGGTTGGTTTGCTCAACTGAGGAGAACATTCTGGCTGAGGTACATGCGTTACAGCAATATGATTAGCAGCAGGTGCACTGCTCATCTCAGGCAGAGTGCTGAATTATGCGATGTGTATCAAAGAAAGCAGTACCACGCATTGGCTGCTAGATCAGTCAAATGTATACTTAGTGGAAACAAGATAAAGTAGACTTCAAATAGAGGCTACTTACTCATTAGCACCCATATAAGTGCAGCCATACAGGTAAAAAGAAAAGCTAGATAAGTTTTCCAGAAGCTTCAGTAGGGAAAAATTTGACGTGGTCCAAGGAGTGAACCCTGGACTGTTACTCATGTGGGGCAGTTTGTCTACCAAGTCATCTAACCAGGACAACCAGTGGATGGTGGGGCTAGGCTGAATTTATCAACAATGCACAGGACTATAACTTATGTTTCGATCCCATGGACACCAAAAAGGCCTTCCAGAACTGGCCCTTTATGTCTGATAGTGCACAGCTACACGGTACTGTTGCTGCACAATTGTTACTAAGGGCCTTGCACTTGAATGTGCCCATTGGACCTGTAAAGGGACAAAACATGGACCAAAATGTAACAATATGTATTAAATTAGATTATGGTGTAAAAAAAATGTCTGATTTAGTATAGATCGAGCACTACAATATCCAAGAATTGAGGATTTATTTTAATTTGGCACTGAAATTGCATAAAAACGACTGAAGGAATCTCTTGCAATGAAACACTGTCATCATCCCTGTAACCACGTAACCACGTCTCGGGAAAAAGTCTGATTTTTTTAATTGCACGTGCTGTCTGTTCTTTAACAAGCGCTCACCTTGTTTTATTGTATTGTTACATACATCATCTCACTAGTGACATAACAATATTTTGAGTGCTGTCCAGTGTGCCTGTCAATAAACTGAATCCAGCTTCAGCAGAGAGTGGCCTGGACTAAATTTGAAAGTCACCATCATGCTTGACATAGCTGAATTAGCCTGAACGTCGGTTTTGGTCCAAATCGGACGAAGTCAAATTTTGAGGGTGGTTTGGACCAAATTTGGGGATCATCATTGTGTTTGCCATTGCCAAATTTTGTCAGTGGGACAGCTCGATAAAAGCTTTGTCAGAGTTGGCTGACAGTGGCGGTGGCTGCTCACTTTGAAACAGTGGGCGTGTATGCTTCATTGATTCGGGGAAAAAAAAAAAAGACGGGCTTTCCGGATTTTCAGTGTGGGCGGAAGCCACATACTCATGAAGAGGATTCTGTCATCTTTCATGCAAGATAAAACCTGAATTCGGATAATTCAAACTTTAGCAAAGCAAGACCGTAGTCATGTGGTATTTTCTTTTCCTTTCATATTTGCGCACTTTGTTTAAATGCTGGAAAAAACAATCATGCAGGAAGTATGTTAGTAGAAAAAACTGGATCATTTGTACTTGAACCCCCTCTAAAACTTAAGGGTACTTGGGCCTAAACTGAATATAAAAAAAATAGAATAATTAATCTCAACTAATTAACCAATTAGAGAAAATATAAGGAATACTCCAAACAGAACTACACGAAGACGAATAATATGTCGTCGGTTTCTGTAAGCTGCAGTGCTCAGCCTTTTTTTTTTTTAATCCTTCGTTTACATTACATAAAACTGTGCGTGCACGTTTGGTCTATTCACCAACATCACAGTGGCCACCAATTTGCTGTTCATGAAGCGTTGCAAAAAACTGCTATGCATGTCTCATCGGCTCACCACAATTTACTCCGCATTTCTTAGCAAAAGCTATCTTCTGGGCAATAAAACGGCACGTGTGAGGTCATGTAAATACCCCTCTGTAAGCTTGTCATGAATAGCCAACAAAAGAATAAAAAACAGACAAATTATGAATAACCAAATTTATTGCTATACACAAAAGCACTTGCAGTCTTAAAATGTGAAAGTGCTCAGAAAGACAAGGACAAACGCTCTTGTCTCGTCCACTTCTCTTGTCCTTGTCTTTCCAAGCACTTTCAAATTTTAGGATGCTATACTAGTTAACCCAGCAAACAACTTTGTTAAGCACATGCGATGTAGCTTTTGCTATAGACCTTTTTCCAGTCGCGCCTCTTCTTGCAGACGTCAGGCAAGGTATGTTTGGCAGGGCGGGTTACCGAGGCTCCCTCACATATTTTCTGCAGAAATTCTTTCACAATAGTAGGGTGGGTTTATTTTCCAAGCAGCACTTGATCTCTTTGAAGGCAAACCTGGCAGCGTCTTTTCGTTTGTTGCAATAGCAGGCAGGGAAAATGTATGTGGTCCTGAGGGCCAAGTACATGCTAGCAATGCATGTAATTATTGCGCAAAAGTTTGTCGCGTCAATGACCCAGCAGACATCTTTCATGGTTTTCGCACACGCAGTGAACTGCTGCCCTACTATGTAGAAATAGAGAAGAAGGCTTCGCACATGTGCAGTAGCATTACTGAAAATAAGTCAAATGGACCTTTTTCCATTTTATCCTGTCTCCTGCAGCCACCAATATCCTGTGCAGCCACCACTTTGCAGCAATGAACTAGGGTCACTCAGGATTGGAGTGCCTACTGAAGAGATCAGAAGTGAATGGCCCACATATAGGGGCAATGCGTGACACCCCTGAGTGCTGGGAACGGTTCATAAAGAGCATTTTCATAGGAAGTTTTGTTGTAGGAAAAACAAATTTAAGGACTGTTAGTTCGACTGACTGCAGACGAAATTCACTCACCAATGTATTACTACTCTCATTGTGCACTGTGGTGGCTTGGTCATTGTGTGCTTGACTACAGAGCCTGGAAACCCGGCTTCGACCCTTGCCATGTTACAATAGAGACAAAATGCAAGGTGCCCACGTGCTGTGAGATTTCAGAGTACATACATTCAAGAACCTCACTTAGTCATAATTATCTGCATCCCTCCACTACAGCGTCCCTCATAGCCAGTCAATTTGGAATGTTTCAACCAATCCAATTTTAATTCCATCGTTTTTTCACTCTCCAATTATTCCAATCCCGATTATATTCTATTTCTATTCGTCGTGGCTTTTGGTTCAACGTTGCTAAATCTTTCGTGTCCAAATATCTCCCTCCTCTCCCATAAATGGAGGGCGGGAAATACCTCTTAACACCACCTGCCACGGTTAGTAGGCGAAGGCTTCGCATGGACACTGACGCCGAATGCCTGACATTCTTCTCGGTCAGCAAATGCTATCGCATCAGTACTCGTATAGTTCATTGCATTAGGCGGACGGGAGCAGAGATGCCAAGTAGTAAGGAGCAGTGCAGTAGCATGCCAAGAGAGGGTGTGCATGTTCTGCCCCTTGAACGATCACCACCGCTAGCCAGACCGCAGTATTGTGACTGGCATGATTGTAAATGAAATGCTAACCTCCATTTCCTCAGCTTCTCACGGCTAAGACATTGAAGTTGAGCCCATGTCCTCTGTGGCAACAGAGGCACCATGTGTCAAATAGGTATGACTGCATAGGGCAGTAATGATTTGTCACTGCCATTTTAATGAGTCAGCATTATGTAGGTATGTCGGCAGTTTCATGTCACCAGAATTGTCATCACAATTACATTTGAACGAAACAAGTTATAAGAAAAAGAATGGGCCAAAAAATCTTGCTGGGTAAATAATTTGATGCATGTGGGTTAGCTAGGTAATTAATTAGAGGGGTAATGGCAACATCCAAACGGGTCACGCGGTACTAACTTCCAGTGGCGGGAAATTTGAAATGTTTGAAACGTGAACGAGCGGGAAAGGGCGTGATTTGCGTGCACAAATGGTAGGAATGGTTAGAAAGTGTGTAAAGAGAGGTAATCAGCCAATTGCAATCTGAAAAATTCCGAGAGCGTTGCAGGATCTGCAGTGGAGAAATTCGAAAGCCTGAAGAACGGAAATCTGAGCTAGTTGGTGATTTGCAAGACCAAAAAACAGCGCGGCTACTTGGGACAAACAGAGAGGAGAATAACGGACAAGCGCTTGTCCGTTATTCTCCTTGTTGAACACAACCAGTGTTCCATTGAACGCATCACAGTTCACCACCCTTCTATAATTGGTTTACAGGAAAGGAAAGGCGCAGTATCTGTTACTCGCGGAATCCCGCTGACACATCTTGCGGACAACACAGCAATTAGCATGCTTACGCATTTCTCCAGTGCAGATCCTGCAGTGTTCTCGAAAATGTTCTGCTAAAAGGAGTGAAACAGCAATTATGCAGTGTTTTTGATGCCAGGCGACGTCCTTCAAACTTGTGTTTGAAGTGCAGCCTGGACTGCCCTTGACTGTTCTTGGTGCTAAGAAACAGCACTAGTTCTATCGCTGGATGAAAGTGTTCCAACCCTAGTTCTCCCATTCAGCACCATTAAAGGCTTCGTCCCCCAGAAAAGCCATTGTCCGCATTATGAGCAAAAAATCATGGGCATGGCTCTGGCAAGTGGTAGCTGGCAGACGACATGGTCATGCATGGCTAGTCATTGAGTTGTGTGATGGCATGAGACGTGGCATGGCCGAATTGGTAGGCGCTGCCAACACAGGTGTGACATGGAAGGGTGAAATCGGAATCCAGCCCTTCAGGACCCCTAGGCCACGAAGATACCTTTGTGTGGCTTGGTTAAAATGGTGCTTTAGATCTTTGTCGCGGTGGTTTTATAATGTGGTATCTTGCGACTATGTATGGGACAATGCAGCCGCAAGTTAAAAGCTTCTGAACAAGTGAGTGGCAAAGTGTGTCTACACGAAGGTCCACAAGAAAAACCGGCAACTGGCGCCATTAACGCTGGCATGCCATGACCTTAAAGGAAGAGTTTAAGTCCCCTCCCCTTCCCCCAATATTTTTATGAGCTCAGTATTCATTTGCAAGTTACCGCTTTGCCCTGTGTTTCTTTCACGTCACTGTCTATTTTGCACTTCAGACCTCACCAAAATGAGTAAACCCCACTAACTAGTCCAAGAAACAGCCCTGAGGAGTTATGTATTCATTTCCTTTTTTTATATAAATTTGTCTTGTTCATGCAGAGAATACAGAACTGTAATAAAAGAATTTGTTGAATGCTGCGACAGTTATAGTACTCTCCGCTGAGTTCCAGAAATTTCACAGAGTACAGAAGCTCAACATAAAATATCAGAAAAAATAAACTGGAACAATTGGTTAGAAAAGCTACCCTTGCAGCATCCTTCTTTGGCTGTGCCTTAAGCGCGGCTGCACAAGAGGAGGACAACAAAGAATGTACTGGGCCGAAGGCACGTGCTGCCACAGCTCAGTAGTTTGGTTATGCCTTAAAATGTGTGGGAAGCTTATATTTCCCTGCGACCTAGAGCACCACATCTACAACTGATTGCCTAAAACTAGAGGATGACTGAAGCCGGCACCTGGTCTACAGAGCCGCCCTTACTCTCGCAGAACGTTTCATCATTGCAACTTTGCCTTTCACCCTTCTGACCCCAGAACCCGCAAATGTGTTAAAACAGATGCTTGGGCAAGTTGGTAACTCATTTTGACCGGAACAGCGCGCACTAAGACACAGACAAGAAGAGAGACACGACACACACGAGCGCTGACTTTCAACTGGTGTTTATTGTTTGGAACGAGGCATATGTACACAGTTCCAACAACACAAGGAAAACAACCATCCTTCATACATTCATAGTCAATTCATGCAGTCACACTAAACAAGGACGATAACAACGATAACAAAATTATCTTTTTCCCTTCACTAAAAATGCCAATTCTTTTGAACTGATCGATAAAGAGGGGCTACTGACGCATGCGTCTTTAGACCAGGCGATATGCGCTGCTTCGATTATTTCGCGTGTTAATTGGTCACTGTGTTTACTTAAAATTTGTGTGCTAGTGAAGTCAGGGTGGCAAGTTTTGTTATCACAGTCTCTACAATGAATCCCGAGATGCCCTTTTACTGTGTTATGCACGTTATTATTGTGCTCCTTCAGGCGTTCATTGAGGCATCTCCCCGTCTGACCCACATACAGCTTGCCGCATGACAAGGGAATGGCATACACTACACCTTCTTCACATGACACGAATCGATTTTCATGCTTGATGTCGCAATCTCTGGGAACGAAATCAGTATTGACCATTTTGCACATCTTCCCAAGCTTATCTGGAGCCGAAAATATAACCTTAACTCGTGCTCTATTCGCTATCTTTTTTAGTCTGTGGGAGAAATGATGAATGTAAGGTACAACAGTAAATATTTCTTTTTCCTTCCGCGTCTCTGATTCTGCCTGCCTCCCTTTTCCATTTTTGCTCAAGCTACTGAGAATAGATTCGGACACTGATACTAGTAGCTGCTTGGGATAACCAGCCTTAACGAGCCGATCGGTTTGGAGAAGGAAACTATCTTGCATGGAGTGCATGCAGGATTTGTTAAGCGCGTTGTGATAGCATGACTTCACCACAGCACGTTTCACCAGCTTAGAATGAGATGACGTAAAAGAGAGCAATGGCTTTCTGCTTCGTGGCTGGTAAGACCAACACATGTGATGGTGCATTAATCTGAGTTTGAGGTCTAAAAATTGGATGACATTGTTTTCTGGCACTTCAGTAGTTAGTATGAGGGGATGAAGGCACTCTACAAAGTTAGCTTTGATCTGCGTAAAGACTGCGTCAAATTCTTCCACATTAGAATCTATAAGAACGAGAAAGTCATCTACATATCGAAAACATTGTACAACCTTCGACCCTTTCAATTTTTCTTGAAGCATTCTGCCCTTTTGTGCTAACAACAAGTCACTAAGCACGGGAGCTATGCATGACCCGATGCAAACTCCTCGTTTTTGCAGGTAAAACTCACCATCCCAGGAAATGAAGGTAGAAGTTAAATACACTTGAAGTAGTTCTAAAAAGCTTTCGGCGGATAAGCCGTTCTTGTTTTGGAATTCAATTACTCCTTGCTGGTCAATACATTCTTCTAAGCACGCGAAGAGCTCGTCATGTGGTAGTGAATAATATAGGTCCTTAACGTCAAAGGAGCAGGCCATCAGTCCCTTGTTCTTGTTAGTTTCTAAAAAATGGATTACATCCTGCGATTTTTTTACTTGGAAAGGATCGTCCAACGTGAGTGAATTTAAGATCTTCTTTAGAAAAACGGCTACATTTTTTTGCCATGTGCCTCTCTCAGATACAATCACACGAAACGGACACTCTGGTTTGTGGGTTTTTGCGCTAAAAAACACTTGTAAACTAAGGCCTTCACTTTTATCGGCTTTTTTCGTTAACAGATCAAGGTTAAGTTTTTTGCACACTCTCTTGGCCTTAGCTTTAATTCTTTTCAGATTAAGGTTCTTGGCCACAGAAAACGAAGACTGAATAGCTTCCCTACCCTTCTTGACGTACAAATGGGAGGGTAGCACTAGGAATCCCCCTTCCTTGTCGGCTGGGAGCAAACGCAGCGAATTTCCCCTCAAATACGAGACAGTTCGCCGAACCGAGACGGTGTTCACTGGGGCCTTGCAACGCAGAAGCGCATCAACTCCTTCAGACACGCACCTATCGGATTCAGCCACCGGTGCCAACCTGGACACCTGCCTCACCATGCTCAGAAGTTCTGCGGGCGACCTTTTGGGTTCCGTGGCGTACTTCGGCCCCTGGGAGAGAACACGACGCACTTCCGTTGGCAGCGAAACGTTCCCTGCGGTGTGGATTACATTCTCTGTCGAGTGTTTCTTTCTGGCCGGTGATGCCCGGAGCTGGGAAAGGGTTAGGTGCCACAAGAAGTCAGCCGTTGTGTTCGCTAAATCAGAAAGCTCTTTCCATTTCTTCTTTCTATGTGGTGGAGCTTCGGTTCTTTGCAGCAGAAGAAAAAGACTGCGCCTGTAAAACCGAGCTTGTCTGTTCCATTCAGCCTTCAGGATGTGGCAAATTCTTGAGCAATGGCCCTGCGAAGGCTGGAATCCTCCAAACAGCTGCAGAACGTACGTTGGAACACGTTTTTCCTTGACGAGAAAAGCCAATGATCGAGCGTTGCATACGTTGGTTTCTCCAGATTGAGGCACAACTCGGCCCTTACCGTTAGAGGTGTGCGAAGGCTCGGTTTAGCCCAAAAGCTCGTACTCTGGCCGCTCAGAAGCTCTGTGCCTCAAGCTTGGGCGGGGCCAGGCCGGACACACCAATCCAGAGTATTCACAACTTTTTTAAAGGCACGAATATGGTTGTGGTGTGCTAGGCGTCACAATACAGCAGTATTTTGCAGCATCCTCCCACACAAGAGTGTGTGAATTCTCTATACAGATGTTTATGCACCTTTACACCACACACCCCTGGCATGAACAGATCTTTGCTAGCTGTCAACGACCAAGCAGAAGGGCTGCTTGTGGGCTATCGAATTTTGACTTTTGTCTCTTCCTCTTCGGCAGATGTTTAGGTATCAGTTTCCAGATTCGCGGTATGCTGTCAGCTCTTCCGCGTCTGTTGTGCCAGGCCTCAACAAGCCTCAGTAGAAATGGGCCGTAGCACCTAGTCAAAGCATCTGCGGTCCACGACCTTGCCGGTGCCATGAAAGACACGCAGTGAGCAAGATAAGCTTACCGAGTACTTGGCCACAGAATCAACCCCTTGCTCAGAGGCCGTGTGTTTTTGGTGAAGTGAGGAAACCATGTACCTAAATCTTTCCTTTCTTGCTAAGAACACATTATTCATTGCAGCCACAAGTTACAGCAGTAAAAAGAACTTCAGCGTTGCTGGATTCACAATCCAGGAGTGCCACAAATGTCTTAAGCATTCATCAATGCATAAATTGTTCTTGCGTAATAATATAAAAAAATTATTATAATTCTATGTTGTGCTGTGCCTCTATATATTCTACAAATTTCAATCTTAAACGCGACAACTGAGCATTTCAAGGTCAACTCATTATTTGGAAATTATTTCTTTCTGTATCATTCTGGGCCAGACCAGGGCCTTAAAGGGCCATTAAACAATATTTGCTCTAATATTCTAGTGAAAGAAATTTATAGAGATGGTCTTTGTGAGTATTTGAGTCAAATTTAAACACTTTGCGTGGAGACAATTGACAACTAATTTTTAAAAAGTGCTCCTGGTTAAAGCTCTCAACTGACTAGGGCGACATGTTCCCCCGCGCAAACCTCCATCGGGGCTTGCTGGTTGTGCCCGCTCACTGGATGCTCCCAGGTGACCCGGGCAGAATGGAACGTGGTGGGGTGCCGTCTCAGCTTGTTTTCATTTTTTTTTCTTCCGTGGCGGCGTGCGTCAGGTTAAGCGTGCAGAGGACGAGCGCCATTTCAGTCGCCAATATTTTCGGTATTACTGACACTAGCATAAAAATTTGTGCGCTGCAAAGAGGACTGATAGGATACTTATATCTAGAGTGCGTTTTCTAGTTTTCGTAAATAGCTCTTCGTGGGCCCTTTAAGTCTGAACACGTTGCCATGCCAGACTCTGGTCTGTAACACAGATTCCAAGCTAGCTCGGGCTCAGAATTTCGGCCCGTGCACATCTCTACTGACTGCATCACCTCACAAGGTGATTTAGTACAATCATGTCGTATCTGCGCTCTATCCTGACATGATCAGTGACCTGCAGGATATTCTTATAAACTCATGGGAGATGCCCTCATCAGCACCTCAAGACCAAAGTACCCGAGAGAACTATGGCGTAAGAACGCTCTCACCTACAGCAGCTCCTTACTGGTGGACCTTGCCGACTGTCGCCTTTCGCAACTGCTTCACCGGATTTGGCAGCTCCTCGGTGAGGACTCACCACCCGTGTTCCGCTGCTTCGAGAGCTCTTCTTCAGCTCTTGCCGATGCCCAAGCATCTGCATCTTGCCTTCCCAGCGGCCAGTGACACAACCATTGAGCTGACCAACCAGGTTCATGAGGTGGCCTTCCAGCAAGCCACAGCTGTCTCACCACTGGCAGACTCGGCAATTTCCTGCCTCGAGGCCTGTACTGATGAGCTTACTACCTCAGTTGACACACTCAGGAGCCTGTCCCAAGAGACCATTCACCATATTCCAGTCACCACTTTCCATCGCGCACAAAGAGCCATAACTTAACACTGCTGGTATGACTGGCAATTCCTACATCCTGCAACTAGTGCATGTCTCGTGGTTGGGAAAAACCCCTCAAGACCATTAATGGCAACTCGTGGCTCCCCAATGCGGCCACCTTTCGTGGTTTGGTTTGTGGGGTTTAACGTCCCAAAGCAACTCAGGCTATGAGAGACGCCATAGTGGAGGACTCCGGAAATTTCGACCACCTGGGGTTCTTTAACGTGCACTGACATCGCACAGCACACGGGCGCCTTCCTTTTCGCCTCGATCGAAAAGCGGCCGCCGAGGCCGGGAGTCGATCCCGCGTCCTTGGGAACAGTAGTCGAGCGCCGTAACCACTGCGCCACCCCGGCGGGGTCCTTTTGTGGTAATTGACAAGATCTGTCATAATCCGTTCCTTGTCAACAATGGTGCAGAGGTCAGCGTGATCCTTAAAAAAAAGCCATCTTGCCTAGCTGGCGGGGCAATCGCAACGGGCTGCCATCCCTTCGACCATAGTGACATATAAACTTCGCTCCCTCACCCTCAACTTGGTACCCTGCCACACATTTTGATGAGTGTTCGTCATCGCTGATGTTGACCCAATCATCAGCGCATATTTCTTATAGTACTTTCACTTGGGCTTCATTCAGCATGCAGCCCGACAGACAGCTTCACTCGGCTATCTATATCTGGCGTCGAGTCTAATCTGTCCCCACTGGCATCGGCATGCTGATACCATCACCTCCTTTGAGAACATCCCGGTGTGATTTCAGTAACTGGCAAAGCGTTTTAATCTCACCCAGCCACCAAAGCATATGGTGTGACCACCACCACCAGCACGATCACGCCTCTTGTTTGGTGGTCACCTGCTAAACGGGAGTTCAATCATGATGCAACTCGACATTATACACCCATCATCCAGCGCATGGGCTTCATTCCATCTCATATCTAAAAAAAGATCCAAGTGACTGGCGTCCGTGCGGTGACTATGAAGTGTTGAATGCCAAGACTGTCCACGACAGCTATCCACTGCTTCACAGCACATCTGAATGGCTGCACCAGTTTTAACAAAGTGGACCTGGTTAGGCACATCACCAGATACCCACTGTGTTTGCCAGCATACCTAAAGCAGCCATCACAACTGCGTTTGGGCTGTTAGAGTATGTGTGGATGCCCTTTGGACTTCAGAACCCAACTCAAACCTTTCAGCAGTTCATTGCTAAGGTCACAAGAGGCCTCCCAGATGTGTTCGCATACATCGATCATTGATGTATGCGAACACAGTCAGCAATATGTCTATAGATAACGAGAACTACTTGCGTGCAGTTTACAGCACCTCCAACAGCACGGCCTGGTTGTGAATTCTGACAAGTGCGTATTCACCGTTTTCATGCTCACTTTTTGAGCCATCACAACTTATAGCTGAATTGCCAGTTGCTAATATTTACTTATTTGTCAACTTTTGCTAGAGTGAAATTCTGGCGGGAACAAAAAAAAAATTCTTTTGCATGGTTCGACTGCATGTGCTCCACATTTTGACGGTTGAAAATGAAACTTGCTGTGCTCCGCAACCATTATGATCTGCTGAAGTGGACTAAAGCATAAGTCAATGCAATGGGTGCCAGAGGTTTATATGTGAAATACCCCATTTTTACTTTCAAATGAGGAAGTGCTTACTGAGGAGTTCGAGGAAGAGAGAGATGCGTGCAGTCTGTTCTGGGCTTTGGGCCGTTTGCAAGCAGCCTTCATTATTCAAACGTTGACCTGTATTAAACCCATTTCATCCGCTACATTGGGTGGAGGTGCTGGGTAAAACATCCTGGGAATCCAGCCAGTGCCTCGTCGCAGCCGCCATGTGGCAGGTGTTTGCCACCTTTATCTTCTCAAGAGTACCTTTCAATAGCTACCATCTAAGCGACACAGACTCAGGAACAGTGAGCTGAAGAGACGACGACCTAGAGATCAGCAAAGCGGCTCAGAACGGCTCAGCTTACTGAAGTGAGCCGGCTCATTTGAACGGTTCACCGGCTCACTTAAGCCTGGGTCGCTCAGGAGCGAACAGGGGTCTATTGGAGAGAGAGAAAGCCAACTCTGCCTCTCTCTCGTTCACTGATACGCACCCATTCGACCTCCCGAAACTTAACGAAAGCGTGGAAATAAATTGTGTCCATCCTATCTCCCCTAATGGTGACTACAAAATCTCAGTAAACAGCAACATCCATATTTTTTTTAGACTCTATTCTTACTCTTTATGTCCACTTTATGTCCACGAAGTCCAAGAGAGGACTTCATTCTTTTGGTACCCTATCGTTTCAAAATTATCTGAATAACATTGGCCATCATTAAACACACTGAGAATTATCCTTAATAAATACTTCGGGCCATCAATCTCTAGCCCAAAATCTCTTGTGGACTGACTGTTAATAAATACTGATAGTGACAATGTAGACAGATATAGATAGTGAATTATAAATATAGAGAAAGCAGATTACCTGATTCGAGGTCCCTCTTATATTCCCGGAGACAGTGAACTCAGGAGGAACCTGAAGTATAAATGCATCATTTTTTTTAATGCAGTGTGCGCTTTGTAGCTAGAGTCCGCGTTAGTCCTTTTTCACTTTCTAAATCCCCCCTCCCCCCACATGCTTTCTCTAGCTGATTCGTTTTTCGTATATTCCTATAACCCTGTTCAACGTTGCGACAGTTTTTCTCAATGCCCACAGCTCTCAGCGCCCCGGCTTCTCCCACTGCTTCCTTTATTCCTGGCAACAGGTTTCTGGCCCAGTACCCTAACCCAAACTTGTTCAACCTTCCTGTTTTTGCCGCCACATACATACACCGACCGTATTTAATTCATTCATTCATTTTGTATCTACTTCAAGCCGAATCGCTCGCCATTCATGCTGTGAAGTGTGGTTTTAATTTTCATAAAGCATCTGTTCCCGTTTTGAGCACACGACGCGCTGCAGTCAGTGCTGTTCATGACTGAACCAGATATTTTTTTTCTGCTGGGCTGGCTGCGGAAGGGGCCATGCATTCCACATTCGCCCTGTTGTAATGCAGCTTGAGAAAACTATACATAGCAATTATTGAAAGCAAAACAAAAGACGCACAAAAACAGCGGCGACCACCCGAAGCATACACACATTGCGGCTGCCAGGTCGCCGGCGCGGAGCCTCGACACGGCGCCGAAGCAGCCGACCAACTACGTACGAAGGATTGTGCAGACAGCACACTTTTTTTCTTTTCTTTATATGCCGGCCAAATCCATCTGTGCCTGACCACTGGAGTTGCTTTCTCATACTGCTAATAGATGGCGCTAAAGTAGCAGCAAACAGAAGACCTAACTCTGGCAGAACGGTTCCTAACAGCACCCCAAAAGAAACGCTGCTCACGGTTGCCGATGGCTCACTGAACCAGCGGCTCTCCAAAAGAACCACTGCTCACTAAGCGACTGCTCTCCAAATGAGTGGCCGCTCAGTGAGTCGCCACTCATTCTCGCTCTTTTAAAAAAGCGGCTCGGTCAAAAGACAGTCGAAGGCGAGGAGATGTTTGCGAGGAAGGGCGGGAAGCATGGCCTCAGAGATCACCCCCGCAAGCGTGGGGATGATCTCGGAGGCAATATGGGACAGCAGACACTTTCTCACAACACTAATAGATGGCGCCGAATTCAGAGGATAGGGAGCCTACATGTTGCGCCGCGGCGCCCGGCTTAGGGTGGTGACATCTCATGCTAGGGTTCCCTATTTTGGCTAAAAACGGCAGTCAGGCTTGGTGGGCCGCCATGTTGGTTCCCAGTTAGTGCGGAAGCACTTAAGCAGGTATGACAGCGATAAATCTATAAAGGATGATCATGCACAATGAAGAAAAAATACAGGACTCCGTCGCGCCGCAAAGGAGTCCTTTGTTCCCCTTACTTTTTCTTTCTTGTCAGTGTCGAGACTTCCCACAGTATTTGGTTTCTAGTATTTGGTTTCAGTATTTAATTTCTAGGGAGCTTCGCAGGACAAAGGCTATCGATCGAACGGAGCTTCAAAGCAGTGGAGAGACTGCTAGAGGTTTTGGAGGATATGCAGGAGGTGCGCCTGCCAAAGACACCCTAAATCTGCGTACCAGGCTATTAATGGAAGGCTGAAAAGAGTGGGCATACTGAATAGGGTTAATAAAATCTGTCGTGCTCCAAGCAGTTAAAAAGGCAAAGACACCAGACCTCTCCCAGGCCTCAAAGAGCAGAGGCGGCTTGGTGCCTGAATATCCAAGAATGATGAGCAGACAGCACACAGGGGTGCAACAGCTGCATCAAATGCATATTTTGATACGGCTACATATTTCTGCACCAAGCTGTGCATTAAGCGTGAAATTTGCGCCATGCTGTGCCAAAATGCCCCGACTATCCACAAAAGTTTGCCATACTCAGTGACAACTTTCTGCGGCCGTGATATAATCAATCACGATGCTTCAGACACTGTAGCATGCGTCACTGGCATTTTAGTTTTATTTTGAGATGGCGTCATGGCATTCCAATGGCTACTCATATTTTCTTTGCATCCATGTGCTTTCGCCGCTTTCCAGTTCAGTCACTGTCTATGCGCTGAAGGAACCCTATAACGCAAGTGGGCTGTTTGTGACAAGGCACCACTGCTATTGCTTCCGTGGTGGGCCGTACTTGTGATTTTGGAGCAATACTTCAACCCTGCATTTTAAGTGCTGCATGTTTTTATTGGATGTATCTTAGTTTTTTATGCGGCTCATGGAAGTTTTCGATATCCTGTTGGTTCATTCATGTACACTAAGGTTATTTTTATACTGTCTTGTCGATAGACTCACTTTCCCATCATCAGATAGTGTAGGAGGTGGCTTCTGTGTTTCATCATCAGCCTGACTATACCCACTGCAGGGCGAAGGCCTCTCCCATCCACTTGACCCCTGCGAACTTCTCAACCTCATCCACTGCCCCCTGCTACGCTTTCCTTCCCTTGGAATCCAGTTTGTTACCCTAAGCGACCATCGGTTATCCTCTCTTCGCATTACATGTCCTGCCCATGTCCATTTCTTCTTAATTTCCACTAGAATGTCGGTAACTTGAGTTATTTCTCTGACCCACTCTGCACGCTTCCAATCTTTTAATGTTACCCCTACCATTTTTCGTTCCATAGCCCTCTGAGTTATCCTCAACTTAAGTAGAACCCTCTTGGTTAGCCTCCACGTTTCAGCCCCATAGGTGAGTACAGGTAAGATGCAACTGTTGCATACTTTCTTCTTGAGCGATACCGGTAAGCTGCTAGTCATAATCTGCGAGTGCTTGCCAAATGCGCTCCATCCCAATTTTATTCTTCTTGTTATTTCCTTTTCATGATCCGGGTCTGCGGTTACTACCTGTCCTATGTAGACATATTCGCCTACTACTTCCAGTGCTTCGCTACCTAACATAAACTGCTGTTCCTTCCCGAGGCTGTTGAACATTACCTTAGTCTTCTGCATATTGATTTTTAAGCCTACCTTTCTACTTTTCCTGTCTAAGTCATCAATCATTATTTGCAGTTCATCCCCCGAGTTACTTAGCAAGGCAATGTCATCGGCAAATTGCAGATTACTGAGGTATTCTCCATCTACCCTGATCCCTAACTGCTCCCATTCCAAGTCTCTGAATACTTCCTCTAAGCAAGCTGTGAATAGTACTGGGGAGAGCGTGTCTCCTTGTCTAACACCTTTCTGTATGGGAATTTTGTTACTTTTTTATGCAAAACTATGATTGCTGTGCACCCACTAAATATATCTTGCAGCACTTTCACGTACGACTCGTCTACCCCCTGATTTCGCAATGCCTGCATCACCGCCGAAGTTCGTGCTAATACAACTGGAGGTGGAACATGTGAAATTTATTTCGAACATCAGAAGGTCGAGAAACGCACAGCAGCCTAGCTATTGAATTCCATAATGCCGTAGTGGAGCCCAAGACTGCCAAAATTAACATTTATGCATGCTGCAACATTGAAGTACTATAAGGTATGCATTGTGCATGAAATACATAACCTAATAATCGTCCACCTCTCCTTAATCAAAATATTGTGTCAAAGCCACCGCCAGTCCACAAGAAGTATAATTTACAAGCCGAAGATGTGCTCGCTCGTCGGTTTTCTTTGCTTAAAACTTGCTTTCGGCATTTGCCATTTCGCCTTTTGGTCGGCGTTTCTTTTTGTCTGTTTCTGTATTTGCTTTTTAATCAACATTTTGTCTTTACACTGCGCTCGCTTCTGGACACAGGCTGATCGCAGTCACTGCTTCAAATTAAGCTCTTTCGGAGCTGCCCTCGCACGACACGAGCTGTGGATTTCGCAGAGAGTAAAAGAATGTTTTTTGAGCCTTGCAAGCAACATAAAGTCCCATGATTAAGGTTGTCAAACCGTGCTAAATGAAAAAAAGGCATATTCTCTAGCTTTTTTTATTTAGCCTCTTCAATTTTATGATTCACATTTTTGTGTGTGTGATAGCATGCCTAGCAGTACAAAAAGCTTATTTACAAAAATAAATACACGCAGCATCGGTGATAGGTGGCCTTTGCTAGATTTCCTTTGGATCGCATTCATACAGTCCGATATTCACACCTCTTCATTCTTTTGTGCCGAAAGCAAAGTTTCTTCCATGTTTAACAGCTCCAAAATTTGAATTAATTTTTTTTTCTTGTGAGCTGCTCCAAATATGAATTTTATTGCTCTAAAACGAAGATATTGCTGCTCCAAAAATCGCTACAAATCTTATTTGAGCTTTTGCACCCCTGAGTACATCCTTTTAATGAACCACAGTGTGAGTAATCAGTAGTCTTTCTTGAATGGTTAGTAATAGTGCTGGCTCACTATTTCCTTATCTCAGCATCATTCCACATTACAGCAATGTGGTGGGTTCGACTTCCACTTCCAATTTTCTCAAATGTGTACCAGCTATGGCCCAGCCTGGTGCTTGGCTTACCAGGGCTCATGGCTTAGGAAAGGAGGAAAAAGGAACTGCATATGGGCTTCTGCTGCACGAAGCGGACTTAGGGTTGTCTAATGGTGGAACATATCGTGAATTTTGGTTCATGACCCTTTTCCTGAAGTGAACTAGAACACCTTTCCCAAGCATCTTATCCCAGAAGAGCCCATAATCAGGCCGGGAGAAACCTTGTACCCACCAGCACCAGGATCGAAACTGGTACCTCCTGAATGCGAGGCAGATTCTGTCACAAGGCCATCATGTCTTGGTGGGGTAGTAGCCCTTGCTCGGGTTCTCGTTCTAATGGTGCTCAACGTGGCTTTGGAAGATCTTAAAAAAGCTTAATGATCGTTCATGAATTCAGAAAGGCCTTGGTCAAAGGTGCGCTGGTGTATGCAGTACATTTTCGTCTTTTTTTTTTTTTTTACAGAGCACTTGGGGTGGATTCACACACCAGATCCGTGTCATTCCGTGATGATTATGGTTAAAGGATAATACTAAGTTTGTTCTTGAAAGAACTGACCAAGCTAGAAAAAATTTCATTGCAAGAAGACATCAGTGCTCAGCATACTCACCAATGTTCTTAAAAAAAATAATATACACTGGGACGAGCTGTCTGAAAATTTTCAGGAACCTCATAGCTATGCTTTTTATTTCTGAAACTTAGCCATTGTCAAATATGTTAAACTAGCATGTAGAACAATGTTTCTGTAACACTGATAGTCTTTACCTGAACACACTCACACACACACACACAAACTGGATCGGTGAAATTTTGTGTTTAGTTCTGCACAAATTTAGTTAAGCGGCAACAAATTTCATGGATATATGTTTTATAGACAAACAATGCCATGAAAACTAAAAGAACAGTGGGCAATTAGATTATGTACTGACCAAAAATATTTTGTAATTTTTGTTTTCTTGGGGTATTGTACTAAACTTAAATCTAACATATTGGACCAGCCAAAGACACGGGAACACAAGAAAAAGAAATGTTCCGCATTCAGAAGGTACCAGGTTTGATTCCAGGTGCCGCCAGGTACTCAACAGTTTTCCAACTGGTACAGGATTTCCCCTGACCTGATGCTTGGCTCTTTTGGGGTGAAATGCTTTGGAAATGGGTCTCAGACCAAAAAGTGTTGTCCCATGTATTTCTTTTTATTGAGTTCCCATGTCCTTGGCTTCCCATGTCCATGTCCAGCAAGTTAGGTTTGCACCAACTGGTCTGCATGGCCACTATGTAAAAAAATATATATCAGGAAGCACTACAGATATGTCGCAATAATACTAGCTGTGCCCCCCCCCCCCCAGCAGGGTAGGCACCTAAATTCACCCCTGCTACCGTGGTAAATATGCTCTCAATGACCTCATTGGATTTTCTCCCTGTCCATTGCCCGGACAGACTGTTTCCATATTGGGACATAGATACATACTTTAGTGAAGGCCTCCAGAAATTTCAACAACCTTGTCTTTAACTTTAAATGTGTGTCAGCATCGCACAGTTCACGGCATTGCTTTTCACCTTCATTGTAAAGGGACTGCCGCAACCAGGATTTCATCCTGTGTCCTTGGGTTTAACAATTGAGCACCCTAATCCTGTGCCACCGCAGTGGCTATTACCTATGTGGGGACGGAATCAAGATGATGAACAAAAGCTGCAAATCGCCTCCAAGGGATTCCTGTTTCAGCACACGCACCAAACAGGGAAGGGCCTGGAAATCGGAACAATGCAATAAATGCCGGCTCCTGGGAAAGGTAAGACATGAATGATCCCGCTGCAACACAGAATGAAAGTATAATGCTAGTAGCTGTCACATGGCACTCACATGGAAACATTTAATGTTCTATCAGTAAAATAAATTGGCCTCAACCAAAAAGAGCAAATAAAATTTGCCCCTAGTGTCAGCAGTGCATTTGCTGTTTGCAAGATAACATATAGGAAAACGTGAATATGATTTGGCAGTGTAAACCAAAGAAACACGGAGATGAAGAAATGATAAAACAAACTTGGCATTTCCATGTGCGTTCCTTTCGTCCTTGGCCTGTTCGCACAGCCAAACCACACTGCAGTGGTGTGCCAGCTAGCCCATCAAAGCATGCTACTGGAAAGCTCTTCGAGCAATTATACAATTCTATTTTCTACCATGACAGGCCTACGTGGGCACTAGTATCTCTATATGGAACAGACTGGTTCAGCCTAGTCCCACCTTGTGCACCTGAATGCCCTCTCACTGTATTTGACAGCTACTGGAAAATATGCACCAGCAGTTATTTTGTTAACGCGCTACAGCTGAAAGAAGCGATTTCACCAGCTCTAGTCAGGAATACAAAAAGGATCTATACAATGGCCACAGAAATAGCACTGTCACTGAGTAGATTTGCTGGTGAACATTGAAAAACATTTTTTTTTTACCGTGCCCATGAACAGCAATTATCTTGTATGGTGCACACGACAATATACAGTCATAACTAGAAACAGAATTTGAATTCACCTAGAGTTGATGCAAAAATGTCATTAATATTATCACGCTTAGCTAGAATGTTATACAGTTGTAGTATGACCGGATTAGTCCTATCTAGTGGTCAGAACAGTCCGGCAGACATGTACTGGCACCCCCCTCACCCTTTTCTACTGCTTTGGCTGTCACGGTGCTGACCGAAATGCATGCCCAGTGCCAGCTTCATAAATAAGGTCACTTCGATTTCATATAGTAGCGCTCTTGTGGAGCAACCTGTTTTTGCCAGCACACATTTTGTACCCACCTATCATGAGGCACAAGGAATTCATGGTGCAGGAGAGCCCATGAGCAGAAGCTGCGACGTAGCCAAGATCCCAAAATCGCTGTGCAGCAAGAGTATTTCGGCACACACTGAAACAAAAAATAGAAATGGTTGCTCTTGCTAAGACAGGGCTATTCGGGAGCAAAACGGAGGCGCACTCGAAAATGAGCCGCCGGCGACCGATCGAAGCATGGATATTGAAGGGACTGCTTCCTGGCGCACGGAAAAGAGCTTCGTAGATCCTCTAGGCTTCACTTGAAGCCACCGACTCACAGCAAGATGCCGCAAAAAGAATTGAGATCACTTAGCAATAACGCATCGATGCAGAAAAACTTTCCAGACAAGCTGTAACGTGAGAAGAGAGGCGCCATGAGCTCTCCTAAGTTGGCGAGGAAAGTACGGGATGCCACCGTAAGTGTTTTGCGCTGCATTTTCGCTGTACTTACGAAAGTCTGAAGAAACTTGCAAGGATGGGTGCCGCCCAGTCTATTTTGCAGAATACATTCCAGTCTGGTCAATCTGAAACACGGCGCGAACAAGCCTCCCGCTTGCTTGTACCCAAAATTGAAAAGAAAAAAAAAAGCACCTGCGGCTGCGGAGGCGGCGATAAAAAAAAGCGTCTGGGTACGAGAGTACACGCAAGCAAAAAACAAAAATAAGCAATTTATTACGTCACATCCGCCAGACTACAAACAGATCCTCCTCGCCTACCTTCTTTCTTCTCGCGCATGCGCAGCTTACCAAGATCGCGCGGTGGCGACCGGCAGGTAGAAGAAATCGGAACACAGCGTCGGCGCTACCCACGGTTGCGGATCCAGACAGCCGCCTTTTACAGCGGCGCCTCCCAGACGGCGCCACATGTTCGGCTAAAGCTGCAGCGCACCAGGCCCATACGAAAGGAAATGCAGAAACAAATCTGCTTTATTCATTATTTGTGATTAAGGACGTTGCATAACACCGAGTTAAGAATTTCAGTGATATGTCGATCGCTAAACTCAAGATCAACATGATGAAACCCTCTAGGTTCTTACATTCAATAGTATGTCAAATGTGACATCGCAGATACGTGTTATCTAAAGAAATTGAAGCATTATGAAAGCAGCAGTTATATTATAGCGTAGCAGACGCATTCAGTCAATGTTTTGAAAGATAAAGGGAGGATGGAGACGCAAGGTTCGCTGCTTATTGAAAGCGCTGTTTTTATCGTTTTCAACCCCACAAATTAGGCGGAGCCAAAGCAGCAAAAACCAGATTAAGATATCACAGCACGCAATCTCGTGTGGACAAGCGATAGACGCCTATATGCTACACTTGCACGCCATGCTGCCTGCATGACTTTCGCCATCTCCCAGTTTCCGAAACTCTTGCTCAGGCTTCCTCATGTAGTCACTCGTCAAGTCCGTCCTGCGCGCCTATTGAGCCACCATCCAGCCGTTCTTTTCCCCCAACCGCTTAATGGCTGCTGTACGGTCACTATTTGGGCGCTGCGCCCGTCCGCTCGAGGGCGTATCCGCCAGGTCCTAGCAATAGGGCGGACGGAGGCATGCGTCCTCCACCCGGCTGCCGCACAGAGTTCGTCAACATCAACTTTTGTCGCATGCGTTCTGGAGGCGCATCGCAAGCTCCTCCTACTTTTGCAAAGATGGCCGCCGACCGAGCGTAGGCGAAACAAGGCCTAGGTGGGTGGTGCCTGTCGATGAAAGATAGACTTCATGTCGCTATTGCTCGTTTATTACGATTATTCAAAGCGACTTGGAAGTTTGCCTTGCCATGTGCACAAGCATCGAGTGACAGTTCCCCCAGTTGAGTTGGCATGCACCGAGTTTACGAGTGGCCGACAAACCTACGGAAGATGTACTACTGCTACACAGCTGCGGTGCCTCGACGTGTTTATTTGGAGGCGTTTGTGATTGCTGCAGGATTTTCACGGACAGCATCAAGAAGCAGCTCCCCGCAGTTAATTAATTCCCTGTGGCGCGTAGACAGTTTCATAGCAGCGACAATTCGTGGGAGCGTAGCGAAAGTGATACGTTCGGAACGACTGCTGTTTTGCCAAGTTGGAAATCGCATGCAAGTATATCTGTTACGAGTGAAAAGCTCACTGCGCACGCTTTGTTTTCCGAATGTTGATATGAATTTTGAGCTGTGCTAGTCGCATTCATTCGTCTGCGTGCAGCGATCGACAGCATACGATGTTGTTCGTGTTACGTGCCGATCACTGATATCAATCGTGTTTCGTGTATGTGCTGTGCTTCAGAACTGCCGTGGGTGCGAAGTGCCCTTTCTGAAAACTGTGTTTTACGTGCGCTAAACGATTTTGGCTGTACGGAGAAGCGTCGGAAAGTCGGCACCAATCTGCTGCTTGATGCTTCGTGAAGTATGTTTGCGATTGTTGCTTGTTATCGTTGCTTCGTGTGATGTCTCGACAGATGTGTTTATTTGGATTATTCGTTGTATTCCGAATGCTCTCATTACAACCGTGCGCGGACGGCATTGTTGTTAGCGTTCTTGGCGTCTTTATATATAGGTATGAGTTGTGGGCACACAATTACGGCGGGCTTGTAACCAAGTTTTAGTGCCGAGAAAAAAATAAACATTCTTGTTCTGTGAATATGGAACGATTACCGTAGAAACGTCTGAGAAAGCTGAGAAGGTGTGTAAGATTTTTTAGGACAAGTGCAATAGATTGGGCAGTGTTATATGGTACAGGAACAAAAGTACAGACACAATCTGAAATGAAATGCCATCTTATGTGTTATTCAGTTTCCCCATTGGAGCAGTATAAGGGTAGAAGGATGAAAGTTTTCTGCACATTGTGCAGGACAGTCCTCATGATATTCTCAAAAAAAAACATCGCACTGTGAGTTATAATAATAAAGAGTCAGAGTACCTGCAAGCAAAATCTCAGTAGAAAACCAACTGCACGAAAGTGTATAGGGCTCCATGGATTCAGCTTTATCATGCGGCTCACAGATCATAGTGTGAACCTTGGGGTGCAAATACATGGCACAAGACAAATTTTTACATCTGGCATGCCTTAAGCTGCATGCACTAACACTTCATGAGAGTGATGAATGCTGGTACTCTCAAGTATGACTCAAGGAGCAAAGATTTTAGGAATATTCATAGCAGAAATTAATGAGTAGAAGGTATGTAATACTTCTCTCACACGAACACTTTCGATCCTCATTGAACTTGATCTGCATTCAACTCGTGCCCGAGCCTGCTTGGATCGAAGCTGTTTCTGAGTGCTCTTGAGTTTTGAAGCACACCCGAGAGCGGGCGTTGCCACCCTCGATGTCACCTACGGCACACGAAGGAAGCTTCTCAGTGGTCATTCAAAACGGCCGTGCAGCACCGGATGCTTCAATGCTTCCTGAAAACCTCAATGAGCATCACAAGTGTTCGCGTCGCAGAGGTATAAGAAGGAGCAGGTAATTTCAGACTGAGTTTGCTAAGAAATGGGCTGCTACCACAGTTCTTTCAAGTGCATTACAATGAAAAACAAAAGGTATATGCAGAAAATAGCATCTCATAAGCTTTTGTACCCTCAAGACAGGCAGATTGCACATGTAAGCACTTCAGACGTCACGTGAAGACCTGTGAACAGCTGACCAGCAGCATTGTTTTGCAATATACATTTCCCTCATTGTCTTATGAACAGCCAAAAAAAAAATGCTTTTCATAATGGCAACAACATGCACCTATTATTTACTGCAGATTTCCTGCTCTCATTGATTCATTTTTTTTTATTTTCACTTATGGTGCAGAATGAAAAAAAGTGTACAATCTGAAAGGAATTTTTAACCTGGCTAAATGTTCTTCCAGTTGCAATGATACAACTATATACAGGTACTTGCACACTTTTATCAGGGAAGGGCCCTTGATCACACTGAGGGGAAGACGAATTCAAGTGAGTTGCAATTGAGCAAGAGGAATTTTCAAACAAGTTTCCATGAGACTAAACCGTGAAGGTTCGATAGTTTCAACCGTCTACAGCATGATAATTCGTGTAAAATCCCGTCGCACAACCACATTACCTTGCATTGCCTTGAGCTGCATAAACAGATGCTCCTTGAGAATGCTAAATGCTCCTGCTTAGTGTAGCAAAAAAATGGAAATTACTTGGCAAGATCCAAATGTTGAGGAGAACCAGAATGGGGAGGATAAACATTTATTTTCTGGCTTCAAAGACCACTATACTGGTAACAGATGCGAGATGCTACAACTGGGGATATGCATATAACAGCTTAAGCTTGCTGCTACAGACAGGCAACATTCATTTTTTGTTCATGGTATAGCATGCAGAAATCTGGATAAAATATCCTTTGCTTTGTTGAATTTCCTGGCTTCAACCAGAGCTGTGCAGCATTACTCTCAGGCAACACAAACAGCCTGAAATCTCAAAAAACCATGTGACACACCTAGAATCACTGGCGTGCTTCTAAGTACTCCACAGATATGGTTGTCAAGGGAAAATTCATGCAGTTGCGTCAGCATGTACCTAATTAGCAATCTCGGATTGACCGAAAGCTTAGTACGCTTCACGACTCTGGAACACAGCACCTTACAGCATCTTATGTGTCCTCTCAGAACAAAGTACTTCTCTTTCTCTGTTGAGCTCACTGGCTATTTTTATAATGTCCCCCTAAATGAAGCTGTCACTGTATACACCGATTGCAAGGACCCCTTAGTATGGAAAATTTCATAACGCCTGTCTGCACATACAATACTGCACAATTTGGAAGAAGTGAGACTACAGGACAAGGCTGCATGTGTGAAGAAAACACAATTGCAATGAATGAGCAAGAGTAGTGCTTTGCCAACTTATCTATTTATTCAATTTGTGATAGAAAAGAACCCAGCAATATGGTCATCCACACTGCTCAAAGGCAAAACAGCATTGCCTGCTAGTTTACAAGGTGCGATCATCACTGTGATATGTTGTTCATATCACTGTGTATCACTGCTGCATTACAACAGTACCCCCTCCCCCCCCATCTTGTCTACTTGGGGACTGCGCATTAAAGCAGATAGGTTCTCCCAAGTGTGAAACTGCATAGACTAGGTTCTATCAGGCTTTAAGGGGAACAAAGTGGGAACGAAACACACAAACGCACGAAACGCACAAAAACAAGGCGCATAAGAAGCAGTAGTGCTGGCCAATGTTATTCGACGCAGCCCAAAGGCCTGGAGATTGAATGAATGGAAATCACAATGGCAGAGAAGGAAATGAACACTCTACAGCGCAGGTAGGAATGCATCCCCAAAGCTTCACAGGAATTTGTGCATGATCCTTGAAACATCTAAAAAGTAACATTAAAACACAGGCAAAAAAAAATAATAGTATCAGGAATGCATATAGAAACCTACACGCATTTAACACGGGACAGTATGACTTATCATGCAGCATGAGCTCTTCAGGCGAGCAGAATCTGGTGGGGCGATCTAAACCCAGGGCTATTGAATGAGGCACAGACTAGAACCTTCCACAGATGTTTGGTTTGGGCTAGTTGGTAGCAGTTTCTTGAAGACATAGCGCAAAAAAGAGACGGGGACAACACAGATGTAGACAGGACAGCGCCTGTCCTGTCTACATCTGTGTTGTCCCCGTCTCTTTTTTGCGCTATGTCTTCATAGAACCTTCCAGTGGCAGTGAAGCGAGGGCACTGTTACGCATTCCAGAAATAGTAACCCAGCATAACATGATCAATAAAACGGCACAAGAACACGATCACAGGAAAAGAAGAGGGATTGAAAGGCCCTCTTTCTTTCCATCTTCTTTTTCTGTGATGATGTCCTTGCGCCGCTCCAGTGGTCAGTGTGAACCAACTAGCATTACAGCAAGTACTACAAGCATAAAATGGTCAGCACGTGTAGCGTCCTAGTGGCATGTTTCCATTGCAAGGCAGATGCTATTTGAGTTACTAACTGGCACATATGGATGAGTTGCGAATGACTATTACATATGCATGCATCCTTTGGCAGTTATGTAAAACCTCACTGGCCCATACATTTACATACAATGCTTTTGTAGAGACAGACTCCCTGACGAAGGATCCTGCAGCGGTTGGCCATAGCATGAAATGTGTTCTTTACGGTACACCTGCAGTTTGGTGATATTGTAAAATGACCCAGGAGCCTCCATATGTGCCCATAAATACACAAAATTCAGTGAGATGAGCAATCCAAAACACTAAGCTACATTAGATGAGTTGTTAAGCATAGGTAGCGTTGAGGAAAAAAGCACTGCCAGTGTCAGTTGATTAAGGGAATAAGTGTAAGTACAAAATGCAACCATAATTTTAAACGGTTCGATGGTGGGCATCACCAGCATTTTTTTAATCAGTCTCAAACAGGCCAGGTGATTGCAAACAGTCAATAAAATCATTTTTCTTGAATTGACAAGATTATCCAGCAGCTTTCTCACTATATGCAATTATAATATTGACCTAGTAAACATCTTGCAGTTCAGTGCTGCTTTCCTTGCCTCTCTGTCTTAGCATTCGTTACTTGTTACACGAGCCACCAAGTATAAAACATCTGGATTTGCAAGGCATTTAGCCTCCCGTGGCAAGGACTCCCAACATCCACACACACTCGCTGTGTTCCATTTTTCTTTTACTTGACAGTTCAGAGTTGCAAGCACAGTTTTCTTTCTCAGAAGACTATTGAATTCTCAGAGGGGATATTTTATTCGATATCACAAGGTGCAGTTTTGTCGTGACTATTTTGGAGAACTGCACTGTGTTTACATGCCACTGCAATTGGTTTCTGTTCTTTGAATTGTATTGAGGATCTGTGCATTCACTCCACGATCAACTTGATGTATGGGCTTGCAGTATGGTTATGTAAACAAAGCAAAGAACTCGGGTAGGTAAGTACACTAGTCATAGAAGTATAGTATTTCATGTTCACAGACAAGTCAAAATTCCATCAAGTCTGCATGCTGTCCTGGCAGCTCAGTAACGTGCCATTACACTTGATCACTGTTTTACAATTAGCCCCTAGACAGTTTTTCTCTGCAAGTGGGGACCCTTAGCTGATGCAAGGCAGTGGGTGCTAAGTATTTCTTGATCCCAACTGTCTGCTCCGGCCATGCACTATTACTCTGTCGTGCAGTGACGTGACTTTTCAGTGCTTACTCTTAACTGTATTGTTTTTAAGTATGAGAAACAGTGAAATAAAACTACAACAGAAGAATAAAACACTCATTCCACACAAAATATTCAATATATACATATTTGTACTTAGCATAGTCATTTCATATGCAATGTTTTTGAAAACTTTATGGACTCTTCCTTAGCAGCAGCACAATTGTGCCATAATTCTTGTTTATTTGTGCTCAGCACTAACTGTACAAATATTTCACTTGAAATTTCACTGATAGAGGCTGTCTCAATTGGTAACAATTCTTTTCAGTACATGCCGCAGTTGAGTAGCTTGAGCTGTGTTGCATGTTAATACTCAGTCGCCAGATTTCATTTGCTACTTTCTGTGTCTGAAATGACAAAAGCAGTGCACACACATTAAACCTAGGAAGACCAAATGGCATAGGTCAAGAACAGGAAGTGTATGCTGCACTTGACATGAAGGCACTCATTAATATAGGCAGCACTGAGCACAGAGATGGAGAAACTAGTATTACGTACTGGGGGGCATGCGAATTGTAGTTTTGCCAACCAAACTGATTACGAGTAGCATAGTCTTTCTGCTGAATCAAATATGAATAGTGCTGAAAACCAAACTAAATACAAATAAACTAGTTGAGCAGCTATTTTAAATGTCTTTGAAGAAGTAAACACATTGAATTTTAGAGGCAATTTGAACATGCACTGTTTGAATCATTTCCTATGGCATGGATACCATAACAAATGATTCCATGCACTTTTAAAGATTTGTTACTGTCATGAACCTGGACACATTTTCTGCGTGCAAATGCATCTCATATGCAACACCACAGCTGTACGTTGCAGCCAGAACTGAGGATTACATGGCGAAATATACGCTACTAAGAGATTGCTACCACCGGGGAGAACCGCACGGAGAACAGTGCTTCTGTACATGTTACAAATGATGTGCATGTTTGTTTATGCTTTGTAGTCTATTTTCTCACAGTAAAACAGGCTTGTTGTAAAATGTGTTTAGACAGTAATTTCGGATGAAAACAAATGACCAGCTCCTCCATCTTTGCCGCGAGTGCTATACCGAAGTGAACGCGCGAACACAGGCAGGCGAGATATGAATATGGCTGTGGCTAAAGGTACGTCGGACGGACCCGATCAATGGTCTTAAAGGTACGTCCGACGGATCCTGTGCGTTTTTCTTCGGGATCCGTCCGACGGATCCGGGAAATATTTTTCATAGGTACGGCGGACGGACCCGATCGGTAGGGTTCTTCCGACGGACCCAACGCATTTTTCTCCGATATGGGCCTTGGGATCCGTCGGGAAAGCCGGACGGATCCGAGATCCCCAGATGTGGTTGTCGGTGGGTTGTAGCAACAACATGGTAGCCATATATGTAGCCAAATCGAAGTTGGTATGAGGTGTACGTGCGAGGTGCAAGAAGTATGTACTACATACTGCATGCGTGAAATGTGAAATTACAAAGAATAGTACAGTGGCAAGAATAGTGCCTAGAATGGGTGATATACTACGTGATGGCATGATGATAGGTTTACGTGAGTTGGACCGCGGCCGGGTGGCAAGCAGGACCAGAGCGCAAGCGCATGTAATCGCCCTAGCAAAAAAAATCCGATAGAAAACTAATAGCCTATCAGATTATTGATATTGGTCTTATAGGTCTGCCAGAGTATTGGTCTTATGGGTATCCTAGCCAATTGGTTTTACAGGTCTACTGGAGTATTGATTTTATAGGTCAATTGTTTACTGGTCGTATAGGCTATGGTTTTATCGGTCCTATGGCATCTGATAAACTGATAGGTATGTAATGCTAGTACACCCATAGCTGTCAATAATCTGATAGACCTACAAAACCAGTAGGCTTCTTATTGGTTTTGTAGGCCCTATGGAATATTGGTCTCATCGAGTAGCTGCGGGTGTTTAACCTCTCCGGACACCTGAAAGGAGAGGGCAGCTATGTTCCATTTTCTCGGGATGAGTTACGCAGCAGGTGCATGTATACACATTTTAATCCACAATGACAGCGGCAACGCATACCCAGGCAGCACATTTCATCGGCCCAATAATGGGGATTGATTGGGGATTACTGGCCCACAAGTGGCCCAATGGTGCCATTCAGCTACCAATAATGTGCAGCCACGCTATACCATAATCATTATTGGCCCAGTGAACTTCACCCATATCCGTTATTGGCATTCAACCGGCTAAGAGCGGTCAATAATGCCCATTCATATTGAACAGTTTGCCATTATTGTATACACAATGAGGCAGCCTGGTCATTATTGGCCAACCAGCTGCAATTGTTTGCCAATATCTTCCACACCATGGTATAGCCTGGTAAATATTGTCCGGTCAAAAACAACGGCTTCTCAATATTGAATATATCTAGGCATACAGTGGTCAATAATGTCCAACCAACTTTGCCGGCTTCCTAACATTGTAATATCTTGGTTTCTAGTGGTCGATATTGTCTAATGAGCCTTGATGGCTTACCAGCATTGCACATATCATGGCATAGCTTGGCTAATATTGTCCGGCCATTATGGTTGCCTCGTCAACATTGAATATATCTTGGCATACATTGGTCAATATTGCCCCACCGGCTTTGGTGGCATCCTAACATTGTATATATCTTGGATTATAACGGTCAATATTGCCTAATGAGGTCTGATGGCTGGCCAGCATTGCACATATAATGGCATAAATAGGTTAATATTGTCCGGCCATTATGGTTGTCTTGTCAGCAATAAATAAATCATGGCATATATTCGTCAATAGTGACCCGCCTGCCATGGCGGCCTGCCAACAATGCATACATATGCATTATATTGTTCAATATTGTTCGATGGACTGTGATGGCTAGCCAGCATTGCACCCTAATGGCATAGGTTGGGCAATAATGTTCTGCCAATATGGATGGCTTGTCAACATTGCATATATCTTGACATAGATTGGTCAATATTGTCCCATCAGCTTTGATGGTATCCCAACATTGTATATATCATGGTTTCTAGTGGTCGATATTGTCTAACGAGCTTTGATGGCTAGCCACCTTTGCACATTTCAGGCTGCGGCGGCGCTAAAAAAACAGTAGAAGCAGCTCTGACTAACAGAGACATTTCTAATGCTTGCATCTCAATATGACAGTGTGTTGGGGCTAATTTCGTCGCAACTAAATTTTTCGCTGGCCCGGACGTCAGTTTACGTTCAAATGTAGAAGATATTCATACGCCATACGTAATTTGGGCCACCATATATATAATGTTTATTGGGATTAATGTATAGATTGTCCTAAAATTGTTTGACTGAGCTGACCAGACAAAATGAACAGAAGTGCCCATCACGGAAAATGTAGAATATATTTTTCTGAATACATTTTTCGTGATTCGCTAATTGTTGTGGATGACCTGCGATTATACTTGACAATTTTGGTAGAGAACTCTTTTATTTACGACTTTAGGCACGATTAATTGTTATGTAAAATTCTGCATATAATATCTTCGAGGCAATTCCTGCAGACTAGAGGCCCGGATGTCGATCACGCGTGGACGTAGCTAACACAGATAGTGTTCCAAACTTTATCCAAGTGTTGAAAAAATTCTGACAGCACGTGGAATCTACACTGCAGAAATTAGCGAAGGCGAGATTAATGCTACTGCATACGGTGCATTACGTATCATTATCGTTATCAACTAAACGCAGCGTCATTACCATTGATTCTGTCATCATTGTAATTATCACTAATTGCAGCGTCATTCTCGTCGCTATCCTCACGGTAGACAATGAGAATTACGTATGGTGCTAGTTTCGCGATCCAGGGTTTAGCGCAGTTGGTCAAAGCGTTAACTAGGCTAGGAATTCGATTCCCGGTGGAGACGATTTGTTTTTCTGATCTTGTCAAATCAGGATGATTGAAAGTGATTGACACATCAATGCACAGATCCGATGCACAGATATATCCATGCACAGATCTCGAACACATCTCGCGCACAACTCTCGCGCACGGGATTTCGTTCCATGGGCCTATTTATACGCATACGAGTGCAAGCATACGCGCACGCTCGAGCACACATCTGATCTGACAAGCAAATGTTTAATAGATGCGTGTCCGCGAAAAATATCCTGCACAGTCAAGAAACGCAAGGTACTCAAATGCGAAGAACGCAACAGAACGTGTGTGTCGCTTGAACAAACACCAGGGGTTACGTTTGGATAGTAAACGCAGAAACGATCGAATATATCCGGTGAATCCACATCCTGTAAACGTTTGTCCATGATTGGAAACACGCACGCGTAGCATCATTATTTCCGCCTTTGTTTACGTGATGGAAAGAAACCCAACATGTTCAAGCTAAGCAGAGGTGGGAGAGATCGATCGCGCTAGCCAATCAAACACGCACTGCATGATTCGCCATTACCCTAGCTGTTTCCGGCATTCAGCATAAGCCCCGACTATACCACGCCTCAGTACTAGCTGTTCTTATAGACAGATATGTTGGGCGGCTTTCAGGGCCTTCGAGTTCGATTATCTACTAAACACAAATTTGTACTGTACTCTTTTGCGCTCTGCTGTGGGCTTCAGCAACAGACAAAGACTGAACGACTTTGGCCATCGGTGCAGCAGCGCATAAAATATTTCAGCTCAAAGAAAAAATACAAGCAATATGTATTCTGCGTTGTGTCTAGCTAATTCACTAGACAAGAAAACAAATCTGAACTGTCCTGGAATGGTTCGTATTCTAATGCGACGTAAATCGCACACTGCCAAAAAGTAGTGTACATGTAAAAGAAAATAAAAAAAAACAACAGCACTGCATGGGGCAAGGCAAACGAAAAAAAAATAAAAATTTAAAACAATTACCTACAGTGTAATGAATGCGCGCACATGTGTCGCCAGCATATATGGTAACAAAATTGAAATTGCATAATAACGATGTTCTTTACGGAAGTTATTTTTGTTCGAAAGCTGTTATATATAGCTCATAATGATGCATTTGACCACAGCGTTTGACAGCGCTCTCCTAAGCATTCTTCAGAAACTATTCTTCAAACATTCATTGCCTTATTATCCAAATATATAATCACCGCACCGAAGGCGTTTCCCTTCAGAGAACTAAATAATTCTATCCCATCATGTCAACAAGGCAGATTGCAATTCATATATATTAAAAGTAATGCGACTGCGTCACTTTAGCAGTTTTGAGGCATTTTTAGAGAACACCACTCTCGAAGAATTTAATACATGATTGAGAATTAGGGTTCCTTTGTGAAATATTCTGCCGCTTTCACAAGCGCTGCTTCCGCGGGCTGAAAGATGATTATACCGCGCTTCTTTCTGAGGACAACCTTGTCCCAAGTTCGTAGATATAGTTTCAATGTTGACCCTTGCTTTCTTTCAATTTTTTCTTTACTGCAAATTTAGTTCTTCAGATCTTAGCTCGTCGAGTATTTTGTATTTCTTGATATGCCCACGCTTAGTTCTACGCGGATTTTTTCTTGCTCTAAATGTCCACCTGATTTAAAAAAAAATTAAAATGAATAACATGGGAATTTTTAACCTTGAGGTACTCGTAGTTATGGTCGTTTTCGCTTTTCTTTTCCTTAATAGGAATACAGCAAGTATACGGGCTGTTGCATCGCTCAGTTGCGCGTGATGACGTTTCAAGAGCACTCCGTCATGAACGGCGACCTGTGTGCCATTTTTAATAAAAAAAATATGTCCATTCGTTCGAACCGAGGACGATTCCGTGAAAACTGAAGATTGTTTTACGTATGTGATTATTATTTGAAACTATGAGGTAAAACGTATTTTGCATTAACAAAAAAAAATATAGCGAAATTATCATTCCACTGAAAATGTTACCGAGCCAACAGTCGAGGCGACCAAAGAGCTCCGAACGCACTCCTCGTTGTTTTAGCGAAGCCAAGGGCAATACTCTGCGGATTCCTCCTCACAAGCTTGGCGCAGAGAACATACGGTTTCCATTCTCTCGTCCTTTTGTCGCCTCTCCGCCCGAGGGCCTTGACTCAAGCAATTCTCCAAACCGCTTTCAACTTCCCGTCTTGTAGCCTTTTCTCCCCGTAAAGCAGTCATCGCGGAAGGGCAGCGACCTTCACTGCCCTCTCTTTCCTCCCGGCTAGGCAGGCGTTGCTCACAATGCCCCCACTCTACTCCCCCTCACTCTTCCCTTCCTTCCCGCCAACTCTCCTGGCCGGCAGCGTTCTGGGCTCACGTGGTCCTGCGGGACCTCTTGTATTTCTCTCACCCCCTTTCGAGCTTTATGCCTACTCTTTCGACAGATCTCAAGCCAAAAAAAAATAGAGGGAGAGAAAACAGAACCATCCTTCTGCCCCCTTCCAACCGTGCCTCAAAACTCGACACAAGCCGTTGATTCAGAGACGTCTGGTCGGCCACACAATCCCCACCCGCTCGAGCTTCTCGAGCTCCCGCAGCTTTGGACAGCAGAACCGAAAAACCAAGCCTTGTGAAAGTTCCGATTCGTTTTAATGGCCATGCCTGAAAGAGAATATTTGTGAGTACCACCAGCATTTTAAGTTGTTTGTTCATAACTGAGCCCTCTGAGATTATTTCTTGCTTTGTATCCTTGTAAGATCGCTACTTTTTCTTACCAGGTGTATAAAGCATCAGATCCCTGGGATGTACTTTGCGTGGCAGCATTCATTTTGGATTGTTGCAACTGAGGTCTGCAAATCTGCGTTAGCCGTATGGTAAGATATTTTTATTTTTGCATTATTTGGTGCAGTATGTTGTCAGCCTTGATCATCATGTCAATAACCGATATGCTTGCGAGAACGGAAAGTCATTTATTTCGACCTCACCACGCCAGTGAGTTCTGAACTGTATTTTCAGTACACTATTTTGCATGCATAATTTTTGGTCACAATGACAAAATTCACGGCGCAGAGGTGGCCAATTTGTATTGCAAAAGAAAAACGTGGTCCTGTAAAACATGACGCGTGTTTTGTGTGATTTTCAGGTTACAACTTCATCGCGCGTGTGTTGTGTGTCTGAAGTGGTCAGTTTCTTGTCTAGCTTTCTGGGACATGATTTTTAGTTGCGAGCGAATATTCAATATTGTAATTTGCCGTTATGAATGCGCTATTGGAATGGTCTAAACGACGCGTAGCTTATTCACGTGTTTGATCTTTCTTTTGCGCTAATTCCGAGTAGTAGAAGTGTTATAAAATAGCCGCTTAAAATAGGTTATTTACAGTTGCTACCATAGTTCTTATACTTTACCACACGTACAAACTTGTTCCCACAACAAACGTGATGCTAAGTTACGGATTTCTTTATTTCTTCAGTTCGAGTGTATCATACAAACCCCAAAGCATCTGTGTCGTGCGTTGTTTTGGCTGCAGCTTTGACAACTTTTAAAACGTTCTGTTTGCAGTAATGATGCGGTGCACACTAAATTTAGCAGCCGCGGTCGGAGTGCGACTGCCATTTTTTGTGTCTGTTTTTTCCTTTGTAGTTTCTTTTTAGTTCTTGCGGCAATCTATTCAAAGGAAAGCTATTGATTTGAAGCTTCCATTTATGACGACGTCTTTCTTCTACAGGTGTTCGATCACAAAGGCACTACAAGTATAAGGGGGCAAGCACTGACTACCGTTTAACGAACAGATAACGGCAAATATCATTTTGTTTTATGTTTCCAGCGTCAACAACACATCCACATGGGAAGCCGTGCACTGCCAGATGTCGCAACCAATGTAACCAGGTTAATATGGCCGGCCTCACTGAGCATGCAGCTTATTTCAACCTGAGTAAATCAGACAAGAATGTTGCCTGAGGGCCAACAGGTAGTGCTTTATTTTGCATTTTTACTCCGCGGTCTAGCTGCACTTCCAGTTTCCAAAAGTTTTCTGTCTTAATGGGATTTATGAATGTTGCTTTTATTTCCAGGTGCCATCTGCGAAAGGAAATACATTGTTATGCACGCTGCTCAAGTCCATATCTTTAAAGGCTGCATGGAGCTGCTGCCCCTACAACCGACCACAAAAGAAGCTTCGATGAACGCAGCGCCTTCCTCCAACCTGGGACCTGAGAACACCTTGCCAAGGGACGCAAAGACAGGAGGAGCACTGAAGTCTAAGAGTTCTGCCTAAATGTTTCCACGCCCTGTAACACGTGCACACCTAATAAATCACCATGCAGTGAACCTTTCAGCTGTATTATTTTCTGTGCTTGGATATCTTCAGCATGCTTTATTTAAATAAAAAGCTGCATGAAAAATATCTGCACTGCATAAGTAGGGGATGGCTTTGCAGGTGCGTATTAGTCATAGCATGAAAAAGCAACTAGCCGGATTGCCAATTGCTCTGGCTGGATGCCAATAATGCAAAACCACTGGGCAAGATTGGATTGGAAATATTGGGTAGCCGATAAATCTGGCTGGATGCCAGTTGTGAATATCCAGTGAATAAGCATGGATACAAGATATTGGATGGCCAGTGAGCTTGGCGGGATGGCCGTGATATAACAACCAGTGAGTGAGCTTGGGTGGAAGATATTGAGTAGCCATTGAGTGCCGTTGAATGCCAGTAAACAAGGTAGTATGCCAATACTGGTTTTGATAGGAGAGCCGATCAAATTGGTTGGCATATATCTTGGCTCTTTGTGCGCCCCAATCAGACGCCAATATTGACCAATATTGGGAGCAATATATCCCAATATTGGACCATTGACGGTCCATTGACGGCGTGCTGCTTGGGTACTGGCACATAATCCAAACATTGACTGCATCCAGGTAGCCCTCGATTCCAAGATTGCGGATTTCGGCCCGATGATGTAGTCTCTCGAATGCTAAGGCACCTGAAAGAAATAAAAAATTGCATTATAGCTTGAAAAATAAGCGATTTCAAGAACGCGACGCCACCATGACTTCAAAAAATCGGTCCACACATATACCGGCAAGCGCGATTGCGCGCGTATTCATGCGGAGGCAGTTAGGAGAGGCGCCGCCATTACTAAACGCCGAGGTAGCTGCTGAACGAAATTTCCGCCTTGCGCCTCACCACAGGTTCTGCCACTTAAACACAGTGCGCACGATATTCGAAAACATATAACGCTAAAATGTTTCATCAATACTTTCAAGAAATCGTGCCGACAACTTTAAAACTCGACGCTGCGTTATATCACACCGCGCGATTCAAATTCCTTTGTTGGCGTGCAGGCAACGGCATTCTGCAACGCAAAGCCACATCATACACTGACAAAGTATAAACGTCAGCCCGAAGATGCAAGTGATGCACACGCACCTGATCAAAAGCTGAACGTGCGCTGGAACGTTGATATCCTCGAGAAGCACCCCGAAAATCGGCGAAAACTTATAAACACAGCGCACCGACCGAACTCCCGCCCGATCAGCGATCGCGCCAGCGCCAACAGTGTTGCCAACTCAAAAATAAAAAACCCGCAACAGGAACTCCCAAAACCCGCTAAAAACCGCTAAATGTATTTTTTGTGCTAAAAAGTTCATTTTTGTGCATTTTATTCAGTTTGCAAACAAATATAACTAATAATATAAAAAGAAAGAACGCACTTTTTCTTTTCCGACTAAAAACAGTTGAATATATTATTTATCGACTAGAGGCTGCATACATGATAATATACGTGAAAGTTCTAAAAACTATTCTTTTTTTTAAGTTTCTGAAATGGAAAGTACTGACTAGACACTGCTGAGTCCTGCCTGACTGCAGGCACAATCACAGAAAGATGCTTCATCTGCAAGCGACTGACCACTCGTACTGCTGGTACCAGGTACAGATGGGCTTCCTGCGCTTTTGGCAGCGTACGCCTCCATCGTGCCGATCTTTTGAACTACATTTGGTGGCAGTTCGTAGTCTGAGCAGCATTTACCCTGCAGGTTCGAGGATTAGGTTCAAAAGTGCCGCAGAAATCGAGTCATGGTGTGTTCCAATGTTCCCCACTGTAGCATAGCGGCATCCCAGCGACGTCATGCGCTCACATGGTGACGTTTTCTCGCAGACGCGACTAGAATTTTAAGACACGTTTACGGTTCAGAAATAAAATCTATAGAACTACCAAAAAATCTCCAGAAAGGCTTAAAAACCGCTAAAACTTCCGCCTCCCGCAGTACAAGACTTTCGCCCGCTAAATAATGTAAAAACCCGCTAAATTTAGCCGGAAAACCGCTAAATTGGCAACACTGAGCGCCAATGCCTCTACGGAGCTGCGCATGCGCGCCCAGAGGAGAGGTGGAAAGGAGGATGAGAGAGGCCAGCACGGGAACGCTTGCGCGGGAGTGGGAGTGAGAGAAAGGAAACCTACCTCTCCGCTGCGAAGCGCCGCCGGCATCGCGCTACTGCATCGGCAGCTCGAGCCGTACTCGTCGCGTGCTCGATGTCGACTCCTCTCACTTCAGCGGCGGTTGCAGCGTTGCAGTTGCTTGGACGCGCGCCTCTCAATCCATTTCACCGTCCTGCTCTGCACATGTGGGTGATTGTGACTGAGCTGGGCCCCGACAGAACCGTGCTATATCCGCGTGCTTTCCCATCTCCATTCAGTGATCCAGTAGCAACAGCGTCGCGCGTCTTGCGGCTCCAACCGTACGTAGTTTGTTGAGACCGCGCGCAGCGTTCTCAATTGTTATTGCGGCTAATATTGTACGTTACGGCAACACTCAATAAACGGGATGAATGCGTGAGTTTTGGGGATGTGTCCGAGATGGAAAAGGAAACAATGACAAAGACCTAAAATCTCCAACGTACTGATCCTGCATGCAAGACCCATAAACAAAGGCATACTGATGTATCAGACACATGAACCAATATGTAGTAGTCTACAAGACAAGCATGTATCAGCCTATAAGATGTATGGGCTTCTGCACTGGTCTGATACTTTTCTTATACAACCCACCGATAAACCTATGAAACCAATACTATTGCCTATAGGACAAATATGTACCAGTCTATAAGTTTTATGAGTTTCTCAATAAGTCTCATAGAAATGCAGATAAAACACATAGAATACCTACAGAACCAATACCGATTCTTATAAAACCAATAACGCACCCTATTGGTGTTTTTTGCTAGGGCGCGGTGTTGACGGCCAGCCCGCGGCCCGCACGCCCGCTCATTTGGTCCTCGTTATTATGTGGATTAACGTCTACGATGGTCGTTATGTAATTATGTAGTTTTGATTCTTCAAAGTTTCCTCACTTCCATCTGTGATGAGATGCGTCACGTAACGCATCGCTTTCTGCTCGCATTGAGGTTTGGTGCTGCAAGTTCTACGTAGTACAAGCGGTGCTGAAAAAGCTGGGCACCGCCGGCGTGTCTCTAGCCCAAGCATCGCGTCATTCGTGTTTGTTGTACAACTGGAGGTGTGGTTTGTGCTTACCATGAGATGCTGTGATTACGGGCTACGTCCAACTAGAGTGCTGTGATGAGTGCGCCGATGTCCGGACGGACATCAGTGTGTCCTTTTATAATCGGCGATGTTGCACGTGCATGTCAGTGTTTATTAGGTGCAGTGGTAATTTATTTACACGCGCTGTGCAACAATCAGACGAAAATAAGTCATCGACAATTTGTTAGCCTGTACTACAGAGCTCAAAACTCGGAAAATGGGAATGCACATGATGCAGTTTTCGCATGTTGGAGTGGACCGAAAAATAAGTGCCCAGCCCACACCGCCGGGATGCGCATTACTACAGGTGAAATGGTTCAGGTTTCTGTGAAATAGCTGCCTGGCACAGCACCTTTCTAAATGTTCAGGCTTTGTACTATTGTTGAAGGCCACTTTATCATTAATAAAGGAACGAATATGCTTTATGTGTTAATGACTAGTGCTTTTTCAACATATTATGTTCATTTTTTTTTTCGTTTTTCCTTAGTTTCCTTTGTTTTTCATGCTAGACAAACACAAATAGTACACTTTTAAACTTGTCAGTCCAAAGCTGAACATGAATATCTGCCATGCATGTGACAGCTTTAATGCTAGAAAGGTTGATATGTATAGCATGTACGTACACGCTGCGACATCTTAGTGGCACGTTAGGCTACTTGCCCCAAGGTCGTGATGTTTAATACCAGTGATGGCGGTCGCACTTTGGTGCAGGTGAAATGCAAATGCTTCTGTTTTCTGCAAGATGTCAATGCAAAGTACAAAGCCCGGGCAGTCAAATTAGTCTGGAGCTCTCCACTACGGTATTCTTCATAGCTACATATGTCACTTTAGGATGTGAAACCCTACATGCCACAGGTAGGCTGCATTGTTTTTTAGATTTTGTAACCTCTCATCTGTTTTGCAACACTTGGCTAATTTTAGTTCCCAAACAGTTGCTAAAGATGAAACCGGAGCAGTTCTTGGCATGGTTTGCTGCTTAGATTAATTTGCTAATTGCAGTTCTTTGAAACTTGCATCAATGCTGGACAGTTCAAATAGCAAGCAGTTGAATTACAGAAATGATGTGGATCATGCATTTCAGTTCTGACAAGTGGAAAGTAACGGTCCCCTCCTTGCATGCATAGGTGCCTTTAGACAAATACATACTCGGGTGTGTGATTGTGACGCATATCAAGGGTCAACAGAAGGCCATGTGGAGCCAGTGTGATATTCTTCATGAAGGCTAAAGTAAAATTGTACAACAGCTGCTGTACCATGCAGAAAAAAATTGATCATTTAGTGTATGATTAACTGACCATGAATAGCATCTTACTCAGAGTATGATGTGATATATATCTGGTTTAGCATCCCAAAATAACTACGGCTATGAGGAACGCAATAGTTGAGGGCTCCGGTATAATTTCGACCATCTGGGGTTCTTTTACATGCACTGACACCGCACGGTGCATGACGGCCTATTGTTTCGCCTCTATTGAAATGCCCCTGCTGTGGCTGGAACCAAATCTGCATCTTTGGGTTCAGCAGCCAAGCACTCTAACTACTGAGCCAGCACAACGGGGCCAAGTATCAAAATGCATGCCATTACATTTCTTTCTAGCCTGTGGTTTTCTTCACAGAACTAATGTATACAAGGAAAAGTAAACAGCAAGAAAACACTAGTTTTATTGCACATTATATTCACATTTCAGCAAACATTCTCTAGGAAAAAATTTCTCATAATGTTTTTATGGAAACCATGAACAAAACAAAACAATGCACTTACTCCACTCGAATTATTAATGGGCAAGGTTGCATCTATGCTACTACACTGCACTTATCACAAAACCACAAGCCCCATCTGCTTTGGCCAATCACTTGATGAAACTAACGGAGACAGATGTCGCACACCACAGACTGGTCGTCTCGCAACATATCTCTGCATATGTTGCATTTCAATTTCATGGCTTTCCACCTAGTTTCAGCTGTTGCCAGCATTACTAGTCACCCATCTTTTCTGAAATTCCTTTTTACGCTGTTGGGATCAGCATCCTTGTTAACGATGGTCTCTGGCATTTTGGATGCTATCATTTTCACATCTTCCTCATCTGGAAGAACGAAGGAAATGACAAGCTTTGAGCAAACAAAAAATTAGGGAGACTCCTAATCTCCACCTGTAAGGGTATGGTGTGCCAGCGTTAATGGTTCTTGTCTGCAGATCGCACTGTGGATTCTCGTTAATTTCCGTGCCCTTTGCTACAAACATTATTACTAATTCCTTAATTCATGTCTCTGTTATCTCAGATATACTAATTAGCATACAGTCGTAGGCTGCCCTGTTAGGTGATAGACAACCTGGCATAGACCTCTGTAAGCCTCAACCTTTCTTAATTGGAGCTGAAATGTTGAAGCTGAAATATTTCAAATATAACTTTGTAAGCTTGGCTTAACAGCTCCTGCCATGTCGTGTGCCCTCGTGACATTTGGCTCGTGGCACTTTTGGCTTGTGCACAGGGGTCATCTGCTAAATACTGGTTAACATGCATGAAAAATACATTTTCACACAAACTGGCGGCAAATGATTAAGTGGTGCACTGCAGATTCTCAAATGTATACCTATATTCATGCAAGGATCGCATCATCACATAACATGATCAAGAGTTCTATCAGTACCTGTAGTTACATAGCATTTCAATGCCCATTAAAGGACCACCTCAGACAATGGTTGTTGTTATCTCAAGACCTGCTCTAACAGCGTACTGACGCCATTCCACTGAGCGATGGACATGTATATGCATACCCTAGATAGCTCATGATTGTGGATCTCATTTATTTCTATGACTTCCAAGGAGTTCCTGTCGTCAGAAACTTTATGAAATCGGGACAGTAGTCTTGAAAGGTGATGAAAAGAAATAACCAGGTTACCTTGATGCAATGCTAAATTACAGAGGGTGAATATGCGGCATGAAGATACCAAGAAGCTTGTACAAAGAAAAGTGAGAGTGAAATGGCAGGATTTTTGAAACATTGAAATAAACTACAAACTATACTTGTCAAACCTGTCATTAAGGAATGGAAATCATGCAGTAATCAAAAACACAACATGGAGGACATTTTAGGTCATCTTCACAAAACACATACCCAAACCTCACACACAGCTTCATACTTATGAAAGAGCACAAACCAATATGCAAGGAGTGTGGAGATGAACTAACAATAAACCATATCTTACACGTGCGCCAGAGTCGAGAAAAGAGGAAACATTTGCAACAGATCCCTTTCCATCCCAGCATGATCCTAGGAGAGACGTGCAAATTTCCTGCATTTTTGGTTTCCTAAAATGTTCCTAAACAAGCTACATCCTAAAGAACATTTTAGTCATTACACACAAAATAAATACATTAAACCTTGTTTTTGGTGCATGGCAGCATTAGTCGCTTAGGCACCATAAAAATCAACACAATGCTGTAAGGTGTGGTTAGCTATGTTATATGAGACAAGCTTTCGGCCTGGTGTGGTCCTTATTCACGTGACAGCGCTGTCATGAGGGTCTATGTCCCAGCGATCGGAAAGTGACCTATTCCAATAATTTTACAAAGTGAAGGTGATTGTACAGATTTCTAAAGACTGGAGTGCTCAACTGTTTTATCAACGTCCGCCCGCTTTGACAGCCTGGAGTGAAACTGTTGAAGAGAATACATTTTTGAACATTTAACGCGTTTCTGAAGGCGTTGCTTTCAATTACGGGGCCAACAAAAAGCAGGTGAATGTCAAACGCCGCCTAGATAGGCTTTCTAGCAAGACAGCGGTGTAGCGTGAAAAATCGCTCCGCCGATCCATCGCTGGCGTCGCTGACTTGAAAGGCGAACTGTTCAAACTTATATAGCTACTGACCACACCTGAAACACTGAATTGCGCATGATCAAGGCAGAATTTCTCTAACACTGAGCACTGGTAGCTATCGATTTCGCGCCCAATATTGTGAAAATCTGTCCTCTCTTCGATCATTGATACGTCCACGGTTGAACATTTATGCGCCTCGGGGTAGGCCAGCCGTGGGAACATGGATGTGTGGTTGTAGCAACGATCACTTGCATGGCACACTCTGCAAAATTCCAAGAGTCAGCTTCTGCAAAGAAATGTGCAGCGCACATTTTCTACCGCGTACCTAAGTCCGGCGATGCATGCATATCGATCCCGATCGTTTCAAAGCTGCGCGGCCGTTCAGTCGGGTCATGCTAACCTCGAGCATGCGGGGGTTTAAACTACATATGTACGCAAAGTTCAACGACAAGAAAAAGATGCAGCCTAAGCACTTTAGTCTAGTCTTCCCCTATATACCAAAGAACATTGCTGTTCACAGGGAATTCGGATCATTCACGCTTCCGGCTTTCCGGTTGTGCACTCTTGCGGTGCGGTGCAGTAGGCCTTCGCCTCGACGAGTCGATGTGCAGGCCTCTAGTAGATTCGGCATGTCTTCTGCCACGGCTCTGAGGTAGAATTTAAACGAAGAATTTAGCTAAAAACATCCTGTTTCCTCGGTCTGCATGTGAGGAACGAGCATAATGCCATTTCACATACATACTTTGGACTGCCGAATGTTCAGCTGCACGGCGAGGTGTGTGTGTTGTGCCGGCGCTAGATCTTCGGAGGTCGATGCAGGACCTAAGACAGCGTAAATGCTAGGAATAGCTCGCTCGCATTACGGGCAGATCGAGGTGATAGTTTAGTGCGAAGCGAAAGCTGCTCGTGAATGTGCGTATCTCGATGCCAGCTGGTGGAGCTGGTGCAGTACGTGCAGCGATGTTTGCCGTACACAACCCTAAGTGACGACCGTGATCTATGTTAGAACGGATGCACTCTTCGTAGCACCTCATCGAGAGTCGCGGCTAGCTGATATCATAGAGGATGAGATCCATCCACGCGTAGCAAGAGGAATGTGGCCGCGTTCGACGTGCATATAGCCATGAGCTTGTATATCGACGTCCGCCGTATCTTTACAAGAATCGAATGGATACGTCGGACGTACCTTTAGACACTTCGTATGAATATATACACTTTACCTTTCAATGTGTACGTCCGGGAGTACTTAAAAAGTTCGTGCCGTCTTCTCCTCATACTAACATAAACACACCAAGTAGACGGCGAAAGCAGGCGCCGCTGGGGCATGCGTGCGTCTACGCTGTTGCAGGATGATTGCATCGCCGGCGACTTAATTGCTCTACTAATGGTCAGTTCATACTGTTTGTGCTGTATATGCGGGGGCTCAATAACTCTACAGCTAGGGTGCAAATTAATTTGATAGCCGACGATCGAGAGCCACCGTGAAGAGGAAAAGTTTCCCCAAACCAGCGCCGCAGCAGTCATATGCAGTTACGACGTTCGAAGAAGCGCTCGCCGGGCGCGCCAATCAGAGCGCTGGAGAAATCCGCCACCCAAAAGATGCTCAAAAGTGACCGTATAGCACCCAATGCGCCTCCCGTGCCGAACGCATCCGCCAGCTGGCGGAAGGCGGACGGGCGCAGCGCCTCTAAAAACGACAGTACGGGGGCCTTAACTCTGCTGCCGTTCACCTTCGCAGCGACGCCTATCAGCATATCAGATGTGCCTTTGTGCTAATGTTTGTCATGCGGCACATACCGCGGCGCAACCTCTTGGCAGTGATGCATGACGCATTAAGTGGGATGAGACGCGTTGAACTACTGCTGCATGATGCTTTCCTAGTCAGTTCAGTTTCGCGTTATTGCTACACTTATATATTTCATACACACATCGATTTAGGCCTGTTAGAGGCTAAGCTGAATAATTAGGCCCGTTGATTTGCAAGAAGGCACTTCACTCAGTAAGTGAGCTGTCGAAGAGGAATATATCTGGGGTGCCGGGCTCCGAAAAAGCCATCCGTCTGGCACGGGACACTTGGCGAAAGACGTCCCCCTGTGGGGATCTCTCTCCCTTGGAGGTACCCTAGGGTCTTACGTCGGGAGCAGAGGAGCCTTTACATCGACGGCAATAAAGGTATCTTGAACCTGAACTTGAACCTGCCCGCGTTGTTGCCGCTTAGGAGTAGTAAAATTTCAGGAAATTTTGAAGGGCTTAAAAAACATTTTTATTCAGGTTTTTTTTTTTCATGCAAAATAGGAAATTTTGCAAACCGCGACAGAAACAGATTTATTTGGAACAGCACAACGATCCATATAAATTCTCCGAAGTTCAGTCGAATAGGCAGTTTTAAATGTCATATTCTGAAACGAACTTCTTATTCTATGCTACACAGAAGATAAATTACATGTCAGTGCGAGTCCATCATGCTTGATCTCGCTTTGTATTAGCAGAGTTTCTGGTGCTACGTACTGTATAACTGTCCTACCAAATCTTTGTCGCCAAGAATCTAAGCTTGTATTTAGCTAAAGCTGCTTACGTGCGCCCCCTTCATGGATCACTGCCTTGTCGTGGCGGAGGGGCTTGCGAAACTCGATGAAGTCGTGAGCTCTGCTGTGTAGGGCCACCCAAGATAGACAGGTCACGGCAGAGAGTTCTGACAAAATGTGATTCACTGGAGAAGGTAATGGCAACCCACTCCAGTATTTCCTGCCAAGAAAACCCTATGGCCAGTCACAATACCATTATCGATATGGCGCCGGAAGATGAGCCCCCCAGGTTGGAAGGCGTCCCACATGTTACTGGGGATGAACAAAGGGCGATTCCTAGTAGCTCCAGGACGAATGAAGCGGCTGGGCTAAAGCCAAAAGGACGCTCAGTTGTGGATGTGTCGGGAAGCGACCGGAAAGTCCGATGTTGCAAGGAGATATATCACATAGCAACATGGAATGTAAGATCTATGACGCAAGGTAAACTGGATATCGTCAAGCGAGAAATGGACAGATTGAACATTGATATCTTGGGTATCAGCGAGCTCCAGTGGACCGGAATGGGAGAATTTAACTCCGGCGACCATTATGTCTTTTATTGTGGGCACGAATCCAAGAGAAGGAATGGGATCGCTCTCATAGTAAACAGAAGAATGGGCAAAGCAGTGCTAGGGTACAACCCCAAAAACGACCGAATGATTTCACTTCGGATCCAAGGTCACCCTTTCAACATAACAGTTATCCAAGTCTATGCACCAACCACTGCTGCTGAAGAAGCTGACGTTGAGAGATTTTATGCGGACCTACAATGCCTTTTAGACCGCACCCCATCATCAGACGTCGTTTTTCTCATAGGAGACTGGAATGCTAAGGTCGGGAGTGAAGAAATATCCGGAATCACAGGCAAGTTCGGTCTTGGTGAGCCAAATGAAGCTGGGCAGAGGCTAGTAGAGTTCTGTCAAGAAAACAACCTGACCATAGCGAATACTCATTTTCAACAGCACAAGAGGCGCCTGTACACATGGATTTCACCGGACGGTCCGTACAGGAATCAGATCGATTATATTATTTGCCGGCAGAGATGGAGAAGCGCTATACAAGCAGTAAAAACAAGGCCTGGGGCCGATTGTGGCACCGATCATCAGCTTCTTGTTGCCAAAATTAAGCTTCGATTGAGGAAAACGCAGAAAACTAGAAGGCCTTTCAGGTATGATCTGGATCAGATTCCTTTAGAATATGCTGTGGAAGTGAGGAATCGATTTCAAGAATTAGATCTAGAAGACAAAGAGCCCTAAGAGATGTGGACTGATGTTCATGATATAATACAAGAAGTTGCTACTAAGGTGGTTCCAAAGCAAAAGAAATGCAAAAAAGCAAACTGGTTATCTGAAGAGGCTTTGCAAATAGCTGACGAAAGGAGGATGGCAAAAAGTATGGGGAAAGAGAAAGATACAAGGTTCTCAATGCGGATTTTCAGAAAATAGCAAGGAGAGATAAGAATGCCTTCCTGAACATACAGTGCCAAGCAGTTGAGGACAACAGCCAATTAAGGAACACAAGAGCTCTGTATAAGACAATCAAAGATATCAAAGGAAGCTTCTGTGCTAAGCTGGGCGTGATAAAGGACAAACGAGGCAAGGACCTCACTGAAGCCTCAGAGATCAAGAAGAGGTGGCAGGAATACACAGAAGAACTGTACAAGAAGGACCCGGATGTGCAAACCCAACATAGGACGGTTGTGATTACTGATCTCGAGCCGGGCATCCTGAAGAGTGAAGTTGAATGGGCCTTAGCCAGCCTTGCTAAGAACAAAGCTAGCGGAATTGATGGTATTCCAGCTGAGTTGCTTCAAAACCTCAGCCACGACGCTGTTAACACACTGCATACATTATGTCAAAAGATTTGGACAACCCTGCAGTGGCCACAGGATTGGAGGAGGTCAGTTTACATCCCCATTCCAAAGAAAGGCAGTGCCAAGGATTGTTCCAACTACCGCACGATCGCGCTTATTTCGCATGCTAGCAAGGTGATGTTAAAAATCCTGCAAGGTAGGCTGCAGCAGTATGTGGATCGGGAGCTTCCGGACGTGCAAGCTGGGTTTCGCAAGGGCAGAAGAACTAGAGACCAAATTGCCAACCTTCGCTGGATCATGGAAAAAGCAAGAGAGTTCCAGAAACCCATTTACTTCTGCTTTATTGATTATGCGAAAGCGTTTGACTGCGTAGATCACAGCAGATTGTGGCAAGCTCTCCAAGAGATGGGAGTTCCAATTCACCTCATCTGTCTCCTCAGGAACCTTTATGAAGGGCAAGAGGCCACAGTCAGAACTGGGCATGGTCTTACTGATTGGTTTCCGATTGAGAAAGGGGTGAGGCAAGGCTGCATACTGTCGCCCTGCCTATTTAACCTATATGCAGAGTGCATCATGAGAAAGGCCGGTCTGGACGAGTCTTCAGCTGGAGTGAAGATTGCTGGAAAACGTATCAACAACCTTAGATATGCGGATGATACCACTTTAATGGCAGAAAGTGAAGTGGAACTCAAGAGACTTCTCATGCGCGTACAAGAAGAGAGTGAGAAGTTTGGGCTTAAACTGAACATTAAAAAGACGAAGATCATGGCGTCTTGCCCTATCAAGCCCTGGAGCATCAATGGACAAGAAGTGGAAGCTGTGACAGATTTTCTGTTCTTGGGCGCCAAGATTACCTCGGAAGGAGACTGCAGCCATGAAATTAGGAGACGCCTGCTTCTGGAAAAGAGAGCAATGGTTAGCCTTGACCGCCTAGTCTGCCAACCAAGATCCGTATAACCCGTGCTATGGTCTTTCCAGTTGTGATGTATGGATGTGAGAGTTGGACTGTGAAAAAGGCTGACCGCCGAAGAATTCACGCGTTTGAATTGTGGTGCTGGCGAAGACTCTTGAGAGTTCCTTGGACTGCCAGAAGATCAAATCAGTCGATATTGTCGACCATAAACCCTGACTGCTCATTGGAGGGTCAAATTCTAAAGTTAAAGCTCAGCTACTTTGGTCATCTGATGAGAAGAGAGGAGTCGCTGGAGAAAGATTTGATGTTGGGAAAGGTTGAGGGTCGCCGGAGAAGGGGTAGGCAGCGAACGCGATGGTTAGATGGCATTCTCGAGGCATTGCAGATGAAGCTATGTGATGTTAAGAAGATAGTGTGAGACCGGAAAGCGTGGCGTGACATGGTCCATAGGGTCACGAAGAGTCGGACACGACTGAACGCCTGAACTGAACTGAACTTACGTGCGCAAGGCTATGCTATTTCGTGCCGTGTGTTTCGCGCTGTAGAATTATCAGCCATTTTGTTCTACTTCAGCCATGTGTTCAAATATTAAAGGTGTGTTTTAAGTCAAGCCTGGAGCATTTATTTGACCTCACCTTTAATTTCAACTCTTTTTCAATTTTTTCTTTATTGCAAAATGAACAAGGGATTACATCAGACACTGACGGATCCTTAGCCAGGGGCTAGTCGTGGATCACAAAATGGATACAAGTATGTCTACTGACGGATCAGGAAGAAACCAGATACATATTTACCGGTGCGAAATGAAACAACTATAATACAAAAACAACATGATACAAACTAAAATCTGTTACATGACAAAAATAACGAAACGAGAAAAAAAAAAGATAATTTCATACTCAAAATACTACGCCACAGGCAAAGTATGCAAATAGCCACTTTATTGAGACACTTCTGTAAGGAGGAAATATTTCTTAAGTGCTCTAAATGTATTAGGTGAGAGTATGACTTAGCATGGGATAGCATTCCAAATTTTAACACCCCATTTAACACAATTTTAATCCGCGTACTCGAAGCACGAACGTTTGAAAGGCACTAACCTGGCACTGGTGATGACGACTGCTCTCCATTCGTCCTGATTGTATGAGAAAATTTGAGGTTATTGGCTTCATAAAACTATTTTCACTAGGGAAGATTCGTATTGAACGCATTTGGTAAGTACTCCCAGATTATGTCTAGCAGATTACCGGCATTGCACAAGAGTATAGAACAGTTCCACCTGAACAATACTAATCTATGGGGCTCAAACGTGGAGGCTAACGAAAAGGGTTTTACTTACGTTGAAGACAACGCCGAGAGCTATCGAACGGAAGATGATGAATGCAACGTTAAGATACAGGAAGCGTGCATAGTAGGTCAGAGAAATAACTCGAGTTACGGACTGTAAGGAACCGACGGACCCAACGGATTAGCGCCCGGAGACGAGGAAGGTATGTGGCTATGACTCGAGCGCCTCTTGACAGTTTTGTAGCATGAATGGACGCAGGCGGTGCGCAGGCAGGAGGGCGCCGCGAGGCGCCAGGAGCAGCACGCAAAGTCATTTCGGATGACGAGGTTACTAGCTGAATGACAGTCAGTGATCCTCGAGGTGGGAGATATAGACGGCATTATATGCACACCGGCTTGCGCGCGCGTCTACACCCCGCAGTCGCAGGTGAGACGCCCATTCACGCAAGCGCCCGATGAAGTGTGGTGGCGAGCACCTAACACAAAAAAGAGAAGCTTGGGCACATTTGTAATCTATTGTGTAGAGCAGCGCGAAAAAATGACAGGGACTCGTCTTGTCTTCGTCCAACAGCGCTCGTCTTGTTGTCTTCCTTCGTCCAAAAGCGCTCGTCTTGTTGCCTTCCTTCGTCCCTGTCGTTTTTTCGCGCTGTTCTACACAACACCTAACAAACGCGGTGCGTCCGCGGCGATAGGCGATCGGTGGCAGGACCACTGATCGCCCTTTCCTCTTTTCCTTTTTTTTTTGGTCTGATAGTCGGGGTAGCGAATTCGGCAAGTCACGTAAGGCGATTGGTGAGAGACGGCGGCTGTCGGTACTCATTGACTCTACATTTTCAACGGCTAGACGTATAGTAGGCAGGACGTGACCCTAGTAGTTTTTCTTTTTCTTTTTTTTTCTATCTGTGAGAGAGGGTGCAATTACGCTTCCGAATGCATAAGCGGGATGCGTGGTTCTGCAGCCAAATCACCTTGGCTTTCTCTCTCGTATAACATTCTTCTGTAAGCACTTTGATGATTTTCGGAGTGTGCTTGTTTTGTGGGGAGAGGATTTAGTGCTATTAAGGTTGAAGTGGGAGTGGTAGGTCGCAACGAACTAATCCGGTTGACGTCTGTGGTTATTGGACGTTGTGGAATTCAGAGCTGGACCTCGGGGGGTGTAAAACCGTGCACGAGGGCCGAGTCCGGGGTTCTCGGCAAGATTTAGATGCTCTGCCTCTTCAGCTATGCCGAGGTGGGAATATTTCCCTGTTAACGAGTTCCAGTTTATATCTCTGCTGTACATATTGTAAATCTTTGCTGTGCATAGAAATATTCAGTTATTCTTCTCGTAAACGCCTGTACTCAAGTCTTCGCTACATTTCGTCACCAAAGGGGTGCCTCTGGCGCAAAGAACCTCCGCTGCAACACGTATACCGTCTCTGACGGCGCAGCCCTGGTGCACAAGGGACAAAGAACCAACAACGGAGCTTTACTCTGTTATTCTAGTAGATCTTAAGAGGAAATGGCCATGGGCAGGACATTTGGTGCGAAGAAAGGACAACCGATTTTCGATAAGAGTAAGCGATTTGATTCCATTTAAAGGAAAGCGTTGCAGAGGCGGCAAAAATGAGGTGGGCGGATGACGTTAAGAAGTTCGCAAGGGTCAAGTGGATGAAGTTAGAATAAGTATAGGGTCGACTGGAGAAAAATAGGAATATGTGAGAGGCCTTTTCTTCTACAGTTGTTGTATTCCGGTTGATGATAATGACGATATATAAGACAGATAGATACTTCGCGTTACTTTCCGTGCAAACCAATAAAAAAAATCATGAAAAATGGCAGAATAAAAAAGCGATCACTTAACCTTTAAGGCTATGCTTCAGCGTCATCTTGTTTTTGCCCGCTGATACAATATGCCCAAAACACAAGCCTTTTCATGGCATAGAATATTTTCGCCTCTTCTTATATTCAGTGTTTACATCTTATGTACCAGATATCTGTGTCAGTATCGCATAATTTTCGCACTGGGAAGCATTATCGAGACCAGCATAAAAAATACTAAAGGACACCGTGCAAATGCTTAATCCCAGTATTCGATCGTTCTTGATAGAAACCTTTAAAGACGATACAAAGCCTTCAAGTTTTTTCTCTGACTTATGGTCGGTCTTATGGGCTGCAAACAATGAGAGAAAAACCTCAAGGTCTGAAATTTAAACATTTCCTTCAGCAACATTGCAATAGAACGTGCCATACAAACATACCCTTGTAAAATCACTGCCTCGGTCATGGACAATCTCTGCAGAAATCTTTGGAAGGGTACAGGACGAGAGCGGAGAACAACAGGTATGAAGTTTTGTTGATCATATGTTCCGTCAGGGAAGCCTGGAGCCAATTGAAGGTCCACTGAAACGGCCACCAAGTAGCCACTGATAAACGTGTTCAGTGTGTAGAACAAATACTTTTGAGCACTAACCCAAAAGTATAACTCCTTGGAACGAATCGACCGATTTAATACTCATTTTTAAAAACAACGTTTTTTGAAATTCGAGGGCTGAGAAGTCGTCGTTTGGCGGTGTCGCATTGAACTATTTCCTTAACCCGTGACGTCACGGGTGAGTTGAGTGGCAAGGCTATAGCAAGGCTTGCTGGAAGCTGCCATTCGCTGCGGCCACTGCAGCCATGACGTCACGGACACACTTCCGGTTGCTGCGAAAGTCGTCTGCTCGTGCGCTGCTCGAACTCTGTGCGGGCTGTTACACAGCTCGCCGCCCTTATCGGTTAGGCGGCCATTGCTCATCAAGTACAACAACCGAAGCGACGCAGTGATCGGCAGAACGAAGCTGCATTTAACATCGGCTAACCACGGGTTCGCGGTTACACTAACCGTCGCTGCGCGAACAGGCGAACTCCTCAGGCGTGTGCGAGCGAGGACGGGTTGACGCGAGTACGCCAGCGAGCGAGCGCGCGTCAACCGGACGTTCGTCGAAGTGACGTATTTCTGGGCGGAGCTTTGAACTTGCTTGTATTCTTTATTTTTTTATGGCTCCCTTGGGCGTACGAGTTGAGAGGGAAAATTGGAAGGGTCATTTTTAATTGCCGATATCTCTGGTGTTACAGAAGCTAGATAGAAAATATTTGCGGCAGAATGATGGGTGGTTCAATATTTATCAGCGTTGTGGCGTTGTTTACCCTCCTTGGTGACCCATTTCAGTGGACCTTTAATAGTCAAGGCCTTTCCTTGTGTGTTCTACTCTTTGCAAAGAGACAACCAGGAAACTACAGCCCATCTCTTTAACCCATCCTTCAATATTATCTGCCCAAATAACATGAAACCCACGAATGTTTATTGCTTCTTTTATACAGATGCAGCAACCTCTACGCAAAAAATTATGAATGATTTGCGTTGCTAATTAAATGTGAAGTAGGTACGTAGCACTGCTTATCCCTGATATACCTATCCATCGCTTGCAGCCACGCAGCCCGTTTTCCTGGAGTTTCTACTGCACGTTTGTTTCTTTTCGCTTCGGCATCCTTTTCAAGACGCTTGGTGTCTTGAGCAGTTTCTCAGCACGCTCGGCACGTTTCCTCATTCCTTGTGCTTCTATATTCTAGCACCGTATAGATGCAATATCAGAATCAGTAAACTCACGACCCCGCTGCCTTTGTGACCGTTGTACTTCAGCACGTCGAGCACGGTAAACCTGCGCCTCAGTCCCAGAGGACCCGGCTTTATTCATTGCGGCGCAAAGTAAATGCGCGGCGCAGACGGATCCTCAGCTTTCCTTACACCATTTTCAAAAATAAACGAACACAGGGACAATGTATACCTTTATAATGCACTGCTCTGCGGCCGAAAGGTTTGGGGTGAGATCATAGGGGGAGCGAAAGAGATGGGGAAACGCGCTTGATGCTAGCGCCAGTTAAGACGTGGAGTTGAGCACAAGCTGTTTCACGACGCGGCCAGCGGCTCGTAGCCGAGATCCAGGGGCCACCGCGCGTGCACGTTAGCTGTCCGTGGTGAAGGCTGAGGAGTGACTAATGCGAGGGGAGAGATGCCGAAGTAGAGGACGCGCAAGCGATACTCGAGTGCTCACTTCGGGCTCCGGAGTTGCACACGCTTGTGCAACGCTGCCCAGTGACGGCGCCCACGTCCACAACTGAAAAGCCCCTCTCTCACTGTCTTACTATTTCACTTGGTGCATCTATGCCGCCGCTCCGCCCGCTCAGTGTTAAGTCGCGTGATGAGGGCGTCGCCACTTTTCCTTCCTTCTCTTCAAGTTCACGGAGATATGGATGGACAGAGAGCGCGGCTTCTATTACAGCTCTGCGGCCGCTCCACCTCCTCAATGCTGAGCCGCTATACGCGCGTGTAGCCACCTGCTATTTCTCGACTTCAAGTTCACGAGAAGACAGAAAGTGAGCGGCTTCGGACAGACATCGGCGAAATTCATGATTGTGACCAGTAGTGCTAAACACTAAAACGCACTTGTGCTGAAGCCGTTTTAGCCGAAGATGATCGATGCCACCTACCCAGCTACACTTTCTTTGTGAAAAACTCAGAAATTATTTCAACGGTGCTAATGGATTTACAGCTGTAGTCAAGGGTGTGCTCTGAATGTGTATTCTGAGGTGTGTACGTGCAAAAAACAGTTGCCAGATGTGTCTCTGCTGACTAGAGGCTATCATCCCACGTTTCGTAAAGTGACGGCAAGCCTCTGAATACTACAGTGCCACCTTTGTGGCATAAAGACCATCATAGACAGTTTCGCATGTGACGAGCGTGCTTCGATCAGCAATCCTTAGGCTGTCTTTTTTAGGACTACCTTATATTACGCCTGGCCTACTCGTGCTACAACTTCACTTTTCTCACGACCACTATAAGAATTTTGAATGGAGTGATGTAATCCACTCAAAAACAATTAATAAATTGAGAATGTGTAAAAAGAATCGTAATTTTTGTTAGTAGCAACGTTGTGAAATACATTTCACCAAACAGCAGTCCGTCTTTTACAAAACCGCGGGTTTTTTAGTGCTCAAGCACACTTTAAGAGTAACAGCTGTCTAACATCGCAGGATACCAAACAGTAAAGGAATCGAATATTTCGAATTGCGAACGCGCTTCTGCAACCTTCATTGACACCGAGCATTTCTTTTCAGCCTACAGCATGTCTTCAGTTATAAAAGTAATCAATTTGAGCTCAATTATTAGGCGACGGCGTTTTCGTATCTTGTGTTTCTTGAGATTTAATGGTTATTTCTAGAGGGATATTTTTGTCTACCATGGGCCCTCAGCAGATGAACCTAGGCCTGGTCTGGTCTATTTATTCTTACCGACACATTCAGTGTCAAGCAGCAATGTGCGGCAACATTTGATTTCATCAGGTATTACGGGTTTTCGGACCCTTCTGGTGGCAAGCACCAATATAACCCGGTATGGCTACACAAGCTTGAAGCTTCTATCTACAAAGCAGTATTTACAGAAACAGCCTACGTATTCATCAATGTTTCAGCCCCGCGTATGCTTGCAATAAATAAGTATAACATAATTCTTGCGCATGTCATGACTTTCAATTTATGTGTCATGTAATATAAACAATATTATTTTTGTGTTTCAAAATATATGGCCTCCTGTCGAGGCGTTCATTGCTCGTTATTATTTTTGCAGTAGAACATGCCAGTTTCACTAACATAGAAAACGTCATTCTTTAGTAATTGTCTTGACGGTTTTCTACAGTTTGATTTGCATTTTGCTTGTTTCCGGGCGCGTCAAATATGTTTTAATAGTTTGTACCAGTGATTTCTCGTGACAGATAACGACCACCCGTTTCCCTTTCCTGATTCATGTGAACTGCAGGGTATGTTGCGGGATGGGCAATTTTTAGAAATCTACTTCTAAGGTGCTCGCCTTTCTAAATCAATGCCCCTGTGTTTTCCACATTTTGAGGGATATATTATGCGCCGAACTTCTGATGTTATATAATGCTCACTTTGGATCAAGCTTTAGTACCTCTTCCTTCGGGGCGTGAAATGTACCTCCCTATTTTTGGGCCTAAACGTGCATTGTTAGTGCCTAGAAATCCGGCCTCTAATTATAACTATGCGTCTTTCCTATATATAATGTTTGTACAATTTTGCACCTCAAACTATTTTATTTTGTAAACTGCCGAGCCATGCTGCGTGAATCATGACTAGCAGTCATAACTGGGAGTCATCTCTTAAGGTCTCATTGAACGTTAACTTTTGTAATTTATGACCATGCATTTTACATGAACTATGACATCTTTCACTACCGCAATGACAGTGACACGAAGCAAATAAAAATGGGTTAATATGTATATCCGCATCGATTGGAAACTTGGATTGGATTGGAATTTCCCGCCGATCTTAAATAAGTACTCACACAGCAAATGCCCAACACCGGTTCAAGTACTACGGGTTGCCTCTGGTGTGATTTCAAAGTATTACTTTAAAGTATGTTTCCTCGATATTTTTTTTTTCATTCTGTAGCTATGATGCCTCTTCATCATTCAGTGCACTTCGTGTCTTTCATAGAAAGAGAATATTTATATCTACTATGTGTATTTTTTATGCTTATATAGTGTTTTGTTGTACAGCTACACATGTCCATTGTTCAGAGGTCTCGCTTTACCATCCTTGTAAGTGTTGCCTGGGTCTCGTCAAGGTCTTTGGTTTCAATTTTTAGACCAGATAGCCCTTCCGATTGCCTTGTAAAGTTCAATATCAATGTTAATCCGAATTTGAAGCGATGGACGATCAGCAACGGTGGGCGGCTTTTGCGCAGATACGACATATGCTAAATTTAGCATTGGACAGGTGGACTCGATGGAATGTTCAACTTGTGGCATGCCAGAGACTGTGGACTATATATTATTGGTGTGTCCAACGTATGCGTGTGAAAGCAGGGTGCTAGCCGCTTCCTTGAAGCGTTTGGACCACAGGCCTGTGTCGGAGGAACTGCTGCTGAGCGCTTGGCAGGACAAGGGGAAGGGTGTCCAAGCAGTGCGTGCTCTTTGCCGTTTTTTGTGCGCCAGCGGACTTGATTCGCGCTTGTAAAGCAAGCCACTGTACCTGTATATATGTATTTTATATGCCTTCTCCCACATCGTCACCCATCATGGTCTTCTTTCTTCTCTCCTTCCCCTTCCCCAGTACAGGGTAGCAGGCCAGATTTGAATTATTCCGGCCAACATCTCTGCCTTTTCCTTCCAATAAAACCATCTATGTATTAGCATTGAAAAGAGCGGTGGTATATTTACGTGCAGATTAAAATTTCACCCATTACCGTGTCCCCGAAATATGAGCGCCAATATTGTTACGGGGTGTTCCCAAGAGGTAAGAGTTTCAGCTCAACATCAGGAGTATCCCCGGAACACCAGAGCACACAAGCACAACGGCTTCAGCTTCAGTGCCGTAGTCATTCGGAGCAGCGCCTAAAACATCCTCGTCGTCTTCAGACATGTCGGATACACACCGCGCCATTATCTACAAGCAAAAAAATAAAAACTCTGTCCAGCGTTTGCTAATATATCCGCTGCTTCCGCTGATTACCTCGCAAGTACAGTCGCGAAATAAAGGCATAGTATTTCTAGTTTCGCCTACACACAGTAACACAGATTCTTCTCTGTGCAACAAAAAACTCCAACGCAGTGAGCAGTGAAACCACTGTTAGCCGTAAAGCAAAGGATCATCCCTCGTGCACGTGCCATCTTCCGGCGCTATGACACAAAATTGTCATGTGATGTGTGAACGCTATGTTACGAATAAAGTAAGGGGTTGCCTTAGTGTAGGGAACTCATTAGCTGTAATTTATCTCACACCGACATGTGATCTGGAGCGGCAAATGTTTTCGGGATTATGCCGCCCTGTGACATATTCTAAAGTATAAAAGCGAGGTATTTGTGCGAAAAGATGACGCTCATTCCTCGATTACCTTTTAGTTAATAGAGTTGGGACTGACTCGGTTAGCCCAGATTAACCGCGGGCTTTCGGCAATTATCTGCTTCGCCTTATTTTGCCTGCTTCACCACGCTCAAGAAATTATGCACCAACATTTTTCAGCCGGCCGGTGGAAGTTTGTCGCTGGATATCTATTGGGTGGGTATTTGCAGATATATTGAATGGACGTCTTTTGATGCGTTTGTTGCAGTTTTATATTTATATTCTGCATATCTCAATTATATATACATATTATAATATGTGATAAATTGTGATATAAATATAAAGTATAAACACCTAAACGAACTGAATTCATTGAAAGCAACACTAATTCAGAGGAACTATCCCGGTAGCTCCCTTAATATGGCCCTAGAAAAAGCAATCACTATCAACGGCAACGATGTGCTCACGAAACCACCAAAGGCCAACACTGAACGCCAGCCTTTTGTAACTAAATACTCCAATGCCCTTCCAAACAGAAACATTATTCTGCGGAAATACCATTCCATGCTAACGTGTAATGAACACCTGACGAAAATATTTCTGGAGGCACCAAGGCAAACGTAATGCAAACCTCAGAGATATTCTAGTACATTGTAAACTCGACAACAAGCATCCAATACAACCACACCCTTGCTCTCCACCTCGACGTGAGACGTGCAGACATATACAAAAAGACACCACGGTTAAAAGCAATGCAAGCGATTTCACTTTTAACATAAAATCAGGCTTTAACTGCACATCTTCAAACGTTGTCTACTTTCTAGAATGCTCCTTCTGTCACAAACAGTACATCGGAAAGACAGGGCAACCAATGAACATAAGGCTTAATGGACATCGGGCAGACACAGGCAAAAACCTCCCGAAAGCTGTTTCCCAGCATTTCAGTCAAAAAGACCACACGTTCGAGGAAATTTAATTCTATTTTCTGCACTCAGGCTTTCAATCTGCAAGGGACTGAAAATATAGAGAGGCATATCTTATCCATAAATTAAGAACATTAGAACCAGCATGAATAAATGTCTCTAAAGGAACATTAAAATTCTTTAGGTACATTACCTCTGCATCATACCTATTCGGGAAAACAACGCCACATAGCATTAATTATTCAGCCTATTCACAACACATGTACACTCTATTCCCTTCCGCAATAGAAAAAGCTGCACATGTTTCTCCAAACACATTTCCTCTTTATCCTTTCATTATTATCACTTGTTACTTGAGTTTGTCCTCGAACTTTTTTTTTTGCATGTCAGTTGTGGTTCACTGTGAGGTTATTATTCTGTGTCTTCGTACTTCTCTCCCCCCCCTCACCCCTCACTTTTGCAGAAAGCTTCAAGAATTGTCCCCCTTAGATTTATTCCTTATGAGGACCATTTGCAAAGCCTGTCACTCTGTAAGGTGTATCTGCCCCAAACCTGCTTACTTGGTGACTAATCATCTACCCGATATCGTAGCTTTTTCCTGGTACTGCCGCTTTTACTTCTTTTGCAGGCCACAGGATCTCTGTTTCTAGACTGGGAAATGCATATGAAGACACCTTTTTTTTTTCTCACTTCATGCCCTACTTTCTTCTCACCCATCCTCCCCTCCCCACTCCTTCACCTACTTTCTTCTGACCCACTTTCCCCTCCCAAGCTTTTATTCTTCGGAACCAAAAGCGTATTTAAACCCCTGCCAGTGATGATCACTTTGCTCAAAGACAAGTCAACTTGTCGAAAGGTTGTCTCAATCTGCAAACTGAGGCGTACCCCATTTACCCTTGTTCAGTGCTCCTTCATATCGTGTAAACCATCTTCTTCCTCTCGTTCTACCTGAATGCAATGAAATGTAATTTTAAATTCTATGTTAGTTGACAGCCATGAGTCAAGGGGATTATGTTTGAATAACTTCATAAATATCATTCCTTAAACATAACGACCAGCTTTGAATGCTCATGCAAAATCTCCTCGACCATAGAATTTTGGGAGAAGAAAAAACCAGCATCGATGCTTATCGATGCGACACGACCAGAATCGATGCGATGTTTGACGACAGACGTTTGGCCCAGGGATCCGCGACAGAAATAAAAAATGTCGCTGTATGAGCGCAAAAGGCCGGCAAGGGCGCTGGCATATTCGGGACGCAGGTCAGAGGCAACCATGGCTGAGATGCGGTCCTCAGGATATGTGACGGGGCAGGTTTTGCAGGTACCTCGGCGAGACTGTCAGACAGCACTTCAGAAAAGTAGAGCTGGACAAAGGTGACAGCTCGGTAAGAAAAATGCCCTCCGGGGGAACTTGCGACGACATGCTGAAGTTGAGTACGGGAATGTAGGTGAGGTTATTCTCGACGTGTACAATGTTATGAGGTAGGACGATGTTGCGCTGTCGGTGATGGGGTTGACAATGTAGTCGCCGTCAGGAAGGGAGGGAAAAGGTAACATGGGCACGTATACTGCCGCCTCGGGAGTAGGCGAGTAAATATACACGGCACACAAAACCACAGCAGCGTCAACCGGGGTGCCCCGCCGGGGTGGTGCAGTGGTAAGACGCCCGACTACTGTGCCGGAGTTCCCGGGATCGAATCCAGGCCTCGGCGGCTACGTTTCGATGGAGGCGAAACGAAGTGGCGTCCGTGTGCTGTGCGATGTCAGCGCACGTTAAAGATCCCCAGGTGGTCGAAATTACTCCGTAGCCCTCCACTACGCCCCCCCTTTCTCTCTATCCACTTTCACTCCCACCTTCATCCCTTCCCTTACGGCGCGGTTCAGGTGTCCACAGAGCAAGTGTGACAGATACTGCGCCTTTCCCTTCCTATGAACCAACCAACCAACCAACCGGGCACCATTGACACTGCTCCAACGTCGTCTTCATCAAAACTCACGAGATTCTTCGTCTTCCGTCCTTATGCAGATACCAGTGCATGCACCGCCTAATGTAACAATATGTTGGATCATAGTGCTGCTAGTAAGGATGTCATATAGGTGCTGCATACTCTAGTTGACATGATACGAAAGTCTTGTAAAGTAGAAGTTTAAGAGAAGCTGCTTTCCAAAAGTTACGACGAAAATATCCTAGTGCTTCGATGGCTTTTTTATAACATGGGTAACGTGAGCAGTTCAGGTAAGGTTGCTAGTAATGTGAACACCGAGGTATTTATACGAGAATACTGAATCTAGAAGCATGCCGTTAAGTTGATAGAAGGACAAATTAGTAGTCACTCTACACACACGCATGAATTTGCACTTTTTAACATTGATGTCCATTAGCCAAGATTTACATCAGGTTGAGATGGAATCGATTTCAATTTTAGTACGTCGCTTTCGCATTTTATTTCCCTAAATTGTACGCAGCCGTCGGCGAATAGGTGAATGTTCGATAAATTATGGGAAGGTAGATCATTAATGTACATAAGGAAGAGAAGCGGACCGAGTAAGGAGTACGGAGAGTTTATTATTGCGTGAGCACTGTATGGCTATGTATTCGAGCTTCGCGTGGGCGTGACCTTTTCGCAGCTGTAAAAGAGCAATCAGTCGGTTTATAAGAAAAGAATGCTACCATCGGATAAAGTGTAAAGGAAATGTTTGGTTTAGTAGAGTTGGGCGGTTTAACCAGGCCGCGGAGTCAGCGGCACTTCCGTCCCGTCTAATTCTCCCGAGCGGGGGCGAAAGGAGGAAAGAAACAGCTGGGAGGAGGACTTCTTCATCGCGTCTAAATTTTCCCCTCGCTCTGACGGCAACTGATTTCTGTTCGCATCTACCTGTCTTCCGAGGTCACAACTCGATTAAAAAAAATACTACATAGGACAACGCGCGCGAAGGTGCCGTATCGCGGCCACGTACCACTACATATGTGGCCACAACTACATATAATACCGCTCCTCCATCAACAAAATGCCAATCACCAGCATGCAGCCCAACTACCTTGTATACGCAACCATTTGCGGATCCGTTAGCAGCGAACCGTCCGGGTTCTGAAGGAGACGGACTTTACAAAAGCTATGCAGAACGATGCGCAGCGTCGTCTGCTCTTGGCCAAGCGGAGCGTACGCCATGCTGGACTTTTTTCTGCACCTCTTCTGGAGCGAGTGCAGAGTGAGCGAGAACTCGTGCAGAACTAGCCCTGCACCTTAACAAAACGAGGAGAGAAGTGCAGACTGCGCGCGCGGCACTGGCACAACGAGGACGGCGGTGCTGCACTACTTGAACTAGTGCAGCTGGTGCAGGCAAATCGAAGAGACCTTAATTCTCCCGAGCGGGGGCGAAAGGAGGAAAGAAATAGCTGGGAAGGAGGACTTCTTCCTCGCGCCTAAAGTTTCCCCTCGCACTGACGGCGCCGCCGACTCCGCTGCGTGGCTTGCTTGTCCTCGCGTGAACCGCTGCAACCATTACGACTCCGCTCGTTTTGAATTAGAACCGTCGTCTGCGTCGGTCATCTGCGTCGGTCGTCTGCGTAGTCTAGCGCGGTGAATTCTCTGCGTGTTGGCTTATTGGCCAAAGTCGCGATTTTTCGTCGTGGTTCTTTTACTCTTTGCATCTCATTCCTGCTGACTCCTCGCCCCTTCGTGAGACGAGAGACTCACGAAACTGATGGGTCCATGGAACTGCAGCGTACAGCTCCAGTTCCATGGACCCATCTCGTCTGCGATTGTGCTGGTCATTACAGTCGGCGATATCCGCTGTGGTTCGTGCTGTTGAACTTGTTACCTTCATGTGCTGTGGGGAGACGTATGTGCGTTTCGAAGAAGACGGTTCTTCCAGGAAGGGTAGTGTAAAGTTTTAATCGTGCATTTTGGTTATGTATAGCACAGTGACATGTGATTACTTGCATCAAATACCAACCACTAGGTAATTACTAGAACGCAGGTATTTGCTCCATGTTTCTACATTGGTTTGATGGTATGGAATGCGTAGAATGAATATGTGCATCATTTATTTAATTTCATATCAACTGTACACATGCTGACAGAAGCAGTGCCGGCAAACTGGGTTCTTTTGTAGTGATAAAGCAGCATGGAAGATTACAATGTTAGCGCAGAACACAGAACACCTGTAAACTGTTGGCTATGTAAAGTGTGTGTGTGTGAAGGATACCTCGTCGTGTCTTTTCATTTTCTGTTTCACGTGCACTTAATAAAAGAGGGAAACAATATCTGCTGTTCTCTGTGCTATTTCTGGCTGCGGTCGGGTACGCTTGCTCGCGAGCGCCTGCGCCCTCGAGAGCGCTATGCTTGTGGTCGCGCCGTGGCAGAACGATGATGCGGTAGAAAATCCACGGGCACAGCGTTCTCCTGGGCGCGTGCGCACGCGAGCGCGCGACCCGCGCCGCTTGAATCAACCTACCGACACCCCATTCAGCGCACCGTTTTTTTTTGGACCAGTCCGCTATGCGGCCTCCCCCTTCAAGTCCATTTTTTACGCGCCCCCTCCCGCTATAATTCTATAATGGGGAGTTTGGCGCTAGCGTTTGTAATTCGTGGCCGCTGGGAGGTATAGGGAGTTTCACACCCTTGGTTTAATGTCCCAAAGCGACTAAGGTTATGAGAGATGCCATAAAAGCAAGATGGCCTCCAGCCAATTTCCCTTTATGATTCTAAGCTTCCTGTCACGCGTCTGAGTGTATTCCACGTTTCTCAGTGCAACGCCCGTTGTCCTGAATTCGTCTAAGTTGACCGGTGTTCTATAATAGGTTTACAGGAAAGGACAGCCGCAGTATATGTCACTCGCGGAATCCCACTGCCGCATTTCGCTGGCAGTACAGCAACGATTAGGCTTGCGCATTTCTCCAGCTCAGATTCTGCAGTGATATCGGAAAAATTTTCAAGATGACGCCCCGCTTCCACATTGCTTGCTTGAAGGTAGTGCAGGTAACTATCTTGTACCTCAATGATTGTCCTCTCGAGGAAAATATATCTCAACTTCGAACTGTCACAGCAAATATTCTCGCAGCGCGTACAAATATACTAGGCATTTGTTTTGAGGAACATATTTAATCTTACCATTCTCAAAATGAATATCATTGAATCAAGTCTTCTACACCAGCAGTGCATCAGATTCTGTCGCCAAGGGAATGTAGGCCCATCGTATTTCCGTTACATCGAAATAATAGACGCACATATGTATGTAACAAGATAAGGAACGCCGCCTGTTTCTTTTTTTTTTCGGATGTGTGAGGGAGATGGAACGTGCGTGTGAATGAGAGGAAGATCTGCCTATGGCGCCGTAGGTCTTGGGATTCGATAGAAGTTGATCGCTTGTAGGAAATGAGCCCTGCTTCCCTTTCTTAAGCGCCCATGCGTCGATTAGCTTACACGACATAATGGATAGTGCTCAGTTTGATGGTCGCCACCTTAGGTTGGCTGGGGCCTATCAGCATTTAAGGATGAAGCTGGAGCTGGGTCCTTGCAGTCTGCGCGCGGCAGAATTACGGTGCGCTTCCGCTGCTGCAAAGGCGTATACAGATGATTCAGATTCGGCAGAGGTAGCGAGTGCGCCCCTAAAGGTTCTAGAATTCATTACACCAGCGAGTCTCAATGCACGTGTACTAGTAGAACTACGCTAAACATCACAACATAGCCCTTTTATTGCTTTTTAGATTAGAGGTATGAAGTAAAATGAAAATTAACTCAGTTAATCGTTCTGCTCAGCCAGCGCTGTTCACGACGTTGGGCCTCTTATCTTGGACGCAATAAGAAGAAGTAAAAGACACCATACGGGGCGGGAGGCTCGAGGCGCAAGCACGGTCTCGATCAGCGCTGCCATAGCTTGGATCGAACGTTCCATTGCCCCTTTCTCGCAGGGAGCCCGCTTGCACACGACGCCAAGGGACCCTGCCAGCCGTTACCCTTACCCGTGCAAAGACTACGCTGTGGACAGCATTGCTGCTTTACCTTGCTCTCTGACCGTGGTGTGAGGTAAACCAGTTGGGGCACCACCTGGGTGATCATCGCCAGCCGAGCGAGGGATCTATTTAGGCCGGAGTGCGACTTTCTCAGGTGAGCAAGTTAAGTGGACCGCTATCGTGGGCATATGCAGATGCACTGTAAGAAAAAAATCCGTAAATCATTCGTAGGAACGCTGGATAAAAGAGCATACAGCTGCTCTGTTCTACCTAAAACGGACAGAACGGCAATAATGCATCCGTGAAGGTGGTTACTATGATGTCGACAAAATTGTCTTGAGACCGAAACGCTGCAACCAAATTGCTGGCTTATGTTGTGCTATTGTTTGCATTCATGAAATATTGTAGATATACTATTGATAAGCCCCCAAATTCACAAATGCGATGCGTACGGATCGTGGCGGCGCTGCCTACCTCCCTTAAGGGCTTATACGCAACCGTATCTGCGTTTATATGTCCTCCTTTTTTGGAAGTGCGCGCTCCTTCCCGTTCCGGGTTTTGAAAAATTAGGGCTATGCAGCTGTGGTCGCTGTGGTCGTGCAGTGACTGTGATGCTGATATAATTGAACAACGCAGATTGAGAAAAAGAAGACATCGTTTTTGCCAACAGGTGAGCAAGATTTCGTTCTTTGTTCATTATGGTGCTGGATGTGCGCGGTGATTGTTTCTTCCTTTGACCACAGTCATTGTTCCATTCACCCCTCAAGAGCCTCTTACCGTAAAAGGAATTTGAACCAACGCTGTCACTTATTCATTCGATGAGATAACCTACAGCTATCTTTGCGCAGTCTCTCTTACCCGTTCATCGTTTAGTTGTCAGGGTTTTCATGCGTTTCTCAAAGCCAATATCGGTAACGAACATTTGTTTGGACTATGCGCGGGACTCGTCACTGCTTCGCAAAAACTCTCGGTATGGGCGCCTGCTTTAAAAAGCGTAGAACAAAGTCAATTGAACATATATAAAAGAACGCATGAGCGTGATATTAAAGCTTTAGTACAGGCGGATTTAGGCCGACAGTAAGCAGCTTTGCGCGAATCGAAATCCATGGCGAAAAAAAAAAAACAAAAGCTGGGTCGATTGACTTCACATGACCGCCGTTTGTTCTGTTGCCGGCGAGACTGAAGTCTGAAGTCCAATGTCTGCACGTATTTTATCCCAGTGAAACAGGAACCGAAACTAAATGCATTTTGTGTTTTTTCTTTCTTCAACGCCGTTGTTAAAGCGCTGGGCCCCGTCACTTTAGTCATTGCCTCGTCTTTGTTATTGCTAGCCATGCCGGACGTCGGCGAACTTCTATGTTTGTTCGAAGCGCTTCTTCAATTCTGAACCGTCGTGAAGTGTGCTGCGTTCAGCGTACGAATACAACTGTAGTATTGCGTTCACTCGTGTAGTGCTATCGAAATTTGATATTCCATGTGAAGGGCAATTTCGAGTCTTGCTAACATCTCAGAGAAGTGTGTGTGCTTCATTGTGCTGGGCTCTGTCTAAAAGATGGGTGCTTTGTGTCCAGTTTGAAAGGATCGGAAAGAGGAAGCCTGGACAGCTCTATTCAATGTGACTACAAGTTGGACTTGCCAAATATGCAGCAGTACTTTTGCTGAACCTGGATAAAGGCGAACAGCTGTCTGCATGCCTACGCAGTTGTCTTTAGAGGTAAGTTATGTTTACAATCTGAATTTAAAGTACTTGTGCACATCGCGAAGTAAGACAAGCTAGAGAGACGACGTATTGTATCGTACTGCTGCAGTATGTGTTTACAGCCTTTTAATAGTGTTGTAGGCGCTTCATTTCAGCTGCCGTAGAGGGGTCACGGCACCTGTGGGTTAACGTCACGGTGATTTGTTGCGAGAAGGCGTGGTGCAGAAAGGCGACAGCATGATTATAGATCCGGTCGTTCTGTATTTAAAAAAAAATGCTACCGTGTGTGGAATGCTTTTTGTGGCTTTAGCTTCAGTAGGAGTCAGATTGGGTTTTTTTTTTTTTATGTGTCCTGATGTACTACGCCCGTGCTAGCTTAAATTTGTAGTTGGTGATCAAGATAACAGCAGTATTTTGTGGACAGGGATACTGAGATCACTTTAAAAGCGTGCATGTTTTTGGCTGTGTCTTTTGACTGTTGGATACATCCAACCTAGGATTACGATCCTGTTGGTATTACAAACAAAGGTAAATTTCTCTGCGTCTTGATTTGCGTTTTTCATCGCATCAACTTTTTTTTTTTCATACTCATCTTGTGTCTGGTTGCCTAGACTGTAGGTTGTGGTGCAGAAAGGCTGCAGCATGAGTATAGACCCGGTCATTTTGTATTTTAAAAAATGCTGCAGTGTGTGTGCAGTGCTTTTTGTGACTTTAGCTTCAGTGGGAGGCAGATTTGTTTTTTTTTAAATTAAAATGCTTGGAGTTAAGCAGCAATTTGCCCACTTCTGTGTCTCACTCTATGCATTTCAGCTCGTGCTAGTTCCCGTATTCTTGTATGTGTGCTTATGTGTGTTCATGTGCACCCGTGCTAGCTTAAATTTATAGTTGATGATCAAGATAACAGCATAATTTTGTGGACATGGGTACTCAGATCACTTTAAAAGTATGCATGTTTTTCACTGTGTCTTTTTGCTGCCGGATCCATCCAACCTAGGATTGCGATGCTGTTGGTATTACAAACAAAGATAAATTTCTCTGCATCTGGATTTACGTTTTTCATTGTATGAACATTTTTTTTTATGCTCATCTTGTATCTGGTTGCCTAAACTGTAGGTTCTGATATTTTGATTGTGCCGGATTTGTTATTGGCTTTGTGCTTCGTATGGTTTTGGACAAGCATTGACAGATTTTTCTCAGCACGATGGTCATGCTGCCCATCAAAGTCAAGTCCCCTTGTCGAGATGTTAGCTCGACTTGTGAACTCAGGCTCCCTACAACCTTTGCTCAGTGCTCTTTCATGCCGTAGACATCTTCTTTCTCTTTCTCTACCTTTGTTTTTATTGATTACATAAAATGTTGAGTACATTTTTCTTTTTTTTTTAATTATTGCTTGAAACAGATTAATATACAGCACAGTAGTGATAGGGGTAAGGAAGACTGATGCAAACAAAGTTCTAACAATGCTGCTTATAGACTTGAACCAGTTTATAGAACCACCAGTTCCAAGATAATATAAAGAAAAGAAAGAACAAACATGTCATATAACTGTTACATGATTACCTTGTTGCTCTAGTCCTTCTCTCTATGTTTAAAGTATGCTCATGGGCATTTAAGAACAACCATTTTCCACTCAAGTGCATGGACGGATGGTTACAAACTTTAAAAAATTTGAAACTACCTTAGCTTCTGCCATCAGTCTTGTGTTGGTGTCATAGGATTTGTGCAGAACAGCTGTTCTTTCAAAGACAGGTGTGCAGTTCTTGCACTTGCTGCAGTGTTTGCTTACCGCATCCGAGTTTCAATCTCTGAGTTTACTTGAGTTATATATATCCTGCTCTATGAGACCTCACTTCTCAAAGGTGGAGTTCAAGAATCTTGAAAGCAACTCCAAAAAACTATATCTTCATCTTTGTTCATACAGTTTGAAGATCATATTATCTGTCAACGAAGTGGAATTTCTATTGGTACATGTATTGCACCAGTCTTGAGTGATATTGTCACGGTGTTGGCGACTGGGGCTAGATTAACAGAGCCGGTACAGGTAGAATCACACGGTCCAAGGTTTAGATACGTCCTGCGAGTCCGGAGCCGATTCACTTCAACGTCGTCTTTCACTCTGAGCGCCCCCTGGCATTCCTCCCTCCTTAAGCGTAACGCACACAGTTACACGTGCACACAAGCGTACAAAAGCAACCTCCCCCCCTCAAAAAAAAGTTTGTAGATGTAGTTTGTCAGTCACCGGGCAAAGTACGGCTTCAGTCGCAAGACATGAACTGTCTCTGGACGAGGTAGCCGACGGCCTGTGTGCTCTGATTCTTCCGGGAGCACCTCGTAATTGACGTTACTGATGCGTCGCACGATTTTATACGGTCCGAAGTAGCGGCAAATTAGCTTGTCTGAAAGGCCGCGGCGTCGAACAGGAGTCCACACCCAAACCTGGTCCCCGGTGTTGTAGGAAGCTTGTCTGTGGCGGAGGTTGTACCAGCGTGAATCCCTGTCCTGTTGCTGGGTGATGGGGTCGCGTGCTAGTTGGCGTGCTTGCTCAGCATCTTGGGCAAACTGCTCTGCGTCAGAACAAAGTTCGGTATCTGTTTGGTAAGGGAGCATTGCGTCCAGCATTGTTCGAACCTCCCTGCCGTAAACGAGGCGAAACGGCGTGAAACGTGTAGTCTCTTGGAATGCCGTATTGTATGCGAACGTCACATATGGTACGATCGCATCCCAAGTCTTGTGCTGGGCGTCGACGTACATCGCCAGCATATCCGCGATGGTCTTATTAAGCCTTTCCGTCAGCCCATTGGTCTGCGGATGGTAAGCAGTAGCTTTTCGATGCGCCGTACCACTGAGATGAAAGACTTCGGCCATCATTTTTGAAGTATAGGCAGTCCCTCTATCAGTAATAATACAGGTAGGAGCACCGTGCCGTAGTATGATCTGGTGTACAAAGAAATGGGCAACTTCAGACGCTGTACCACTAGGTAACGCTTTGGTCTCGGCATAGCGAGTCAGATAGTCTGTGGCGATGATTATCCAACAGTTGCCACCAGAGGACCGAGGGAAAGGACCGAGAAGGTCCATGCCGACTTGATCAAATGGTGCTCGTGGTGGTTATATGGGCATGAGGAGGCCCGCAGGCTTTGATTGCGGAACCTTCCGACGCTGACATTGCCGACAGCTCTTGACATAGCGCTCAACAACAGTGGCGAGGTTGGGCCAGTAGAATGTCTGTCGTATCCTAGCAAGTGTGCGAGAATAGCCCAAGTGGCCAGATGTTGGTTCATCGTGGCACGCGGAAAGGATTTCCTCTCTCAGAGCTGTGGGTACCACGAGGAGGTAGGTTCTTGACTCGGATCTAGAGTTCTGCTTATAAAGCACACCACCTCTCAGGCAGAAAGTTGAGAGGCTCCGAAAAAAGCACTTAGCTATGGTGGCTGGCTGACCTTCTAAATAATCAATCAGTGCTCGTAAATCTGGATCTGCACGCTGCTGATGTGACATATCTGAAGCATCAACAGCTCCGAGGAAACTGTCAGCGTCATCCGTGTCTGGTGAAGCGAGCTCGACAGGCGCGCGGGAGAGCGTGTCAGCATCTTCATGCTTATGTCCGGACTTATAAACAATAGTGAGATCGAACTCCTGTAGGCGAAGGCTCCATCGCGCCAGGCGGCCGCATGGGTCACGCAGGTTGGCCAGCCAACACAAAGAATGGCGGTCAGTGACAACTTTAAATGGGCGACCATAAAGATAGGGGCGAAATTTCGCAGCAGCCCAAATAATGGCGAGGCATTCCTTTTCAGTAGTTGAATAGTTCGTCTCGGCGCGGGATAAAGTACGGCTGGCATAGGCGATGACTCGATCAACACCCTCTTGACGTTGCACGAGAACCGCCCCAAGGCCAATGTTACTGGCGTCGGTGTGTATTTCTGTCTCCCCCTGCTCATCGAAATGGGCTAGAACAGGCGGCGATTGGAGACGGAGACGCAGCTCGGCAAAAGCAGCTTCTTGTTCGTGCGTCCAAACAAAAGGGGTGTCTCCCCGGGTGAGCTGAGTCAGCGGTTCAGCGAGATCAGCGAAGTTATCGATAAAACGCCGGTAGTAACTGCACAAGCTGAGAAATCGGCGAACAGCTTTCTTGTCACGTGTAATCGGAAATTCCGCAACAGCAGCAATCTTGTCAGGGTCGGGCTTCACGCCGGCGGCGCTGACGACATGGCCGAGAAATTTAAGCTCTCGGTAGCCAAAGTGGCATTTCTGTGGCTTAAGTGTCAAGTTAGCGGTTTGAAGGGCTTCGAGTACTGACCGCAGGCGCTGAAGATGTGCAAATGATTCTGCGAAGACCACCACGTCATCTAGGTAGACTAGACAACACTGCCATTTAAGGCCGGCGAGGACAGTGTCCATCATCCGCTGAAATGTGGCCGGCGCGGAACACAGGCCGAAAGGTAGAACTTTAAATTCGTAAAGGCCGTCGGGTGTGACGAAGGCCGTCTTCTCACGATCTCGCTCATCGACCTCAATCTGCCAGTAGCCACTTTTTAGATCGATGGACGAAAAATACTTTGCACGCCGAAGGCGGTCGAGAGAGTCGTCAATCCGCGGCAAGGGGTAGACATCCTTCTTGGTTACGGCGTTCAGTTTGCGGTAATCGACGCAAAAACGTAACGTGCTGTCTTTCTTTTTAACTAGAACGACCGGGGAGGACCACGGGCTATTGGAAGGCTGGATAACCTCATCTTCGAGCATTTCCTTAACTTGTGACCTAATAACTTCGCGCTCGGTCGAAGAGACGCGGTAGGGGTGCTGGCGGATTGGGCGCACATTATCGAACGTCACGATCTGGTGCTTGGCGATGGGAGTTTGATTCACGTTTGACGACGATGCAAAACACTCTTTGAATTCGAGTAACAATGAAAACAGCTGGTCGCGCTGGCTGACCGATAGCTCTGAGCTGACATCGAGATTGTCGAGGAATATGGGCGGTGGTACGGTTTCTGCGGACAAGCACTCGGAGACATCAGATATGCGTTCGGCGAAAGCTACGGAAGTGTCACGAAAAAGGTGCCGATACTCGTGCGAAAAATTTGTAACAAGTACCTTGGACTGACCACGGTGAAGATGTATCAAACTGCGGGCCACGCAGACCCCTTGTGTCAACAGTAACGATACGTTAGTTTCGGCTATTGCGTCACCATCGTTAAGGGCATTGCATTTGACATTAACGAAGGTGCTGGTTCGGGGTGGCAGAGTGACACTGTCCTCATCCACTCGAAGCACATTGAGTGGTCGCTTTGCACCGCTGAAACCACTGCTTTTTCAGTAGAAAACGAGACCTTAGAATTCCGGAGGTCAATAATTGCGCCATATTCACGAAGGAAATCTACGCCCAGAATCAGGTCACGCGAACAGCTTTTCAGAACAAGGCAGCTTACCACAAATGTTGAATCTTGAATTTGAACTCTGGCCGTGCACATGCCCAGAGGAGTAATCAGATGACCACCCGCGGTGCGAACGTTTGTGCCAGCCCACGGAGTCAAAACCTTCTTGAGAACTGCGGCAAACTGGCTGCTCAAAATAGAATAATCAGTATCTCAGGTATCTCAGTATCTCAATAATCAGGTCTGCCAGTATCCAACAGAGCCCGAACATGGCGACCATCCAGTACTACGGGTATGTCCAACGAAATCTGCTCGCGAATGTCAGGCTTCTGAGTCTTTGAGTGCTCTGCGTTGGTGTACGCGGTCTGCTTCACCTGCAATTCGTCGTCGTTGCAGGTGCGTTGTTGCAGCGTCCGTTCCACCGGCAGTTCGTCGTCGTTGCAGGTGCCTTGTTGCGTCATGTGTCCCACCGGCAATTCGTCGTCGTTGCGGGTGCGTGGTTGCATCGTTTGTTCCACCGGCAATTCGTCGTCGTTGCGGGTGCGTGGTTGCGTCGTTTGTTCCACCGGCAATTCGTCGTCGTTGCGGGTGCGTCGTTTCGTCGTCGGTTCCACCGGCAATTCGTCGTGGTGGCGTCGAGGTGGCGGTATGATCGGTAACCGCGGACTTTTCCAATGTCGATGCGTAGTCTTTCCGTGTCCGCATCAATGGGGGTCTCCCGCGCCGCGATGTCCAGCGAGCCTACCCCCGAAGGTCGCTATTTTCAGTTTTCCCTCTGGAGATTGGGCGAGCGGCCCTGCGCTGCCCATGAGGAACTCGTAGCAGATGGCGACGGGCGAGACCTGGGTGACGGTGATCTAGATGGTCGCAGACGAGACGGAACGATCCGGCGCTGATCATTGACGAAATCTTCAACGGCTCGAGGCCGTTCGCCGTAGCCAGGCCGCGGAGAATCAGCGGAAAACCCTTCGAGACCTAGTCGACGGTAGGGACAGCGCCGATAGACATGACCCGGTTCGCCGCAGTGAAAGCATAGCGGCCGTCGGTCGGGGGTACGCCACTCGTCTGCTTTCCGTGTAGGCGGTCGAGAATATGTGACGTACTGGATCACGGGGGCTGCTGTCTTCGGCCCAGCTACGTTCGGAGGAATCAGGGACGGCGACGAAGACGGAGAGTATTGCAGCACTTGGGAGTATGTAGGGCGGTGACACTCTGGTGGTGTAGGAGGAGGAGTAGGGCCAGGTTCACCGATTGGAAATGGAGGCCGGAGCGCTTGCTGCACCTCGTCGCGGACAACGCTGGCGATGGAGGAAGGAGCTGGTTGAGGTGTGCCATACATCAGTCGGAGTTCGTCGCGCACAACGGAACGTATGAGCTCCCGTAGCGCCGATGTGTCCATGCTATGCGATGGGAACTCAGCAGAGACGGAGGCGGCGTGGATGGTGGGATCCCGTGCCGAAGCTCGCTGCTGAAGCACTTTCTCTATAGTGGACGTTTCAGCAAATAATTCTGCAACAGTTTTCGGCGGGCTGCGCACCAGGCCAGCGAAAAGCTGCTCTTTGACGCCACGCATGAGGTAGCGCAGCTTTTTGTCCTCGGACATAGTAGGATCCGCACGCTTAAACAGGCGCGTCATGTCTTCGATATACGCCGCTACAGTTTCGTTAGGCATTTGGATCCGAGTGTGTAGAGCGCGTTCGGCCCGTTCGCGGCGATCTGAGCTTCCGTAAGTTGCCGCAAGATGACGTTTGAACTCACTCCAAGACGACAGCTGCTCTTCATGGTTCTCGAACCACGTCCGAGCGCCATCCTCTAGGCTGATATATACATTTCGAAGCCGTGCGGCGTCATCCCAGAGGTTGAATGTAGCTACCCTTTCGTAGTGCTGCAACCAGTCGTCGACGTCTTCATAGGTGTCCCCGTAAAAGGTCTTTGGGACGCGGGGGTTTTGCAACGTCACGTAGGTGGGGGTCGCGGCAGGCATTGCGACGACGTCGTGGCTACTGGTAGTCATGCCCGAGGGGGAAAACTCAGGTGGTAGGCCTCGTTGCCTGCGGCTAGTGCGGTGAACGGGCGTTTCCTCGAATATATGACCAGCACTCCTGCTTAGCGTAGGGGTACGGGACATCAGACCTGACCTCCACCAGATTTGTCACGGTGTTGGCGACTGGGGCTAGATTAACAGAGCCGGTACAGGTAGAATCACACGGTCCAAGGTTTAGATACGTCCTGCGAGTCCGGAGCCGATTCACTTCAACGTCGTCTTTCACTCTGAGCGCCCCCTGGCAATATATATGTCTCTCTGAGGCTGCAAGTTTCAGGATCAGTGCACCGAGCGCGATGTAAGTCATGGTGTTTAAGTTTATGGATGCCGTCCTTGCAGTTCTGAATGATTGATGTCAGAGGATATTTTGAGACATAAGTGTCCCAAGTTGTAACCATGTTCACTGTCTGCCTTCAAACGTTAAAGGTAATAATTCAGCGCCCAGCTGATGGCCACATTAGGTGTCTGGAATTGTGCTTGCATTTTGGCCCTAAACATGTATGCTGAGCCTGGGAGCTAAGGGGCAACAAGCTGGTTCTTGTGCATGCCTCGGCACATTTGAAACTAGTAACGAGACCTAGTATGTTCTTGTTTGATGAGCGCTCTTGAAAAATTATGCATGCGCCAACAGGAAGATGCATTTCAGAGCTAACTGCACCGTTTTAAAGAAGCCAGGTATACAGCGAATCTTTTAATTGGTGTAGGAGAGAGCTCTCGGCAATTAGGAAGCAACCCAAAGCAATCAGCTGTCAAAGGAAGGTGTTTATGATACTGTGTTTACAGACTGGGCAGAATGAGAGAAAGAAGATGGCTACATGGTTTAAAAAGCATTGAACAGGGGTTGAAGGAGAAGCCTCAGTTTGCAAGCCGAGCCAACGTTTTTACAAAGGGACTTGTCTTTTGTTGGCTCAGCTTGCGAACTGAGGCTCCCTCTCAAATCCTGTTCAGGATGCTTTCATAATGTATGTACATACTATATCACACAAACTAAAAAAAGATTGGAAAGAAAGCATAAACTGTTGTTTCTTCTCTGTGTCAAGGAAATTGAACCAGTGGTGCAAAAAAAGGTAATTGTGAGAGCATTGTAGAACCCGTCTGTGTGGCCAAACATTGCCCGTGCCAGCTTACAAAAACAAGTACTTCATTTCCCTGTCATGTGGAAATATCTATATCAGCCAGAGGAAGGTGTCTAAACACTAGGTTACAGGAGACTAGAAGGATCTGAAAGAGGTAGTCTTGGGTAAGCTCAGCCAAATTTGCAGCATGTGTAAGAACTGCACACCTGCCCGTGGAAGAACAGCTGTTCTATACAAGTGCTTTGACACCCCCACATGAGTAATAGCAAAAGCTCAGGCCTCTCTTCAAATTTCTTCGACAAGTATGTGCACCTGAGAAGATTTGTTTTTGAGCACCTGTGAACATGTTATGTTAGATTGGCAGGAAGGGGCTGTTGATCATCATGGGCATCAAAAGAAGGGTGCGAAAGAAGCATGCCAGTGGTCATTCTTGAACCTTTTGAGTCAATACTGATCGCGTTCAAGCATCATTGAAAACTGCCGTGTGGAAGTGGCTGAACCCCATTGAGCTCAATCTCCATTTGCCTCGATGAGCATTGAAACTGCCCGTGTGACAGCGGTATTAGTGAGCGCCTGTGTTTGCATCTGTCTTTCTTGTCTCTGCTACTACTGTGCTGTATTCTTCTGTATCATGAATTAACATGCTAGGCAGTACATACTATTGATTGAAGCTGTTTAAATAGCTTTACCCCTGTATATTTACCACTATATTCAGGCCAAATGGTGGTCCGAATTTCTACATTATGTGACGATTAGAGCAGTATGTCTACTTCTCCCGACCATATAGACGTTGCATTTCCCAAATGAAGTATCAAATACGTGCATGGGTGCGGTTGCATTGTGTGGTCTTGTTTCAACAAAACACGTTGAATCTATTGTACATGCGTGTCACATTGTCCCCTTAAACTGTTTAGAGCTGCGATATGAGCCTTTCATGAGTGGACAAGTGAGATAACTGTTATGTATTGTTCTCTTTTTCAGTTAAGGAAATACTGTTTTTCTTCTCTATGCCATCGTAATACCAAATCAGGCTTGCCATGACTATAGCAAAACGTAGTGGTTTCTTTTATATTCAAATTTCAGTTTAAAGTGAAAAGGCTTGTGGCATCACAATAATTTGAAGCTATTATTTACAGCATTTCATTAGGCTTAGTGTTGCTTTCTTTTTGAGAGAAGCATTCTTTGTTTGTTGGTTGCTTTGTGGGGTTAACGTCCTAAAGCGACTCAGGCTATGAGAGATGCCGTAGTGGAGGACTTCGGAAATTTCGACCACCTGGTGTTCTTTAACATGCACTGACATTGCACAGCACACGGGGGCCTTGCTTTTTGTCTCCACGAAAATGTGGCCGCCAAGGCAGGGATTCGATCCTGCATCCTTGGGAACAGTAGTCGAGCGCCGTAACCGTGGCGCAGTGGTTGTGGAATCTGTGGGTGCCGAAAGCCTGTGATCAAAAGTTTACCAGACAAGTTGGCTTTCAATTATGCAGAGCGAAAATGATCGCAGATAAAGGGAACTTTCCATTTCATTCTTTTCTGTTCTCCCACTTTTGTGTGGGAAAAGAACTAAGAATTAAGAAGGTTCCATTGTGGTTTTTCACTAGTGCAAATTGCTTCCTTGAGAAGACTTCAGCAAATGCTGTTTTAAGTGACTGCTTAAACTTCTCGTTTGATTGAAAAGCCGTCAGCGTGGCAGTAGTGGTCGGTGTAGTAGGTCATAAATAATCGGGGCTGCGTAAAAAAGCCATATGACAACTTGTGGTTCTAGTAAATTAATATTTGTTTTGTAGTTGATGACAAGTTAATCAAATCATTGTAATTGTTGAATTAAGTGAAAAAATAAGGAAAGGGGGTTCAGAGGTGTCAAAATTCAAAGAATGAAAAGCCTATGCTTGAGGTGCTAATGAATAAAATTTAGTAATTGATGAAAGAAATAATTGAAAAAAAGAAAAATGCTTTCAAAGTCATGAAACATTATGGAATAGAAAGCAAATGTTTGGTTATGCTAAGAATTGCTGTAGAAAAGTAAAAATTATAAATTAAAAAAAAGAAAAACATCTTTGTGTGCGACATGCTATCACATCACTCCCTTGAATGGCTAATTTTTAGCATGGGCATGACCACCTGTGATCAACTGTTTGTAATATCTTGTACTGAGCTCTAAGGATGAATGTGTAACTAATTGTTCAAAATGTCACTAGATACCAGCTCTTTATAAACATATTCTACTTTGAGGCAAGATATTGAAGTCGTCCTTCTTGATGCAGGGTCTGGTGTGAAGCCTTGCCAAGCTGCAGCTACTTTGCACCATCAACCCCACCGCAACTTATCTGGATATGGCTGCTTTGCTGCTCCCAGTGGCCAAGTGGCCATCTACAAAGCATCTGAAGGTGGAGTGCATTCCCTGCATCCAGATTCACTGCTTGGAGCCTGCCCCACCCACATAATCCAGCGCGCTTCTGTGACTAATGAGGTATGCAGCTACAATGAATGTGGCCATACAATAGACTTCTTTACCATAGGTTTGTTACCTACCCTGCTCCAGTTGTGTTCAGATTAGTAATTCAATTTGTGATTTTAATGTCTTGTTCCCTTGGCCTTTCTGGTTGCTACCACAGATTTTCATGACTGATGCATTCATTGCTTTGGTTCACATGCCATATGTCTCTTGGTTGACCTGTCATGAGCCAACCAACCGAAACTGTGAACTCTAAACACAGCTCACCTGTATCCCGTAAGTCCATCTAAAGACCTTTATTGCAACTACGATTCATACAGAATGCCATCCTAGCTTAACTTTTCCTCGAAAATCTTACATAAATTTGAAAATATGTCTGGCTGTCAGCTAATCTATTCTTTCTAGAAGGTCGATACTGCTGCAAAGAAGACAAGGACAACTGAACAAACACATGTGGCATATGCTAAGTACAACTTTCAGTTATATTTTTTCTTAGGAAGCAGCTACATTACTGCAGCACCTACTTAACAAATATGGCAAATAATGAACGCCTACTTGATTCAAATTGGCAGCCTGTTGCTGGGTGCAAGAAGCCTGGATGCAATGTAATGGAGATAAGATACCCCAAATTAAACAGCTGCAGCATCATTTAAAAATTCATGAGCTACCTTAAAAAAGCAGGTGGCAGTGCCCTCAGTCACTGAACTGATAGAATGGGGAGCAACATCAGTAAGGTCAAATGTGGCTGTCTTAGGTCTTTGTTTAGAAGTAAAGCTGAAGCAGTGCTGAATTTATCACGCCATTAAGTTATATGATCACAATTTGTTCCTGTTAAAGATTTTTTTTCCATGTGCCAGAATTGCAGCCTGTGTATAGAAGGTACCATCTTTCATTGTTTCTATTCTTTCACGTTCATACAGTCGGCAGTCAAATTCACTTTCTCATTTGCCGAATGTATATGCAACCACAGGTAAGAGCAAGGTTGTACACAATATTAGTGGTGCATTCAATGTACAGTTCCTGATTTTCTTATCACATATCTCTTACTTCTTGTGTAAGAGTGTACGGATTCTAAACAGTTGATTAGAAGTGAAAAAAAAAACACCATCTGTGGCCAATATTTATTTTGTGGGGAATGTAATAGAGATAAGGAACTATTTTCATGCAGTGTCTTACAGATGCATTGTTTGGGCCCTCTTTGTTGGTTTGTTTTACCTTCTGCTGTATACACACTGGCCTTGCAGAAGATGTATTTTCTGGAAAGACCAGGATTAACTTCCTTTCAGCAGACATTATTCTGGGTTTGAAATTGTCATTCATAAACTGTGGAAATACTTTGTTCATCATTGTGGAAAGAAAATTAGCAACTGTCATGTTTTATCAGCTTTTAATGGAAGCTGTAATACAGATGAATTGTTTATTCAGATTCCTTGAATAACAACTTTGAAGGCCAGCTTGAACTGCTCGAGAAAGCAGGTTATGCTGAAACGTCATCTGCAGTGTTGCAGCATGTCTTCTCCAAAATGTAAAAGAACCAACCAGATCCGGGTCTTTTAGTCTGAAGACTGTGCGTGAAATAAATTCTTACTCCATAAAATTTCCCCCATAATGGAGATGTACAACAGGTATGATGTCAAGGTGGTTTCTTCAGCTACTAAACTGCTGGTAATCTGTCCCATTTTGAACAACTGTAGTGTGGTAATCTTCATCGATATAACCACTGACATGCGTCGCGTGCTGCCGCTCTCAAGGACGAAGAAGTTGTTCGCTGCCTTGCTCTTTCGCCACGCCTGACGCTTCGCTGCGAGTCTCCCCTGAGCGGCTGGAATCACCTGGGTTCACCGAATAAACACACCCCTACAATTGGTGCAGGTGCTGCTGGGTGCGTTCCCATCCACCCTGGAACTTAGAAGCCGCACGTTGACCACTGCTTCCACCATGCCAGACGAGACCACCTCGACATCGGCGCCCCTACCAACCACGGTACTGTGTTCTGGCGTTCTACGGCAGCGTGATCCATGCCTCTTCAGTGGCACGGCTGACCAAGACGTCGACGACTGGTTGTCGGCGTATGAACGTGTCAGCAGTTATAACAGATGGGACGACACTATTAAGCTAGGTAACGTAATCTTTTACCTGACCGACGTGGCGAACCTCTGGTTTCGCAACCATGAGGCAGACCTGCCATCTTGGTCTGCATTTAAGAAGAATTTTTCGGAAGTGTTTGGCCGTCCTGCAGTTCGCAAACTCCGAGCAGAACAACGCTTGCGTGAGCGCACACAGCATGCCGACGAGTCATTCACAAGTTATATAGAGGACATCGTTGACCTGTGCAAACGTGTCGTCCCAGTAATGTCCGAAGCGGCTAAGATCTTACACATCTTGAAAGGTATCTCCGAGGACGCGTGTCAGATGCTCTGGCTGAAAAATCCTGCCTCCGTCAGTGAAGTGATTAAACTTTGCCAGAGCTACGACGAGCTTCGAAAGCAGCGCGCTTCTACCCGGCGGTCCGGTTTTAGAGACGACACCATTTCTACACTAGCACTGGGTGGTTCTACTTCATCTGAGGACAGCCCTTTGATTCAACAGATAAAAGCCTTCGTTCGCGAAGAGGTCGCCCGCCAGCTATCCCTGGTCCCTCAATTACAAGACACTGGTCGCCTTGTTCCTGACATGGCTCCGTCTTTGGCCCCTACCATACGGCGTGCCGTGCAAGACCATATCGCTGATGTCCTTTCGCCCAGTTCCGTGCTCTCGCCCAGCCCAGTGCTTCCGACCAGCCCCGTGCCACCGCAAGTAACGGCACCACTAACGTACGCCCAAGTTGCGGCCAGGCCGCTAATGCCAACCGCACCTGTTTCCTACGAGGCCGCCCCTTCCAACCATCCTTCACCATCGCCTGGGTCGGCGTTCCATGTCCGTATTCCAAGGGTACGCCAACGCCCTACGAACCCTTGGCGCACCGCAGACAACCGGCCAATTTGCTACTCTTGTGGGCTGCCGGGCCATGTAGCCCGTCTTTGCCGCCAACGCCTTCCACCTTCTTGCCCTGACCCCTGGAACTACACGTACGACGCCGACCAGCCCTCGCCGAGAACGCAACCCGGTTCCGAGTTCGTTCCTCGGGACAATCAAACGTATACCTCTCGCCGATCATCTTCCCCTCGTCGCCGTTCACCATCACCGCTTCCCCGACGTTCTACCGGCGCTGTTGAGGGAAACTAACAGTCGCAGTTCCCGGGGCAAGAACTGCGCTTGGTTCGAACTCTTCAAGTCCTCCGTCTTCTCCCGCAAACGTAATACAAGTGTTCGTCGACGGTGTCGCAATACTCGCTCTTGTTGACACGGGCGCTGCCGTATCCGTCATCAGTGAATCTCTTTGCCGTCGTCTTCGCAAGGTGACCACCGCACTACCCGACTTTTCGCTTCGCACCGCTTCATCCCAGCGCATTCATCCCTCAGCAGCGTGCACGGCCCGTGTTTTCATCGAAGACGTCTTATACACCATCGAGTTTATTGTACTGGCTCACTGCTCACACGACATCATCCTGGGCTACGATTTCCTTTCCGCTCATCATGCCGTTATTGACTGCGCCCGCGCGGAAGTTTCCTTTTTACCTCTTTGTGATACCGTCTTGTGTGACGTCCCTACCCGGCCTGCAAAACTCCTCGTCGCCAGTGACACAGACATTCCTCCATTTTCTGCTGCCCTCGTTCCACTCTCCTGTGAAAGCGTTATTAGTTCGACTGTCTTCTTCACACCTTCCGACGCCGCTTCACGCCATCCCTGCCTCCTGCTTCCATTTGCTGTCCTCAAGTTCGAAGATGGCCTTAGTGCAATGTACGTCTCAAATCCATTTTCGTGCCCGTCCGTCCTGCTACGCGGCGAGTGTCTCGGTCGTATTGAAGAACTTGATCCCGCGCTTGTAAATACTCTTCCTGCAAAGCCTACTTCATTAGACGTTAATGTGCTCAACTCTTGCGATACAGCGACCGCTTCGACACCACCCGATGTTCTTCAACAAGCTATTGACGCAGATCTCCCACCCGCACAACGCGATCAACTCGCTGCTCTTCTACAGAACTTCACTTCTGCCTTCGACCTTCCTCACACTGCTCTGGGTCGCACGTCTGTCGTTACGCACGCAATCGACACTGGTACAAACGCACCTTTACGACAGCGTCCTTATCGCGTGTCGGCCTCTGAGCGCCAAGTCATTGCTGACAACGTGGACGACATGCTTCGCCGGGGCGTCATACAGCCATCTAACAGTCCATGGGCTTCTCCGGTTGTTTTGGTCACCAAGAAAGATGGTTCCATCCGGTTTTGCGTCGATTACCGTAGGCTTAACAAAATCACGCGCAAAGATGTCTATCCTTTGCCGCGAATCGACGACGCCTTGGACTGTTTACAGGGAGCCGAGTATTTCTCCTCTTTGGATTTGCGCTCCGGCTACTGGCAAGTACCGATGGCTGATAATGACCGCTCGAAAACTGCCTTTATAACACCGGATGGATTATACGAGTTCAACGTTATGCCCTTTGGCCTCTGCAATGCCCCGGCTACTTTCGAGCGCCTGATGGACACTGTTCTTCGTGGACTCAAGTGGCAGACCTGTCTTTGTTATCTGGACGACATCGTAGTTTTTTCTGCCGACTTTTCTTCTCACCTTCTCCGCCTAAAGGATGTCCTCACGTGTCTCGCCGGCGCTGGGCTTCAGTTGAATTTGAAGAGGTGCCACTTTGCCGCCCGAAAACTCACAATTTTAGGCCACGTAGTTTCTAAGGACGGCATTCTTCCCGACCCCACCAAACTTCGCGCAGTTGCAGAGTTCCCGAAGCCAACCTCCCTGAAGCAGCTTCGGAGCTTTATCGGCCTCTGCTCCTACTTTCGACGTTTCATCTTGAACTTCGCCTCTATCATCGCTCCTCTGACCCAGCTCCTTGCCGGCAGCTCCGACCTTTCCGCCTGGACTCCAGCCTGCGATAAAGCCTTCGACACTTTACGCCGCCTTTTGGTTTCGCCGCCCATTCTACGCCACTTTGATCCGGCTGCGCCTACGGAGATCCACACTGATGCCAGCGGTATTGGGCTTGGTGCCGTCCTTACCCAACGTAAGCCTGGTTACAGCGAGTATGTTGTGGCATACGCCAGCCGAACATTGACAAAGGCAGAATCTAATTATTCAGTCACAGAAAGGGAATGTTTGGCCATTATTTGGGCTATCGGAAAATTTCGTCCTTATGTGTATGGTCGACCGTTTTACGTTGTGACCGATCACCACGCTTTGTGCTGGCTTGCCTCTCTGAAAGACCCATCCGGTCGCCTTGCTCGCTGGGCTCTTCGTCTCCAGGAGTTTGACATTCATGTCATTTATCGATCAGGCCTAAAGCATACGGACGCGGATGCTCTTTCCCGCTCGCCATTGCCTAGAGATAATTCGTCTGACCACGTCTGTGCCTACGATTTGTCGACTCTTACAACTATCGACATGGCTACCGAGCAGCGGAATGACCCCTGCACCAATGCACTTTTGGATTTTCTCTCAAGTCCTACTCCCGGTCATTCATCCAAAGCGCTCGTCCGCCAAGCCCACCACTTCTCCATTCGTGACGGTCTTCTCTATCGCCGCAATTATTTGCTTGATGGACGGAAGTGGCTTCTAGTCATCCCGCGTCATCTCCGTACCGACATTTGTGCTGCGTACCATGGTGAACCACAATGTGCTCACGGTGGCGTATTGAAAACCTACACGCGCCTACGTCTGCGATTTTACTGGCGTGGAATGTACCGCTTCGTAAGACATTTCGTGCGCGCTTGCGAATCTTGTCAACGCCGAAAAACTCCTCAGAAGTCCTCTGTTTCGTTGCAGCCGTTACCCTGCCCTGCTCGTCCGTTTGACCGCGTTGGCATAGATCTCTATCGCCCTCTTCCGACTACTCCTGCTGGAAACCGGTGGATTATTGTGGCAGTAGACCATCTGACTCGCTACACTGAAACATCACCGTTACCCTCTGCCTCTGCAAGAGACGTTGCTTTGTTCATTCTCAACAACTTGATTCTTCGCCACGGGACTCCGAAGGAACTGCTCAGTGACCGCGGACGCGTTTTCTTGTGCGACGCTCTCGAGGCCCTACTGAAAGAATGTCGCATCATTCATCGCACCGCTACTTCTTACCACCCTCAGACGAATGGCCTGACAGAACGCTTCAACCGTACTCTGAGTGACATGCTGGCCATGTACATCAACGACGCTCATTCCAACTGGGACCACGTTCTTCCCTTCGTAACCTACGCGTACAACACTGCGATACAGACCACCACCGGATTTTCTCCCTTTTTTCTTCTTTACGGGCGCGAGCCAACCTGCACAATGGACGCGCTTTTTCCCTACCGCCCTGATGTTTCTGAATTGACGCCACTCTCGGACGCCGCCCAGTACGCAGAAGAATGCCGTCAGCTCGCTCGTTCGCTTACAAAGGAAAATCAGTGGCAACAAAAACACCATCGTGACACTGGTGAGGCGCCTTCATATGCGCCCAACTCCCTGGTGTGGCTCTGGGTTCCTGCCACAACCGCCGGCCTGTCAAAGAAGCTTCTTGCTCGGTATCACGGTCCATACCGAGTCCTTCAAAAAACATCTCCTGTGAACTACGTAGTTGAGCCGGTTACGCCATCTGCGGACTTGCGTCGCCGTGGACGCGAAATAGTTCATGTGGACCGAATCAAGCCCTACTACGATCCGTCTGTCCTTTCGGCACCATGAGTCGCCAGGATGGCTCCTTCTCTGCCCGGGGGGAAACTGTAGTGTGGTAATCTTCATCGATATAACCACTGACATGCGTCGCGTGCTGCCGCTCTCAAGGACGAAGAAGTTGTTCGCTGCCTTGCTCTTTCGCCACGCCTGACGCTTCGCTGCGAGTCTCCCCTGAGCGGCTGGAATCACCTGGCTTCACCGAATAAACACACCCCTACACAAGAAACAATATATATGTGTAAAGAATAATGGTAGGTTAAAATACACCACTAAGGCTGTGCACAGCATCTTTCCGAGCTGCTGTTGCATACACATTGTACAAATGGGGAGGTGCATCAACAGCAGACTATGAACATGACTAGGAAGTAAAAATAAGAGATGTCACATTCCTCAAAAAAAAGCAAACCATTGTACAAAGCCTACAATTCTGGATGATGCCAAAGCTAAACCTTGGCAACAAATGATTAAAGCTTTCGATATAATTAATTCTGGGGATAAATGAGTTTCCTCTGAACAAAAATTAGCCTCCTCAGATCGGCATGTGTGACTGCTGTCATGGTTGTACTATATGTTTTTACGGCGGCTTAGGCCTTGCTTTGTATACTGCAGAAAAGGTTGCATGCCAACTCGGGGCATGAACTCTGTCGACCTTGTTCTTGCCTGACAGCCATACTTAATCCAGACAAGGTTGAATGCTAAGGCTTCAGAGGCCACTATACAAAGCTATACAATCTTTCCACTCCCATGTCAATGTTGTGACACAAAATATTTTGGCAGCTGCAAGCATATTTGGTGAGCAATAACACTGACTAGCAGATTTTCCAAGTGAAACTTCTGTTGGTCTCGGTTACCAGCAATAGTCGTGTTAATAGTCCTTCAGGAATAAAATGACACATTTTAGTATATATGTGCCCCTATTATGCATTTACTGTGATGCACTAAGGCCCTGATTATCTGCCAGAAATTTGTTACAGAATAGGGCAACTTTTCCATGAAGTGAAAAACCATGCTTTTAATGACAAGGTTGTCATATGCCTAAAAAAATAAACTTTTAACTGTAATGCTAAATGGGCTAAAATATGTTAGCCAAATTTTAATTTTCAGCCAGTGATTATTTTTTTCCCTCCGACTCCTTTAAGGTATGCAAAGTGGTGCCATAGATGCCTAGAGTTGTTCGGATCTGTAATATTTTTTTTACCATGCATTTTACATGGACGATTTCAAAATGTAATATACCTGCATGATTCTTCCCATCATAATTCTAACTTATTTCTTTTTGTTTTCTTTTAGCAGTTTCCATCCTGCTTGCACAAAAAATTTGAATTGAATTAACAAGTTTTTCATTGTCAGTGTCTGCTAATGGTACACTTCTGGTGTAGAGAATGGCATACTCCCTACTATAGTTATTGGTGCAATATTCATATATGCCTTCACGCCATGTTGAAGTAAAGGGTATAAACTAGTGTTACAGATGAGTGAATGATGCAGTTAGGACGAGATGAAGATAGTTTACACTGTATGAAGGAGCACTGAACAAAGGTAAAGGGGGTACGCCCCAGTTCTCAGGTCGAGCCAACGTCTGAAAATGGACTTGTCTGTCTGGGAAAAGCGATCATCACTAGCAGGGGTTTAAATACGCTTTTGCTTCCGAAGAAGAAAAACTGGGGAGGAGGAAAGTAGGTGAGAAGAAGAGGGGGAGGATGCCTGAGAAGGAAGTAGGTCATGGAGTAAAAAAAAAGTTTCTTCAGTATGCATTCTCAGCCTGGAACCAGGGATCCTGTGGCTTGCAAAAGAAATAAAAGCAGCACTAGCAGCAAAAACTACAATGCCGGGTGGATGATTAGTCACCACTTAAACAGTTTTGTGGCAGATACACCTTACAAAGGGACAGGCTTTGCAAAGGGCCCTGATAAGGAATATATATCTAAGGGGGACAATTTTTAAAACTTTCTGCACAAGGGGGGGGGGGGAGAAGGACAAAGAAACAGAATTATAACTGCACAGTGAACCACAGCTGACATGCAAAAAAACAAGTTTGAAGGCAAACTCAAGTAACAAGTGATAAGGAGGAAATGGGTTTGGAGAAACATCTGCTGCTTATTCTACTGCGAGAAGGAATAGAGTATACATGTGCTGTGAATAAACTGTACAAGTAACGCTATGTGGGATTGTTTTCCCAATAGTTATGATGCAGAAGGAATATACTTGAGGGATTCTAACGTTCCTTTAGAGATATTTGTTCCTGCTGGTTCCAATATTCTAAATTTATGAATTAGATATACCTCTATATTTTCTGTCCCTTGCAGGTTTAAAGGCTGACTGGAGAATATATAATTTCATTTCTTCGAACTTATGGTCTTTCTGATTGAAATGCTGGGAAACTGCTTTCGGGAGGTTTTTGCCTGTGTCTGCCCGATGGCCATTAAGCCTTATGTTCATTGGTTGCCCTGTCTCTCCGATGTACTGTTTATGACAGAAGGACCATTCTAGAAGGTAAATAATGTTTGAAGAGGTGTGCTTAAATCCTGAATTTATGTGAAAAGTGAAATCACTTGCATTACTCTTAACCGTGGTGTCTTATTGTATATGACTGCACGTCTTTCATCTAAGAAGAGAGCAAAGGTGTGGTTGTTTTGGATGCTTGTCGAGTTCAGAATGTATTAGAATATCTCTTTGAGGTTTGCATTACATTTGTATGTTGTGTTTGTAAGGGTAACATACAAAGTAACGCATACCTCAGAGGTAATCTAGTACATTCTAAACTCGACAACAAGCATACAACACAACCACATCCTTGCTCTCGACCTAGATGTAATACATGCTGTCATATACAAAAAGACACTACGGTTAAAAGTAATGCAAGCGATTTCACTTTTCACATAAAATCAGGCTTCAAGTGCACATCTTCAAACCTTGTCTACCTTCTAGAATGCTCCTTGTGTCATAAGCAGTACGTCGGAGAAACAGGGCAACCAATAAACATACGGCTTAACGGCCATCGGGCAGACACAGGAAAAAACCTCCCGGAAGCAGTTTCCCAGCATTTCAATCAGAAAGAGCATAAGCTAGAAGAATTGAAATTTTATATACTCCAGTCAGGCTTTAAATCTACAAGGGACAGAAAATATAGAAAGGTATATCTAATTCATAAATTTAGAACATTGGAATCAGCAGAAAGATATATCTCTAAAGGAATGTTAGAATCCTTTAAGTATATTCCCTCTGCATCGTAATTATTGGGAAAACAATCCCACATAGCAATAATTTCAGACGACATTCTCTGCGCAAAAAATACACGCATACAAGAGAAAAGGAAGGACACGGGACAGGCACCTAGTTAAGTACAGAATTAATTGTACAGTTTATTCACATATAATGTACACTCTATTCTCACCTGGAATAGCATAAGCTGCAGATGTTTCTCCAAACACATTTCCTCCTTATCATTTGTTACTTGAATTTGCCCTGGCACTTTTTTATAGCATGTTGGTTGGGGTTCACTGTGTGGTTATTATTCTGTTTCTTTGTCCTTCCCACCCCCCCCCCCCCCCCACACACATAAGCACACTTTTTGCAGAAAATTTTAAGAATTGCCCCGCTTAGATATATATTCCTTATCAGGGCCCTTTGCAAAGCCTGTTGCTTTGTATGTTATCTGCTTCAAACCCTCTTAGGTGGTGACTAATAATCTACCCGGCATTCTAGTGTTTCCTGGTACTGCTACTTTTATTACTCTTGCAGGCCACAGGATCCCTGGCTCCAGGCTGAGAGATACATACTGAAGAAACATTTTGTACTCCATGACCTACTTTCTTCTCATGCATCCTCCCCCTCCCCAGCTTTTCTTCTTTGGAAGCAAAAGCATATTTAATCCTCTGCCAGTGATGATCGCTTTGCCCAGAGGAAGACAAGTCCACTTGTTGAAACGTTGCTCAACCTGCGAACTGAGGCCTACCCCCTTTACCCATGTTCAGTGCTCCTTCATACCAGATAAATGGTCATATAGTGAAAGTTCTTTATTTCTGGCTAGTGAATTATATGTGCTAGTTTTTTATTGCACTGAATATGGCTGCACTGTTTTTACAATGCATTTATGAAATGATGCAACTAACAGTTGCATTTTCTCTGCTCTTTTCTAGCCTGGCCATGTGGATGAGTACAGGACACGACATATATATATTGCATACCGTCTTTAAAAATAAAGACATTTGTTATTTCACTATGTTATTTTCCACACGCATGGACTTGAATATGCCATGTGACACTTATCCGATTAACATTCACGATTTACAAGTTACGCGATTGCTGAACCGGGCCACGGGGCGAGGGACTACGGAGGCGGAAATTTTCTGGGTACCAGCACACTCTGGGAATCCTGGGAACGAGACGGCTCACATGAATGCTCGAGGTTTCGTCAGCCGAGCAGGTGAGCCGGACGTTCCGGGAAGGTCCACGAGAGATGGGCTGGTATCCTTTCATGACATTACTAATTATTTCAAACTTGAGCGGAGGATTTACCCACCCCCGGACAAGCAATTGGTGAAGGTGCAGGAATGCGTCTGGCGACCAGACTATATGTTTCTTCAGCCCATACGTGTTGAGCAAAATCTACCCGAACATTCAGCCGGAGTGCAAATGGTGTCAGGAATTAACAACCTATGACCACATATTATGGAGCTGTAGCATAGCACCGCCACCGGCGGATATTATGTGTGATCTTTCCCTAGAGCAGTGGGAGGCCGTGTTGGCCAGCTCAGACCCGGTCGTCTAGACCAGGGCCGTGGAGAGGGCCACTCAGGTCGCCGTCAGCCATGGGTTGATGGCCATCTAACACGGAATCGTCCACACATGCTCTCTGACGAAAATAAAGTTTTTCCATCCATCCATGCAAGTTACGGTTGGAGACTGCACACGTTTATATGATGTGTGCATGCACTCGGCAGCTTTTGTGGAGACAAGTGCTTCTGCTTACTTACTGAAGGTTATATAATCTGTATGTGTATTGCATCTATAATGAAGCGATATGAGCTGGGCTGGAGACAGCCTGCACTTTAACATGTGCACTGCATCTTGGGCCATTGGTGGGTCATGTCATTTATTAATGCCATGCTGCCGCAATACTGGATCATATGCTTAAGCTTTGGGCAGATTGTATTGTGAGGTCTCTTTGTATACCTCACGATAAAATCTCCTACATCCTAATCATAATGCCCAGTATTTGTGGCTACACAGCATGAATAAATTATGTGACTCACTGGTGGCCAACTAGGTAGTGAACATGTTAATATTCAGGTCATTTCTGCTTCAGCTCAAATGACTGTTACAGAGGTAATACACTTGTGCATTATGTAATCGTCAGAAACAAGAAAACCGAAGCACCTGTCTCCGTAAAAGCAAATTTTCTCCATTGCATGCTATACGAAGCCTTTCAGTACCAAGCATACAGAAATCATATGAGGTCAACGTAGCTTTCCAGAAACAACAAAACTGGAGCATCTGTCTTCGGAGAAACAATTTCATTCCGCGAACACTTATACGAAACCTCCAATTACCAAGCACACAGAAATTGTATGTCGTGCACGATGGCCGTAATTAGCATACGAAAACCTCTTCGGCAACGCATTACCGGCGGGTTTTTACGTAAAGTAGAGCTTTTTTTTTACAGTGTGTCTGTGCCTTTCACAGGCGGATTAGTGAGCAGCTGATTTCTAGAAACATTAAAAAAGTGAATTCAACGCGCATTTCGTAAATCAGGAAAGTCAATTATGCAGATAAACTGCCTACTGATGTCACTAGTCATAGCCTTGTAGCCATGACATTTATGTCAGGTCGCTTAACTGCCCCAGAAAGCAGCTATGGTATTTCAGTGTGAGTAAAGCTGTCCTTTCTGCGCATATGAAAGCTATGAGGTATTACTTTCGCAGCATTTTACGCGATATATAAAGCCCGTTCGACCAAAACTCTGACTCTGTTCCCTGGATTTGAGAAAAACGTGTCTGAAAAAAGTGCACACGTTAATTCGTATCACAGATTTGATGCTGCACTTTTTTAAGCAGTCATCAGTGGGATGTCATACCATTTCACTTGCCACTTAGCATTCGTGTACTGTTCAAATTGGAAGCTTGATAGCAAAGACGATTCGAACCTAAAAAATATTTACTATCGTGGGAAAAGTGGTGAGATCACGGCTGCGGGGCCGCACCGCGCCGCTGCGATCTCGCGTGCGCATTCGGTGCGAGACGATACCCGGCAAGACGCACAACTATTCCCTCGCTCTCGGGCTAGTACTCTAGATGTTCAGGAATGGCGCCGTCCAGTATTAATGAAAGAAGCGGATGGTAGCGCTCCGTCCACTCATTGCAGTCCACAGTGGCTAAATGCGTTTTAATTTTAGTAGCACTGACGCTTAGTACTTTTTTCACCACTGAAGGATAAGTGGTCGTCTTAAAGCGATAGCATTATAAACACCAGAAAGGAAAAATGTCCGTCAGCGTTAGAGGCATTGCCTTTTGAACACTCGAAGCCTTGAAAAACTGAGCAACCCAGACATCTTCCCTCCTCTTCATTTCGAACCATGGCAGCCTCGTATAATCCGGAGCATGCCTCTAGGATAGGACATGAAAGTCTGCTATTCTCTTAAAACACTACTATTATTCCTTTTCTTTGTTATCACTAGGCTGTAATCATTTTTTCATTGACTGTGTTTTTTGGCGCCAGTGCATTTTTGCGGGCTAGGGGCTCCTCAAGCCATCGTAAAACTGCATTTTTTTTCCTTGGCTTCCTGTACACACTGGTGTATGAATAACAGTGTCAATGAATGAATGAATCCCATTGAGTTCGAAGTCTTCAACTGAAAGGTACACCAACGGTGAGAGGATATTGTCACGTGGTGGTGACCAGGGTCGTTGGCACAAATGAAGAGTCGGTGATTGCACTGAAGAAAACTCTTCATTGGGCTGACTTGCGCCTGCAAAAGAACTAAGCAACTCGGCGGCGGCGATAGCAACAAACGTGCTACATAGAGAAAGAGATTGGTAAAGCGCGGACACTGGGCAAAAACTAGCCCCAGGAAATTACGCGCGACACAATGCAACATCCAGCTTTCTGGAGCTGGTTCATCGATTGCAAAGGCGTTGTTTCATCTGGGGAGTTCAGCGTTATCGACAGGCACAAACACCTTGATAAAAGGAATTTGAAATATCTGCGCCCGTGGTCCATATAGAAAAGAAAATATTGTTTTATAAATGAGCCAAATCCAAACACCTAAGTTAGGTAAAGCTTTTTGTGCACAGATCCTCTATAGGTCTTGCTGTAGCAAAAGGTCCCAGAATAAAAGGCCTGAAAAGACATTTTGCACACAAATGCTGTGAAGTTCGAAAATGAGCCACACCTTTCTGATGTACCCATCGAGATGACCCAAAAAAGCTCTTCTCAGACTTCTTTCACGGCTGCAGCCAGTAAGCAATGATGAATCACTGAAAAAAAGATCGTTAGAGCGTTAGTTTCGTTGGGTAAGTTCTCAGTTTGTTGCTGAATTTAAAATGTTAGAGGAAAGTATCAGGCAGGTAAAAAACGATACTAGTGGTCATTCCTGTTGTTGCACCATTTATGAATCTACCATTTCGCTTCGCCTCGTGAATTTACAATGGTTCAGCGAATTTATAATTCTATTCTATACACTAGTTTACATTCCAGTAACCGAAGTGAGAATAGAAGACTTTAAAATTAGCCTTAAACAAGAACATTACAATTTTTTACACTAGGTCGCATTAAAGCACAGTAGTGTCTTCATTTATCACGAATTATATTCGAAATATCTGATATTCATAATATTACTATTTTAGACATGATGTTTAAAATTAGGCCTTCAAGACAACTCTAAGTTTTTGTCCATAAAGGTAGAGTCAAATTTAGATTTTCAAATCAAGGACAGATTACAAGGGTTCAACGCTGCTGAACCGAATATGGAGCGAAATCATTAGCTGCGGGTGACCGAGCGTTCTTCTCTTTTTCTTTTTCCTCAGCCTACATATAAAGCCCCGCTTTAACCACCCCATATGAACATGCCTTAGTGGCCTATAGGGGTAACGTGAATGCCAGGGTCCTAGCAGGCTGATTTTGACATAACCGTCCCATATGAAACAAGAGACCCAAGTTGGCAGCTCCTGCCAGCTTGGGGTTGTCTACGGGGGTCGTCTAAAGGTCAAAGGTCAAACGTGGTTAGCACCAAGGCTTCAAAGTGCGAGTAGTATATTGCTTTCGCAATTAAAGGCAAATTCAATATTTCATTGCCGATACTGCGAAATGTATTCCATTTGCATACCGTTTTCTCAAAGTTTGTCACTGAGTATCTTCAAGCATTTTTCAAGCATATCAAATATTAGCTCTGGTATCTCTACCGCTCGCGTTTTTGAAAATCTTTTGCTTATTTATCTGATTGCTTTGTGTTGGGAGTAACTCGATTATATCTAAAAGCTAATTTCATTTATAGCTCCTAAACCTGCCTCAGATCATTGTGGCCTGTGCGTTAATCATTTCAGAAGTTGAGTTGTACTTAGCATAAAGCACTATGGCGCAGGCAGAGCAACAGCGTGAAATATTTAGGTGAAAGGATTTCTTAGTTGACTGATGGGTTTTACAAAGCCAGAAACAATGCCCTGAAATTGGGTGGAAAAGAAAGCAACGTAGGGCTGTATATGTGTAGGAGCGTCTATCGTTGGCTTCAAGCCGACACACGACACATCAGTAGGCTAGGCCAGTAAAAAACCCCACGCCCGTTTAATGCACTGCACTTGATAGCTGGGGCTCCAGCAACAGAGTAGTAAAACGGGCGTTGGCGAGTTATCGGGCCACTTGTATGATAACTACACCTCATGCCTTTTTTCCTCTCCGAAGAAATCAGATTTGATGATGCGCTAAGAAACGTGGCGACAATTGGCATCACATGTCATCCGTTTAGGCTCTGTGTGTATTGGGTTGATCTGCCTCATACAAAAAGTTCTTATGGTCTGGTCTATAGCTTTTGGTACATACAATATTCTATATCCTGCTAAAACAGGTTATATGGCTTGCAGTCTGTAGCTTTAAATTCATTGACATTTCTATAGACGGCTAAAGATAACGGTATGACTACTAGTCTATAGCTTTGGGAGCATAAACTTTTCTATAGCCAGCCAAAGCAACTTATATCGCTTTTTCCATACAAAAATGGTGTATGTCCTTCAATGGAAAAGTTTATGGTCGTCTATGTCTACCTATGGACAGCTATAAAGTGCCAAAGGAATATCTATAGACAGCTATAAAAATTCTATACCACTTTGTTTATAGCTTCTGAACGATACAAAATCTATTTAGCTAACTATAGAAACCCATATGTCCGCGAAGCTATAGATTATTTGTTATACAGATATCTTTAACTGTTTATTGAAATTTGAATGCCTCTAAAGCTGCAGACTGCAAGCCATAGAATCAGTTCTAGCAAGCTATAGGAAAGTTTATGCTCCTGAAGCTATAGAATATTAGTAATACAATTATCTTTAGCTCTGTCTAGAAATTTTAATGCCTCTAAAGTAACAGACTACAAGCCATAGAATCAGTTTTAGCAAGCTATAGAAAAGTTTATACTCCGGATGCTATAGAATATAAGTAATACAGTTATCTTTAGCTGTCTATAGAAATGTGAACGCCTCTAAAGCTACAGACTGCAAGTCATATGAGCTGTTTTTGCTGGCTATAGAATCTTTTATGCTCCTGAAGCTATAGATTACTAGTCATGCAGTTGCCTTTAGCTGTCTATAGAAATGTGAATGCCTCTAAAGCTGCAGACTGCAAGTCATATAAGCTGCTTAGCTGGCTATAGAACAGTGTATGCTCCTCAAGCTATAGACTAGTAGTCATGCAGTTTTATTTAGAAATGTGAATGCCGAATGCTACAGGCTGACCCACGTATAAAGCCCCGCATTAACCAAGCCGTATGAACATGCCAGCTCTGACACTAGTGTCACGTGGGGTGTGACATTATAGCTTCACGTGGGTGCGGCCGCGCTACACCGATCGCTTAAGTTGGTAGCCCAGCTCATCCTAGTGTCACGTGGGTGCGGCCGCGCCACACTGAAGGCTCAAAACCTTGAGTAGTATTGCTTTCCCAATTAAAAATAAACTGCGGAGACTAGTTATACTTCTGGATGAGACTTATCCTATCGAGCGTCTCCATTAGAGAATGGCCAATCACTAGGAGAATCGTTGCAACGTCACCGGCTGCGCACCACTTTACCTCAATGCAGAAAACAGAGAATCCCGTAGTGAAGCTGCGCAAGACATCCAAGGGCAAGCCAATGCTTCCACAGCAGCAAGGAGACAAGGTACGAGTTCGAAACGACCGGCAGTGATCGCGTAAAGCGTTTGTTCTCCTGAAGGTGGCTCCTCGATAGCTCATCCTAACAGACAATGACCGCCTTCTAAGGCGTAATCGACAACATATGCTGTGAACACAAAAACTGCCACATAGTCGACGACAGCGACGACGACGAAGTGGACATCGACCCCTAGGACATCCTCAAGTCCTATAATCGCAGGCGGTCACGATAAGCTATGTGATGGACATGTTACAAAAACTTAGGTCACAGCATCAGGTGCGGCTGCTGAAACAAACACTGAAACCCTTCCATACTGCAGGAGCTGCCAACTTGGGTCTCTCGTTTCACATGGGACGGTTATGACAGAATCAGCCTGCTGGAACCCTTGCATTCAGGTTACCCTTATAGGCCATTAAGGCACGTTCATACCGTTTGGTTAAAGCGGGGCTTTATATTTGGGCTGAGGAAGAAGAAAAAGAGAAGAACGCTTGGTCACCCGCAACTAATGCTTTCGCTCAATATTTGGTTCAGCAGCATTCAACAATAGTAATTTTGTTTTTCAAAATGCGCTTCACTATTTGTACTCATTTGTACTTAGTATTTCAGAATACTAAGATTCTAGGCAGAAGCGCCAATGTAAAATCTCGGCTTGTGCTAGAGGCCTTCCATGTCAAAATATCTGATCGCTGTGCGAGTGACGCGTCTTTGCAGATATATGACGCTGAATGTGCTTTTCTTGATTCTGCGTGCTCTAATCAATTTGCAGTTGCTTGGCATGTGAACCTGTACCATCAGTGCATGCTCCTATTTTACTTTATATTCCTCGTGTACGCACCCTAATAAACAGTTGGTAGTAGATCTTGTCAATCGTCGTGTGTGTTTTCTTTTCTTTTGTCCCATCCAAGTATTTGCGCTTTCTTTTTAAAGTTGTACTCATTTTACGGCCACACTTTTCGACCGTGGAAATTCAGGGCTTCACGTAATCAGGATGAAGTCACATCGGCATGCAATATCCGCGAAATCTTGGGAAGCGAATTGAGGCCCATTGTCAGTACATAGTTGGGCAGGATTTCTCCACAGTGCTAACATAACAGAGACCTTTCGTAATTACTTCACGCGCATTGCTAACAGCAAGCTTCACGTTTGGAAAGCTAGAAGGCGCATCAAACCCCACTACGTATATATCACCAGTAAAGTAAAAGTAAGTTAGGTCAACAGTATCTCTTGCTGGGCTAGTTGGTGGGACATTGTTTAACCAAAGGAAATACCGTTTTAAGTTTTTGACGAAGCACACAGAAAGACGAACGGGACAGCGCCTGTCCCGTTCGTCTTTCCGTGTGTTTCGTCAAACCTTTAGCGCTGTATTTTCTTTGGTTAAAGTGAGAGAAATCGATTTCTACCTAGTATCACGGCTCCCCAAGTGTCGGCAACAAAATAAAAGGCTCGAAAGGTTGCTTGTACGCATACTTGTGGCATGCGCTGTATTTGCGAATAAGCGTCCAAATAGCACTGCCAATGCTCGGCCAGAAACTCAGACCATGAGCGCTGGCCTTACTCGTTTTCAGTCCAAGATGTCCTGCATGCAACTTTCGCAGCATTTTTGCTCCCATTATTTTTGTACGAGGACCTTACATTCTTGCAGCAGTATTCCATCACTACCGATTGTTCTGCTACAAACGGTTTAACGCTCCTTCAATCTTAGCTCCTTGAGCCATCTGCTGCAAATCATTTCTCAAGTATCTTTGCCCACTCTCAGGTTATGACTAGCAGCTTACCGGTACCGCTCAAGAGGAAAGTATACAACAGTTGCATCTTACCTGTAGTCACCTATGGGGCTGAAACGTGGAGGCTAACCAAGAGAGTTTTACTTAAGTTGAGGACAACCCAGAGGGCTATGGAACGAAAAATGGTAGGGGTAACATTAAGAGATAGGAAGCGTGCAGAGTGGGTCAGAGAAATAACTCATGTTACCGACATTCTAGTGGAAATTAAGAAGAAATGGGCATGAGCAGGACATGTAGTGCGAAGAGAGGATAACCGATGGTCGCTTAGGGTAACAAACTGGATTCCAAGGGAAGGAAAAGCATAGCAGAGGGCGGCAGAAAGTTAGGTGGGCGGATGAGGTTAAGAAGTTCGCAGGGGCCAAGTGGATGCAGCTAGCAAAGAACCGGGTTAAGGGGAGCAATATGGGAGAGGCCTTCTCCCTGCAGTGGGTGTAGTCAGGCTGATGATGATGATGATGATGATGGGTCCGCTAGTACCTCACTTAGGAGGTGTCGCTTTCTTGTGTCCTTACTATGCTGGAGTAGAATTGCACAGCATGAACTCGGACGTCTTCAAATTGTTTAGAGGCCTGCAGGAAGGGCAGGGGCACGGAAGAGCATGTAGCCAAAAGCTGGTCTTTGCAAGGGAAAGCTGCACATCATAATGCTATCAGAGAAAATAGACAAAGGATCGCTGTAATCTTGGCAGCATATGTTGTAGTGGTTACTTTATTAAATATACAAAAGTAAGAGAAAGTTGCTTGCCAGCATACATGCAAAATTACTTTTAAAAATAAATAACTTACATTACTAATATTTTGCTGAAAACTGCAGAAAACGAACATACAGTACTGATTACTGTTCTCAAAAGTAATGAAAATATATTACAAGTACCTATATTGAGTACGTGAATTACTTTTAAGTTACTTTCTAGCTTTTATTCATGCAAAACTAAGTAAAGCTCTAAACAAAACAGCTTGTCCTCCAGACGCGAAGCACACACATTTTTTCGTCTTCCCGCCAAATTCCATCCCAGAGAGGTATTCCTTCGCTTTTTCCTACAGCACTTGCTTTGCAAAACAAAACGGCTAAAAACAACAACAAAAGCGAAAGCATGGTCGAACGATCGTAAAATGAACGGCGAACCCAGTGTCTTGCTGGCCCGGAATTGTCTCCGCCATTTGAAGGGCCCGTAGAAGCAAGGTTATTTATTGCTTCCGCAGTCGAAAGAATCGACGTCACTGCTCAATAAGGCTCACTGCTCAATAATGTTTAAGACATATTGGCTCACACCATGGACCCTTCCGCCTATCTCTACCAACACCAATCCTCCCTCGCCCCTGTGGTGACGAGTGTAACCGGGCACCAGTGTGCCTTAGCCGACGAAACAGGGAGGGCCATTGCACCGCGCTCACATTTAGTTTTACACCAGCCTTCTTGCACCGCCTCTCTCTTCGGCATTTCCTTGACGCCCTGTATCCTGCCAATCGGAGAATGCTTGCAATGGCATAGCCACACTATGGGACCCTACTGCACACGAGGTCTCAGACGCACTATTCTGCTCAATTCTGTCTCCTTTTGCCGCTCCTTTACGCTGGCTTCGGCTTTCCGTACGCCTTCCTGTTTTCACAGTACTCTACATTATTGTCTACTGCAGAAGTAGTGGCAAAATTTAATAAAAGTTGGTTGGTTGGTTTGTTGGTTTGTGGGGTTTAACGTCCCAAAGTAACTCAGGCTATCAGAGACGCCGTAGTGGAGGACTCCGGAAATTTCGACCACCTGGGGTTCTTTAACGTGCACTGACATCGCACAGCACACGGGCGCCTTGCTTCTCGCCTCCATCGAAAAGCGGCCACTGAGGCCTTGGATTCGATCCGGCGTCCTTGGGAACAGTAGTCGAGCGCCGTAACCACTGCGCCACCCCGGCGGGGTAATTTCGAAAGGAAATAATTACTTTTGCTGGAAAGAACAACCGAAAAAGTAATTCATTGCATTGCTAAATTACCATACCTAAGAAATAATTCATTACATTGCAAATTATTGCAAAAAGTAATTAAGGGACAGTAATTTCATTCATTACTTTAATTAAATTACTGCCATGTCCATTTGCCAGCACCGGTATCTGCTATCAGATATCTGAAGCTATCTGCTATCTGTTAGCTCCAAGTACAGAGGCACAAAGGTTCAAGCACAGAGGTATACAATCCGTGCCCGTGCTGCATCAATGTCACTGTTTACGACGCACGTACGCGGCACACTTAACAAAACCTTGATGGCCAACGTGAGGCGATCGGCCGTTATTGTTCGTAGTGGCATATCGCCGTTATTCTTTTTTGTGATCGCCTACAGAGGCCTGTGATCCGTTTCAATGGCAATCCTTCGGCCATAGACCAGCTGGTGAAACTTTTCGCATGGAAAACCAATTTCGAGGGTTTCTTTATCGATTTGAGAGTACCGCGTTTCGCTATTGGTTAGCGCTTGCAAAGCGTACATGACTGGGCGTCAATCACTCTCATGCTTTAGGAAAAATACCTAGTCTATCGCTAGCCCTGATGGGTCAGCCGAAATTTTTGTTTCCTTCTCTGCGTCGAAGAAGGGGAATGAAGGAGCTTTTTCATTCTTTCCAATCACGCTGATAAACTGGAGCCCAGTCGAAAACAACGGTTGCTTTTACCAACCTGCGCGGCAGGAAAGTTTTATCGCTCAGTCGAGGCAGATACTTCGGAAGTAGCTAACGACCCCTAGCATTCCGCGTACTGCATTTTTGTTTTGCAAGTATGGTGTACCTAGAACGGTTCAAAGTAGATCAGCGCTGGGCAGAATTTCATGTTCGCTGGTGACGTCACCAAGAAACTATTTCTTTTACACCCAGGACGCACTTTTCACGCTTGAACTTGACTCCAGCGTCTTCTACCCTTCCTATTGCGGCACGCTGGCGCTCATCAAATTGATTGCTGTTACCTTAGATTAAGACATATTCGAAATTGACATGCACCCCTGGTAAAACTTCAAAAAATCTCTTTTAACATCTTCTGCAACACCTGACTGGCGGAAGATATCGCGAAAGCGAGAAGAAAATCAGTAGCGGCCGAACGGAGTTACAAATGTGCATACCCATGACGTGGCTTCATCGACTGGAATTTTACAGAAGTCAGAGTTCGCGGCGAGGCAGCAAACTAATTGTGCCCCAGAAAGTTCGCACTCAGTATCTACACGTCCAGTAATCAAGCAATTTTCGCATATGATGTCTTTACTTCTCGTTGATACACGCACACCCAGAGCCTTCCTTTCTTCCATTCTTTTTGCGTTGTATCACATATGGACCTACCCACTCAGTTGGTAAATGTACTTTTTTTAATAACAGGCGCCTTCTCCATGCGGCTGGGCCCTTCATGTAGTGTCTCTCTTAAAGAGAAGGGTACCTTCTTGGCCGGTTGTACCACTGGAACCGAACCAGGTAATAACGCCATCGTGTACTGTCGTTTCAAGCAGCCAATTTCACGGAAAAGGTGCAGGGTAGTTTGCTCTGCGAGGCACGAATCACCGCGCCCATCGTGATTCACGGCGGCGACAGCATTTGGAATGAAGCCAAATTGCAGGCACGTTTTAAAGCCAAGGATTGCTTCTCAGCAGTTTTTCACAATAAAAAGAGTTTGTCTCGTGCTTAGCTCATTAGCTCATTTTCTTGAACGCCAACAGTGCATTTCTCACGAATAAATGTGAGACCGGCCTGCTCAGCTGCTTGCAGAGCCGACCGAAGGCGTACATCGTGCTCCTGCTGGGAAGTGTCCAGGACTAGTATGTCCTCGACGTGCACTCTCACGCCAGGAAGATATTCAAAAATTTCATTTAGTGTTTTTCGAAACACTTCCGATGCCGACGACATACCGAAAGGCATCCGCAAAAAACGATATCGACCGAACGGTGTTGCAAAAGTACAAATCCTAGAGGTTTCTTCGTGCAATGGGGTCTGAATGAACTTCGAGTTTGCTTCAAGTCAAGCGACCATTAATGGCCAGGGATGCTGTGACGATGCCGACGTGTTTGAGTACAATGCCGTATAGTAGGCAGTCACGACCCTATGCTCTTGCGCAGAAACGTTCCTCTGCGGACGAGTTGAAAACTTCTGAGGGGAACAAGTTTGCCTGGCAGCCCGAATCAACTTTGAAATGGACTTGTATCCGGAATTCTGGCCTTGCGTCATCAAATCTAGCACTGCTTGCCTATTGACACCACATATCCTGACGTCCAAAACTTCGCCTTCCATCGTCATCGCCTTCCAGTTCTTCCTGTATTTGATTGACTTGGCGATTTCTGCAGCATACCGAGAAGTGGTTCATTCTGTTACGGGCGTAGCAGCGCTTCCCTTAAGCTGGGCATTACCCTGGCGCGTATCCGGCTGCATTGCTTACAACAAACCTGCATTCTTTTACCTGGCTCGTTTCTTGCGGTGTAGTCTACTTGCAGACTTCTTTTGCGCTATAAAGCATTCTGCTGTGCGGCATCCTGCGCGGCTTTGCACATTTATTCTGATCTGTGCAACATGAGACTCTTATGCCGGAGCAGCTTCTCCCTGAGCATCGTACTATTCTGGAAAACAGCCTGGCCACTTACCATGGATTATTCGAGACCACTGAAGTTACACAGCTTAGCTTGATACCCGGGTCTCATGCAAAAGGCTCAAATGGTTCGGCCTTGCCTTGCACACAGTTACAAAACTCGTGTCTTTCGTAGATTTCGTTTTCATTTTCATAAAATTAAGGGTATATTTTTAACAGCGTATCCTCATCATCTTTGCGCTCACCTTCCGCGAAGCTGAAATTGTTCAGACTTCTAATGTTTCGTGGCCGGCAGCGCTACAATGGATCGCCGCTTTGACCGCCGCTGTCGTTGGGCTGTCGGTGGATATCGCTGTCAAGAACAGTACCAGTTTCCGCTTGAATACAAGCTAGAATCTTCAGGCATTTATTGTCAGCTGAAGTGGTTCCGACGGTTTGACGATGTCCATTCCTTTGGCCATGGGAACAGTCCTGTTCGGCAGATGAGGCCACTTCTGACACCATGTATCGTTGGACTCAATCAGACACTCGACAGATCAATAGGTTAGGCCACAAACCAGCCGTTTACTCCACTGCGTTTGATAGCTGGGGCTGCAGCGACAAAAAGGGAAAAGGGGCGTTGGCTCGGGTCGGGCCGCTTGTATGAGAACCACACTTGATACAGTTATCAATGCAGAGTAGTTAATTTTATCCTGAAGATGAGCTTCTGCCATAAAGGCAAAAACATTATCTTACACTTCACTGCTTCTCCCCAACATGCAGCGCCCCCAACAAGCCCAATCCAAGGGAGGCCATGCTAGAGGGAAGACAGCCATCGAGTCCTTCGGTGGCAGCCCGCCCTTCTGGGTGTAGCATCTTTGAGAAGGCCCAGAACGGTAAGCATGTGCGGAAACGAATGTCTTGTTGAGTCTATCCGCACGATCGGTAATGACGCGACAGAAGGCGCATTTTCAGTGGTTACCTGGGAGGGATAAATGCATAGGTATTAAAAGGCCAGGTGGAGCCTTACCAGAGATCTATTAACTGAGTTGGAGGGCCTAGAAAATGTAGTGTACGTCAGCAGGGGTTCGCTGAGTTTTGGTGTTAGACATCGAGCTCGGTAAAGGGTTTAGAAAAAGCGTTACGATATATAAATTTAAGACCACGCAGAAATAATAGAGCGAAAATTGGTAGGTGGAATGTTGTGAAAAAGAAACCGTGCACGATGCGTCAAAGAAATAGTTCGAGTCAATGGCAGCCTATTCCAAATCAAGTTGAAGAAGTGGTCATGGGCAGGACATGAGTGCCAAGAGAAAATACCCGGCTGACCATAAGGATGATTTGGAATGTAAGGGAAAACAAGCAAATGGGAGCGACTAAATTCAGGTTGGTGGATGAGATGAAGTGTTCGGGGATCACATGGATGCAGCTAGAACAGACAGTGGAGTTATATGACTATTGCTTTCAAGTGCGTGTATTCAGACTGATGATGATGGTTATGATGAACCAACTAGCTCACGCGACAACGAAGACAGTGCTTCTAATTAACGCATTCTCTCTTTTAGGGTCTGTTCATTACATAAATGAGCACCAGGCGTCAATGTGCATTTCACTTATAGAGTAGCCAAATGCAGTGGCAAGATCTGCTCCGACTTAATCACCATGTATGTTATGTGCGTAGTTTTCTTTTAATTCCATTGCCTCGCACTACCTCTACACTGAGGGAATTTGCGGGACCATTCTTTGCGCAGAGCCAGATAACCTGCAACCAGAGGACTTGGAAGTCCTAGTACAAAGTATCCTACAAGCGTCAACGGATGAGGCTGGCAAAGCGGAGGCGGGAGCACACTTCTGTGCTTCCATCATCAAGGTAAGATTCATGAGTGACAGCAATACTGACTTCAAAACGTTTTCGTGTACATTCAGCGATTATCAGAGAGGCTATTGATGTAGCTGCAACGAGGAATTATGAAAACGCTGCCTTTTTGACATAGAATGCAAAAGCAGGTTTTAAACACAGCTTTGGAAGTTCCGCTTTGCGTTCCAACCAATTTTCAGCGCTTTTGGAATTGTAGTATTACTGCTCCAGGCACAAATTCGGGGGCCGTCGGTTCCATTCCGCTGACCTTGAAGTTGAGTCAAGGTTGAATTGGGACTTAGTCTCTTTCACGACAAGGCTTGCCCTGTGTTGTTTGGTAAGTTAAATTGGTAGATGACCCAGGAATCTCCGCTTGACCATCAGTAACGACCTTGACCTGGAAAAGTGACACTCTAAGATGAGCGATCACATAATATGCGAGATAGTGTCAGTTGAACAGGTGCATTAGTGAAACCGATTCAATGGAAGCCATCTCTCGCCAGGCTTGCTTTTACCACAAGTACTTTCTACCCGATACATGTTCTTTTGGAGCAAAGTTGGATTTATTAGCTCTAAGATTAACAAGTTATATTGCAGTAGCTGAGCAGCGCTCTACTCAGGGCAAATTATACAGGAGCGCCAGCTATAACACTCCGACGTGCATTTGACAGACACTGCTATAGTTAGACATCGTCTGGAGTCTTTTGAATAGTTGAGGCGCTTTATACTCAAAATATGCACCAATTTACTGCACTTTATATAAATGCTAACAGAAAGGGTTCTACTGAAGATGTAAACAACGTAGAGTGCTATGAAACAAACAAATGGATGTAACGTTAAGAGAAACGAAGCGTGCAGAGTGGGTCAAAGAAATAGCTCGTAACTCGTGTTCATTTATTCAAGCGTAATTCAGGAATAAATGGGCGTAAAACAACGTGACTATGCCGCCCTAACAACGTGACCATGCCGCCGTAGACGGAACCACCCAAGCAGGCACAGCCTCTTATCATCCAGACCCGTGACTCCCCTCAGCCTACAAGGACGGCCAGATGAAGACTCGGAAGACTGGATTGACGTTATCGAGTGAGTGACATCATTCAACGCTTGGGATGACACAGACAAGTTGGGGCAAGTGCATTTATCACTTCACGAATCTACGCGAGTGTGAGTGAAAATCCTGGAGCTTCTTCGCATAATTGAGACATGTTTAAGACGCGGATTTTGAAGGCGTTTTAAAGTGTTATATAAAAAGAAGGAGCGCTGTATCTCCTTCAATCCAGGATTAAACTCCCAAGTGAGTCTATCCTTGCTTACGTTTAAGAGATGAAGCATCTCTTCCGCCGGGCCGATTTTAACATGATCAAGGAGAGTAACTTCCTGATGCGCGGTGTAAAAGGCCAACGTTTTGCCTTTCCTGTACACCAGTCGCCAAAGACTATGACGGCATTCTGTCAGAAAGGAGATGATATAAATACGACCTTCAAAACAAAGGACGCACGACTACAACTGGTCAATCCAAGTATTCTCTACAGGGCACTGTGACGCCTTACTACATGTGGAGATAGCTATGGGGAAGTTATCCGCGATTTCGTCCTCTAAGAATTGCGACGACTTCTCCCATCGTCCCAACTGATCCCAATAGCGACTCTTACGAACGTCGTGCTTGAATAAGTCCAGCTGGCACTGGACGTTCCCCAAGCCACGGCTGCAACTGCTTCGATGGAAGAACCCACTGCTGTGAATAAAGCTGCTGTGTTATGCAGTCCTGCGTTCCAGCTAGACCTTCTATGACCCCCACAACGTACTGAACGACATTCCTTAGCCCCTGGTCACCAAGCCAGCGAACGATCCTCAAGCCCCAGGAAGTGCGACGCTTGGAAGAACTGCGAACAACCGCTCGCTATGCTTCCACTGCCGTGTGGCAGGCCACCTTCTACGCACTGCCCGTAGAGACGCGCCGGCCTGCGCCGTTTCACATCGACACCCCAAGACCCCGTCCTGGCGAACGACCAGAAGAAATCGAGAACTTTTTGCTCAGGGCAGAGTGACGAAACCGTTGGTATCCCACCCAGTCGCCATACAGAGGCAGGTTTGTCACCGTGTCGCCGTTACGTCCAAAGAAGCTGAGGCGAGGTTCTTATATGGCGAACTAAAGAAGATCCTCCGTCACTGACGACGTTGCAAGATTTACATCGCCGCTGCGCACGACGAAAGCATCCACGACGACACGACCTGACTCCATGGTGACGCCCCGCGAAGTAACAACGCTGCGCCCCGGCCGCTACCTTAGTACCTGAAGAGATCAGATCTGACACCAAGGCCCACGCGCAACGCAAGGACGCGAACAAGTGACCTTGAAGTGTATATCGACGGCCGCAAGGTTACTGCCTTAGTGGGCTGACTATTTCGGACCAGAGCTGCCTATTCTTTCATCAATGGACTGTTCGCCACCCAGGTCAAGAAAGTGATATCCACTTAGGCTGGCCCGCTAATCCGCATCGCTGATGGGAACCTTATGACGCCATCGGGACGACACGAGGCAAAGGTTACAGTAAATTGATCCCTACAAGCTTCGTCGTCATACAGCAATGCTCGCGTGGCATCATTTTTAAGTCCAAAGCCTTCAAGGCCTCCTACAAATGAATAAGACGTACTGTTTCTAAGCCCTGCATGCACCTCCATCAGGTTAAAGCAGCGCTTTATAAATATGCATGCCGGCTTATATTTGACGTAACTGGGCAGCTTACGAGCGTATGCTAACACATCCATAATAAAATATGAGCACAATAAAGAATTTCAGATTAAAAAATTATCGAACTAGTTGTGCAGCAACAATGATCAGCAAGAACAGTCGTAGACGGGAGGCATTACAATATCGCGCCATGCCTTTTAAGGTGGAGGTGAAATGTCGGGCGAGTTGTTAGGGTTGTTACCGTCAAGGTATGGCGGCGTGTAAACATGAAGGTCACAGGCCATCATCAGGCGGCGACTACCAGCTGCTCAAGACGAACAAAACCATGAAGGCCAATAGACTGCGTGCAGATCAAACGTTCTGCGCTGCTTCCTCTTCCTTCGCCATGATGCAACATATTACTAGTGCTTACAATCTGTTCGTGATCTATGTATGTTTTTACATTCCGTCTTCCCTTGAAATGTGCAAGGAAATTCAAAACATCGTATAGATGTAAATTGGTAAAAACGAAACACAAACTGGAGTTCAACTTATTTGTGATCGCGTTCATGTTCGTGCTATCTGTTATCCGCGTATGTTGGATATTAATATTACATTTTGACGCTTACTGTGGCCTTATGTGAGAACAGCGCGCGAGGTGCATTTTTTACCTACAAAGTGGATGAGAGATAGCCTACGGTGTAGTAGAACATCCGCTGAGGCACCTAATTTCGGATAATTGGTCTTAAAGCGCCAAAAGCAGGACAGTGGGGTGTCATCTGACGTTATTAAAAGTAAGTAGCTAAACTTGGCCATGCAGTGTTCAATTATTTTTTTAAGTGACATCGCTAATGCCTCGTTCTACAAAGCATAGCGCTGTTAGCGTTGTGAGCAAAAAAAGGACCATTCCGCTGGCAGGTGCCAGTTGACCGGTGATAATGATTGGATACTAATTGGGCACTTGTTACGCGACGCCACGTGGTCACCCGACTGTCAACGCGGGTAGATACTTTGAGGTATGGAGGTGAGACGGGAATCTAACCTGGAACCATTGAAACGTCTAACTGATTTTGTTTAGTTTCGTCGTTGACTAGACGAACAGGCGGGACAAGAATTCATAGCCAATGAAGGGTATATGTGGCCATCAAATGGCCTTCTGCATTAAAAGACTGGCTTTTCGTACACCAGACAAACCACCAGAGAAGAACTGTGAATTCGCTAGTGAAACTTTCCATGTGATCCGACGCATAATTTTGTTTTGAATACGGAACATATCGACAGCATATGCAGCATGTAGAGGGAATATGGACTATATGAGCTATGGATATTGAAGTATGCCAATTCCGTATGGCCATATATGTGTTATATGAAAACTGTGTGAAAACGATATAGAAGATCATTTAAAGGGGAGCATATTCCCACAGTTATAAAACTTTTCAACATGCTTCTATGCTGTGTTCATTGATGCAGAAGGTGAAAAGCGACGCTTTCGAGGAATGCCTCCTGGTAACGTGCCGAGAATGGTTCGACAGGCGGGAGGTCTTGATGCCTAGGCATGCAGGGACACAGGATTGTCGAACCACGAAGGCTAGCTACCAGTGGACTTCGTATGTCCGCTTCGTGGCTGAAATCGTGGCGACCTCAACCGGGAGGAGGGATGGTTGCATGAAGCACCCGGGCAGGGCTTTCTGCATGGCGGCGCTGCTTTGCAACAGCTGCCAGGTCATGTTAGAATCTCCTGGCCAGGACGAAGCCGGAGAGGTCTGTACCCGCACGTCTTTCTTAAAGAACTGGAGGTAGCTTTCACGCCATTGCCGAAGTCTGGCGCAGGCTTGAAATCCTTCGCGCCAGCGTTTCGAAGTACGACCACAAACGCACAGTGCAACCTCCAAGTTTTTGGGCACCTCCTGACTGTGTGCCATCTATGGGGTATCGTAAAATACTGTCGAGCACATCTTGACGGTTAGAGTTCGAGCCTGGGTTCAAGAGCTAACATCCCTCCAAGTTCAAAGCTGAAACCTTTAGTTGTAGTAGGGCGATATTTATTATGAGAGCATTGCTTAACTTCCGCGCTCTTTCTCGTCTCTTCTCCCCTAGAATAGGCTGAGCTTTGTTTTGACATTCTGTTTAGCTCCGCAGCCTAAGGCTGCAATGGAATAAGAGCATGACGAACGGTGAACTCAAACGCACACCGTAGGTGGTAGCGGCCAGGATATAATTATTTTGATACAAACATGGCAACTAAGGAAATGGGAAGCCTTATCAGTACATGTTTTTCAAAAAAGGACATCAATGTTTTTCAATATTTCTTTTTTTGTGGCGAGGGCTATACTGCGTCAGCCACTTCGCCTCTTCGCCGTGATCGCACTTTCTTCGTGGTCGCACCTTGGCCGTTGTCGCACTGACATTGATCCGTTGCCTAGCAACTGCTAGAAGAAGAGGTCGTGGGAGGCGGTAGCTGGCAGTTGACATGGCCGAGCACTAACCGGACGTAGGGCTTTCTGACAACCCCTATGGCAGGAACTACTAACTCGGGCCTCTCCTTTCATATGAGATGGTGATATCACAATCAGCCTGGCAAACCCTTTACATTCACGTTATCCCTAGCTCGTTCATACATCTCAGTTAAAGCGGGGTCTTATATGCTGGCTAGTAGCTAATTTAGTTTATTTTAATGGTCAAAACCTGAGTGCTCAAAATGCCCCCTAAGGATAAATAAAACTGAAGCCATAGAGTAAACTGCAATGTGCAAAAGCCATGTATTTATTTTCAAGCCGAACCTTAGCGTAGCCATGCCGATATTTTTCGTGTAATTTTAACCACCAGCTAAACCACAGGTAATTTTTCTTCTTGTTAGAAATCTTTTGCCCACCGTCCGCTTTTATTCAGTATTAAGGAGATTGTCTCACTTACAAATTCAGCACGTTCGAAGCATCCCTTGCATCGCATTCTTCATTGGAGGATCTGCACTCGTTGCTTGAGCGTAGACCATTTCCGTTTTCTATAAAATGGCAAAACACAGATTTTGTTACATTGTTTTAATATTACTTATATCTTCAAAAGCCCACCGTTGAGTGTGAAAGCAAATAGACGCTATCATGTTTATCTGCTCCTGGCTTCGTCAATGCCGTCCATTATTCACCGTTCATAGGATACATCGCATAGTCTTCGGGGCAGGTTGGCGGAGCTTACGATTCTACCATCTGCCAAAGCCTCGCGATTGTCATTCTGTTCTTCACTTAAGGCATGCATTCCTTGTTCGCAAATTCATTTTTGTGTTTTAAATCGTTTGAGGTCATTGTTATGTAAGCACTCGATATTTGCGTCGATTACCAAGTCATGCAAACTGCAGTGTAAATCTAGCATACAACAGTGTTCTAGCTTTTTGCAGTAGAGGCAGTGTCCCTCAGTAGTGTTAAAAACATTTGTTTCGATGAAAAACATTTAGGGAATATGGGGCGGAGGCGTGTTATGGTTGGCTTCCTGGTCCAGTTGGACTTCAACGCCAGGCGCTCTGGCCCGGGTCATTAACCTGAGCTGGGCGTTCAGGCCGGAGTCGAATCAGGACTTTCTACTTCTGCTCTAGACTAAGGCAATGAATATTTAATAAGCTCATTTCGCCCTTTATTACCAAACAACGTCGTATTTTGTGACGTAGGCCCTATTCTTCACGCACTATTTCGTGTATCTCCCTAGTCGGTCACATTTTATTACATCACTTTGCTTGAATATGTTTCTGTTTATATCCGCTGAAGGCTGAGGCGCACTCTCTGTGTGTCTGTCCGCCGAGCCGCCTACTTCTCAAGCTCTCTTTAAAACACATTCATTGTCTCCCTGTAGGATTTTATTGCCTCCCTGTAGGATTCCATCTTGATAATGGGTAGTCATTTTCTCATTGTAGGCCCGCTGATAATTTGTATTTGCTGTGTGGACAACAGCTTGGCATAGCTAAATGTAGCGCCGCATGTGACAATGCATTGAGGTGTAAGATTAGCTTTATAACAGTCCCTGCCTTCATAGAGAGTGAAACGTACCCTCTTTGCCAAAAGTAACCAGGCTGCTCCGAAGGCTGGCGGAGCAGGCACGCGGCCATGTGGCGGCGTTGCGCTCGCTGTGGCTTATCGGTGCTCGTCAGCTCCGAGGGCACAACAGCTGACGTAACTTCGCACCCTGACTCTCGCCCCTTGAATGATAAAATCTAGGCGCGTATGATGTGCGGGTTGCGGTTTCATGCGTGCGAAGCCTGGTTGTGCCCAGCGAGGGCGCTCAGTATAGCGACGGGCTATTCGCTCTTTTCGGCAACTGTGGAAAACAGAAAAGCAGGTGATAGTAGACAGGGTGAGCTCTTGTTCGTTTCTATGACGAATATGTGCTACGTTTACCAGACAGTGTCGCCCTGAAATAAGTGTTCCGGGAACGAGAAAGGAATCATGCATATAATATGGCTAAGCGCGAAGAAGGTTTCATTTTAGTTGCTTACTTAAACCAAAACTTACCTACAAGCAAATCCAAAAATTTGTTAGAATCAATCATTGCACTTATTTTTGAACAGCCTCCTCAAGGGGCTAATACAATTTTGAACGCTTAAAAGAGAGATAAGGTGGTTTGAAAGGGTTCACAACCTTTCCCATATCTTTGTACCGGAGTTACGACCGGTAATGTGGCACTACGCAAGGCACCTTGGAGAAAGCATATTTAAATTTCGACGTGCGTTATCATTCTTTAATGCACAGGCGCATCACACACGCAGGAAAGCGCAATACTGGTGGTGCGTTTCAGCAGCGGATCACAGAACACAAGCACATATAATTATTTACCGAGAAACGCATATCTGCTTCAGGAAAGTTGCCCAGAAGAGCGAATAGCCCCGTCGCCATACTGAGTGCCCTCGCTGGGCACAACCAAGCTTCGCACACATCAAACCGCAGCCGGCACATCATACGCATCTAGCTTTTATTATCCAACGGGCGAGAGTGAGGGTGTGAAGTTACGTCAGCTATTGTAACCTCGGAGCTGACGAGCACCGATAAGCCACAGCGAGCGCCGCCACACGGCCGCGCGCTTGCCTTCGGAGCAGCCTGGTTACTTTTGGCAAAGTGAGATGGGCTGCCTGAAGCATTTAGGCGCAGGCTTGAAAGAGTGTCGCTTGTCTTTTCACATGAAACTCTCTTCTACCCGCAGATGGATTGTCTCGAGCGCGTGCTAAAAGCAGCGGGGCGGATCGCTGACCGAGTCGCCCCTCGACGCATGGGTGCTCTAATGGAATGCTTACGGGTTGCCTTCCTCGACCGGCGGTCCCCCCGGAACGTGCGGCTCATGCTGTTGGAACTTCTGGAGCTTCGTGCTTCGGCTTGGAAGTTTAACTCATCTCAGAAGCAGTACTACGCGGTGCGACGCAGCGAGTCGCCAATGTGACTGTTTTTTGTTATTTGCATGTTTGTTTCTTTATGTGTTGGTTATTTTGTTTGCTCGCCCATTTTTTTTTCTTTTTCTTTCTTAGTTGCTCATTTCCGTAAATTCCCATGCCTGAGCATTGAGCCCCGCCAACAACACCAAGCAACATGGAGACTGTGGGCTGCCAGGTTCCTGTTATTCTTTCCATGCAGCAGATGTTTAGTGCTCGTTCTTTGTCACCGGTCAGTAAATTATCAAAAATGTCTTGTGTTCCTATTTCGCTCAACGCCCTCTGTGGAGAACAGCCGTAACAGTAAATTCGTAGGTTCTACAGTTTCAAAGAACTGTTCAGACTCCTTCAACGTAGTTATTCTACGAATGATCCGCACTGCAATACTAAGAGGAGTGCATTTGCAAATATGCGCAACTATAAAAGTTGTGATTTTCGGGAGTGTTGATACGGCGATGGACTACATTACCTTAACTTAAAATCAACTTTATTTTAATGAAAACTTGTGCAGTACTTTACACATTATTAAGTTTGGTCTTTTTACAGTGGAACTAAGCGCCTAAGCCAAAAGACCTCCACTTTCAGCTACCTTGTAGGCCTTCTGGTACGTTTATAAAAGTATCCCAAACCAAGAATTGGGAGGCATATTTTCAAACACCCGCTGTAGACTTCATATCGGTCGCCGAAGAGTGGGACGGGTTCCCATTGGCTTCGTCATCTGCACTTGATTCCGCAGCGATTTCTGTCGAATTATACCGAACTTCTTACACCAGCAGTTTATTACCGGTGGGCTCAACTGAAACCTGTGCGATCTCAGTGCACGTTAAAGATCCCCAGCAGTTCGAAATTACTCCGAAGACCTCCACTATGGCACACCTTTCTTTCTCTCTCTGCTTTAACTCCCAGCCTCCTCCCTTCCCTTACGGCGTGGGTAAAGTGTCCACAGAACAAGGGTTCGAACCCGACCTCGGTGGCTGCGTTTCGATGGAGGAGAAACGAAGAGGCGTCCGTGTGCTTTGCGATGTCAGCGCACGTGGTCGAAATTACTGCGTAGCCCTCCACTACGGCTCCTCTTTCACTCTTTCCACTTTAACTCTCACCTTCCTCCCTTCCCTTACGGCGCGGTTGCGGTGTCCACAGAAAATAAGTGAGACAGTTACCACGCCTTTCCCTTCCTATAAATAAATAAATCAGTCCACATAACAAGTGTCACAGATACTGCACCTTTCCTTTCCTGCAAACAAATTTTTATTAATATTATTAGGACATTATTAAAATTGAGGTCTTTTTAAAACAACAAGAATTATAAGGGTTTTAGCATGGCTTGAGCCTAGTGATCAACTGAAAACTGCAGCGATAGCATTCTGCACCCGCTTTTCAATCCCCGGTTTTTGCATTATTTTTACTAAAATTAGGTTTTGAGGAAAGGAGGGTGTCTAGTACATTTGTGTGGACTCAACGAACTTACGGACGCCTACACCTAACCGGATCAAGATAATATTAACAACGATAATAATTGGTTCGCAGGAAAGAAAAGGCGCAGTATCTGTTACACTTTTCAGTTGATATCTGTACAGCGCAGTAAGAAAAGGAAAGTGGCAGAGAAAGCAGATAGGGGTTCAGTATTGGAGGGCACCGGAGTAATTTCGACTGCCTGGGGATCTTCAACGTGCACTGATATAGCACAGCACACGGACGTAACGCAGCCGCCTGTGGTCGGGATCGAACCCGCGTACTCCGGCAGAGTAGTCAGCCGTCTCACAACTAAACCACATGGGCGGAACGCCGCTGAAGACCATGTTTAGAAAAATAAAAAAAAAATTAGCTGGGGTTTAGATTTGGTTAAGCCTGGTAGGTTGCAAAAGAAATCCGGCGACCTGGAGCATTCATTCTTTCTCCTTGCCTATAACGTCTGTCTAACGAGGTTGTTGTTGCTGTAGGAAGAAAGAAAGGAAAAAAATTTGGAGGACGCTTAAGCTTCGCCTTCAAGAGTGGAACGCGATAGCGTTATTGCACCTCGTTCGCACCGCCCAGCGCTACCGGCACTGGTAGACGGCGCCGCTTCCATCACACCCGTCTCAAGAGCGAGCGCGCAAGGCCCTGCAATACAACACCCGTCGACCTGCCAAGGAGTGTAAGACAATGCGCTACGGCGCAGCAATCGCCGATGAGGCGCCCCGCGTCGGAATTTGCACTCACGAATTACGCGGGGAGCGCCGAGCAACGCAGCGTTCAGCGCGGCAACGAAACGTGCGCCTGAGCAAGCGGAACGAACCAAAGAACTTGGTGTCTCGGAGGGAGAAAGCCGGGCAGCGACGCGCCATGAAGGCGGACGCGATCATGGGGCTTACGCCTTGATGGGATCGTCCTCTATCTTGCTTGGGAGCACCACGCAGAAGCATGATTCCTCGGAAGCAGCTCGGCACACATCGCAGGGGAATCTTTCCCAGCAGAAGCCTACGGCGCAGCGATCACGTCAGAGGCGTCCGGTATCAGACGCTGCACCTAGCAATCGCGCTGTGAGCGGAAGGAGGAGCCGCGTGGCCTGAACCCCACTGTTCGAGTGACGCACGCTGGATGTTGGAAGGGGAGAGAGCGAGAAAACTTATCAAAAGCAAGGGTATTGGGCATCCTCGCACCGGTAACCGCGCGGCCCGAAGGGGAGAAGCGGGTGAGCGAAGATAGTGATCTAATGAAAGGAAAGACGCTTGATTCTACAACCCGTGAGGGTGCACGGCGAAACGTCAGGGCGAGTGGCGCGCCACGTGTCAGGGCAGCGCCGCACATAGCGAGGAGGGGTTCTTCTGTGTTTGCCGCAAGGTGGCTCTGCAAGTGCGCAGACCGCAGAAGAAATGTAGCGGAAACGTACTTCGCAACTCGTGTAACTGCGACTTCTGTAAGTAACATGCTGATAATTACCGATATACACCGCAGTATAACGTTCTACGGCAAGTTTCTAAGGCAACACCGCATTCACTAGAAGCGCTTTTGTACCGCTTTCAAGCATCGAACTCGTGGCTGAGTGGTACCGTCTCCGTCTCACACTCCGGAGAGCCGGGTTCGATTCCCACCCAGGCCATCTTGGTAGTTGCTTTTTATTTATGAAGTGCATGCCGGGATTTATCGCTCACGGCCAACGCCGCCGACGCCGACGACACCGGCTTTTCTGCGACACGAGCTCCTTAACGCTGTCGCGTTAATACACGGGCCTGCTACTGGCTGTGTAGGTGAGCCGCCTCCGCTCTGATTGATTTATAGGAAGGGAAAGGCGCGGAAACTGTCTCACTTGTTTTCTGTGGGCACCTCAACCGCGCCGTAAGGGAAGGGAGGAAGGTGGGAGTGAAAAAGGAAAGAGAAAGAGGAGTCGTAGTGGAGGACTTCGGAGTAATTTAGACCACATGGGGATCTTTAAACGTGCGCTAACATTGCACAGCACACGGCCGCCTCAGCCACCTCCGCTGATTGTTTGATTGTTAATTGGGAAGGGTAAGGCGCGGTAACTGTCTCCTCGTGCGGACAGAAGTAGAGAAAATACAAAAGAAAAAGGAGATTGGTTGGTTGTTCAACTGGAGTCGTGCGCCCGCGGATTAGAGGCTGGCAGGAAGCCCTTGGCTTGTTGCGGTCTCTTCCGCCAGATGGACGGTGCGGTGCTGGATCGTAGGGTCCGCACCTCGCAGCAGGGTATCCCAGGCTTCTCTACTTGCAAGATTTTGCCCTATCCCTGGAGATTGTGGGCACTCCCAAATTATGTGGTCGAGGGTCCCTCTCGTCCCACAGCTTCACGCTCTAATATCTGGTAGCGCGTGCAACGCCCAGACCGGGTTCATGAATGTATTAGTTTGTAGCCGCCTCCACGCGAGAGCGTCTGTATTATTTAGTCTAACATCTGGCGGGGGTACCAGTCTACGTCCCAATTTATAATGGTCGATGATTTCCCCGTAATCTTACAGACGCTCGTCGAATGCCCAGTGTTCGGGGGGCTCGACGGCTACCCGGAAGTAGAGAGCTCGGGCTAGCTCGTGAGCCGCCTCGTTACCAGGGACGGCAGCGTGAGGGGGTGCCCAAATTAACTGAATTTTCCAATTTATCGTTCTTTGGGTGAGGATTTTGGCCGCCTCCGGCGATATCCTCCCCTTCCTAAAATTCTGAATGGCAGTTTTGCTGTCGGTAATTATGAACTTGGCTTCTGTTCCTACGCAAGATAGCGCTATCGCAACTTCCTCCGCAGTCTCTATGTTGCGGCCTCTGATGGCTACCGCGGATACCGGTGCCCCTCGGCCATCGACTACCGAAGCTACCGCCGCACCTGTTCTGCCACTTGCCGCATCAACATAGACTACTTCCTTTGCTCCCATGTTCTTGAACCGTCGCTCTAGAGCTTCGGCTGTTTGGCCCTTCTTTCGACATTAAATTCTGGATGCATATTCCAAGGAAAGGGGGGACTACAAAGGCATTCCGGATTTCACTATTAATTGTGACTGTTTTTGAACTCCTCTAGCTGGCCTGAGGACTACATTTGCAAGGATTACCCTACCCGTCTCGGTCGTGCTTAGTCTCTTATTTGGGAGACTCGCACTGTCTCCGCCAATTCTGCCCACTGTTATTCACCCCGAGTTCGAGCAGTCGTTCGCTCGAGGTACCCATGGGCAGTCCTAGCGCCTTCTTTAACGCATCCTCGAATCAGGAGGAGAGAAAGACGCGTGCCGCAACAGATGTCGTCCAACACCTAGGCGGTGGCGGGTGCGATGACGGCCTACAACAGATAAAAATTCAGTGACTGGCTAGCCCCACCCGCAAGCTGCGTTGACGTACAGTTGCGGCCCCGTATGGCTAGGAAAGCCACCCTTCACTACCTCCGCTGTTGTGGTTGTGGCTGTAGGAAGGTTCGGTTTCGTTTGTGGGGTTTAACGTCCCAAGGTGACTCAGGCTACGAGAGACGCCATAGTGGAGGCATTTCGATGGAGGCAAAAGGCCAGGCGCCCGCGTGCTGGGCGGTGTCAATGCACATTCAAGAACTCCATGGGACCGAATTTCCAGAGCCCTCCACTACGGCATCTCTCAGAGCCTGGATCAATTTGGAATGTCAAACCCCGTAAACCACCCCAAATCAGAATAAGCTGGAGAGGGGTATTAAAGCACTCCGGAGCTTTCGCAATGGGCAACACATATAAAGGCAACTTTTAAACATGCACGGCGTTCCTGTGTATGCGTTTTTCTAAAGCTTGTAGTTGTTGTGGCTCTAGGAAGAAACAAAAGAAAATGCACGGGCCTGCTACTTGCTCTGTAGCTGAGCCAGCTCCGCTGCCTCGTGCGGACAGAAGAGAAAAATAGACAACAAAAAAGAAGAAGCAGAGAAAGGCGCGCGCCGCAACAACAGCCGTCGTCCAGGGTGCAATGACGGCCTACAACAGATAAAAATCAGTGGCTGGCTAGCCACCGCCACAAGCGGCTTTGACATAACGTTCCAGCCCCGTAGGTCCAGGAACTGCCACCCTTCACCACCTCCTTTCTAAAGCATACCTGTTGCAAAGATAACACACGGAGAAGTAAACCATGGCACCTGTTCGAGCCCCGCATCGTCTATACGTATGTTTAGCCGGTCATAATTGTATCCTTCTCGATGGGAATAAAATAAGGTATACTTCTTTTAGTATTTCGAATGAGGTTCCTCAGTGTGAACTATGTAGGTGTGCTTCCCCTCCTTTGTTCTTAGCTGCAGTTCAATATTATGTCAACGATAATGATTAGCGCAGTATTACGCACTTACATGAGTGGTTTGGAAAGAGTTACGATTTTAGGAATGTTGTTTGTATGCAATGAAAATCGGTCGGTCCAATGACCCACACTTGTGTCACAGCAACGAATCCCTTTCTAGAAGGAAATAAATGCTCTGTAATTACAACGCTTCAACAGCCTACGGAGGCGTCTATAATAATGTTTACTCTCTGTCGAGGTATAGGCCCTTTATACACTGACATATATCCCCGCCAGGATGGCACTGCCAATCAGGCGGAGTCGGCGCTGCTTCGGGCGTCATCGAGAAGTATAGCTCTGCGAGTCCTTTCCAAGCACATATGATGCATAAATATGACAGCGGGACACACCGCTGCATTCCAGGGTGCACAAATACACGAATTAACCTGAAGCAAAATTTCACTGCTTCCCAGCACGGCATTAGGAAAAGCAGCGGTGGCTTCATTGAATTCTATTTGTTCGACGTGAAAAGCAAGTTCGAGCTCCTAATTTTTATTCCTATATTTTTCTATAGAAGTACACGCTTACTGCAGTTCTTAAATACGTAAAAAGTAAGTTTCTTGCCATCTTTTTTGTGAACTTTATTGAACGTGTTAGATAGAGGTTCCGTACCCTCCTTAACTTCAAGCGCACAAGGCATCCTGTTTTTTTTTTGTTAACTGTGTTGCGAATAGGGCCCGGATTGGTTCCCTTCGGCGAAATTCAAAATATATCGAAACCATTTCGTGAGAACTGTCAAACAGAATAAAGAAGAGCAGCAAGCATGTGGCCAAAGTAGTTTTCCTTCAGCCTTCAAAAGAGAGAGCGTAAGCGCTTGTTCTGGAAGCTGCGACACGCATGCTTATATTTGTACTAGATTTGGATTAATTGCTCTCCGTTAGCGGTTTTGGTTTCGGTGTAAGATATTAGTAACGAAAACGCGCAATTGTTCTCAGAAGTTCCATTGAGCGCATGAATACAAGTGCATTCTATACAGCTCACCTGCGGTGATGGCGCCAGGATTTCGAACATCGTTCTTCTCTCACTAGACGTCGCTTACACCATTTTAAACGTACTAGACTGTCTTATTTGCTCCCGTTTCAGAGCGTCGCTTCTCGACGTATTTTTAGTTTCCTTGGTCAAGAGCTTAATTAGTCCAATGTCCTTTATTTATTTTATTTTGAAGTCAGTTGTAATTCTCGATATTTATGCAGGATGAAGGATTTAATCGCGGAGGTCTGCAGGGATGACCAGAAGACAGGCTCGGTCACTGTTGCCGGCGCTTTTCTTGTCCAGTATTCCGTCGCGCGTACAGAAGGATGACAAGTTCTTAGCAAACAGTCGAGATACTATAGCATCAAAACCCTTCAGATGATTGATCACAGTTTCGAGGTCTGGATGAGCCCGTTGCCGCGCCTTTAAATCAGAGGAACTGATAATGACAAGAAAATGAGCGCCTTCGTCCGTACTGTCATGGGCCAACTCCATGGGTGATCGAGACAGTGTGTCAGCATCTTCATGTTTACGTCCAGATTTATAAACGATAGAGTAACCAAATTCCTGCATACGAAGACTCCACCGTGCAAGGCGTCCTGATCGGTCTCGGAGACTAGCCAGCCAACACAAAGCATGATGGTCTGTCACGACTTTAAATTTACGACCGTAGAGGTAAGGTCGAAATTTTATTGTGACCCAACCGACGGCGGGACACTCTTTTTCAGAAGTTGAATAGTTTTATTCTGGCCGAGAAAGGGTATGGCTGGCATAAGTGATCACTTTTTCCTCGCCTTGCTGTTGCTGGACCAGAACAGCACCCTGACCGGCGTTGCTGGCGTCCGTGTGAATTCCGGTGGCGGCGTCCTCATCGAAGTGTGCAAGAACGGGAGGGTTGTGCAGCCGTTGCCGCAGCTCGGTGAATGTCTCCTGCTGCTCGGAAGACCAGACATACGGGACGTGATCACGTGTCAGGGGCGTAAAGGTTTCTGCAATCTTGGCAAAATCAGCATTGAAACGGTGAAAGTACGCGTACAGGCCCAAGAAACGTCGGAGTGCTTTCTTCGTGGTAGGAATGGGGAAGTTGGCTACAGCGGCTGTATTGTCGGATCAGGCCGGACACCGTCAGCGCTAACCACATGACCAATAAATTTCAGCTGCTGATATTCAAAGTGACATTTTTCCGGTTTGAGTGTCAAATCGGCCGAGCGAAGATAGTCCAATACCGTTCGCAGCCGTTTAGGATGTTGGTCAAACGTTTCTGAAAACACGATGACGTCATCCAAATAAACCAAACACGTTTGTAATTTAAGACCAGCACGTATGGTGTCCATTATTCTCTGGAACGTCGCTGGCGCTGAACACAGACCGAAAGACAATACTTTAAATTCATATAAGCCATCGGGTCAAAGGCAGTCTTATCCAGATCGCGCTCATCAACCTCTATCTGGCAGTAAAAATTTTTAAATCGATGGAGGAAAAGAACTTAGCGTTGCGAAGTCGGCCTAGCGAATCACCGATTCGGGGCTATGGATATACATCTTTTTTTTTTTTTTGTCATTCAGTTTCAAATACTGAACGCAAAAACGCAGCGTCCCATTCTTTTTCTTACCAAACATGACTGGCGACGACAGATTTTTTAAGCATTTCCTGGACTTCTGTCCGAATTGTTTCACGTTCTTTGGCTGAAATACAGTACGGCTGCTGTCGAATAGGTCGGGCATCGTCAGACGTTAAGATGCGATGCTTGGGGATGGAAGTTTGCTGGACTTTTGATGATGAGGCAAAGCACGGGGCGTACTCCAGCAGCAAGGCACGCAGGTCGCGTTGACAGGCAGAAAGGTCAATACTAACATTGATGTGGTCTAGAACACCAGGAGTATCAATACTGTCAGACGCAAAGCATTTAGAAACTTCGTTTAACAGTTCGGCGAAAGCGGTGGCAGTAGAGCGATAGAGGTGGCGAGATTAATTCGTGAAGTTCGTGACGAGAATCTCAGAGTGACCATTGCTGAGAATAATTAAGCTTCGAGCTGCACAGATGCCATGTGAATATAAAAGCGAAAGGTTGCCTTCAGCAATTACCGGCCCGTCACGTAGCCCGTCGCACACAACACTCACAACCACGCAGGAGCGGGAGGCACTGAAATGCACTGGGCTGAAGCTCGTAGGGCGCACGTACGTTGGCCGTCGTTGAGGCTGGCAGCCGCTTTCTCCGTTGAGAACGAGACCGTTCGTTGTCGGAGACCGATGATGGCGCCATATTCCACAGGAAATTCACACCGAGAATCAAATCACGAGAACATTCCCGGAGAAAGACGCAGCTGACAACAAACGTTGACGTACGAATCTGAATTCTATCCGTGCACTGTGCAATACGAGTAATTACATGCCCCCCAGCCGTGCGTATCTGGATGCTACACCATGATGTCATAACCTTCCTAAGATGCGCTGCCAGTTTCCCACTTAGAATCGAAACGTCTGCTCCGGAATCCACTAAAGCGCTGAGGTAATGGTCATCGATGCACACGGGGATGTCCAGCGATAGCCGGTCTCGTGAACCAAATGCTGTCGTTTCTGCTCCAAAATCTATATCTGTTCTCATCGGGGACACTTCTTTGTGCTGACATTTAGCGGCGCCGCCCCACCCCCCCCCGGAGGTCGTTCTACTCAGTTTTCCCGGCGGGGCTTGGCGAGCGACCAGGCGGTCCTCGCGGGAAGTCACCTGTTGTTGAAGGGGATGGCCGACGTGGGGCTGGATTGTCGGCGTGCCATTCGGAGGCTCTCTTGTGCGAGGTTGTCACCAATGTCACGAGATCGTTGACCGAACATGCGTCTAGGTGCCCTGGCGTAGAAACCCTCCGGTCCGAGTCCCCTATTAGGTCACCACCGGAAATTGTAACCAGCTTCCCCACAGTGATAGCAAAGGTGGCGGCTCTCAGGGACCCGCCAGACGTCCGTTTGTCGTATGTGTGACCGCGGTGGCCGCAAGTACCGTGTTGGTTGATGTACAGGAATGTATTGCGTTGGCTGCTGGACGGGCATGCACTGGGTGGGTGGTAATGTAGACAATGGAGCTTGGACTGGAACTGGGCGTCGGAAAATGTCAGAGTAAGTCGGACGACGATAATCAAGAACAGGGGTACTTTGAGCTGAATCAACATGCAGAGATGGCTGCGTTACTTGCTGAATCTCTTCGCGGGTTATATGTGCGAGAATCGCCCCTGGATTAGAACGTGCCACAAACCTTCTGCAGTTCCTCGCGTACAATTGCACGAATAAGATCTCGGAGGTGATCACTGTTGCTTACAGCAGAGCTGTAAGAGGCTCGGTAGTAGTCACGGCGAGGATTGGGCTATCGTAGACAGGCGAGCGCTTGTGTAGCATCTTTTCTATTGTGACCGCTTCTGTTAAAAATTTGGTAACTGTAGTTCGTGCGCTACGCACAAGACGAGCAAAAAGCTATTCTTTAACCCCACGCATCAGGTGGTTCAGCTTTCTCTCTTCAGACGTGTTAGAATCCGCTCGTTGAAATAGTTTCGTCATGTCCTCAACATACATCATGACGGACTCATTTGGAATTTGTGTCCGAAATTGTAGAGCACATTCTGCTCGTTCGCGCCTATCCAGGCTGACATACGCCTCTATGATAAGACGGTGGAACTGCGGCCACGATGTTAATGTGCCATGTCGGTTCTCATACCATGTCAAAGCATGGTCTTCCAGGCAGAAAATGGCATTCCGTAGCTTTAAGTTGTCGTCCCACTGATTAAAGGATGCGACTCGTTGGAACTAAGTTATCCAGTCCTCAACGTCTTGACGCGAAGTGCCATGGAACGATTTCGGTACTCGGGGTTTTGAAGGTAAACAGGAGTACCTTGCATGACCGACGTAGTGCTTTGCGTGGCTGGCCGGAGCCTCGTTGTTGAAGTGGACTCCCAGGGCCCGTGTTCGGAAGGAAGGCCCACGTTCCTCCGGCTGACGCGAAGAACTGGCGTATCCACAGGCAAATGCTCGGTGTCGTTGGTTCGCGGAAGGGTGTGCGACATTGAGATGTCAATTGCACAGCCGGCTCCACCAAAACTGTCACGAAGACAGGGATTTATGGGAAACGGTAACAGCACAGAGACACAACGTCAAGACAGGGGTTCACGGGAAAAGGTAACAGAGACACAGACTCAAGAGTCCACAGTCCTAGCTAGCCGAAGCACGAGAGTTTACAACTTCTTCAGCGCTACCTCAAACTGCCCAGTTGCAATATAGACTATAATAAAGGGCGAGCAGATAAAACAGCAACCATTCTTAAAAGTTTACCGAAAATAGGAACAAAACAGCAGCATTTCGGATGGGGTCTCTACTAGTCAAAATGCTGATGCTGTTCCTCTGCGGAATGCAGCTGGCTGCTAATTACAACTAGTCTTACTGTACTCTTACTAAATGTTTCGTTCCTTCGCTGACGTCTGCTCGAGAAAGATTTCAGCAACCAAGTTAGTAGTTCCTATTTTCACCTCCATAATAAACGGCACGCCGCTAGCAGGCGCAACGGGAAATTTGCCGCTCGGGGTGCTCAACTAAGGATTGACTGCAGTGCCCTAATTTTTAAAGCTAGAACTCGGTGACTTAGAACACGAACTAGAAAAGATCATTTAACCAAGAAGATGGGATATGTCCAATGTGCGGTAGAACCGTAGAAACAAATAGACATTTTGTACTCGAATATGACGGTATCCACTCGGGCGTCAATGCTGGCGCGGTCACTCTTTCTGAGACCCTGGGACTACAGGAGTCAGGTTAATGATTCCGCGGAGCACGTTATCAAAAAGCTTTTTCAAGATTGTCGACTAAAATGTAGTAATATTATATAAGGTAAGAATGTTGATAATAATGTTGGTAGCTGAGTGTTTGAAATACTTTACGATTTTTAATAAAAATATGAGGGAACAAAGAGGATCATAGTAGAAACCGCCACTACCCCATTTCAAAGGGGACGCTCTTAAATTCTATCCATCCATTCACAGTGGCTGTACCTGACGGATGCAAGGCGCCTATACGATAAATGCCTATAAATGTCGTCTCTTCACCGCTGGAGTGGTACCGCCACCTTAAGGTGGCGGTACCACTCCAGCGGTGAAGAGACGACATTTTTGGCGATATTCATACGCCTACTGCGCCTCACTAGTTTAGTTTATAAATATGACTTTAATATAGTTGTAAATTTTATTTCCTCTCCTTTCTAATGGTGCATTTTATTTATAAATAGCTGCACCGATGTTTAAGCTGTAAAGGAGAACACAAAGGTAAGAAACGGCTTTTCAGCTCTACTTGTCTCGGGAAAAACAAAATTGTGCAAAATCTTTTGCACCTAGAAAAACACCGTTTGAGATGTTTTGATAATAGATGTTATTGAACAAAGTTAAGCATTTTTATTACTGTGTATCCCATAGTTTATTAGCCACGCGCCTGTGAAAAGTGTATAAAACAGGTAATTATACATACAATAACTTTCAAGATACGCATTCTGCTGCGGAGATTTTTTGCGCAGTTGGAGGTCGTACATAGTTCGCTTTTTCCTGAAAATATCATTTGTCTGCTTCATTTAGTGTAAAAGTTATTTGTGATCAAACTTTGCGTTTTTTGCAAAATGGCTTAAAGTATATGCTAAACTCTTCAAGTAATAAGCTCTTATCTGTGCTGAAATTTCGCGTGGAAAAACTTTGCACCTCGCTGTCAGAGGATAAGCATCGGTTTTGTTCTACGACTCTCGAGGAATGTGCACTGTCAGGATGATTTCAGCTAATTTTTTCGTGGTTCACTTGGAGCGCGCGAGCTCTTCATGAAATATTTTAAGCATCATTGAAATGCTCCATGGCTTGTTTGTTTCTGGCGAATATAACTTAAAGGTTCGGGATTTCGTTCCCTTATTCAACCGGTAACAATTATCAACTACAAAGTCAAATAATAGGAAAATAACAGAGCCACGTGTGATAAACGTAGTAGGTAGCGCCATCTATGAAATTTTGATGTGCACTAAAATGTCGCAGTTCAGAAAAATTACGAGGATGGCGCCACAAACACCCTGAATCGAGGGGTATTTACGAGAAGGTATTGTGCTTCTACAACGTTTTCCCTTTGCCTTTTCCTTTCCATCGGGCGAGAGAGGTAAACACTGGCGAGTCGGGTCGAGTGGTCGGGTCGAACTGAGGTGCACGTGCTTCGCGCACTCAGGTGCTTCGCGCATGCGCAGTAGCGCTACTTGAAAATGGTCCCTTGACAAATGTACACTTGCTTGCTTTGAGATTTATTTATCGCCTCGAATTAAGTGTGTCATACTGTTTGTGTGCCGTAACGTTGCCAGCTAAGGCTCTCGCGCTACTTACTTACTCTACTTACTCAGCAAGATATAATCGTGGCGGAGATATTGAAATTTTTTTTTCTTGTTTTGTTTTGTAGTCTTGTAGCGCCCCTGGCGCCACGCTTTTATCACAAACAACGGAACGGCGCTGGACAAAGAAGAATTTGGCACTAAGCGTCTCAGTGAAAGCAGCAAAAAAAAAAAAAAGACAGTTCGAACCCGAACGCTGTCGGAGCTGGTTATTCCTCGTCTTAGCTCCGCCACAAAGCTATCTTCAGATGTTCGCGGTGATAGCATATATTGTGAGGATGTGGAATTTAGAGTTTTTTTTTCCAGTGGCAAGAAGGAAAAATATCTTCCCCTTTCTACGATAAAATGAATAGTAGGGCACGGAACTATAACACTGCATAAATTAATATAATATAATTTCAAAGAGCGTCTCCCTAGGAGAAATTGCACGAATACTTCTACCCTCTGCCACTTTACTGGTACAGATAAAATGTTTCGACAGTCTGCCAAGTACAACTTGAAAACCTGAACATGCACAAGCATGCCTCTTCAACCTTCCCACTGAAGTTCCTATATAGCGCAAGCAGTGCAGGCTCCAAAGAAAAGGAGAAAAAATGATATAGTGGGCAGCCGAAGATAATCACCAGCGTTTCAGTCATGTTTTTTTTTCTTTCCTTTTTTTCCGAATGTTGCGTTCCGGTGATGATAGTAAAGGTGCCGCAGTAGCTGCCGGGGATGTTTTCGGTGAATGGGCAAGTAGGAAACAGCCATGTGAAGCTTCTACAATACAAAAATGTGATGTTTTTGCCACTGCATTTCCGTCATTCCCCTCACTAAAATTTAAAAAAAAATGATGAGGCTCAACGCAACCGAATGTCGAGCTTAGCTCAAATGAGAGAAACCACTGTAATCAAGAGTTCGACGAAATGCAGTCTGATCAGGTGGTGGCATAAAAAAATATACAGGCTCACTGACCAAGTCAAAGTTTCATGAAAACGTACTATCGTTTCGGCAGCCTTACAGCTTCCTTGTTCGAGAAACCAGACAAAAAGCATTCGTTTATATCTTCTTCAAATACTTTGACTTGATCAATGGCCCTATATATATAGGTTTGTGGGGTTTAACGTCCCAAAGCAACTCAGGCTATGAGAGACGCCGTAGTGGAGGACTCCGGAAATTTCGACCACCTGGGGTTCTTTAACGTGCGCTGACATCGCACAGCACACGGGCGCCTTGCTTTTCGCCTCCATCGAAAAGCTGCCGCCGAGCTTATATATATATATATATATATATATATATAGGGTGATAGCATATATATATATATATATATATATATATATATATATATATATATATATATATATATATAGGGTGATAGCATATATATATATATATATATATATATATATATATATATATATATGAAAACACTGAATTGGTTTCCCGTTTGATGTTTTTATTTGCGCTTACTTTATTTATTTTATACGTGCATGATGTCCCGTCCTGTTCCCAGGTAATTCCGCTTCTTGGCGGGGGATATACCGCGGATTGCCCGAAGCATTACGGCGTCAAGGGTAAACCGTTGATGCATTCGGCAGGGAAGCTGGTTTGGCGTTCATTTTGCTATAATGCTATACTTGCCTAGCATCGCCTGCTACCGCGCTTTGCCGCTGTGGCCGGGGGCTTGGAGAGTTCGGTCTAGTTTGCCTGGGCACAGTGAAGACGGCGATGTTGCTATGGTGATGGCTCTGTTTACGATTCTTAGAAAAACGCGCCACTCGCGCAAGTGAGCAACAGAGCTAACGCTCTAAAAGCCCGTTGGCAGGCAGAGCGTTTCCAAAAGAATGGGGCCCTTATCTCGAGTAAGGTAGATACCGTGTCAGCCAGGCGTCCACTCACCCGCCGTCTCAACGCCCAATTTATTGACTTTATATTTGAACCTTGTTTGAAGCAACTCGACTTCCTGTGCTCTGAAAGGTATCCGATCATTTTAGCAAAAGTGACATAGAAGCGTGTGAGAATTTCGAAGCATACAAAGAACGTGCTTCCGTTTGACCACATGAAGCAAAACCGCTGTACTGCATTGGTATGGACAAATTCACAAATTATAGCACATGCCAAATCTGACCGAACGCGATCTGATCGATGCGTCTAATCGTTTGGCATTTGCAGGAAAACATTTGGTAAGCATGGGCGCTCTTGCATGGAGTGAAAATTGGGCTCTGATTATTATGTTGCAAATGTGTGAATGTACAAGTGCCACATCACGAAATTATTTACTACCAACACATGAAGCCAAAAGGCGGGCTCAACACTAAAGTATACTTGTTGCATACGTGTGTGCGCCCTGTAAAATGAGTACAATAAAGTAGGCTACAAGCTACAGTAGTCCACCCAATATATTGGTTCAGAAAGCGCATACATCATCACGGGAAGCTGCAGCAGGACAGGTCAGCGTCTTCCATAGTATGCTACTTTTCACATCAGATTTCAGTGTCGAGTGAAATTCTGCAGGAGAAAAATGTTTCTAGGGGATTGATTGTTAAAATTTTATTCTAATTGCCTGAAAATATTGTGTTCCTTTAATTGCACAGACACACACACACACGCACGCACGCACACGCACGCACGCGCACACGCGCACGCACGCGCGAGCGAATAAATAAAATGAAGACTGTGGAGCATCCAACTGGGAGTGGGGAAGTGGCCGCCATAAGCGCCTAAAAAACTGTCCCCGTTAGGTCCTTTCTTCTGAAAACCTTCCTTGGGCCTTCGTGGGCCTTCGTTCCGAACACGGGCCCTGGGAGTCCACTTCAACAACGAGGCTCCGGCCAGCCACGCAAAGCACTACGTCGGTCATGCAAGGTACTCCTGTTTACCTTCAAAACCCCCGAGTACCGAAATCGTTCCATGGCACTGCGCGTCAAGACGTTGAGGACTGGATAACTTAGTTCCAACGAGTCGCATCCTTTAATCAGTGGGACGACAACTTAAAGCTACGGAATGCCATTTTCTGCCTGGAAGACCATGCTTTGAAATGGTATGAGAACCGACATGGCACATTAACATCGTGGCCGCAGTTCCACCGTCTTATCATAGAGGCGTATGTCAGCCTGGATAGGCGCGAACGAGCAGAACGTGCTCTACAATTTCGGATACAAATGCCAAATGAGTCCGTCATGATGTATGTTGAGGACATGACGAAACTATTTCAACAAGCGGATCCTAACACGTCTGAAGAGAGAAAGCTGAACCACCTGATGCGTGGGGTTAAAGAATAGCTTTTTGCTCGTCTTGTGCGTAGCGCACGAACTACAGTTACCACATTTTTAACAGAAGCGGTCACAATAGAAAAGATGCTACACAAGCGCTCGCCTGTCTACGATAGCCCAATCCTCGCCATGACTACTACCGAGCCTCTTACAGCTCTGCTGTAAGCAATAGTGATCACCTCCGAGATCTTATTCGTGCAATTGTACGCGAGGAACTGCAGAAGGTTTGTGGCACGTTCTAATCCAGGGGTGATTCTCGCACATATAACCCGCGAAGAGATACAGCAAGTAACGCAGCCATCTCTGCATGTTGATTCAGCTCAAAGTACCCCTGTTCTTGATTATCGTCGTCCGACTTACTCTGACATTTTCCGACGCCCAGTTCCAGTCCAAGCTCCATTGTCTACATTACCACCCACCCAGTGCATGCCCGTCCAGCAGCCAACGCAATACATTCCTGTACATCAACCAACACGGTACTTGCGGCCACCGCGGTCACACATACGACGAACGGACGTCTGGCGGGTTCCTGAGAGCCGCCACCTTTGCTATCACTGTGGGGAAGCTGGTTACAATTTCCGGTGGTGACCTAATAGGGGACTCGGACCGGAGGGTTTCTACGCCAGGGCACCTAGACGCATGTTCGGTCAACGATCTCGTGACATTGGTGACAACCTCGCACAAGAGAGCCTCCGAATGGCACGCCGACAATCCAGCCCCACGTCGGCCATCCCCTTCAACAACAGGTGACTTCCCGCGAGGACCGCCTGGTCGCTCGCCAAGCCCCGCCGGGAAAACTGAGTAGAACGACCTCCGGGGGGGGGGGGGGCGGCGCCGCTAAATGTCAGCACAAAGAAGTGTCCCCGATGAGAACAGATATAGATTTTGGAGCAGAAACGACAGCATGTGGTTCACGAGACCGGCTATCGCTGGACATCCCCGTGTGCATCGATGACCATTACCTCAGCGCTTTAGTGGATTCCGGAGCAGACGTTTCGATTCTAAGTGGGAAACTGGCAGCGCATCTTAGGAAGGTTATGACATCATGGTGTAGCATCCAGATACGCACGGCTGGGGGGCATGTAATTACTCCTATTGCACAGTGCACGGTGTTACGACCAAGCATCCGCATTTGCGCGCTCTATTGTTCGCCTGTGGGCATGGAAAAGTATTGTGAAAATGTGGTGATGGTCCAATGGCTCTAAGTGAGCCTGTTTCCAGGAATCCTGTTTTGTAAGCATGTTTTGCTTTGTGGACAACCTGCAAATGCCAAATCGACCCTGTCAAGAGAACGTCTGGAAAAACACAAAGAAACGTCCCCCTGCGGGAAATAGCAGGAAGTGCTTTCTTTCTTTTGTTCACCCTTCCAGTCGAGAAGTGCTATCCTCCAGTGATGAATGCCTCCTATCCAAAGGAGACGACAGAGTGACATGTCCGCTGACGTGCAGGACAAGAAAGGAGCATGACTCATACGGCCATTAAGTGATTTCCCGGGAATGCAGGAAAGATTTGCAATTGTCGAAAAGGGACAATGTTGGGAGCCCTATGCGGCGCCACGTGCACTCGGGTTTCTGAGAAGTAAAACCCCTTGTCAGAACCAGCCTGTGGTTTCTTTGCTGAAGAATAGAAATGTACCTCCTCTCCTCGCCGTTCCCAAGCTTTTCCCGCCAACAAGTGATCACGCCCAACGAATGAATGCCGGACCAGTCAGTGCTTCAGACCATCAGTGCAGTGATGTGTTCGATTGGATGCCGATACCTGAGGGGCGTGCCCTGGATTTGGTTGGTCAACATCTTCAGAGAGGGGCTGGACATAGGGGGGTTTTAAGGACGCTGCAGAGCACGAAATGTCGCTCTGGGCCCTGGGTAAACGGCTCATCCAGACGCTTCTCGCTATGAACTTTTAACGCTTGCCATTTTGCTGTTATACCCTTCTTCTTCATGTAAATAATCTTGTAAATAAGTTTCTCAAAGTGCCATTAAACCTGCTTGTACATATTTCACCAACTTCGAAGATTCAATCCTACTTCAACCCCGAGTCTCTGCACGCTACCAAGTGAAGGCCGGGTCGACTTAGTCCCAGCGTCACGACAACTGGTGACCAGCGTTGGGATCTGAATCTACAAGCCACAACATCTGATGACTAGAGGTGGATCTGAAGCTACAAGCCACAACACCTTGTGATCGGAGGTGGCATCTCAAGCAACAAGCAGGAGCAACAATCGGCCAAGAGGGCAGCTCGGAACATCGATCGCATGTGTGGGTGAGTGCTTGGCTTTTCTTCTGATGTGGACCAGGTTCTAGAACAGGGTTAGATTTTAGAACTGGTAAAGAGAGTGTGGAAACGCCTTTAGGTTGGTAGTTTGCACAGTTGTTTTGGAAGTAGCCGACACTCGGAGCGATCATGGACCTACAAAAGCTGCAGAAACCGGACCTGTTGCTATTGTGTGAGGAATTGGGAATTGATACAAGTGGTTTGGCACGAAAACCCTTGATTATAAAGGCAATCACTGATCTGGGAACCGATGATGAGGAGCTCAGTGAAGCATGGAACCTCATCGGTCAAAAAAAGGAACAGCTCAGACAGCAGAAAGAGCGTGAAATTGAAAGAGAAGCAAAAAAGCTGGAGCTAGAAATTGAGCTCCGGAAATTAGAACTAGAGTTGAGCAAGAGGTCGGGCGATTGTCCCCAGCTAGCGGTACCTCGTCTCAACAAGGAGGCAGATTTCAAGATGTCAAAGTACATGCAGCCATATGTGATATCAGGGGATATCGGTCTGTATCTGGCTAACTTTGAGCGAACTTGCGAAAAACTGTCCTTCCAGCGAGACACGTGGTCTCAGAGATTATTGACGGTTCTGCCCTGCGAGGCAGCGGAGGTTGTCGCGCGGCTAAGCAAGGAGGACGCGGACAACTACGAGAAGGTCAAAGCTTGCCTTCTGAGAAAGTATAGGCTTAGCGCCGAGGCGTTCAGACAACGTTTTCGGAACGCTACTAAGTCCAGGGACGAGAGTTACCCTGAATTCCTGTACAATTTAAGAGTTAATTTGGGCGAGTGGCTAAAGAGCACTGATTCCTACAGTGATAGGGACGCTGTAGTCGAGCGAATTCTTTTGGAGCAGTTTTATAACTGCCTCCCAGAAAAAGAAAGAAATTGGTTACAGGACCGAGGCGAAATTAAGTCGGCAACTGAAGCTGCCGAACTTATTGAGGAGTATGCTTCGCGCCGACAATTCAGCAACCCAGCAGTGGATAGGCCCCGCAATCCCAAGTTCAGTGTGAAAAACCGTCAGGAAAGGCACTTTGCTAGAGTTGGAAACGAAGAAATGAAGGTTTCTTCAGGCAAATTCCCTAGAAAGGACGGCAGTGAGAAAAGTGGGGAAGTGACCAACGTGCAGAACACAAAGAATAAGCTTGAGGCTAGGAAGCCGCTCACATGCTTTAGGTGTAATGAGCAGGGTCACATTGCCGTCAACTGCCGGAAAGAAAAGATTGCTTTCTCGTATGTCAGGGACTGCGATGAAAATATGCAGCTTTTAGAACCCTACCTGCATGACCTAGTAGTCAACGGGAAGCCTTGCAAGGTACTGCGCGATTCGGCCGCAACGATGGATGTTGTCCATCCGGCGTATGTATCGCCTTCCGACTATACAGGACAGTGTGCATGGATCCGACAGGTAGTTGAGGAACAGAGTGTGTGCTTGCCGATCGCGAACGTGGTCATCGAGGGCCCTTTCGGCGAATTAACAACCGAGGCTGCCGTTTCAGGAAAGCTTCCTAAGTGCTATCCGTATTTGTTCTCCAACAAATCGGACATGCTGCTGCGAAAGAGGGGCATCCTTTTCGGAGACAGAGTTGTGCAAGCCTTAACACGTTCAAAGGCGCGAGAACTAGCTACACTGCTCATTCCAGAAAAATCCACAGCGGAGGAAACGGCAGTTAAAACAGTGGTCGATGCGGAAGATAGCGGGTCGGAAAACTTTGAGAGCGAGGCATCTCAGATAAGTCAACTTGAAAGCGATCTTGATGAGACGCGGAATGAGGACGTTATTGAGAGTAACCTCTTGCCGCCAGTCTCTAGTAATCTCACGAGACTACTAAGTGGAACCCGAGAGGACTTAGCTATGGAGCAAGCCGTGGTAAATCTAACGTTAAACCTTCCCGAGGAGATGGGGGACAACTTGATTTGCCTCAGCGGAAAAGGAAGCAACGCTCAGGAGCTTCTCAAAAAGACGGAGCAGAGAGGAGAACAAGAAATCCCAGCTGTCCGATCTGGGCGAGATAATAACAGAGTTTGAGGCCTGCTTCGTGGACAGGCCAGGCAGAACTGATTTGACTGAGCACGATATTGAGCTGACTTCAGACGTGCCAGTGCGATCAAGGTGCTACCGATTTTCTCCAAGGCAAAGAGAAATTCTGGATAGGGAAGTAACTCGCATGCTGGAATTAGGAGTAATAAAACCCTCGGAAAGCGATTATGCTTCGCCTATGATCTTAGTAGAAGCTCCAGGTAAAGACCCTAGGCCTGTGGTAGACTACCGAAAGCTAAATTCTCTCACCAGGGATCAAGTGTATCCTATTCCGAATATTGAGGAGAGAGTAGAACAGGTCAGTAGAGCGGCATATGTGACTACGCTGGACCTTACTCGAGGATACTGGCAAGTACCGCTCACTGAACGCGCCAGCAGATACGCGGCTTTCGTCACTCCGACGGGCAGCTACCAGCCAACAATGATGAGTTTCGGGCTCAAAAATGCTCCATTTTGTTTTTCCCGACTCATGGATAGGATTTTAAAGGGGTGTGAAACATTCGCGGTGCCTTATTTAGACGACATTGCGGTTTTTTCCGACTCATGGGCGGACCATATGGTACATCTAAGAGCTGTACTGAGCCTTTTGCGTCAAGCTGGACTAACCGTAAAGGCCGAGAAATGTTGCCTGGCAAGGGCGACCGTGGACTACTTGGGTCACAATGTAGGTCAAGGTTTCAGGAAACCCAGCGAGATTAAGATTTCTGCGGTAGCAGACTACCCGCGGCCGAGCACGAAGACGGAAATTCGAGCATTCCTGGGTCTGACGGGATACTACAATCACTACATCCCTAACTATTCATCTTTGGCTAGCCCTCTGACCGACGCTCTCCGCAAGTCAGAACCGACAAATGTAGTCTGGGACGAACAAAAGGAAGCCTCCTTCGTAAACCTGAAGGCTGTGCTGATTAGCCGTCCGGTATTGCGAGCTCCAGACTATGACCGAGAATTCACGGTCCAGTGTGATGCCAGTGATCGAGGGCTAGGTGCTGTTCTCTGCCAGAGAGATGACGACGGTAATGAGCACCCCGTGCTCTACTTGAGCAGAAAACTGAGTTCTAGAGAGAGGGCTTATTGCACGTCAGAGAAAGAATGCGCTTGCATTGTATGGGCCATTCAAAAATTGCAGTGCTATCTTGGAGGGGCCAAATTCACCGTAGAGACGGACCATTGTCCCCTGGCTTGGCTGCAAACTGCGACATCGAAGAACAGTCGCCTTCTTAGGTGGAGCTTGATTTTACAGCAGTACAATTTTGAAATAAGATACAAAAAGGGGAAGTTAAATGGGAATGCGGACGCGCTTAGCCGCTCTTTCTAAGCGGTCCGAGATGTTCCTCACCATGTGTCCAAATTGATAATCAGATTTTTTTTTTTTTTTCGTGCGCTTGTATATGTGTGACTATGTAAAGCAGCACGTTTGGTTTTCTAGGAATACGTGGGTCCTGAACGTCTTGAGAGTGGGCTTTTCTCGAACAACAATGGCAGTTTTCTTTTGACCTGGTCTCTTCAGACGGGAGCCGAGTGCTTGCTTCGACATGTGGTTGAGTTTCAGACAGCTCGAGCAATTTGGCCTACAACAATCAAGACAACGCGACAAGCAACAGCGAGCTTCAAGCGTTCACGTGCAGGCCATTAAGTCGTCTCTTCATGCAGCAGCTGGGACTGCTGCCCTCCGAGACTCTTCTGGCGGGGGAGGAGGCTGTTACGACCAAGCATCCGCATTTGCGCGCTCTATTGTTCGCCTGTGGGCATGGAAAAGTATTGTGAAAATGTGGTGATGGTCCAATGGCTCTAAGTGAGCCTGTTTCCAGGAATCCTGTTTTGTAAGCATGTTTTGCTTTGTGGACAACCTGCAAATGCCAAATCGACCCTGTCAAGAGAACGTCTGGAAAAACACAAAGAAACGTCCCCCTGCGGGAAATAGCAGGAAGTGCTTTCTTTCTTTTGTTCACCCTTCCAGTCGAGAAGTGCTATCCTCCAGTGATGAATGCCTCCTATCCAAAGGAGACGACAGAGTGACATGTCCGCTGACGTGCAGGACAAGAAAGGAGCATGACTCATACGGCCATTAAGTGATTTCCCGGGAATGCAGGAAAGATTTGCAATTGTCGAAAAGGGACAATGTTGGGAGCCCTATGCGGCGCCACGTGCACTCGGGTTTCTGAGAAGTAAAACCCCTTGTCAGAACCAGCCTGTGGTTTCTTTGCTGAAGAATAGAAATGTACCTCCTCTCCTCGCCGTTCCCAAGCTTTTCCCGCCAACAAGTGATCACGCCCAACGAATGAATGCCGGACCAGTCAGTGCTTCAGACCATCAGTGCAGTGATGTGTTCGATTGGATGCCGATACCTGAGGGGCGTGCCCTGGATTTGGTTGGTCAACATCTTCAGAGAGGGGCTGGACATAGGGGGGTTTTAAGGACGCTGCAGAGCACGAAATGTCGCTCTGGGCCCTGGGTAAACGGCTCATCCAGACGCTTCTCGCTATGAACTTTTAACGCTTGCCATTTTGCTGTTATACCCTTCTTCTTCATGTAAATAATCTTGTAAATAAGTTTCTCAAAGTGCCATTAAACCTGCTTGTACATATTTCACCAACTTCGAAGATTCAATCCTACTTCAACCCCGAGTCTCTGCACGCTACCAAGTGAAGGCCGGGTCGACTTAGTCCCAGCGTCACGACAACGGATAGAATTCAGATTCGTACGTCAACGTTTGTTGTCAGCTGCGTCTTTCTCCGGGAATGTTCTCGTGATTTGATTCTCGGTGTGAATTTCCTGTGGAATATGGCGCCATCATCGGTCTCCGACAACGAACGGTCTCGTTCTCAACGGAGAAAGCGGCTGCCAGCCTCAACGACGGCCAACGTACGTGCGCCCTACGAGCTTCAGCCCAGTGCATTTCAGTGCCTCCCGCTCCTGCGTGGTTGTGAGTGTTGTGTGCGACGGGCTACGTGACGGGCCGGTAATTGCTGAAGGCAACCTTTCGCTTTTATATTCACATGGCATCTGTGCAGCTCGAAGCTTAATTATTCTCAGCAATGGTCACTCTGAGCTTCTCGTCACGAACTTCACGAAATAATCTCGCCACCCCTATCACTCTACTGCCACCGCTTTCGCCGAACTGTTAAACGAAGTTTCTAAATGCTTTGCGTCTGACAGTATTGATACTCCTGGTGTTCTAGACCACATCAATGTTAGTATTGACCTTTCTGCCTGTCAACGCGACCTGCGTGCCTTGCTGCTGGAGTACGCCCCGTGCTTTGCCTCATCATCAAAAGTCCGGCAAACTTCCATCCCCAAGCATCGCATCTTAACGTCTGACGATGCCCGACCTATTCGACAGCAGCCGTACTGTATTTCAGCCAAAGAACGTGAAACAATTCGGACAGAAGTCCAGGAAATGCTTAAAAAATCTGTCGTCGCCAGTCATGTTTGGTAAGAAAAAGAATGGGACGCTGCGTTTTTGCGTTCAGTATTTGAAACTGAATGACAAAAAAAAAAAAAGATGTATATCCATAGCCCCGAATCGGTGATTCGCTAGGCCGACTTCGCAACGCTAAGTTCTTTTCCTCCATCGATTTAAAAATTTTTACTGCCAGATAGAGGTTGATGAGCGCGATCTGGATAAGACTGCCTTTGACCCGATGGCTTATATGAATTTAAAGTATTGTCTTTCGGTCTGTGTTCAGCGCCAGCGACGTTCCAGAGAATAATGGACACCATACGTGCTGGTCTTAAATTAAAAACGTGTTTGGTTTATTTGGATGACGTCATCGTGTTTTCAGAAACGTTTGACCAACATCTTAAACGGCTGCGAACGGTATTGCACTATCTTCGCTCGGCCGATTTGACACTCAAACCGGAAAAATGTCACTTTGAATATCAGCAGCTGAAATCTATTGGTCATGTGGTTAGCGCTGACGGTGTCCGGCCTGATCCGGACAATACAGCCGCTGCAGCCAACTTCCCCATTCCTACCACGAAGAAAGCACTCCGACGTTTCTTGGGCCTGTACGCGTACTTTCACCGTTTCAATGCTGATTTTGCCAAGATTGCAGAACCCTTTACGCCCCTGACACGTGATCACGTCCCGTATGTCTGGTCTTCCGAGCAGCAGGAGACATTCACCGAGCTGCGGCAACGGCTGCACAACCCTCCCGTTCTTGCACACTTCGATGAGGACGCCGCCACCGGAATTCACACGGACGCCAGCAACGCCGGTCAGGGTGCTGTTCTGGTCCAGCAACAGCAAGGCGAGGAAAAAGTGATCACTTATGCCAGCCGTACCCTTTCTCGGCCAGAATAAAACTATTCAACTTCTGAAAAAGAGTGTCCCGCCGTCGGTTGGGTCACAATAAAATTTCGACCTTACCTCTACGGTCGTAAATTTAAAGTTGTGACAGACCATCATGCTTTGTGTTGGCTGGCTAGTCTCCGAGACCGATCAGGACGCCTTGCACGGTGGAGTCTTCGTATGCAGGAATTTGGTTACTCTATCGTTTATAAATCTGGACGTAAACATGAAGATGCTGACACACTGTCTCGATCACCCATGGAGTTGGCCCATGACAGTACGGACGAAGGCGCTCATTTTCTTGTCATTATCAGTTCCTCTGATTTAAAGGCGCGGAAACGGGCTCATCCAGACCTCGAAACTGTGATCAATCATCTGAAGGGTTTTGATGCTATAGTATCTCGACTGTTTGCTAAGAACTTGTCATCCTTCTGTACGCGCGACGGAATACTGGACAAGAAAAGCGCCGGCAACAGTGACCGAGCCTGTCTTCTGGTCATCCCTGCAGACCTCCGCGATTAAATCCTTCATCCTGCATAAATATCGAGAATTACAACTGACTTCAAAATAAAATAAATAAAGGACATTGGACTAATTAAGCTCTTGACCAAGGAAACTAAAAATACGTCGAGAAGCGACGCTCTGAAACGGGAGCAAATAAGACAGTCTAGTACGTTTAAAATGGTGTAAGCGACGTCTAGTGAGAGAAGAACGATGTTCGAAATCCTGGCGCCATCACCGCAGGTGAGCTGTATAGAATGCACTTGTATTCATGCGCTCAATGGAACTTCTGAGAACAATTGCGCGTTTTCGTTACTAATATCTTACACCGAAACCAAAACCGCTAACGGAGAGCAATTAATCCAAATTTAGTACAAATATAAGCATGCGTGTCGCAGCTTCCAGAACAAGCGCTTACGCTCTCTCTTTTGAAGGCTGAAGGAAAACTACTTTGGCCACATGCTTGCTGCTCTTCTTTATTCTGTTTGACAGTTCTCACGAAATGGTTTCGATATATTTTGAATTTCGCCGAAGGGAACCAATCCGGGCCCTATTCGCAACACAGTTAACAAAAAAAAAAAAAGATGCCTTGTGCGCTTGAAGTTAACGAGGGTACGGAACCTCTATCTAACACGTTCAATAAAGTTCACAAAAAAGATGGCAAGAAACTTACTTTTTACGTATTTAAGAACTGCAGTAAGCGTGTACTTCTATAGAAAAATATAGGAATAAAAATTAGGAGCTCGAACTTGCTTTTCACGTCGAACAAATAGAATTCAATGAAGCCACCGCTGCTTTTCCTAATGCCGTGCTGGGAAGCAGTGAAATTTTGCTTCAGGTTAATTCGTGTATTTGTGCACCCTGGAATGCAGCGGTGTGTCCCGCTGTCATATTTATGCATCATATGTGCTTGGAAAGGACTCGCAGAGCTATACTTCTCGATGACGCCCGAAGCAGCGCCGACTCCGCCTGATTGCCAGTGCCATCCTGGCGGGGATATATGTCAGTGTATAAAGGGCCTATACCTCGACAGAGAGTAAACATTATTATAGACGCCTCCGTAGGCTGTTGAAGCGTTGTAATTACAGAGCATTTATTTCCTTCTAGAAAGGGATTCGTTGCTGTGACACAAGTGTGGGTCATTGGACCGACCGATTTTCATTGCATACAAACAACATTCCTAAAATCGTAACTCTTTCCAAACCACTCATGTAAGTGCGTAATACTGCGCTAATCATTATCGTTGACATAATATTGAACTGCAGCTAAGAACAAAGGAGGGGAAGCACACCTACATAGTTCACACTGAGGAACCTCATTCGAAATACTAAAAGAAGTATACCTTATTTTATTCCCATCGAGAAGGATACAATTATGACCGGCTAAACATACGTATAGACGATGCGGGGCTCGAACAGGTGCCATGGTTTACTTCTCCGTGTGTTATCTTTGCAACAGGTAGGCTTTAGAAAGGAGGTGGTGAAGGGTGGCAGTTCCTGGACCTACGGGGCTGGAACGTTATGTCAAAGCCGCTTGTGGCGGTGGCTAGCCAGCCACTGATTTTTATCTCTTGTAGGCCGTCATTGCACCCTGGACGACGGCTGTTGTTGCGGCGCGCGCCTTTCTCTGCTTCTTCTTTTTTCTTGTCTATTTTTCTCTTCTGTCCGCACGAGGCAGCGGAGCTGGCTCAGCTACAGAGCAAGTAGCAGGCCCGTGCATTTTCTTTTGTTTCTTCCTAGAGCCACAACAACTACAAGCTTTAGAAAAACGCATACACAGGAACGCCGTGCATGTTTAAAAGTTGCCTTTATATGTGTTGCCCATTGCGAAAGCTCCGGAGTGCTTTAATACTCCTCTCCAGCTTATTCTGATTTGGGGTGGTTTACGGGGTTTGACATTCCAAATTGATCCAGGCTCTGAGAGATGCCGTAGTGGAGGGCTCTGGAAATTCGGTCCAATGGAGTTCTTGAATGTGCATTGACACCGCCCAGCACGCGGGCGCCTGGTCTTTTGCCTCCATCGAAATGCCTCCACTATGGCGTCTCTCGTAGCCTGAGTCACCTTGGGACGTTAAACCCCACAAACGAAACCGAACCTTCCTACAGCCACAACCACAACAGCGGAGGTAGTGAAGGGTGGCTTTCCTAGCCATACGGGGCCGCAACTGTAGGTCAACGCAGCTTGCGGGTGGGGCTAGCCAGTCACTGAATTTTTATCTGTTGTAGGCCGTCATCGCACCCGCCACCGCCTAGGTGTTGGACGACATCTGTTGCGGCACGCGTCTTTCTCTCCTCCTGATTCGAGGATGCGTTAAAGAAGGCGCTAGGACTGCCCATGGGTACCTCGAGCGAACGACTGCTCGAACTCGGGGTGAATAACAGTGGGCAGAATTGGCGGAGACAGTGCGAGTCTCCCAAATAAGAGACTAAGCACGACCGAGACGGGTAGGGTAATCCTTGCAAATGTAGGCCTCAGCCCAGCTAGAGGAGTTCAAAAAAAGTCACAATTAATAGTGAAATCCGGAATGCCTTTGTAGTCCCCCCTTTCCTTGGAATATGCATCCAGAATTTAATGTCGAAAGAAGGGCCAAACAGCCGAAGCTCTAGAGCGACGGTTCAAGAACATGGGAGCAAAGGAAGTAGTCTATGTTGATGCGGCAAGTGGCAGAACAGGTGCGGCGGTAGCTTCGGTAGTCGATGGCCGAGGGGCACCGGTATCCGCGGCAGCCATCAGAGGCCGCAACATAGAGACTGCGGAGGAAGTTGCGATAGCGCTATCTTGCGTAGGAACAGAAGCCAAGTTCATAATTACCGACAGCAAAACTGCCATTCAGAATTTTAGGAAGGGGAGGATATCGCCGGAGGCGGCCAAAATCCTCACCCAAAGAACGATAAATTGGAAAATTCAGTTAATTTGGGCACCCCCTCACGCTGCCGTCCCTGGTAACGAGGCGGCTCACGAGCTAGCCCGAGCTCTCTACTTCCGGGTAGCCGTCGAGCCCCCCGAACACTGGGCATTCGACGAGCGTCTGTAAGATTACGGGGAAATCATCGACCATTATAAATTGGGACGTAGACTGGTACCCCCGCAAGATGTTAGACTAAATAATACAGACGCTATCGCGTGGAGGCGGCTACAAACTAATACATTCATGAACCCGGTCTGGGCGTTGCACGCGCTACCAGATATTGGTTCACACGAAGGGAAAGGCGCAGTAACTGTCACACTTGCTCTGTGGACACCCGAACCGCACCGTAAGGGAAGGGAGGAAGGTGGGAATGAAGGTGGAAAGAGAAAGAGGAGCCGTAGTGGAGGGCTACGGAGTAATTTCGACCACCTGGGGATCTTTAACGTGCGCTGACATCGCACAGCACACGGACGCCACTTCGTTTCGCCTCCATCGAAACGCAGCCGCCGCGGTCGGGTACGAACCCGGGAACTCCGGCACAGTAGTCGGGCGTCTTACCACTGCACCACCCCGGCGGGGCCTACCAGATATTAGAGCGTGAAATTGTGGGACGAGAGGGACCCTCGACCACATAATTTGGGAGTGCCCACAATCTCCAGGGATAGGGAAAAATCTTGCAAGTAGAGAAGCCTGGGATACCCTGCTGCGAGGTGCGGACCCTGCGATCCAGCACCGCACCGTCCATCTGGCGGAAGAGACCGCAACAAGCCAAGGGCTTCCTGCCAGCCTCTAATCCGCGGGCGCACGACTCCAGTTGAACAACCAACCAATCTCCTTTTTCTTTTGTATTTTCTCTACTTCTGTCCGCACGAGGAGACAGTTACCGCGCCTTTCCCTTCCCAATTAACAATCAAACAATCAGCGGAGGTGGCTGAGGCGGCCGTGTGCTGTGCAATGTTAGCGCACGTTTAAAGATCCCCATGTGGTCTAAATTACTCCGCAGTCCTCCACTACGACTCCTCTTTCTCTTTCCTTTTTCACTCCCACCTTCCTCCCTTCCCTTACGGCGCGGTTGAGGTGCCCACAGAAAACAAGTGAGACAGTTTCCGCGCCTTTCCCTTCCTATAAATCAATCAGAGCGGAGGCGGCTCACCTACACAGCCAGTAGCAGGCCCGTGTATTAACGCGACAGCGTTAAGGAGCTCGTGTCGCAGAAAAGCCGGTGTCGTCGGCGTCGGCGGCCTTGGCCGTGAGCGATAAATCCCGGCAGTGGGTTAGAAGAAAGTAGGTGAAGGAGTGAAGAGGGGAGGATGGGTGAGAAGAAAGTAGGGCATGAAGTGAGAAAAAAAAAGGTTTCTTCAGCATGTATTTCCCAGTCTAGAACCAGAGATCCTGTTGCCTGCAAAAGAAGTAAAAGCGGCAGTACCAGGAAAAACTACGATATCGGGTAGATGATTAGTCCCCAAGTAAGCAGGTTTGGGGCAGATACACCTTACAAAGTGATGGGCTTTGCAAATGGCCCTGATAAGGAATAAATCTAAGGTGGACAATTCTTGAAGCTTTCTGCAAAAGTGAGGGGTGAGGGTGGGAGAGAGAAGTATGAAGACACAGAATAATAACCTCACAGTGAACCACAACTGACATGCAAAAAAAAAAGTTCGAGGACAACCTCAAGTAACAAGTGATAAAGAGGAAATGTGTTTGGAGAAACATGTGCAGCTTTTTCTATTGCGGAATGGAATAGAGTGTACATGTGTCGTGAATAAGCTGAACAATTAATGCTATGTGGCGTTATTTTCCCGAATAGGTATGATGCAGAGGTAATGTGCCTAAAGAATTTTAATGTTCCTTTAGAGACATTTATTCATGCTGGTTCTAATGTTCTTATTTATGGATTAGATATGCCTCTCTATATTTTCTGTCCCTTGCAGATTTAAAGCCTGACTGCAGAATACAGAATTAAATTTCCTCGAACGTGTGGTCTTTTTGACTGAAATGCTGGGAAACAACTTTCGGGAGGTTTTTGCCTGTGTCTGCCCGATGTCCATTAAGCCTTATGTTCATTGGTTGCCCTGTCTTTCCGATGTACTGTTTGTGACAGAAGGAGCATTCTAGAAAGTAGACAACGTTTGAAGATGTGCAGTTAAAGCCTGATTTTATGTTAAAAGTGAAATCGATTGCATTGCTTTTAACCGTGGTGTCTTTTTGTATATGTCTGCACGTCTCACGTCTAGGTGGAGAGCAAGGGTGTGGTTGTATTGGATGCTTGTTGTCGTGTTTACAATGTACTAGAATATCTCTGAGGTTTGCATTACGTTTGCATGTTACCCTTGGTGCCTCCGGAAATATTTTCGTCAGGTGTTCATTACACGTTGGCATGGAATGGTATTTCCGCAGAATAATGTTTCTGTTTGGAAGGGCATTGGAGTATTTAGTTACAAAAGGCTGGCGTTCAGTGTTGGCCTTTAGTGGTTTCGTGAGCACATCGTTGCCGTTGATAGTGATTGCTTTTTCTAGGGCCATATTAAGGGAGCTACCGGGATAGTTCCTCTGAATTAGTGTTGCTTTCAATGAATTCAGTTCGTTTAGGTGTTTATACTTTATATTTATATCACAATTTATCACATATTATAATATGTATATATAATTGAGATAAGCAGAATATAAATATAAAACTGCAACAAACGCATCAAAAGACGTCCACTCAATATATCTGCAAATACCCACCCAATAGATATCCGGCGACAAACTTCCACCGGCCGGCTGAAAAATGTTGGTGCACAATTTCTTGAGCGTGGTGAAGCAGGCAAAATAAGGCGAAGCAGATAATTGCCGAAAGCCCGCGGTTAATCTGGGCTGACCGAGTCAGTCCCAACTCTATTAACTAAAAGGTAATCGAGGAATGAGCGTCATCTTTTCGCACAAATACCTCGCTTTTATACTTTAGAATATGTCACAGGGCGACATAATCCCGAAAACATTTGCCGCTCTAGACCACATGTCGGTGTGAGATAAATTGCAGGTAATGAGTTCCCTACACTAAGGCAACCCCTTACTTTATTCGTAAGATAGCGTTCACACATCACATGACAATTTTGTGTCATAGCGCCGGAAGATGGCACGTGCACGAGGGATGATCCTTTGCTTTACGGCTAACAGTGGTTTCACTGCTCACTGCGTAGGATTTTTTGTTGCACAGAGAAGAATCTGTGTTACTGTGTGTAGGCGAAACTAGAAATACTATGCCTTTATTTCGCGACTGTACTTGCGAGGTAATCACCGGAAGCAGCGGATATATTAGCAAACGCTGGAAAGAGTTTTTATTTTATGCTTGTAGATAATGGTACGGTGTGTATGCGACATGTTTGAAGACGACGAGGAAGTTTTAGGCGCTGCTCCGGATTACTACGGCACTGAAGCTGAAGCTGTTGTGCCTGTGTGCTCTGGTGTTCCGGGGATACTCCTGATGTTGAGCTGAGACTCTTACCTCTTAGGAACACCCCGTAACAATATTAGCGCCTATATTTCGGGGACACGGTAATCGCTGAAATTTTAATCTGCACGTAAATATACCACCGCTCTTTTCAATACTAATAGATAGATGGTTTTATTGGAAGGAAAAGGCAGAGATGTTGGCCGGAATAATTCAAATCTGGCCTGCTACCCTGTACTGGGGAAGGGGAAGGAGAGAAGAAAGAAGACTATGATGGGTGACGATGTGGGAGAAGGCATATAAAATACATATATACCGGTACAGTGGCTTGCTTTACAAGCGCGAATCAAATCCGCTGGCGCACAAAAAACGGCAAAGAGCACGCACTGCTTGGACACCCTTCCCCTTGTCCTGCCAAGCGCTCAGCAGCAGTTCCTCCGACACAGGCCTGTGGTCCAAACGCTTCAAGGAAGCGGCTAGCACCCTGCTTTCACACGCATACGTTGGACACACCAATAATATATAGTCCACAGTCTCTGGCATGCCACAAGTTGAACATTCCATCGAGTCCACCTGTCCAATGCTAAATTTAGCATATGTCGTATCTGCGCAAAAGCCGCCCACCGTTGCTGATCGTCCATCGCTTCAAATTCGGATTAACATTGATATTGAACTTTACAAGGCAATCGGAAGGGCTATCTGGTCTAAAAATTGAAACCAAAGACCTTGACGAGACCCAGGCAACACTTACAAGGATGGTAAAGCGAGACCTCTGAACAATGGACATGTGTAGCTGTACAACAAAACACTATATAAGCATAAAAAATACACATAGTAGATATAAATATTCTCTTTCTATGAAAGACACGAAGTGCACTGAATGATGAAGAGGCATCATAGCTACAGAATGAAAAAAAAATATCAAGGAAACATACTTTAAAGTAATAATTTGAAATCACAACGTAGAGGCAACCCGTAGTACTTGAACCGGTGTTGGGCATTTGCTGTGTGAGTACTTATTTTAGATGGGCGGGAAATTCGGGCGCAGGGACTGCAGTTTCCAATCGATGCGGATATACATATTAACCCATTTTTATTTGCTTCGTGTCACTGTCATTGCGGTGGTGAAAGATGTCATAGTTCATGTAAAATGCATGGTCATAAATTACAAAAGTTAACGTTCAATGAGACCTTAAGAGATGACTCCTAGTTTTATCATCACTTACGACTGCTAGTCATGATTCACGCAGCATGGCTCGGCAGTTTACAAAATAACATACTTTGAGGTACGAAATTGTACAAACATTATATATAGGAAGGATGTATAGTCATAATTAGAGGCCTGATTTGTAGGCGCTAACAATGCACGTTTAGGCCCAAAAATAGGGAGGTACATTTCACGCCCCGAAGGAAGAGGTACTAAAGCTTGATCCAAAGTGAGCATTATACAACATCAGAAGTTCGGCGCATAATATATCCCTCAAAATGTGGAAAACACAGGGGCATTGATTTAGAAAGGCGAGCACCTTAGAAGTAGATTTCTAAAAATTGCCCATCCCGCAACATACCCTGCAGTTCACATGAATCAGGAAAGGGAAACGGGTGGTCGTTGTCTGTCACGAGAAATCACTGGTACAAACTATTAAAACATATTTGACGCGCCTGGAAACAAGCAAAATGAAAATCAAACTGTAGAAAACCGTTAAGACAATTACTAAAGAATGACGTTTTCTATGTTAGTGAAACTGGCATGTTCTACTGCAAAAATAATAACGAGCAATGAACGCTTCGACAGGAGGCCATATATTTTGAAACCCAAAAATAATATTGTTTATATTACATGACACATAAATTGAAAATCATGACATGCGCAAGAATAATGTTATACTTATTTATTGCAAGCATACGCGGGGCTGAAACATTAATGAATACGTAGGCTGTTTCTGCAAATACTGCTTTGTAGACAGAAGCTTCAAGCTTGTGTAGCCATACCTGGTTATATTGATGCTTGCCGCCAGAAGGGTCCGAAAACCCGCAATACCTGAAGAAATCAATTGTTGCCGCACATTGCTGCTTGACACTGAATGTGTCGGTAAGAATAAATAGATCAGACCAGGCCTAGGTTCATCTGCTGAGGGCCCATGGTAGACAAAAATATCCCTCTAGAAATAACCGTTAAATCCCAAGAAACACAAGATACGAAAACGCCGTCGCCTTATTAATGAGCTCAAATTGATTACTTTTATAACTGAAGAAATGTTGTAGGCTGAAAAGAAATGCTCGGTGTCAATGAATGTTGCAGAAGCGCGTTCGCAATTCGAAATATTCGATTCCTTTACTCTTTGGTATCCTGCGATGTTAGACAGCTGTTACTCTTAAAGTGTGCTTGAGCACTAAAAAACCCGCGGTTTTGTAAACGGCGGACTTCTGTTCTGTGAAATGTATTTCGCAACGTTGCTACGAACAAAAGTTACGATTCTTTTTACACATTCTCAATTTATTAATTGTTGTTGAGTGGATTACATCACTCCATTCAAAATTCTTATAGTGGTCGTGAGAAAAGTGAAGTTGTCGCACGAGTAGGCCAGGCGTAATATGAGGTAGTCCTAAAAGAAGAAAGCCTAAGTCTTGCTGATCAAAGCACGATCGTCACATGCGAAACTGGCTATGACGGTCTTTATGCCACAAAGGTGGCACTGTAGTATTCAGAGGCTTGCCGTCACTTTACGAAACGTGGGATGATAGCCTCTAGTCAGCAGAGACACATCTGGAAACTGCTTTTTGCACGTACACACCTCAGAATACGCATTCAGAGCACACCCTTGACTACAGCATTAAATCCATTAGCACCGTTGAAATAATTTCTGAGTTTTTCACAAATAAAGTGTAGCTGGGTGGGTGGCATCGATCATCTTCGGCTAAAACGGCTTCAGCACAAGTGAGTTTTAGTGTTTAGCACTACTAGTCACAATCATGGATCTCGCCGATGTCAGTCAGAAGCCGCTCACTTTCTGTCTCCTCATGAACTTGAAGTCGAGAAATAGCAGGTGGCTACACGCGCGTATAGCGGCTCAGCATTGAGGAGGTGGAGCGGCCGCAGAGCTGTAATAGAAGCCGCGCTCTCTGTCCATCCATATCTCCGTGAACTTGAAGAGAAGGAAGGAAAAGTGGCGACACCCTCATCACGCGACTTAACACTGAGCGGGCGGAGCGGCGGCATAGATGCACCAAGTGAAATAGTAAGACAGTGAGAGAGGGGCTTTTCAGTTGTGGACGTGGGCGCCGTCACTGGGCAGCGTTGCACAAGCGTGTGCAACTCCGGAGCCCGAAGTGAGCACTCGAGTATCGCTTGCGCGCCCTCAACTTCGGCATCTCTCCCCTCGCATTAGTCACTCCTCAGCCTTCACCACGGACAGCTAACGTGCACGCGCGGTGGCCCCTGGATCTCGGCTACGAGCCGCTGGCCGCGTCGTGAAACAGCTTGTGCTCAACTCCACGTCGTAACTGGCGCTAGCATCAAGCGCGTTTCCCCATCTCTTTCGCTCCCCCTATGATCTCACCCCAAACCTTTCGGCCGCAGAGCAGTGCATTATAAAGGTATACATTGTCCCTGTTTTCGTTTATTTTTGAAAATGGTGTAAGGAAAGCTGAGGATCCGTCTGCGTCGCGCATTTACTTTGCGTCGCAATGAATAAAGCCGGGTCCTCTGGGACTGAGGCGCAGGTTTACCGTGCTCGACGTGCTGAAGTACAACGGTCACAAAGGCAGCGGGGTCGTGAGTTTACTGATTCTGATATTGCATCTATACGGTGCTAGAATATAGAAGCACAAGGAATGAGGAAACGTGCCGAGCGTGCTGAGAAACTGCTCAAGACACCAAGCGTCGTGAAAGGGATGCCGAAGCGAAGAGAAACAAACGTGCAGTAGAAACTCCAGGACAACGGGCTGCGTGGCTGCAAGCGATGGATAGGTATATCAGGAATAAGCAGTGCTACGTTCCAAAGTGGTAGAACACACAAGGAAAGGCCTTGACTATTAAAGGTCCACTGAAATGGGTCACCAAGGAGGGTAAACAACGCCATAACACTGATAAATATTGAACCACCCATCATTCTCCCGCAAATATTTTCTATCTAGCTTCTGTAACACCAGAGATATCGGCGATTAAAAATGACCCTTCCAATTTTCCCTCTCAACTCGTACGCCAAGGGAGCCATAAAAAAAATAAAGAATACAAGAAGCTCCGCCCAGAAATACGTCACTTCGACGAACGTCCGGTTGACGCGCGCTCGCTCGCTGGCGTACTCGCGTCAACCCGTCCTCGCTCGCACACGCCGGAGGAGTTCGCCAGTTCGCGCAGCGACGGTTAGTGTAACCGCGAACCCGTGGTTAGCCCATGTTACACTGCGGACCAAACCTTGGTTACACCACTAACTGCGGTTATCGCAACCCCAGCTTGGACCGAGCTTGGCGACCTCGGTTTGCGTCGTTAATCGAGGTTATGACGACGTCTGTTGACGGAGGCTACTCGTCGGCGCCCGAGTGCGCGAAATGTACGGGCGGGTCTGCTTCACAAAGTTATTCATTTGCCCACTGTATCACGTTTGAAGATCGATGTATAGAATATGGTGCCGCCCGACGTCTTCGATTACGGCCGACAGGGCGCAGACTGCGTACTGAAGCCTTGTCTTGCCTGCAGTATCGTTTGAACGGCTTGTTGCTGAGCAGAACGTCAAAAAATGCGCGGCCTTATAGCTATGAAAGTGCGCGGTTTGCAACGCTTGCAGCACGAGATGCCGCGAGCAGGCTGAGGTAGGTTCCACAATTACCGCGGAGGTGGGGCGCGCAAGCGCGGCAAACGACGGCGCCGTGCGTGACCGCCCTTGTCGTCGCTAGGCCTAAATTGTTTTGCTTCGAAGCCGCGGCGGTCGGCGCTTTGGAACTGTTCAACGCGGTCGTAAATCGTCTACTAATGAAACTTCCTTATAGTGAATCTTATCCTGCCGTAGTAAAAAAATTGTAGGATTAACTCCGGCGACGCAATAATCGCAGAGCTAGTACGAGCAGATCGAATGAGCCGATATGCACCAGCGGCAGCTGGCTTGAGCAGAAACTTGATCGTATCACGGCTATCGCTCTCACCAGCAATTTGCTGCTGGTCAGCGATCCTCACGAGGGCTTCATGCTTGATATTCGGCTAAGTATGCCAGACGCCAACAAATTTTAGCACGCTTTATTTCGGACATTCGTGCTAACGATCCGCCCTGTCGTTAATTACGGTATGCGGGAGGAGGGGCCACAGCGGCGGTGCTTACGGCGGTCGAGGAGGTGCTGCCATCGTGCGGTGCTTGACCGTGCTGTTGACGCCTCGTCGGACGACACTCCGGTACTCCTGAAACCACGTTAGATAAATAAGATATTTGTAAATGCAGCTTCGTTCTGCCGATCACTGCGTCGCTTCGGTTGTTGTACTTGATGAGCAATGGCCGCCTAACCGACAAGGGCGGCGAGCTGTGTAACAGCCCGCACAGAGTTCGAGCAGCGCACGAGCAGACGACTTTCGCAGCAACCGGAAGTGTGTCCGTGACATCATGGCTGCAGTGGCCGCAGCGAATGGCAGCTTCTAGCAAGCCTTGCCACTCAACTCACCCGTGACGTCACGGGTTAAGTAAATAGTTCAATGCGACACCGCCAAACGACGACTTCTCAGCCTTCGAATTTCAAAAAACGCTGTTTAAAAATTAATATTAAATCGGTCGATTTGTTCCAAGGAGTTATACTTTGGGTTAGTGCTCAAAAGTATTTGTTCTACACACTGAACACGTTTATCAGTGGCTACTTGGTGGCCGAGTTCAGTGGACCTTCAATTGGCTCCAGGCTTCCCTGACGGAACATATGATCAACAAAACTTCATACCTGTTGTTCTCCGCTCTCGTCCTGTACCCTTCCAAAGATTTCAGCAGAGATTTTCCATGACCGAGGCCGTGATTTTACAGGGGTATGTTTGGATGGCACGTTCTATTGCAATGTTGCTGAAGGAAATGTTTAAATTTCAGACCTTGAGGTTTTTCTCTCAATGTTTGCAGCCCATAAGACCGACCATAAGTCAGAGAAAAAACTTGAAGGCTTTGTATCGTTTTTATTGGTTTCTATTAAGAATGATCGACTACTGTGATTAAGCATTTGCACGGTGTCCTTTAGTATTTTTTATGCTGGTCTCGATAATGCTTCCCTGTGCGAAAATTATGCGATACTGACACAGATATCTGGTACATAAGATGTAAACACTGAATATAAGAAGAGGCGAAAATATTCTATGCCATGAAAAGGCTTGTGTTTTGGGCATATTGCATCAGCGGGCAAAAACAAGATGACGCTGAAGCATAGCCTTAAAGGTTAAGCGATCGCTTTTTATTCTCCCATTTTTCATGATTTTTTTTTATTGGTTTGCACGGAAAGTAACGCGAAGTATCTATCTGTCTTATATCTGCCTTTATATGTCATTATCATCAACCGGAATATAACAACTGTAGAAGAAAAGGCCTCTCACATATTCCCATTTTTCTCCAATCGACCCTATACTTATTCTAACTTCATCCACTTGACCCTTGCGAACTTCTTAATGTCATCCACCCACCTAATTTTTGCCGCCTCTGCAACCCTTTTCTTTAAATGGAATCAAATCGCTTACTCTTATCAAAAATCGGTTGTCCTTTCTTCGCACCAAATGTCCTGCCCATGGCCATTTCCTCTTCTTAAGATCTACTAGAATAACAGAGTAAAGCTCCGTTGTTGGTTCTTTGTTCCTTGTGCACCAGGGCTGCGCCGTCAGAGACGGTATACGTGTTGCTGCGGAGGTTCTTTGCGCCAGAGGCACCCCTTTGGTGACGATATGTAGCGAAGACTTGAGTACAGGCGTTTACGAGAAGAATAACTGAATATTTCTATGCACAGCAAAGATTTACAATATGTACAGCAGAGATATAAACTGGAGCTCGTTAACAGGGAAATATTCCCACCTCGGCATAGCTGAAGAGGCAGAGCATCTATACCTTGCCGAGAACCCCAGACTCGGCCCTCGTGCACGGTTTTACACCCCCTGAGGTCCAGCTCTGAATTCCACAACGTCCAATAACAACAGACGTCAACCGGAGTAGTTCGTTGCGACCTACCACTCCCACTTCAACCTTAATAGCACTAAATCCTTTCCCCACAAAACAAGCACACTCCGAAAATCATCAAAGTGCTTACAGAAGAATGTTATACGAGCCAAGGTGATTTGGCTGCAGAACCACGCTTCCCGCTTATGCATTCGGCAGCGTTATTGCACCCTCTCGCACAGATAGAAAAAAAAAAGAAAAGAAAAACTACTAGGGTCACGTCCTGCCTACTATACGTCTAGCCGTTGAAAATGTAGAGTCAATGAGTTCCGACAGCCGCCGTCTCTCACCAATCGCCTTCCGTGACTTGCCGAATTCGCTACGCCGACTATCAGACCAAAAAAAAAAAAGGAAAAGAGGAAAGGGCGATCAGTGGTCCTGCCACCGATCGCCTAACGCCGCGGGCGCACCGCGTTTGTTAGGTGTTGTGTAGAACAGCGCGAAAAAACGGCAGGGACGAAGGAAGGCAACAAGCCGAGCGCTTTTGGACGAAGGAAGACAACAAGACGAGCGCTGTTGGACGAAGACAAGACGAGTCCCTGTCGTTTTTTCGCGCTGTTCTACACAATAGATTACAAATCTGCCCAAGCTTCTCTTTTTTGTGTTAGGTGCTCGCCACCACACTTCATCGGGCGCTTGCGTGAATGGGCGTCTCACCTGCTACTGCGGGGTGTCGACGCGCGCGCAAGCCGGTGTGCATATAATGCCGTCTATATCTCCCACCTCGAGGACCACTGACTGTCATTCAGCTAGTAACCTCGTCATCCGAAATGACTTTGCGTGCTGCGCCTGGTGCCTCGCGGCGCCCTCCTGCCTGCGCACCACCTGCGTCCATTCATGCTACAAAACTGTAAAGAGGCGCTCGAGTCATAGCCACATACCTTCCCCGTCTCCGGGCGCTAATCCGTTTGGTCCGTCGGTTCCTTACAGTCAGTAACTCGAGTTATTTCTCTGACCTACTATGCACGCTTCCTGTATCTTAACGTTGCATACATCAGTTTCCGTTCGATAGCTCTCCGCGTTGTCCTCAACTTAAGTAAAACCCTTTTCGTTAGCCTCCACGTTTGAGCCTCATAGGTTAGTACCGGTAAGGTGGAACTGTTATATACTCTTGTGCAATGCCGGTAATCTGCTAGACATAATCTGGGAGTACTTAACAAATGCGTTCAATACGAATCTTCCCTAGTGAAAATAGTTTTATGAAGCCAATAACCTCAAATTTGCTCACACAATCTCGACGAATGGAGAGCAGTCGTCATCACCAGTGCCAGGGTAGTGCCTTTCAAACGTTCGTGCTGCGAGTACGCGGATAAAAATTGTGTTAAATGGGGTGTTAAAAGTAGGAATGCTATCCCATGCCCAGTCATACCCTCACCAAATAGATTTAGAGCACTTAAGAAATATTTCCTCCTTACAGAAGTGTCTCAATAAAGTGGCAAATTTGCATACTTTGCCTGTGGCGTAGTATTTTCAGTATGAAATTATCTTTTTTTCTCGTTTCGTTATTTTTGTCATGTAACAGCTTTTAGTTTGTATCATGTTGTTTTTGTATTATAGTTGTTCCATTTCGCACCGGTTAAAATGTATTTTGTTTTCTTCCTGAGTCGTCAGTAGACATACTTGTATCCATTCTGGGATCCACGACTAGCCTCTGGCTAAGGATTCGTCAGTGTCTGATGCAATCCCTTGTCCATTTTGAAATAAAGAAAAAATTGAAAAAGAGTTGAAATTGAAGGCGAGGTCAAATAAATGCTCCAGGCCTGACTTAAAACACACCTTTAATATTTGAACACATAGCTGAAGTAGAACAAAATGGCTGAAAATTCTACAGCGCGAAACACACGGCACGAAATAGCATAGCCTTGCGCACGTAAGCGGCTTTAGCTAAATACAAGCTTAGATTCTTGGCGACAAAGGTTTGGTAGGACAGTTATACAGTACGTAGCACCAGAAACTCTGGTAACACAAAGCGAGAGCAAGCGTGAGGGACTCGCACTGACATCTAATTTATCTTCTGTGTAGCATAGAATAAGAAGTTCGTTTCAGAATATGACATTTAAAACCGCCTATTCGACTGAACTTCGGAGCATTTATATGGATCGTTGTGCTGTTCCAAATAAATCTGTTTCTGTCGCGGTTTGCAAAATTTCCTATTTTGCATGAAAAAAAAAAAACCTGAATAAGAATGTTTTTTTTAAGCCATTCAAAATTTCCTGAAATTTTACTACTCCTAAGCGACAACAACGCGGGCAGGTTCAAGTTCAGGTTCAAGATACCTTTATTGCCGTCGATGTAAAGGTTCCTCTACTCCCGCCGTAAGACCCTAGGGTGCCTCCAAGGGAGAGAGATCCCCACAGGGGGACGTCTTTCGCCAAGTGTCCCGTGCCATAGAGATGGCTTCTCCGGAGCCCGGCACCCCAGATATATTCCTCTTCGACAGCTCACTTACTGAGTGAAGTGCCTTCTTGCAGATCAACGGGCCTAATTATTCAGCTTAGCCTCTAACAGCCCTAAATCGATGTGTGCATGAAATATATAAATGTAGCAATAACGCGAAACTGAACTGACGAGGAAAGCATCATGCAGCAGTAGTTCAACGCGTCTCATCCCACTTAATGGTCATGCATCACTGCCAAGAGTTTGCGCCGCGGTATGTGCCGCATGACAAACATTAGCGCAAAGGCACATCTGATATGCTGATAGACGTCGCTGCGAAGGTGAACGGCAGCAGAGTTAAGGCCCCCGTACTGTAGTTTTTAGAGCCCTAGCAAAAAAGACCAATAGGGTGCGTTATTGGTTTTATAAGATTCGGTATTGGTTCTGTAGGTATTCTATGTGTTTTATCTGCATTTCTATGAGACTTATTCAGAAACTCATAAATCTTATAGACTGGTACATATTTGTCCTATAGGCAATAGTATTGGTTTCATAGGTTTATCGGTCAGTTGTATAAGAAAAGTATCAGACCAGTGCAGAAGCCCATACATCTTATAGGCTGATACATGCTTGTCTTGTAGACTACTACATATTGGTTCATGTGTCTGATACATCAGTATGCCTTTGTTTATGGGTCTTGCATGCAGGATCAGTACGTTGGAGATTTTAGGTCTTTGTCATTGTTTCCTTTTCCATCTCGGACACATCCCCAAAACTCACGCATTCATCCCGTTTATTGAGTGTTGCCGTAACGTACAATATTAGCCGCAATAACAATTGAGAACGCTGCGCGCGGTCTCAACAAACTACGTACGGTTGGAGCCGCAAGACGCGCGACGCTGTTGCTACTGGATCACTGAATGGAGATGGGAAAGCACGCGGATATAGCACGGTTCTGTCGGGGCCTAGCTCAGTCACAATCACCTACATGTGCAGAGCAGGACGGTGAAATGGATTGAGAGGCGCGCGTCCAAGCAACTGCAACGCTGCAACCACCGCCGAAGCGAGAGCAGTCGACATCGAGCACGCGACGAGTACGGCTCGAGCTGCCGACGCGGTAGCGCGATGCCGGCGGCGCTTCGCAGCGGAGAGGTAGGTTTCCTTTCTCTCACTCCCACTCCCGCGCAAGCGTTCCCGTGCTGGCCTCTCTCATCCTCCTTTCCACCTCTCCTCTGGGCGCGCATGCGCAGCTCCGTAGAGGCATTGGCGCTGGCGCGATCACTGGCAGGGTTGCCAGGTTTGGCTACTTTACGCCAAATTGGCTACTTTCTGAGCCGCCTGGCGACAAAAAATTTAGGTTGGCTACTTGGCTACTTTCTGGCTACTTTTGAAAAATTTTCGCCTATTCCAACGAGCCCGTTTGCGCACTGTTCAGGATGCTCGTTTTTATAGATAGACAGATAGCAAATCTATCAACGGTAACGCTACAATACAACCAACTGTGCATGTTGACGACTGTCTCCACCTTGTTTCAAAGGGGACGCTCTTAACATCTATCCACTAAAACCCCTTGATAATTTGAAAGTAGCGACACTTTCTTTTTTTTTTTTTTCTTCCTCCATGGCGACACTCTCCTCCGCGCCGCGCTTTCCTCCTCAATTCTCCTCGCGCGGCTAAGGTGGTGCGGCGCACGACACGCTTTTTCTCCCTGGCTTTTTCTTCACTGACGGCCACAGCAGTCAGTGAAGCGCGCGTTTTCGGACCAGGTCTGCGCTCCAGGATCTAGTACTGCCTCTGACTTTGTCTGTGTTTTTTTTTTTTAGTGTGAAATCCATCACCGCGGTAAAACTTCGCAAAACGAGAAAACGACCCAGGCTGGTGCTTTGAACTTTAAGATTAGAGAAAGTCAAAGCGGCCACTTAGTCTATTTCGCTACTTTCAAGCTAGCTTGGCTAAGCATAGTATACGTCAGGTGATAAACCTTGAGAATGGATCATTGGTTAATTATACACTTATTTTGGCCAACTACGGGCTAAATTAAATGTTATTTAGTAAATCGCACTTGAAACCCAAATTTGCGCTGCAGCATCGAGTCATATACCGTTGGGAAGCTTAGGCCAAGTGTAAGGGCACTGCGGTAGTAAGCGATCCTCATTAATCTGCGTTAATTAGTTAATTTTGTATAAAACCAAACTTCGAGCTAGACGATCAAGTCATATACTGTTGAAAAGCTTAGGATGAATCCAAATGCTCTGAATTAGCAATCGATATTGCGTTAGTGAGCTATAGGCAATCAAAACCACCCTTTGCATTATAGCATCGAGTCATATACCTTTCGAAAGCTTAAGTTGAATGCAAATAAGTTGTGCTAGTTATCGAACCGAATTAATTAGCGCTAATTATTTAACTGCACTTAAAGGCAAACTTTGCATTATAGATGGCCAACTAAGGGCAAGAGTAAACGCATTATGCTAGCTAGCCAAACTTAGATAAACATCACAACAACAGAGCTAACACACTAGCTAGGCTTACCACGAACTGCTTCGAAATGTTTTTCTTTATCCGTGCATATTTGCGTGCAGTAGGCCATATTTAGCGTGCACCCGCTGACAATAAATTAGTCATGAGTGCATCTTCCGTCCATAGGTTTGTCTCATCAGTGTGAAAGTGGCTTTCGCACTCTAGTTTGTTCACTGAATAAAACAGTTGCGCACTTTCAATGCGATCAAGGAGCGCGGACAACCATTCATTGACCGCAGTTCGCCGAACATTATTAGGCACTGGTGTCAAGGAAGCTTACGAATATACTCGGTATACCCATGAAAGAATGATTTCTATATCTCTAGGCAAGGTAAACGCCCCTCGATAATGTAATATTATACTTGAGAAACCGAAGGCTCCCGTCCAAAGCCTAGTAGTCATGATCAAAAAGAAGTGTGTGTGATCACGTGAACACCCCCTGCACATTGGCCGTATCCTTGGTAAACCCAAACCATTATTGAGAAGGTCAACAGTCAACTCAACTATTTACGGCAGGCCTGAACATCGTACCTGAGTGGTTGCAGTTTCGTTTCGTCGTATTCTCCTTTTGTAGCCATTGTTTGAGACGTCCAACTCCACTAAATTTTATACCTACAATTTGGTGGACATAATTTTATACATTTTATACTGTTTCTAATCATCACAGAGAAGTTTCTGATAACACTTGTGTTTATCTGGTCAGTTTAGCTTTATGTCTGTTTACATAATATCACAGTGTTACGCAGCCAGTTTTTTTTTTTTTTTTCAGAAAACTTTTCTACTTGATTTAGTTGCTATAAGACGGAACTGGCATTTGTTTCTTCACGAGCGTTGGAATAAAACGACTATTCAACGAATTTTTTTGGTTGTCTTTTTGCAGTGAGCGCTCTATTTACTGCCCCATGCATGGGAGGGTATTTTTGCCGGTCGTGAACGCGCAATCACGTGACACAAAAGTGACGTAGAGCTACTACGTCACTTCTGCGTGTCCTGTCGACGTTTTTTTTTTTTTCTTTTTTTTTCTACTGGGGCAGTGAGAAAAGCGCTTGGCCGTGGGAGCGCGGCTTCGAGCTGGCGGAGGGAGAGCATCTAGCCGTCCGCAGGCTATCTTCTGTATTTTTTTTTCCTGTTAGTAGGGAGAGGTTGAAAGGAGGGGCGGGTAAAGCCCCTCAATAAAGGGGTGGGCAGGCTAGCCAACGTAGACAGCGTGGTTTCAAACGACTGACGACTTGGAGCTGCCCTCGGTAAAGCAGTAGGCACGCTTGCTTCCTTTCTTCTTTTTCGCTAGCTGTGAGGTATGGGCTGGTTTGGCTTGAGAGGCAGCGGGGGCAGTGCTGAAGATTTGCTGTCGTTTGCTTGGCTCAATCAGCTGCTTTTGCACCTTAAAAGTAACGCCTCAATTATGTACATAAAACAACTATATATATATATATGTAGTGACGTATCCGCAAGCTAAGTAACATCTTGTATAACTTCACAGCTTAATTCCAAACATCAACGTTTACGCGCCGCAAGATGCTGTAAAGTTATTTGCTTTTTGCCACTAAAAAACTGCATGTGTGTGGGCCCCCGTGCGTGCCAATATTTCATGCGCAGGTACTCAATATATTTGAGGCCCCGCATAAGGTCAGTACTCTTGCACGTTTTCATTGTAGTGAGGAAGCAAACTCACAATCTCTGCAGCGCGCTGCGAAGAAGCAGACTCGCGACTCGAATTCCCTGCGTCGCTTCGAATACCAGCTCTAACCACCGGAAGAAAGAGAACGAAAGCAAAAGACTGCGAACGCACATCTGCGCTCACTCATTCCCCGGGGGAGGAAAATTCTGTTTACTGCTTGGAACCATGGGGGAGGGAAGAAAACTGTGTTGAAGGAGGAGCCATGGCGTGGACAACACTAACCGCCGCGAGCGCTTCCTCTTACAAGCAAAAAAAAAAAAAAAGAAAGACTCCGCGAGATACGCGTACGTGACGTGTAGGCTACGTCACCTGTGTGTCACGTGATTGCGCATCGTCGACCTGCAAAAACATCCTCCCCCCATGCATGGCCCCATGGCTCCTTTTTGGCTACTTTTTATTGCTCTTCCTCTGGTTGGCTACTTTCTGGCTACTTTTCCCGTTTTTGTGGCGACTTTTCGTTTTTTGGACCTGGCAACCCTGATCACTGGTCTGGCTGGCGGCCGTTCGCAGATCGGTCGGTGCCCTGTGTTCGCCGATTTTCGGGGTGCTTCTCGAGGATATCAACGTTCCAGCGCACGTTCAGCTTTTGATCAGGTGCGTGTGCATCACTTGCAACTTCGGGCTGACGTTTATGCTTTGTCAGTGTATGATGTGGCTTTGCGTTGCAGAATGCCGTTGCCTGCACGCCAACAAAGGAATTTGAATCGCGCGGTGTGATATAACGCAGCGTCGAGTTTTAAAGTTGTCGGCACGATTTCTTGAGAGTATTGATGAAAATTTTTAGCGTTAATTTGTTTTCAAATATCGTGCGCACTGTGTTTAAGTGGCAGAACCTGTGGTGAGGCGCAAGGCGGAATGTTGGTTCAGCAGCTACCTCGCCGTTCAGTAATGGCGGCGCCTCTCCTAACTGACGCGCGCAATCGCGGTTGCCGGTATTTGTGTGGACCGATTTTTTGAAGTCATGGTGGTGTCGCGTTCTTGAAATCGTTTTTTTTTTCAAGCTGTAACGCAATTTTTTATTTCTTTCAGGTGCCTTGCATTCGAGAGACTACATCATCGGGCCGAAATCCGCAATCTTGGAATCGAGGGCTACCTGGATGCAGTCAATGTTTGGATTATGTGCCAGTATGCGTTGCCGCTGTCATTGTGGATTAAAATGTGTATACATGCACCTGCTGCGTAACTCATCCCTAGAAAATGGAACATAGCTGGCCTCTCCTTTCAGGTGTCCGGAGAGGTAAAACACCCGCAGCTACTCGATGAGACCAATATTCCATAGGGCCTACAAAACCAATAGGAAGCCTACTGGTTTTGTAGGTCTATCAGATTATTGACAGCTATGGGTGTACTAGCATTACAGACCTATCAGTTTATCAGATGCCATAGGACCGATAAAACCATAGCCTATACGACCAGTAAACAATTGACCTATAAAACCAATACTCCAGTAGACCTGTAAAACCAATCGGCTAGGATACCCATAAGACCAATACTCTGGCAGACCTATAAAACCAATATCAATAATCTGATAGGCTATTAGTTTTCTATCGGATTTTTTTGCTAGGGAGGCGCTGCGCCCGTCCGCCTTCCGCCAGCTGGCGCATGCGTTCGGCACGGGAGGCGCATTGGGTGCTATACGGTCACTTTTGGGCATCTTTTGGGTGGCGGATTTCTCTAGCGCTCTGATCGGCGCCCCCGGCGCGCGCTGCTTCGAACGTCGAAACTGCATATGACTGCTGCGGCGCTGGTTTGGGGAAACGTTTCCTCTTCACGGTGGCTCTCGATCGTCGGTTATCAAATTAATTTGCACCCAAGCTGTAGAGTTATTGAGCCCCCGCATATACAGCACAAACAGTATGAACTGACCATTAGAAGAGCGATTAAGTCGCCGGCGATGCAATCATCCAGCAACAGCGTAGACACACGCATGCCCCAGCGGCGCCTGCTTTCGCCGTCTACTTGGTGTGTTTATGTTAGTATGAGGAGAGGACGGCACGAATTTTTTAAGTACTCCCGGACGTATACATTGAAAGATAAGGTGTATATATTCATATCTCCCCTGCCTGTGTTCGCGCGTTCACTTCGGTATAGCACTCGCGGCAAAGATGCAGGAGCTGGTCATTTGTTTTCATCCGAAATTACAGCCTAAACACATTTTACAACAAGCCTGTTTTACTGTGAGAAAATAGACTGCAAAGCATAAACAAACATGCACATCATTTGTAACATGTACAGAAGCACTGTTCCCCGTGCGGTTCTCCCCGGTGGTAGCAATCTCTTAGTAGCGTATATTTCGCCACGTAATCCTCATTTCTGGCTGCAACGTACAGCTGTGGTGTTGCATATGAGATGCATTTGCACGCAGAAAATGTGTCCAGGTTCATGACAGTAACAAAACTTTAAAAGTGCATGGAATCATTTGTTATGGTATCCATGCCATAGCAAATGATTCAAACAGTGCATGTTCAAATTGCCTCTAAAATTCAATGTGTTTACTTCTTCAAAGACATTTAAAATAGCTGCTCAAATAGTTTATTTGTATTCAGTTTGGTTTTCAGCACTATTCATATTTGATTCAGCAGCAAGACTATGCTATTCGTAACCAGTTTGGTTGGCAAAACTACAATTCGCATGCCCCCCAGTACGTAATACTAGTTTCTCCATCTCTGTGCTCAGTGCTGCCTATATTAATGACTGCCTTCATGTCAAGTGCAGCATACACTTCCTGTTCTTGACCTATGCCATTTGGTCTTCCTTGGTTTAATGTGTGTGCACTGCTTTTGTCATTTCAGACACAGAAAGTAGCAAATGAAATCTGGCGACTGAGTGTTAACATGCAACACAGCTCAAGCTACTCAGCTGCGGCATGTACTGAAAAGAATTGTTACCAATTGAGACAGCCTCTACCAGTCAAATTTCAAGTGAAATATTTGTACAGTTAGTGCTGAGCACAAATAAACAAGAATTATGGTACAATTGTGCTGCTGCTGAGGAAGAGTCCATAAAGTTTTCGAAACATTGCATGATATGAAATGACTATGCTAAGTACAAATATGTATATATTGAATGTTTTGTGTGGAATGAGTGTTTTATTTTTCTGTTGTAGTTTTATTTCACTGTTTCTCATACTTAAAAACAATACAGTCAAGAGTAAGCACTGAAAAGTCGCGTCACTGCACGACAGAGTAATAGTGCATGGCCGGAGCGGTCAGTTGGGATCAAGAAATACTTAGTGCCCACTGCCTTGCATCAGCTAAGGGTCCCCACCTTAGAGAAAAATTGTCTAGGGGCTAATTGTAAAACAGTGATCAAGTGTAATGGCACGTTACTTAGCTGCCAGGACAGCATGCAGACTTGATGGAATTTTGACTTGTCTGTGAACATGAAATACTTTACTTCTATGACTAGTGTACTTACCTACCCGAGTTCTTTGCTTTGTTTACATAACCATACTGCAAGCCCATACATCAAGTTCATCGTGGAGTGAATGCACAGATCCTCAATACAATTCAAAGAACAGAAACCAATTGTAGTGGCATGTAAACACAGTGCAGTTCTCCAAAATAGTCACGACAAAACTGCACCTTGTGATATCGAATAAAATATCCCCTCTGAGAATTCAATACTCTCATGAGAAAGAAAACTGTGCTTGGAACTCTGAACTGTCAAATAAAAGAAAAATGGAAGACAGCGAGTGTGGGTGGATGTTGGGAGTCTTTGCCACGGGAGGCTAAATGCCTTGCAAATCCAGATGTTTTATACTTGGTGGCTCGTGTAACAAGTAACGAATGCTAAGACAGAGAGGCAAGGAAAGCAGCACTGAACTGCAAGATGTTTACTAGGTCAATATTATAATTGCATATAGTGAGAAAGCTGCTGGATAATCTTGTCAATTCAAGAAAAATGCTTTTATTGACTGTCTGCAATCCCCTGGCCTGTTTGAGACTGATTAAAAAAATGCTGGCGATGCCCACCATCTAACCGTTTGAAATTATGGTTGCATTTTGTACTTACACTTATTCCCTTAATCAACTGACACTGGCAGTGCTTTTTTTCCTCAATGCTACCTATGCTTAACAACTCATCTAATGTAGCTTAGTGTTTTGGGTTGCTCATCTCACTGAAGTTTGTGTATTTATGGGCACATATGGAGGCTTCTGGGTCATTTTACAATATCACCAAGCTGCAGGTGTACCGTAAAATACACATTTCATGCTATGGCCAACCGCTGCAGGATCCTTCGTCAGGGATCCTTCGTCTCTACAAAAGCATTGAATGTAAATGTATGGGCCAGTGAGGCTTTACATAACTGCCAAAGGATGCATGCATATGTAATAGTCATTCGCAACTCATCCATATGTACCATTTAGTAACTCAGATAGCATCTGCCTTGCAATGGAAACATGCCACTAGGATGCTACACGTGCTGACCATTTTATGCTTGTAGTACTTGCTGTAATGCTAGTTGGTTCACACTGACCATTGGAGCGGCGCAAGGACATCATCACAGAAAAAGAAGATGGAAAGAAAGAGCGCCTTTCAATCCCTCTTCTTTTCCTGTGATCGTGTTCTTGTGCCGTTTTATTGATCATGTTTTCTGGGTTACTATTTCTTGAATGCGTAACAGTGCCCTCGCTTCACTGCCACTGGAAGGTTTTAGTCTGTGCCTCATTCAATAGCCCTGGGTTTAGATCGCCCCACCAGATTCTGCTCGCCTGAAGAGCTCATGCTGCATGATAAGTCATCCTGTCCCGTGTTAAATCCGTGTAGGTTTCTGTATGGATTCCTGATACTATTATTTTTGTTTTGCCTGTGTTTCAATGTTACTTTTTAGATGTTTCCAGGATCATGCACAAATTCCTGTGATGCTTTGGGGATGCGTTCCTACCTGCGCTGTAGTGGGTTCATTTCCTTCTCTGCCATTGTGATTTCTAATCATTCACTGCCCAAGCATTTGGGCTGCGTTGAATAACATTGGCCAACACTACTGCTTCTTATGTGCCTTGTTTTTGTGCTTTTCGTTCCCACTTTGTTCCCCTTAAAGCTGGATAGAAACTAGCCCATGCAGTTTCACACCTGGGAGAACCTATCTGCTTTAATGCGTAGTTCCCAAGTAGACAAGAGAGGGGGGGGTACTGTTGCAATGCAGCAGTGATACACAGTGATCTGCACAACATATAACAGTGATGATCGCACCTTGTAAACTGGCAGGCAATGCTGTTTCGCCTTTGAGCAGTGTGGATGACCAAATTGCTGGGTTCTTTTCTATCAAATTGAATAAATAGATAAGTTGGCAAAGCACTACTCTTGCTCATTCATTGCAATTGTGTTTTCTTCACACATGCAGCCTTGTCCTGTAGTCTCACTTCTTCCCACTTGTGCAGTGTTGCATGTGGAGACAGGCTTTATGGAATTTTCCATACAAAGGGGTCCTTGCAATCAGTGTATACAGTGACAGCTTCATTTAGGGGGACATTATAAAAATAGCCAGTGAGCTCAACAGAGAAAGAGAAGTACATTGTTCTGAGAGGACACATAACATGCTGTAAGGTGCTGTGTTCCAGAGTTGTGAAGCGCGCTAAGCTTTCGGTCAATCCGAGATTGCTAATTAGGTACATGCTGACTCAACTGCATGAATTTTCCCTTGACAACCATATCTGTGGAGTACTTAGAAGCACGCCAGTGATTTTAGGTGTATGTCACATGGTTTTTTGAGATTTCAGGCTGTTTGTGTTGCCTGAGAGTAATGCTGCACTGCTCTGGTTGAAGCCAGGGAATTCAACAAAGCAAAGGATATTTTATCCAGATTTCTGCATGCTATACCATGAACAAAAAATGAATGTTGCCTGTCTGTAGCAGCAAGCTTAAGCTGTTATATGCATATCCCCAGTTGTAGCATCTCGCATCTGTTACCAGTACAGTGGTCTTTGAAGTCAGAAAATAAATGTTTATCCTCCCCATTCTGGTTCTCCTCAACATTTGGTTCTTGCCAAGTAATTTCCATTTTTTTGCTACACTAAGCAGCAGCATTTAACATTTTCAAGAAGCATCTGTTTATGCGGCTCAAGGCAATGCAAGGTAATGTGGTTGTGCGACGGGATTTTACCCGAATTATCATGCTGTAGAGGGTTGAAACTATCGAACTTTCACGGTTTAGTCTCAAGGAAACTTGTTTGAAAATTCATCTTGCTCAGTTGCAACTCATTTGAAATTGTCTTCCCCTCATTGTGATCAAGGGCCCTTCCATGATAAAAGTGTGCAAGTACCTGTATATAGTTGTATCATTGCAACTGGAAGAATGTTTAGCCAGGTTGAAAATTCCTTTCAGATTGTACATTTTTTTTCATTCTGCACCATAATATTGCCCAATTCATTTCAGTCTTACAATGGGCCTTAGCATCTTTCTTAGCCATTCATTTTGTGGCATCTTGCTCTGTTGGGCCAAGGATAGAACGACAGAAGATGATTACACGGCATGTGCTCTATCGGGACATGAACCTCGTCTCTTGTTTTTGGCTCAGCACCCACAACATAACGATTAATCAGAACAAGACATGGCACAGACAAGACAGGCTTGCTAGCTATAATTGCAAGAATTATACTTCATGAAAAATCAAGCCACTGAGTGGTGCCGATGCTTCTGTAGTCACATCAGAAAGCAGACAGTGGAGATCATTTCATTAATACAAAATAGTTTCCAGAAAGGTCACATCGCACCCAAGGCTGTTTTCAGGCACAGTACACACAAGCCACAATCAATATTTATGATGGACACGTTGCAGGAAAAAAGCCGTGCATGCGTGGTCACTACAGGGGGAAGAACAAACGCGACTACCTGCACAGATTAAACTTTATTTCAGCATTCAGAATGCAAGATATGTGTAGTGAGCTTTTCAAATGAATCAAATACTTGTACGCAAATTCAACCACAAAATTAGGAAGTGAAAATTCAAAAAAATGAATCAATGAGAGCAGGAAATCTGCAGTAAATAATAGGTGCATGTTATTGCCATTATGAAAAGCATTTTGTTTTTGTTTTTTTGGCTGTTCATAAGACAATGAGGGAAATGTATATTGCAAAACAATGCTGCTGGTCAGCTGTTCACAGGATTTCACGTGACGTCTGAAGTGCTTACGTACGCAAACTGCCTGTCTTTAGGGTACAAAAGCTTATGAGATGCTATTTTCTGCATATACCTTTTGTTTTTCTTTGTAATACACTTGAAAGAACTGTGGTTGCAGCCCATTTCTTAGGAAACTCAGTCTGAAATTACCTGCTCCTTCTTATACCTCTGCGATGTGAACACTTTTGATCCTCATTGAGGTTTTCAGGAAGCATTGAAGCATCCGGTGCTACACGACCGTTTTGAATGACCACTGAGAAGCTTCCTTCGTGTGCGTTAGGTGACATCGAGGGTGGCAACGCCCGCTCTCGGGTGTGCTTCAAAACTCAAGAGCACTCAGAAACAGCTTCCATCCAAGCAGGCTCGGGCACGATTGCACGAGTTGAATGCAGATCGAGTTCAATGAGGATCGAAAGTGTTCGTGTGAGAGAGGTATTACATACCTTCTACTCATAAATTTCTGCTATGAATATTCCTAAAATCTTGCTCCTTGACTCATACTTGAGAGTACCAGCATTCATCACTCTCATGAAGTGTTAGTGCATGCAGCTTAAGGCATGCTAGATGTAAAAATTTGTCTTGTGCCGTGTATTTGCACCCCAAGGTTCGCACTATGATCTGTGAGCCGCATGATAAAGCTGAATCCATGGAGCCCTATACACTTTTGTGCAGTTGGTTTTCTACTGAGATCTTGCTTGCAGGTACTCTTACTCTTTATTATTATAACTCACAGTGCGAGGTTTTTTTTAATGAGAATATCGTGAGGACTGTCCTGAACAATGTGCAGAAAACTTCCATCCTTCTACCCTTATACTGCTCCAATGGGGAAACTGAATAACACATAAGATGGCATTTCATTTCAGATTGTGTCTGTACTTTTCTTCCTAAACTTTACAACTATATAATAAACTTTACAACTTTATTAAAGTCATATTTATAAACTAAACTAGTGAGGCGCAGTAGGCGTATGAATATCGCCAAAAATGTCGTCTCTTCACCGCTGGAGTGGTACCGCCACCTTAAGGTGGCGGTACCACTCCAGCGGTGAAGAGACGACATTTATAGGCATTTATCGTATAGGCGCCTTGCATCCGTCAGGTACAGCCACTGTGGATGGATGGATAGAATTTAAGAGCGTCCCCTTTGAAACGGGGTAGTGGCGGTTTCTACTATGATTCTCTTTGTTCCCTCATATTTTTATTAAAAATCGTAAAGTATTTCAAACACTCAGCTACCAACATTATTATCAACATTCTTACCTTATATAATATTACTACATTTTAGTCGACAATCTTGAAAAAGCTTTTTGATAACGTGCTCCGCGGAATCATTAACCTGACTCCTGTAGTCCCAGGGTCTCAGAAAGAGTGACCGCGCCAGCATTGACGCCCGAGTGGATACCGTCATATTCGAGTACAAAATGTCTATTTGTTTCTACGGTTCTACCGCACATTGGACATATGCCATCTTCTTGGTTAAATGATCTTTTCTAGTTCGTGTTCTAAGTCACCGAGTTCTAGCTTTAAAAATTAGGGCACTGCAGTCAATCCTTAGTTGAGCACCCCGAGCGGCAAATTTCCCGTTGCGCCTGCTAGCGGCGTGCCGTTTATTATGGAGGTGAAAATAGGAACTACTAACTTGGTTGCTGAAATCTTTCTCGAGCAGACGTCAGCGAAGGAACGAAACATTTAGTAAGAGTACAGTAAGACTAGTTGTAATTAGCAGCCAGCTGCATTCCGCAGAGGAACAGCATCAGCATTTTGACTAGTAGAGACCCCATCCGAAATGCTGCTGTTTTGTTCCTATTTTCGGTAACCTTTCAAGAATGGTTGCTGTTTTATCTGCTCGCCCTTTATTATAGTCTATATTGCAACTGGGCAGTTTGAGGTAGCGCTGAAGAAGTTGTAAACTCTCGTGCTTCGGCTAGCTAGGACTGTGGACTCTTGAGTCTGTGTCTCTGTTACCTTTTCCCGTGAACCCCTGTCTTGACGTTGTGTCTCTGTGCTGTTACCGTTTCCCATAAATCCCTGTCTTCGTGACAGTTTTGGTGGAGCCGGCTGTGCAATTGACATCTCAATGTCGCACACCCTTCCGCGAACCAACGACACCGAGCATTTGCCTGTGGATACGCCAGTTCTTCGCGTCAGCCGGAGGAACGTGGGCCTTCCTTCCGAACACGGGCCCTGGGAGTCCACTTCAACAACGAGGCTCCGGCCAGCCACGCAAAGCACTACGTCGGTCATGCAAGGTACTCCTGTTTACCTTCAAAACCCCCGAGTACCGAAATCGTTCCATGGCACTGCGCGTCAAGACGTTGAGGTCTGGATAACTTAGTTCCAACGAGTCGCATCCTTTAATCAGTGGGACGACAACTTAAAGCTACGGAATGCCATTTTCTGCCTGGAAGACCATGCTTTGACATGGTATGAGAACCGACATGGCACATTAACATCGCGGCCGCTGTTCCACCGTCTTATCATAGAGGCGTATGTCAGCCATGGATAGGCGCGAACGAGCAGAACGTGCTCTACAATTTCGGATACAAATGCCAAATGAGTCCGTCATGATGTATGTTGAGGACATGACGAAACTATTTCAACGAGCGTATCCTAACACGTCTGAAGAGAGAAAGCTGAACCACCTGATGCGTGGGGTTAAAGAATAGCTTTTTGCTCGTCTTGTGCGTAGCGCACGAACTACAGTTACATTTTTAACAGAAGCGGTCACAATAGAAAAGATGCTACACAAGCGCTCGCCTGTCTACGATAGCCCAATCCTCGCCATGACTACTACCGAGCCTCTTACAGCTCTGCTGTAAGCAATAGTGATCACCTCCGAGATCTTATTCGTGCAATTGTACGCGAGGAACTGCAGAAGGTTTGTGGCACGTTCTAATCCAGGGGTGATTCTCGCACATATAACCCGCGAAGAGATACAGCAAGTAACGCAGCCATCTCTGCATGTTGATTCAGCTCAAAGTACCCCTGTTCTTGATTATCGTCGTCCGACTTACTCTGACATTTTCCGACGCCCAGTTCCAGTCCAAGCTCCATTGTCTACATTACCACCCATCCAGTGCATGCCCGTCCAGCAGCCAACGCAATACATTCCTGTACATCAACCAACACGGTACTTGCGGCCACCGCGGTCGCACATACGACGAACGGACGTCTGGCGGGTTCCTGAGAGCCGCCACCTTTGCTATCACTGTGGGGAAGCTGGTCACAATTTCCGGTGGTGACCTAATAGGGGACTCGGACCGGAGGGTTTCTACGCCAGCGCACCTAGACGCATGTTCGGTCAACGATCTCGTGACATTGGTGACAACCTCGCACAAGAGAGCCTCCGGATGGCACGCCGACAATCCAGCCCCACGTCGGCCATCCCCTTCAACAACAGGTGACTTCCCGCGAGGACCGCCTGGTCGCTCGCCAAGCCCCGCCGGGAAAACTGAGTAGAACGACCTCCGGGGGGGGGGGGGGGGGGCGGCGCCGCTAAATGTCAGCACAAAGAATTGTCCCCGATGAGAACAGATATAGATTTTGGAGCAGAAACGACAGCATTTGGTTCACGAGACCGGCTATCGCTGGACATCCCCGTGCGCATCGATGACCATTACCTCAGCGCTTTAGTGGATTCCGGAGCAGACGTTTCGATTCTAAGTGGGAAACTGGCAGCGCACCTTAGGAAGGTTATGACATCATGGTGTAGCATCCAGATACGCACGGCTGGGGGGCATGTAATTACTCGTATTGCACAGTGCACGGATAGAATTCAGATTCGTACGTCAACGTTTGTTGTCAGCTGCGTCTTTCTCCGGGAATGTTCTCGTGATTTGATTCTCGGTGTGAATTTCCTGTGGAATATGGCGCCATCATCGGTCTCCGACAACGAACGGTCTCGTTCTCAACGGAGAAAGCGGCTGCCAGCCTCAACGACGGCCAACGTACGTGCGCCCTACGAGCTTCAGCCCAGTGCATTTCAGTGCCTCCCGCTCCTGCGTGGTTGTGAGTGTTGTGTGCGACGGGCTACGTGACGGGCCGGTAATTGCTGAAGGCAACCTTTCGCTTTTATATTCACATGGCATCTGTGCAGCTCGAAGCTTAATTATTCTCAGCAATGGTCACTCTGAGCTTCTCGTCACGAACTTCACGAAATAATCTCGCCACCCCTATCACTCTACTGCCACCGCTTTCGCCGAACTGTTAAACGAAGTTTCTAAATGCTTTGCGTCTGACAGTATTGATACTCCTGGTGTTCTAGACCACATCAATGTTAGTATTGACCTTTCTGCCTGTCAACGCGACCTGCGTGCCTTGCTGCTGGAGTACGCCCCGTGCTTTGCCTCATCATCAAAAGTCCGGCAAACTTCCATCCCCAAGCATCGCATCTTAACGTCTGACGATGCCCGACCTATTCGACAGCAGCCGTACTGTATTTCAGCCAAAGAACGTGAAACAATTCGGACAGAAGTCCAGGAAATGCTTAAAAAATCTGTCGTCGCCAGTCATGTTTGGTAAGAAAAAGAATGGGACGCTGCGTTTTTGCGTTCAGTATTTGAAACTGAATGACAAAAAAAAAAAAGATGTATATCCATAGCCCCGAATCGGTGATTCGCTAGGCCGACTTCGCAACGCTAAGTTCTTTTCCTCCATCGATTTAAAAATTTTTACTGCCAGATAGAGGTTGATGAGCGCGATCTGGATAAGACTGCCTTTGACCCGATGGCTTATATGAATTTAAAGTATTGTCTTTCGGTCTGTGTTCAGCGCCAGCGACGTTCCAGAGAATAATGGACACCATACGTGCTGGTCTTAAATTACAAACGTGTTTGGTTTATTTGGATGACGTCATCGTGTTTTCAGAAACGTTTGACCAACATCTTAAACGGCTGCGAACGGTATTGGACTATCTTCGCTCGGCCGATTTGACACTCAAACCGGAAAAATGTCACTTTGAATATCAGCAGCTGAAATTTATTGGTCATGCGGTTAGCGCTGACGGTGTCCGGCCTGATCCGGACAATACAGCCGCTGTAGCCAACTTCCCCATTCCTACCACGAAGAAAGCACTCCGACGTTTCTTGGGCCTGTACGCGTACTTTCACCGTTTCAATGCTGATTTTGCCAAGATTGCAGAACCCTTTACGCCCCTGACACGTGATCACGTCCCCTATGTCTGGTCTACCGAGCAGCAGGAGACATTCACCGAGCTGCGGCAACGGCTGCACAACCCTCCCGTTCTTGCACACTTCGATGAGAACGCCGCCACCGGAATTCACACGGACGCCAGCAACGCCGGTCAGGGTGCTGTTCTGGTCCACCAACAGCAAGGCGAGGAAAAAGTGATCACTTATGCCAGCCGTACCCTTTCTCGGCCAGAATTAAACTATTCAACTTCTGAAAAAGAGTGTCCCGCCGTCGGTTGGGTCACAATAAAATTTCGACCTTACCGCTACGGTCGTAAATTTAAAGTTGTGACAGACCATCGTGATTTGTGTTGGCTGGCTAGTCTCCGAGACCGATCAGGACGCCTTGCACGGTGGAGTCTTCGTATGCAGGAATTTGATTACTCTATCGTTTATAAATCTGGACGTAAACATGAAGATGCTGACACACTGTCTCGATCACCCATGGAGTTGGCCCATGACAGTACGGACGAAGGCGCTCATTTTCTTGTCATTATCAGTTCCTCTGATTTAAAGGCGCGGCAACGGGCTCATCCAGACCTCGAAACTGTGATCAATCATCTGAAGGGTTTTGATGCTATAGTATCTCGACTGTTTGCTAAGAACTTGTCATCCTTCTGTACGCGCGACGGAATACTGGACAAGAAAAGCGCCGGCAACAGTGACCGAGCCTGTCTTCTGGTCATCCCTGCAGATCTCCGCGATTAAATAATTCATCCTGCATAAATATCGAGAATTACAACTGACTTCAAAATAAAAGAAATAAAGGACATTGGACTAATTAAGCTCTTGACCAAGGAAACTGAAAATACGTCGAGAAGCGACGCTCTGAAACGGGAGCAAATAAGACAGTCTAGTACGTTTAAAATGGTGTAAGCGACGTCTAGTGAGAGAAGAACGATGTTCGAAATCCTGGCGCCATCACCGCAGGTGAGCTGTATAGAATGCACTTGGATTCATGCGCTCAATGGAACTTCTGAGAACAATTGCGCGTTTTCGTTACTAATATCTTACACCGAAACCAAAACCGCTAACGGAGAGCAATTAATCCAAATCTAGTACAAATATAAGCATGCGTGTCGCAGCTTCCAGAACAAGCGCATACGCTCTCTCTTTTGAAGGCTGAAGGAAAACTACTTTGGCCACATGCTTGCTGCTCTTCTTTATTCTATTTGACAGTTCTCACGAAATGGTTTCGATATATTTTGAATTTCGCCGAAGGGAACCAATCCGGGCCCTATTCGCAACACAGTTAACAAAAAAAAAAACAGGCTGCCTTGTGCGCTTTAAGGTAACGAGGGTACGGAACCTCTGTCTAACACGTTCAATAAAGTTCACAAAAAAGATGGCAAGAAACTTACTTTTTACGTATTTAAGAACTGCAGTAAGCGTGTACTTCTATAGAAAAATATAGGAATAAAAATTAGGAGCTCGAACTTGCTTTTCACGTCGAACAAATAGAATTCAATGAAGCCACCGCTGCTTTTCCTAATGCCGTGCTGGGAAGCAGTGAAATTTTGCTTCAGGTTAATTCGTGTATTTGTGCACCCTGGAATGCAGCGGTGTGTCCCGCTGTCATATTTATGCATCATATGTGCTTGGAAAGGACTCGCAGAGCTATACTTCTCGATGACGCCCGAAGCAGCGCCGACTCCGCCTGATTGCCAGTGCCATCCTGGCGGGGATATATGTCAGTGTATAAAGGGCCTATACCTCGACAGAGAGTAAACATTATTATAGACGCCTCCGTAGGCTGTTGAAGCGTTGTAATTACAGAGCATTTATTTCCTTCTAGAAAGGGATTCGTTGCTGTGACACAAGTGTGGGTCACAGCAACTCTTTCCAAACCACTCATGTAAGTGCGTAATACTGCGCTAATCATTATCGTTGACATAATATTGAACTGCAGCTAAGAACAAAGGAGGGGAAGCACACCTACATAGTTCACACTGAGGAACTTCATTCGAAATACTAAAAGAAGTATACCTTATTTTATTCCCATCGAGAAGGATACAATTATGACCGGCTAAACATACGTATAGACGATGCGGGGCTTGAACAGGTGCCATGGTTTACTTCTCCGTGTGTTATCTTTGCAACAGGTATGCTTTAGAAAGGAGGTGGTGAAGGGTGGCAGTTCCTGGACCTACGGGGCTGGAACGTCATGTCAGAGCCGCTTGCGGCGGTGGCTAGCCAGCCACTGATTTTTATCTGTTGTAGGCCGTCATTGCACCCTGGACGACGGCTGTTGTTGCGGCGCGCGCCTTTCTCTGCTTCTTCTTTTTTCTTGTCTATTTTTCTCTTCTGTCCGCACGAGGCAGCGGAGCTGGCTCAGCTACAGAGCAAGTAGCAGGCCCGTGCATTTTCTTTTGTTTCTTCCTACAGCCACAACAACAACAAGCTTTAGAAAAACGCATACACAGGCATTCCGTGCATGTTTAAAAGTTGCCTTTATATGTGTTGCCCATTGCGAAAGCTCCGGAGTGCTTTAATACCCCTCTCCAGCTTATTCTGATTTGGGGTGGTTTACGGGGTTTGACATTCCAAATTGATCCAGGCTCTGAGAGATGCCGTAGTGGAGGGCTCTGGAAATTCGGCCCCATGGAGTTCTTGAATGTGCATTGACACCGCACAGCACGCGGGCGCCTGGCCTTTTGCCTCCATCGAAATGCCTCCACTATGGCGTCTCTCGTAGCTTGAGTCACCTTGGGACGTTAAACCCCACAAACGAAACCGAACCTTCCTACAGCCACAACCACAACAGCGGAGGTAGTGAAGGGTGGCTTTCCTAGCCATACGGGGCCGCAACTGTAGGTCAACGCAGCTTGCGGGTGGGGCTAGCCAGTCACTGAATTTTTATCTGTTGTAGGCCGTCATCGCACCCGCCACCGCCTAGGTGTTGGACGACATCTGTTGCGGCACGCGTCTTTCTCTCCCCCTGATTCGAGGATGCGTTAAAGAAGGCGCTAGGACTGCCCATAGGTACCTCGAGCGAACGACTGCTCGAACTCGGGGTGAATAACAGTGGGCAGAATTGGCGGAGACAGTGCGAGTCTTCCAAATAAGAGACTAAGCACGACCGAGACGGGTAGGGTAATCCTTGCAAATGTAGGCCTCAGCCCAGCTAGAGGAGTTCAAAAAAAGTCACAATTAATAGTGAAATCCGGAATGCCTTTGTATTCCCCCCTTTCCTTGGAATATGCATCCAGAATTTAATGTCGAAAGAAGGGCCAAACAGCCGAAGCTCTAGAGCGATGGTTCAAGAACATGGGAGCAAAGGAAGTAGTCTATGTTGACGCGGCAAGTGGCAGAACAGGTGCGGCGGTAGCTTCGGTAGTCGATGGCCGAGGGGCACCGGTATCCGCGGCAGCCATCAGAGGCCGCAACATAGAGACTGCGGAGGAAGTTGCGATAGCGCTATCTTGCGTAGGAACAGAAGCCAAGTTCATAATTACCGACAGCAAAACTGCCATTCAGAATTTTAGGAAGGGGAGGATATCGCCGGAGGCGGCCAAAATCCTGACCCAAAGAACGATAAATTGGAAAATTCAGTTAATTTGGGCACCCCCTCACGCTGCCGTCCCTGGTAACGAGGCGGCTCACGAGCTAGCCCGAGCTCTCTACTTCCGGGTAGCCGTCGAGCCCCCCGAACACTGGGCATTCGACGAGCGTCTGTAAGATTACGGGGAAATCATCGACCATTATAAATTGGGACGTAGACTGGTACCCCCCAAGATGTTAGACTAAATAATACAGACGCTGTCGCGTGGAGGCGGCTACAAACTAATACATTCATGAACCCGGTCTGGGCGTTGCACGCGCTACCAGATATTAGAGCGTGAAACTGTGGGACGAGAGGGACCCTCGACCACATAATTTGGGAGTGCCCACAATCTCCAGGGATAGGGCAAAATCTTGCAAGTAGAGAAGCCTGGGATACCCTGCTGCGAGGTGCGGACCCTGCGATCCAGCACCGCACCGTCCATCTGGCGGAAGAGACCGCAACAAGCCAAGGGCTTCCTGCCAGCCTCTAATCCGCGGGCGCACGACTCCAGTTGAACAACCAACCAATCTCCTTTTTCTTTTGTATTTTCTCTACTTCTGTCCGCACGAGGAGACAGTTACCGCGCCTTTCCCTTCCCAATTAACAATCAAACAATCAGCGGAGGTGGCTGAGGCGGCCGTGTGCTGTGCAATGTTAGCGCACGTTTAAAGATCCCCATGTGGTCTAAATTACTCCGCAGTCCTCCACTACGACTCCTCTTTCTCTTTCCTTTTTCACTCCCACCTTCCTCCCTTCCCTTACGGCGCGGTTGAGGTGCCCACAGAAAACAAGTGAGACAGTTTCCGCGCCTTTCCCTTCCTATAAATCAATCAGAGCGGAGGCGGCTCACCTACACAGCCAGTAGCAGGCCCGTGTATTAACGCGACAGCGTTAAGGAGCTCGTGTCGCAGAAAAGCCGGTGTCGTCGGCGTCGGCGGCGTTGGCCGTGAGCGATAAATCCCGGCATGCACTTCATAAATAAAAAGCAACTACCAAGATGGCCTGGGTGGGAATCGAACCCGGCTCTCCGGAGTGTGAGACGGAGACGCTACCACTCAGCCACGAGTTCCATGCTTGAAAGCGGTACAAAAGCGCTTCTAGTGAATGCGGTGTTGCCTTAGAAACTTGCCGTAGAACGTTATACTGCGGTGTATATCGGTAATTATCAGCATGTTACTTACAGAAGTCGCAGTTACACGAGTAGCGAAGTACGTTTCCGCTACATTTCTTCTGCGGTCTGCGCACTTGCAGAGCCACCTTGCGGCAAACACAGAAGAACCCCTCCTCGCTATGTGCGGCGCTGCCCCGACACGTGGCGCGCCACTCGCCCTGACGTTTCGCCGTGCACCCTCACGGGTTGTAGAATCAAGCGTCTTTCCTTTCATTAGATCACTATCTTCGCTCACCCGCTTCTCCCTTTCGGGCCGCGCGGTTACCGGTGCGAGGATGCCCAATACCCTTGCGTTTAATAAGTTTTCTCGCTCTCTCCCCTTCCAACATCCAGCGTGCGTCACTCGAACAGTGGGGTTCAGTCCACGCGGCTCCTCTTTCCGCTCACAGCGCGATTGCTAGGTGCAGCGTCTGATACCGGACGCCTCTGAGGTGATCGCTGCGCCGTAGGCTTCTGCTGGGAAAGATTCCCCTGCGATGTGTGCCGAGCTGCTTCCGAGGAATCATGCTTCTGCGTGGTGCTCCCAAGCAAGATAGAGGACGATCCCATCAAGGCGTAAGCCCCATGATCGCGTCCGCCTTCATGGCGCGTCGCTGCCCGGCTTTCTCCCTCCGAGACACCAAGTTCTTTGGTTCGTTCCGCTTGCTCAGGCGCACGTTTCGTTGCCGCGCTGAACGCTGCGTTGCTCGGCGCTCACCGCGTAATTCGTGAGTGCAAATTCCGACGCGGGGCGCCTCATCGGTGATTGCTGCGCCGTAGCGCATTGTCTTACACTCCTTGGCAGGTCGACGGGTGTTGTATTGCAGGGCCTTGCGCGCTCGATCTTGAGACGGGTGTGATGGAAGCGGCGCCGTCTACCAGTGCCGGTAGCGCTGGGCGGTGCGAACGAGGTGCAATAATGCTATCGCGTTCCACTCTTGAAGGCGAAGCTTAAGCGTCCTCCAAATTTTTTTCCTTTCTTTCTTCCTACAGCAACAACAACCTCGTTAGACAGACGTTATAGGCAAGGAGAAAGAATGATTGCTCCAGGTCGCCGCATTTCTTTTGCAACCTACCAGGCTTAACCAAATCTAAACCCCAGCTAATTTTTTTTATTTTTCTAAACATGGTCTTCAGCGGCGTTCCGCCCATGTGGTTTAGTTGTGAGACGGCTGACTACTCTGCCGGAGTACGCGGGTTCGATCCCGACCACAGGCGGCTGCGTTACGTCCGTGTGCTGTGCTATATCAGTGCACGTTGAAGATCCCCAGGCAGTCGAAATTACTCCGGTGCCCTCCAATACTGAACCCCTATCTGCTTTCTCTGCCACTTTCCTTTCCTTACTGCGCTGTACAGATATCAACTGAAATGTGTAACAGATACTGCGCCTTTTCTTTCCTGCGAACCAATTATTATCGTTGTTAATATTATCTTGATCCGGTTAGGTGTAGGCGTCCGTAAGTTCGTTGAGCCCACACAAATGTACTAGACACCCTTCTTTCCTCAAAACCTAATTTTAGTAAAAATAATGCAAAAACCGGGGATTGAAAAGCGGGTGCAGAATGCTATCGCTGCAGTTTTCAGTTGATCACTAGGCTCAAGCCATGCTAAAACCCTTATAATTCTTGTTGTTTTAAAAAGACCTCAATTTTAATAATGTCCTAATAATATTAATAAAAATTTGTTTACAGGAAAGGAAAGGTGCAGTATCTGTGACAGTTGTTATGTGGACTGATTTATTTATTTATATGAAGGGAAAGGCGTGGTAACTGTCTCACTTATTTTCTGTGGACACCGCAACCGCGCCGTAAGGGAAGGGAGGAAGGTGGGAGTGAAAGTGGAAAGAGTGAAAGAGGAGCCGTAGTGGAGGGCTACGCAGTAATTTCGACCACGTGCGCTGACATCGCAAAGCACACGGACGCCTCTTCGTTTCTCCTCCATCGAAACGCAGCCACCGAGGTCGGGTTCGAACCCTTGTTCTGTGGACACTTTACCCGCGCCGTAAGGGAAGGGAGGAGGCTGGGAGTTAAAGCAGAGACAGAAAGAAAGGTGTGCCATAGTGGAGGTCTTCGGAGTAATTTCGAACTCCTAGGGATCTTTAATGTGCACTGAGATCGCACAGGTTTCAGTTGAGCCCACCGGTAATAAACTGCTGGTGTAAGAAGTTCGGTATAATTCGACAGAAATCGCTGCGGAATCAAGTGCAGATGACGAAGCCGATGGGAACACGTCCCACTCTTCGGCGACCGATATGAAGTCTACAGCGGGTGTTTGAAAATATGCGTCCCAATTCTTGGTTTGGGATACTTTTATAAGCGTACCAGAAGGCCTACAAGGTAGCTGAAAGTGGAGGTCTTTTGGCTTAGGCGCTTAGTTCCACTGTAAAAAGACCAAACTTAATAATGTGTAAAGTACTGCACAAGTTTTCATTAAAATAAAGTTGATTTTAAGTTAAGGTAATGTAGTCCATCGCCGTATCAACACTCCTGAAAATCACAACTTTTATAGTTGCGCATATTTGCAAATGCACTCCTCGTAGTATTGCAGTGCGGATCATTCGTAGAATAACTACGTTGAAGGAGTCTGAACAGTTCTTTGAAACTGTAGAACCTACGAATTTACTGTTACGGCTGTTCTCCACAGAGGGCGTTGAGCGAAATAGGAACACAAGACATTTTTGATAATTTACTGACCGGTGACAAACAACGAGCACTAAACATCTGCTGCATGGAAAGAATAACAGGAACCTGGCAGCCCACAGTCTCCATGTTGCTTGGTGTTGTTGGCGGGGCTCAATGCTCAGGCATGGGAATTCACGGAAATGAGCAACTAAGAAAGAAAAAGAAAAAAAAAATGGGCGAGCAAACAAAATAACCAACACATAAAGAAACAAACATGCAAATAACAAAAAACAGTCACATTGGCGACTCGCTGCGTCGCACCGCGTAGTACTGCTTCTGAGATGAGTTAAACTTCCAAGCCGAAGCACGAAGCTCCAGAAGTTCCAACAGCATGAGCCGCACGTTCCGTGGGGACCGCCGGTCGAGGAAGGCAACCCGTAAGCATTCCATTAGAGCACCCATGCATCGAGGGGCGACTCGGTCAGCGATCCGCCCCGCTGCTTTTAGCACGCGCTCGAGACAATCCATCTGCGGGTAGAAGAGAGTTTCATGTGAAAAGACAAGCGACACTCTTTCGAGCCTGCGCCTAAATGCTTCAGGCAGCCCATCTCACTTTGCCGAAAGTAACCAGGCTGCTCCGAAGGCAAGCGGGCGGCCGTGTGGCGGCGCTCGCTGTGGCTTATCGGTGCTCGTCAGCTCCGAGGTTACAATAGCTGACGTAACTTCACACCCTCACTCTCGCCCGTTGGAAAATAAAAGCTAGATGCGTATGATGTGCCGGCTGCGGTTTGATGTGTGCGAAGCTTGGTTGTGCCCAGCGAGGGCACTCAGTATGGCGACGGGGCTATTCGCTCTTCTCGGCAACTTCCCTGAAGCAGATATATTGCGTTTCTCGCTAAATAATTATATGTGCTTGTGTTCTGTGATCCGCTGCTGAAACGCACCACCAGTATTGCGCTTTCCTGCGTGTGTGATGCGCCTGTTCATTAAAGAATTATAACGCACGTCGAAATTTAAATATGCTTTCTCCAAGGTGCCTTGCGTAGTGCCACATTACCGGTCGTAACTCCGGTACAAAGATATGGGAAAGGTTGTGAACCCTTTCAAGCCACCTTATCTCTCTTTTAAGCGTTCAAAATTGTATTAGCCCCTTGAGGAGGCTGTTCAAAAATAAGTGCAATGATTGATTCTAACAAATTTTTGCATTTGCTTGTAGGTAAGTTTTGGTTTAAGTAAGGAACTAAAATGAAACCTTCCTCGCGCTTAGCCATATTATATGCATGATTCCTTTCTCGTTCCCGGAACACTTATTTCAGGGCGACACTGTCTGGTAAACGTAGCACATATTCGTCATAGAAACGAACAAGAGCTCACCCTGTCTATCACCTGCTTTTCTGTTTTCCACAGTTGCCGAAAAGAGCGAATAGCCCATCGCTATACTGAGCGCCCTCGCTGGGCACAACCAGGCTTCGCACGCGTGAAACCGCAACCCGCACATCATACGCGCCTAGATTTTATCATTCAAGGGGCGAGAGTCAGGGTGCGAAGTTACGTCAGCTGTTGTGCCCTCGGAGCTGACGAGCACCGATAAGCCACAGCGAGCGCAACGCCGCCACATGGCCGCGTGCCTGCTCCGCCAGCCTTCGGAGCAGCCTGGTTACTTTTGGCAAAGAGGGTACGTTTCACTCTCTATGAAGGCAGGGACTGTTATAAAGCTAATCTAACACCTCAATGCATTGTCACATGCGGCGCTACATTTAGCTATGCCAAGCTGTTGTCCACACAGCAAATACAAATTATCAGCGGGCCTACAATGAGAAAATGACTACCCATTATCAAGATGGAATCCTACAGGGAGGCAATAAAATCCTACAGGGAGACAATGAATGTGTTTTAAAGAGAGCTTGAGAAGTAGGCGGCTCGGCGGACAGACACACAGAAAGTGCGCCTCAGCCTTCAGCGGATATAAACAGAAACATATTCAAGCAAAGTGATGTAATAAAATGTGACCGACTAGGGAGATACACGAAATAGTGCGTGAAGAATAGGGCCTACGTCACAAAATACAACGTTGTTTGGTAATAAAGGGCGAAATGAGCTTATTAAATATTCATTGCCTTAGTCTAGAGCAGAAGTAGAAAGTCCTGATTCGACTCCGGCCTGAACGCCCAGCTCAGGTTAATGACCCGGGCCAGAGCGCCTGGCGTTGAAGTCCAACTGGACCAGGAAGCCAACCATAACACGCCTCCGCCCCATATTCCCTAAATGTTTTTCATCGAAACAAATGTTTTTAACACTACTGAGGGACACTGCCTGTACTGCAAAAAGCTAGAACACTGTTGTATGCTAGATTTGCACTGCAGTTTGCATGACTTGGTAATCGACGCAAATATCGAGTGCTTACATAACAATGACCTCAAACGATTTAAAACACAAAAATGAATTTGCGAACAAGGAATGCATGCCTTAAGTGAAGAACAGAATGACAATTGCGAGGCTTTGGCAGATTGTAGAATCGTAAGCTCCGCCAACCTGCCCCGAAGACTATGCGATGTATCCTATGAACGGTGAATAATGGGCGGCATTGACGAAGCCAGGAGCAGATAAACACTGATAGCGTCTATTTGCTTTCACACTCAACGGTGGGCTTTTGAAGATATCAGTAATATTAAAACAATGTAACGAAATCTGTGTTTTGCCATTTTATAGAAAACGGAAATGGTCTACGCTCAAGCAACGAGTGCAGATCCTCCAAGGAAGGACGCGATGCAAGGGATGCTTCGAACGTGCTGAATTTGTAAGTGAGGCAATCTCCTTAATACTGAATAAAAGCGGACGGTGGGCAAAAGATTTCTAACAAGAAGAAAAATTACCTGTGGTTTAGCTGATGGTTAAAATTACACGAAAAACATCGGCATGGCTACGCTAAGGTTCGGCTTGAAAATAAATACATGGCTTTTGCACATTGCAGTTTACTCTATGGTTTCAGTTTTATTTATCCTTAGGGGGCATTTTGAGCACTCAAGTTTTGACCATTAAAATAAACTAAATTAGCTACTAGCCAGCATATAAGACCCCGCTTTAACTGAGATGTATGAACGAGCTAGGGATAACGTGAATGTAAAGGGTTTGCCAGGCTGATTGTGATATCACCATCTCATATGAAAGGAGAGGCCCGAGTTAGTAGTTCCTGCCATAGGGGTTGTCAGAAAGCCCTACGTCCGGTTAGTGCTCGGCCATGTCAACTGCCAGCTACCGCCTCCCACGACCTCTTCTTCTAGCAGTTGCTAGGCAACGGATCAATGTCAGTGCGACAACGGCCAAGGTGCGACCACGAAGAAAGTGCGATCACGGCGAAGAGGCGAAGTGGCTGACGCAGTATAGCCCTCGCCACAAAAAAAGAAATATTGAAAAACATTGATGTCCTTTTTTGAAAAACATGTACTGATAAGGCTTCCCATTTCCTTAGTTGCCATGTTTGTATCAAAATAATTATATCCTGGCCGCTACCACCTACGGTGTGCGTTTGAGTTCACCGTTCGTCATGCTCTTTTATTCCATTGCAGCCTTAGGCTGCGGAGCTAAACAGAATGTCAAAACAAAGCTCAGCCTATTCTAGGGGAGAAGAGACGAGAAAGAGCGCGGAAGTTAAGCAATGCTCTCATAATAAATATCGCCCTACTACAACTAAAGGTTTCAGCTTTGAACTTAGAGGGATGTTAGCTCTTGAACCCAGGCTCGAACTCTAACCGTCAAGATGTGCTCGACAGTATTTTACGATACCCCATAGATGGCACACAGTCAGGAGGTGCCCAAAAACTTGGAGGTTGCACTGTGCGTTTGTGGTCGTACTTCGAAACGCTGGCGCGAAGGATTTAAAGCCTGCGCCAGACTTCGGCAATGGCGTGAAAGCTACCTCCAGTTCTTTAAGAAAGACGTGCGGATACAGACCTCTCCGGCTTCGTCCTGGCCAGGAGATTCTAACATGACCTGGCAGCTGTTGCAAAGCAGCGCCGCCATGCAGAAAGCCCTGCCCGGGTGCTTCATGCAGCCATCCCTCCTCCCGGTTGAGGTCGCCACGATTTCAGCCACGAAGCGGACATACGAAGTCCACTGGTAGCTAGCCTTCGTGGTTCGACAATCCTGTGTCCCTGCATGCCTAGGCATCAAGACCTCCCGCCTGTCGAACCATTCTCGGCACGTTACCAGGAGGCATTCCTCGAAAGCGTCGCTTTTCACCTTCTGCATCAATGCACAGAGCATAGAAGCATGTTGAAAAGTTTTATAACTGTGGGAATATGCTCCCCTTTAAATGACTTCTATATCGTTTTCACACAGTTTTCATATAACACATATATGGCCATACGGAATTGGCATACTTCAATATCCATAGCTCATATAGTCCATATTCCCTCTACATGCTGCATATGCTGTCGATATGTTCCGTATTCAAAACAAAATTATGCGTCGGATCACATGGAAAGTTTCACTAGCGAATTCATAGTTCTTCTCTGGTGGTTTGTCTGGTGTACGAAAAGCCAGTCTTTTAATGCAGAAGGCCATTTGATGGCCACATATACCCTTCATTGGCTATGAATTCTTGTCCCGCCTGTTCGTCTAGTCAACGACGAAACTAAACAAAATCAGTTAGACGTTTCAATGGTTCCAGGTTAGATTCCCGTCTCACCTCCATACCTCAAAGTATCTACCCGCGTTGACAGTCGGGTGACCACGTGGCGTCGCGTAACAAGTGCCCAATTAGTGTCCAATCATTATCACCGGTCAACTGGCACCTGCAAGCGGAATGGTCATTTTTTGCTTACAACGCTAACAGCGCTATGCTTTGTAGAACGAGGCATTATCGATGTCACTTAAAAAAATAATTGAACACTGCATGGCCAAGTTTAGCTACTTACTTTTAATAACGTCAGATGACACCCCACTGTCCTGCTTTTTGGCGCTTTAAGACCAATTATCCGAAATTAGGTGCCTCAGCGGATGTTCTACTACACTGTAGGCTATCTCTCATCCACTTTGTAGGTAAAAAATGCACCTCGCGCGCTGTTCTCACATAAGGCCACAGTAAGCGTCAACATGTAATATTAATATCCAACATACGCGGATAACAGATAGCACGAACATGAACGCGATCACAAATAAGTTGAACTCCAGTTTGTGTTTCGTTTTTACCAATTTACATCTATACGATGTTTTGAATTTCCTTGCACATTTCAAGGGAAGACGGAATGTAAAAACATACATAGATCACGAACAGAATGTAAGCACTAGTAATATGTTGCATCATGGCGAAGGAAGAGGAAGCAGCGCAGAACGTTTGATCTGCACGCAGTCTATTGGCCTTCATGGTTTTGTTCGTCTTGAGCAGCTGGTAGTCGCCGCCTGATGATGGCCTGTGACCTTCATGTTTACACGCCGCCATACCTTGACGGTAACAACCCTAACAACTCGCCCGACACTTCACCTCCACCTTAAAAGGCATGGCGCGATATTGTAATGCCTCCCGTCTACGACTGTTCTTGCTGATCATTGTTGCTGCACAACTAGTTCGATAATTTTTTAATCTGAAATTCTTTATTGTGCTCATATTTTATTATGGATGTGTTAGCATACGCTCGTAAGCTGCCCAGTTACGTCAAATATAAGCCGGCATGCATATTTATAAAGCGCTGCTTTAACCTGATGGAGGTGCACGCAGGGCTTAGAAACAGTACGCCTTATTCATTTGTAGGAGGCCTTGAAGGCTTTGGACTTAAAAATGATGCCACGCGAGCATTGCTGTAGGACGACGAAGCTTGTAGGGATCAATTTGCTGTAACCTTTGCCTCGTGTCGTCCCGATGGCGTAATAAGGTTCCCATCAGCGATGCGGATTAGCGGGCCAGCCTAAGTGGATGTCACTTTCTTGACCTGGGTGGCGAACAGTCCATTGATGAAAGAATAGGCAGCTCTGTTCTGAAATAGTCAGCCCACTAAGGCAGTAACCTTGCGGCCGTCGATATACACTTCAAGGTCACTTGTTCGCGTCCTTGCGTTGCGCGTGGGCCTTGGTGTCAGATCTGATCTCTTCAGGTACTAAGGTAGCGGCCGGGGCGCAGCGTTGTTACTTCGCGGGGCGTCACCATGGAGTCAGGTCGTGTCGTCGTGGATGCTTTCGTCGTGAGCAGCGGCGATGTAAATCTTGCAGCGTCGTCAGTGACGGAGGATCTTCTTTAGTTCGCCATATAAGAACCTCGCCTCAGCTTCTTTGGACGTAACGGCGACACGGTGACAAACCTGCCTCTGTATGGCGACTGGGTGGGATACCAACGGTTTCGTCACTCTGCCCTGAGCAAAAAGTTCTCGATTTCTTCTGGTCGTTCGCCAGGACGGGGTCTTGGGGTGTCGATGTGGAACGGCGCCGGCCGGCGCGTCTCTACGGGCAGTGCGTAGAAGGTGGCCTGCCACACGGCAGTGGAAGCATAGCGAGCGGTGGTTCGCAGTCCTTCCAGGCGTCGCACTTCCTGGGGCTTGAGGATCGTTCGCTGGCTTGGTGACCAGGGGCTAAGGAATGTCGTTCAGTACGTTGTGGGGGTCATAGAAGGTCTAGCTGGAACGCAGGACTGCATAACACAGCAGCTTTATTCACAGCAGTGGGTTCTTCCATCGAAGCAGTTGCAGCCGTGGCTTGGGGAACGTCCAGTGCCAGCTGGACTTATTCAAGCACGACGTTCGTAAGAGTCGCTATTGGGATCAGTTGGGACGATGGGAGAAGTCGTCGCAATTCTTAGAGGACGAAATCGCGGATAACTTCCCCATAGCTATCTCCGCATGTAGTAAGGCGTCACAGTGCCCTGTAGAGAATACTTGGATTGACCAGTTGTAGTCGTGCGTCCTTTGTTTTGAAGGTCGTATTTATATCATCTCCTTTCTGACAGAATGCCGTCATAGTCTTTGGCGACTGGTGTACAGGAAAGGCAAAACGTTGGCCTTTTACACCGCGCATCAGGAAGTTACTCTCCTTGATCATGTTAAAATCGGTCCGGCGGAAGAGATGCTTCATCTCTTAAACGTAAGCAAGGATAGACTCACTTGGGAGTTTAATCCTGGATTGAAGGAGATACAGCGCTCCTTCTTTTTATATAACACTTTAAAACGCCTTCAAAATCCGCGTCTTAAACATGTCTCAATTATGCGAAGAAGCTCCAGGATTTTCACTCACACTCGCGCAGATTCGTGAAGTGATAAATGCACTTGCCCCAACTTGTCTGTGTCATCCCAAGCGTTGAATGATGTCACTCGCTCGATAACGTCAATCCAGTCTTCCGAGTCTTCATCTGGCCGTCCTTGTAGGCTGAGGGGAGTCACGGGTCTGGATGATGACAAGAGGCTGTGCCTGCTTGGGTGGTTCCGTCTACGGCGGCATGGTCACGTTGTTAGGGCGGCATAGTCACGTTGTTTTACGCCCATTTATTCCTGAATTACGCTTGAATAAATGAACACGAGTTACGAGCTATTTTGACCCACTCTGCACGCTTCGTTTCTCTTAACGTTACATCCATTTGTTTGTTTCATAGCACTCTACGTTGTTTACATCTTCAGTAGAACCCTTTCTGTTAGCATTTATATAAAGTGCAGTAAATTGGTGCATATTTTGAGTATAAAGCGCCTCAACTATTCAAAACACTCCAGACGATGTCTAACTATAGCAGTGCCTGTCAAATGCACGTCGGAGTGTTATAGCTGGCGCTCCTGTATAATTTGCCCTGAGTAGAGCGCTGCTCAGCTACTGCAATATAACTTGTTAATCTTAGAGCTAATAAATCCAACTTTGCTCCAAAAGAACATGTATCGGGTAGAAAGTACTTGTGGTAAAAGCAAGCCTGGCGAGAGATGGCTCCCATTGAATCGGTTTCACTAATGCACCTGTTCAACTGACACTATCTCGCATATCATGTGATCGCTCATCTTAGAGTGTCACTTTTCCAGGTCGAGGTCGTTACTGATGGTCAAGCGGAGATTCCTGGGTCATCTACCAGTTTAACTTACTAAACAACACAGGGCAAGCCTTGTCGTGAAAGAGACTAAGTCCCAATTCAACCTTGACTCAACTTCAAGGTCAGCGGAATGGAACCGACGGCCCCCGAATTTGTGCCTGGAGCAGTAATACTACAATTCCAAAAGCGCTGAAAATTGGTTCGAACGCAAAGCGGAACTTCCAAAGCTGTGTTTAAAACCTGCTTTTGCATTCCATGTCAAAAAGGCAGCGTTCTCATAATTCCTCGTTGCAGCTACATCAATAGCCTCTCTGATAATCGCTGAATGTACACGAAAACGTTTTGAAGTCAGTATTGCTGTCACTCATGAATCTTACCTTGATGATGGAAGCACAGAAGTGTGCTCCCGTCTCCGCTTTGCCAGCCTCATCCGTTGACGCTTGTAGGATACTTTGTACTAGGACTTCCATGTCCTCTGGTTGCAGGTTATCTGGCTCTGCGCAAAGAATGGTCCCGCAAATTCCCTCAGTGTAGAGGTAGTGCGAGGCAATGGAATTAAAAGAAAACTACGCACATAACATACATGGTGATTAAGTCGGAGCAGATCTTGCCACTGCATTTGGCTACTCTATAAGTGAAATGCACATTGAAGCCTGGTGCTCATTTATGTAATGAACAGACCCTAAAAGAGAGAATGCGTTAATTAGAAGCACTGTCTTCGTTGTCGCGTGAGCTAGTTGGTTCATCATAACCATCATCATCAGTCTGAATACACGCACTTGAAAGCAATAGTCATATAACTCCACTGTCTGTTCTAGCTGCATCCATGTGATCCCCGAACACTTCATCTCATCCACCAACCTGAATTTAGTCGCTCCCATTTGCTTGTTTTCCCTTACATTTCAAATCATCCTTATGGTCAGCCGGGTATTTTCTCTTGGCACTCATGTCCTGCCCATGCCCACTTCTTCAACTTGATTTGGAATAGGCTGCCATTGACTCGAACTATTTCTTTGACGCATCGTGCACGGTTCCTTTTTCACAACATTCCACCTACCATTTTTCGCTCTATAATTTCTGCGTGGTCTTCAATTTATATATCGTAACGCTTTTTCTAAACCCTTTACCGAGCTCGATGTCTAACACCAAAACTCAGCGAACCCCTTCTGACGTACACTACATTTTCGAGGCCCTCCAACGCAGTTAATAGATCTCTGGTAAGGCTCCACCTGGCCTTTTAATACCTATGCATTTATCCCTCCCAGGTAACCACTGAAAATGCGCCTTCTGTCGCGTCATTACCGATCACGCGGATAGACTCCACAAGACATTCGTTTCCGCACATGCTTACCGTTCTGGGCCTTCTCAAAGATGCCACACCTAGAAGGGCGGGGTGCCACCGAAGGACTCGATGGCTGTCTTCCCTCTAGCATGGCCTCCCTTGGATTGGGCTTGTTGGGGGCGCTGCATGTTGGGGAGAAGCAGTGAAGTGTAAGATAATGTTTTTGCCTTTATGGCAGAAGCTCATCTTCAGGCTAAAATTAACTACTCTGCATTGATAACTGTATCAAGTGTGGTTCTCATACAAGCGGCCCGACCCGAGCCAACGCCCCTTTTCCCTTTTTGTCGCTGCAGCCCCAGCTATAAAACGCAGTGGAGTAAACGGCTGGTTTGTGACCTAACCTATTGATCTGTCGAGTGTCTGATTGAGTCCAACGATACATGGTGTCAGAAGTGGCCTCATCTGCCGAACAGGACTGTTCCCATGGCCAAAGGAATGGACATCGTCAAACCGTCGGAACCACTTCAGCTGACAATAAATGCCTGAAGATTCTAGCTTGTATTCAAGCGGAAACTGGTACTGTTCTTGACAGCGATATCCACCGACAGCCCAACGACAGCGGCGGTCAAAGCGGCGATCCATTGTAGCGCTGCCGGCCACGAAACATTAGAAGTCTGAACAATTTCAGCTTCGCGGAAGGTGAGCGCAAAGATGATGAGGATACGCTGTTAAAAATATACCCTTAATTTTATGAAAATGAAAACGAAATCTACGAAAGACACGAGTTTTGTAACTGTGTGCAAGGCAAGGCCGAACCATTTGAGCCTTTTGCATGAGACCCGGGTATCAAGCTAAGCTGTGTAACTTCAGTGGTCTCGAATAATCCATGGTAAGTGGCCAGGCCGTTTTCCAGAATAGTACGATGCTCAGGGAGAAGATGCTCCGGCATAAGAGTCTCATGTTGCACAGATCAGAATAAATGTGCAAAGCCGCGCAGGATGCCGCACAGCAGAATGCTTTATAGCGCAAAAGAAGTCTGCAAGTAGACTACACCGCAAGAAACGAGCCAGGTAAAAGAATGCAGGTTTGTTGTAAGCAATGCAGCCGGATACGCGCCAGGGTAATGCCCAGCTTAAGGGAAGCGCTGCTACTCCCGCAACAGAATGAACCACTTCTCGGTATGCTGCAGAAATCGCCAAGTCAATCAAATACAGGAAGAACTGGAAGGCGATGACGATGGAAGGCGAAGTTTTGGACGTCAGGATATGTGGTGTCAATAGGCAAGCAGTGCTAGATTTGATGACGCAAGGCCAGAATTCCGGATACAAGTCCATTTCAAAGTTGATTCGGGCTGCCAGGCAAACTTGTTCCCCTCAGAACTTTTCAACTCGTCCGCAGAGGAACGTTTCTGCGCAAGAGCATAGGGTCGTGACTGCCTACTATACGGCATTGTACTCAAACACGGCGGCATCGTCACAGCATCCCTGGCCATTAATGGTCGCTTGACTTGAAGCAAACTCGAAGTTCATTCAAACCCCATTGCACGAAGAAACCTCCAGGATTTGTACTTTTGCAACACCGTTCGGTCGATATCGTTTTTTGCGGATGCCTTTCGGTATTTCGTCGGCATCTGAAGTGTTTCGAAAAACACTAAATGAAATTTTTGAATATCTTCCTGGCGTGAGAGTGCACGTCGAGGACATACTAGTCTGGGGCACTTCCCGGCAGGAGCACGATGTACGCCTTCGGTCGGCTCTGCAAGCAGCTGAGCAGGCCGGTCTCACATTTATTCGTGAGAAATGCACTGTTGGCGTTCAAGAAAATAAGTTAATGAGCTAAGCACGAGACAAACTCTTTTTATTGTGAAAAACTGCTGAGAAGCAATCCTTGGCTTTAAAACGTGCCTGCAATTTGGCTTCATTCCAACAGCTGTCGCCGCCGTAAATCACGATGGGCGCGGTGATTCGTGCCTCGCAGAGCAAACTACCCTGCACCTTTTCCGTGAAATTGGCTGCTTGAAACGACAGTACACGATGGCGTTATTACCTGGTTCGGTTCCAGTGGTACAACCGGCCAAGAAGGTACCCTTCTCTTTAAGAGAGACACTACATGAAGGGCCCAGCCGCGTGGAGAAGGCGCCTGTTATAAAAATAAGTAGATTTACCCACTGAGTGGGTAGGTCCATATGTCATACAACGCAAAAAGAATGGAAGAAAGGAAGGCTCTGGGTGTGCGTGTATCAACGAGAAGTAAAGACATCATGCGCGAAAATTGCTTGATTACTGGACGTGTAGATACTGAGTGCGAACTTTCTGGGGCACAATTAGTTTGCTGCCTCGCCGCGAACTCTGACTTCTGTAAAATTCCAGTCGATGAAGCCACGTCATGGGTATGCACATTTGTAACTCCGTTCGGCCGCTACTGATTTTCTTCTCGCTTTCGCGATATCTTCCGCCAGTCAGGTGTTGCAGAAGATGTTAAAAGAGATTTTTTGAAGTTTTACCAGGGGGCATGTCAATTTCGAATATGTCTTAATCTAAGGTAACAGCAATCAATTTGATGAGCGCCAGCGTGCCGCAATAGGAAGGGTAGAAGACGCTGGAGTCAAGTTCAAGCGTGAAAAGTGCGTCCTGGGTGTGAAAGAAATAGTTTCTTGGTGACGTCACCAGCGAACATGAAATTCTGCCCAGCGCTGATCTACTTTGAACCGTTCGAGGTACACCATACTTGCAAAACAAAAATGCAGTACGCGGAATGCTAGGGGTCGTTAGCTACTTCCGAAGTATCTGCCTCGACTGAGCGATAAAACTTTCCTGCCGCGCAGGTTGGTAAAAGCAACCGTTGTTTTCGACTGGGCTCCAGTTTATCAGCGTGATTGGAAAGAATGAAAAAGCTCCTTCATTCCCCTTCTTCGACGCAGAGAAGGAAACAAAAATTTCGGCTGACCCATCAGGGCTAGCGATAGACTAGGTATTTTTGCTAAAGCATGAGAGTGATTGACGCCCAGTCATGTACGCTTTGCAAGCGCTAACCAATAGCGAAACGCGGTACTCTCAAATCGATAAAGAAACCCTCGAAATTGGTTTTCCATGCGAAAAGTTTCACCAGCTGGTCTATGGCCGAAGGATTGCCATTGAAACGGATCACAGGCCTCTGTAGGCCATCACAAAAAAGAATAACGGCGATATGCCACTACGAACAATAACGGCCGATCGCCTCACGTTGGCCATCAAGGTTTTGTTAAGTGTGCCGCGTACGTGCGTCGTAAACAGTGACATTGATGCAGCACGGGCACGGATTGTATACCTCTGTGCTTGAACCTTTGTGCCTCTGTACTTGGAGCTAACAGATAGCAGATAGCTTCAGATATCTGATAGCAGATACCGGTGCTGGCAAATGGACATGGCAGTAATTTAATTACAGTAATGAATGAAATTACTGTTTCTTAATTACTTTTTGCAATAATTTGCAATGTAATGAATTATTTCTTAGGTATGGTAATTTAGTAATGCAATGAATTACTTTTTCGGTTGTTCTTTCCAGCAAAAGTAATTATTTCCTTTCGAAATTACCCCGCCGGGGTGGCGCAGTGGTTACGGCGCTCGACTACTGTTCCCAAGGACGCGGGATCGAATCCACGGCCTCGGCGGCCGCTTTTCGATGGAGGCGAGAAGCAAGGCGCCCGTGTGCTGTGCGATGTCAGTGCACGTTAAAGAACCCCAGGTGGTCGAAATTTCCGGAGTCCTCCACTACGGCGTCTCTGATAGCCTGAGTTACTTTGGGACGTTAAACCCCACAAACCAACAAACCAACCAACCAACTTTTATTAAATTTCGCCACTACTTCTGCAGTAGACAATAATGTAGAGTACTGTGAAAGCAGGAAGGCGTACGGAAAGCCGAAGCCAGCGTAACGGAGCGGCAAAAGGAGACAGAATTGAGCAGAATAGTGCGTCTGAGACCTCGTGTGCAGTAGGGTCCCATAGTGTGGCTATGCCATTGCAAGCATTCTCCGATTGGCAGGATACAGGGCGTCAAGGAAATGCCGAAGAGAGAGGCGGTGCAAGAAGGCTGGTGTAAAACTAAATGTGAGCGCGGTGCAATGGCCCTCCCTGTTTCGTCGGCTTAGGCACACTGGTGCCCGGTTACACTCGTCACCACAGGGGCGAGGGAGGATTGGTGTTGGTAGAGATAGGCGGAAGGGTCCATGGTGTGAGCCAATATGTCTTAAACATTATTGAGCAGTGAGCCTTATTGAGCAGTGACGTCGATTCTTTGGACCACGGAAGCAATAAATAACCTTGCTTCTACGGGCCCTTCAAATCGCGGAGACAATTCCGGGCCAGCAAGACACTGGGTTCGCCGTTCATTTTACGATCGTTCGACCATGCTTTCGCTTTTGTTGTTTTTAGCCGTTTTGTTTTGTAAAGCAAGTGCTGTAGGAAAAAGCGAAGGAATACCTCTCTGGGATGGAATTTGGCGGGAAGACGAAAAAATGTGTGTGCTTCGCGTCTGGAGGACAAGCTGTTTTGTTTAGAGCTTTACTTAGTTTTGCATAAATAAAAGCTAGAAAGTAACTTAAAAGTAATTCACGTACTCAATATAAGTACTTGTAATATATTTTCATTACTTTTGAGAACAGTAATCAGTACTGTATGTTAGTTTTCTGCAGTTTTCAGCAAAATATTAGTAATGTAAGTTATTTATTTTTAAAAGTAATTTTGCATGTATGCTGCCAAGCAACTTTCTCTTACTTTTGTATATTTAATAAAGTAACCACTACAACATATGCTGCCAAGATTACAGCGATCCTTTGTCTATTTTCTCTGATAGCATTATGATGTGCAGCTTTCCCTTGCAAAGACCAGCTTTTGGCTACATGCTCTTCCGTGCCCCTGCCCTTCCTGCAGGCCTCTAATCAATTTGAAGACGTCCGAGTTCATGCTGTGCAATTCTACTCCAGCATAGTAAGGACACAAGAAAGCGACACCTCCTAAGTGAGGTACTAGCGGACCCATCATCATCATCAGCCTGACTACACCCACTGCAGGGAGAAGGCCTCTCCCATATTGCTCCCCTTAACCCGGTTCTTTGCTAGCTGCATCCACTTGACCCCTGCGAACTTCTTAACCTCATCCGCCCACCTAACTTTCTGCCGCCCTCTGCTATGCTTTTCCTTCTCTTGGAATCCAGTTTGTTACCCTAAGCGACCATCGGTTATCCTCTCTTCACACATGTCATGCCCATGCCCATTTCTTCTTAATTTCCACTAGAATGTCGGTAACTTGAGTTATTTCTCTGACCCACTCTGCACGCTTCCTATCTCTTAATGTTACCCCTACCATTTTTCGTTCCATAGCCCTCTGGGTTGTCCTCAACTTAAGTAAAACTCTCTTGGTTAGCCTCCACGTTTCAGCCCCATAGGTGACTACAGGTAAGATGCAACTGTTGTATACTTTCCTCTTGAGCGATACCGGTAAGCTGCTAGTCATAACCTGAGAGTGGGCAAAGATACTTGAGCAATGATTTGCAGCAGATGGCTCAAGGAGCTAAGATTGAAGGAGCGTTAAACCCTTTGTAGCAGAACAATCGGTAGTGATGGAATACTGCTGCAAGAATGTAAGGTCCTCGTACAAAAATAATGGGAGCAAAAATGCTGCAAAAGTTGCATGCAGGACATCTTGGACTGAAAACGAGTAAGGCCAGAGCTCATGGTCTGAGTTTCTGGTCGAGCATTGGCAGTGCTATTTGGACGCTTATTCGCAAATACAGCGCATGCCACAAGTATGCGTACAAGCAACCTTTCGAGCCTTTTATTTTGTGGCCGACACTTGGGGAGCCGTGATACTAGGTAGAAATCGATTTCTCTCACTTTAACCAAAGAAAATACAGCGCTAAAGGTTTGACCAAACACACGGAAAGACGAACGGGACAGGCGCTGTCCCGTTCGTCTTTCTGTGTGCTTCGTCAAAAACTTAAAACGGTAGTTCCTTTGGTTAAACAATGTCCCACCAACTAGCCCAGCAAGAGATACTGTTGACCTAACTTACTTTTACTTTACTGGTGATATATACGTAGTGGGGTTTGAAGCGCCTTCTAGCTTTCCAAACGTGAAGCTTGCTGTTAGCAATGCGCGTGAAGTAATTACGAAAGGTCTCTGTTATGTTAGCACTGTGGAGAAATCCTGCCCAACTATGTACTGACAATGGGCCTCAATTCGCTTCCCAAGATTTCGCGGATATTGCACGCCGAAGTGACGTCATCCTGATTACGTGAAGCCCTGAATTTCCAAGGTCGAAAAGTGTGGCCGTAAAATGAATACAACTTTAAAAAGAAATTAGCGCAAATACTTGGATGGGACAAAAGAAAAAAAAACACACACGACGATTGACAAGATCTACTACCAACTGTTTATTAGGGTGCGTACACGAGGAATATAAAGTAAAATAGGAGCATGCACTGATGATACAGGTTCACATTCCAAGCAAATGCAAATTGATTAGAGCACGCAGAATCAAGAAAAGCACATTCAGCGTCATATATCTGCAAAGACGCGTCACTCGCACAGCGATCAGATATTTTGAGATGGAAGGCCTCTAGCACAAGCCGAGATTTTACATTGGCGCTTCTGCCTAGAATCTTAGTATTCTGAAATACTAAGTACAAATGAGTACAAATAGTGAAGCGCATTTTGAAAAACAAAATTACTATTGTTCAATGCTGCTGAACCAAATATTGAGCGAAAGCATTAGTTGCGGGTGACCAAGCGTTCTTCTCTTTTTTTTCTTCCTCAGCCCAAATATAAAGCCCCGCTGTAACCAAACGGTATGAACGTGCCTTAATGGCCTATAAGGGTAACGTGAATGCAAGGGTTCCAGCAGGCTGATTCTGTCATAACCGTCCCATGTGAAACGAGAGACCCAAGTTGGCAGCTCCTGCAGTATGGAAAGGTTTCAGTGTTTGTTTCAGCAGCCGCACCTGATGCTGTGACCTAAGTTTTTGTAACATGTCCATCACATGGCTTATCGTGACCGCCTGCGATTATAGGACTTGAGGATGTCCTAGGGGTAGATGTCCACTTCGTCGTCGTCGCTGTCGTCGACTATGTGGCAGTTTTTGTGTTCACAGCATATGTTGTCGATTACGCCTTAGAAGGCGGTCATTGTCTGTTAGGATGAGCTATCGAGGAGCCACCTTCAGGAGAACAAACGCTTTACGCGATCACTGCCGGTCGTTTCGAACTCGTACCTTGTCTCCTTGCTGCTGTGGAAGCATTGGCTTGCCCTTGGATGTCTTGCGCAGCTTCACTACGGGATTCTCTGTTTTCTGCATTGAGGTAAAGTGGTGCGCAGCCGGTGACGTTGCAACGATTCTCCTAGTGATTGGCCATTCTCTAATGGAGACGCTCGATAGGATAAGACTCATTCAGAAGTATAACTAGTCTCCGCAGTTTATTTTTAATTGGGAAAGCAATACTACTCAAGGTTTTGAGCCTTCAAAGTGGCGCGGCCGCACCCACGTGACACTAGGATGAGCTGGGCTACCAACTTAAGCGATCGGTGTAGCGCGGCCGCACCCACGTGAAGCTATAATGTCACACCCCACGTGACACTAGTGTCAGAGCTGGCATGTTCATACGGCTTGGTTAATGCGGGGCTTTATACGTGGGTCAGCCTGTAGCATTCGGCATTCACATTTCTAAATAAAACTGCATGACTACTAGTCTATAGCTTGAGGAGCATACACTGTTCTATAGCCAGCTAAGCAGCTTATATGACTTGCAGTCTGCAGCTTTAGAGGCATTCACATTTCTATAGACAGCTAAAGGCAACTGCATGACTAGTAATCTATAGCTTCAGGAGCATAAAAGATTCTATAGCCAGCAAAAACAGCTCATATGACTTGCAGTCTGTAGCTTTAGAGGCGTTCACATTTCTATAGACAGCTAAAGATAACTGTATTGCTTATATTCTATAGCATCCGGAGTATAAATTTTTCTATAGCTTGCTAAAACTGATTCTATGGCTTGTAGTCTGTTACTTTAGAGGCATTCAAATTTCTAGACAGAGCTAAAGATAATTGTATTACTAATATTCTATAGCTTTAGGAGCATAAACTTTCCTATAGCTTGCTAGAACTGATTCTATGGCTTGCAGTCTCCAGCTTTAGAGGCATTCAAATTTCAATAAACAGTTAAAGATATCTGTATAACAAATAATCTATAGCTTCGCGGACATATGGGTTTCTATAGTTAGCTAAATAGATTTTGTATCGTTCAGAAGCTATAAACAAAGTGGTTGGTTGGTTGGTTTATAGGAAGGGAAAGGCGCAGTATCTGTCACACTTGCTCTGTGGACACCTGAACCGCGCCGTAAGGGAAGGGATGAAGGTGGGAGTGAAAGTGGATAGAGAGAAAGGGGGGCCGTAGTGGAGGGCTACGGAGTAATTTCGACCACCTGGGGATCTTTAACGTGCGCTGACATCGCACAGCACACGGACGCCACTTCGTTAACAAAGTGGTATAGAAATTTTATAGCTGTCTATAGATATTCCTTTGGCACTTTATAGCTGTCCATAGGTAGACATAGACGACCATAAACTTTTCCATTGAAGGACATACACAATTTTTGTATGGAGAAAGCGATATAAGTTGCTTTGGCTGGCTATAGAAAAGTTTATGCTCCCAAAGCTATAGACTAGTAGTCATACCGTTATCTTTAGCCGTCTATAGAAATGTCAATAAATTTAAAGCTACAGACTGCAAGCCATATAACCTGTTTTAGCAGGCTATAGAATATTGTATGTACCAAAAGCTATAGACCAGACCATAAGAACTTTTTGTATGAGGCAGATCAACCCAATACACACAGAGCCTAAACGGATGACATGTGATGCCAATTGTCGCCACGTTTCTTAGCGCATCATCAAATCTGATTTCTTCGGAGAGGAAAAAAGGCATGAGGTGTAGTTATCATACAAGCGGCCCGATAACTCGCCAACGCCCGTTTTACTACTCTGTTGCTGGAGCCCCAGCTATCAAGTGCAGTGCATTAAACGGGCGTGGGGTTTTTTACTGGCCTAGCCTACTGATGTGTCGTGTGTCGGCTCGAAGCCAACGATAGACGCTCCTACACATATACAGCCCTACGTTGCTTTCTTTTCCACCCAATTTAAGGGCATTGTTTCTGGCTTTGTAAAACCCATCAGTCAACTAAGAAATCCTTTCACCTAAATATTTCACGCTGTTGCTCTGCCTACGCCATAGTGCTTTATGCTAAGTACAACTCAACTTCTGAAATGATTAACGCACAGGCCACAATGATCTGAGGCAGGTTTAGGAGCTATAAATGAAATTAGCTTTTAGATATAATCGAGTTACTCCCAACACAAAGCAAACAGATAAATAAGCAAAAGATTTTCAAAAACGCAAGCGGTAGAGATACCAGAGCTAATATTTGATATGCTTGAAAAATGCTTGAAGATACTCAGTGACAAACTTTGAGAAAACGGTATGCAAATGGAATACATTTCGCAGTATCGGCAATGAAATATTGAATTTGCCTTTAATTGCGAAAGCAATATACTACTCGCACTTTCAAGCCTTGGTGCTAACCACGTTTGACATTTGACCTTTAGACGACCCCCGTAGACAACCCCAAGCTGGCAGGAGATGCCAACTTGGGTCTCTTGTTTCATATGGGACGGTTATGTCAAAATCAGCCTGCTAGGACCCTGGCATTCACGTTACCCCTATAGGCCACTAAGGCATGTTCATATGGGGTGGTTAAAGCGGGGCTTTATATGCGGGCTGAGGAAAAAGAAAAAGAGAAGAACGCTCGGTCACCCGCAGCTAATGATTTCGCTCCATATTCGGTTCAGCAGCTTTGAACCCTTGTAATCTGTCCTTGATTTGAAAATCTAAATTTGACTCTACCTTTATGGACAAAAACTTAGAGTTGTCTTGAAGGCCTAATTTTAAACATCATGTCTAAAATAGTAATATTATGAATATCAGATATTTCGAATATAATTCGTGATAAATGAAGACACTACTGTGCTTTAATGCGACCAAGTGTAAAAAATTGTAATGTTCTTGTTTAAGGCTAATTTTAAAGTCTTCTATTCTCACTTCGGTTACTGGAATGTAAACTAGTGTATAGAATAGAATTATAAATTCGCTGAACCATTGTAAATTCACGAGGCGAAGCGAAATGGTAGATTCATAAATGGTGCAACAACAGGAATGACCACTAGTATCGTTTTTTACCTGCCTGATACTTTCCTCTAACATTTTAAATTCAGCAACAAACTGAGAACTTACCCAACGAAACTAACGCTCTAACGATCTTTTTTTCAGTGATTCATCAGTGCTTACTGGCTGCAGCCGTGAAAAAAGTCTGAGAAGAGCTTTTTTGGGTCATCTCGATGGGTACATCAGAAAGGTGTGGCTCATTTTCGAACTTCACAGCATTTGTGTGCAAAATGTCTTTTCACGCCTTTTATTCTGGGACCTTTTGCTACAGTAAGACCTATAGAGGATCTGTGCACAAAAAGCTTTACCTAACTTCGGTGTTTGGATTTGGCTCATTTATAAAACAATATTTTCTTTTCTATATGGACCACGGGCACAGATATTTCAAATTCCTGTTAGCAAGGTGTTTGTGCCTGTCGATAACGCTGAACTCCCCAGATGAAACGCCTTTGCAATCGATGAACCAGCTCCAGAAAGCTGGATGTTGCATTGTGTCGCGTGTAATTTCCTGGGGCTAGTTTTTGCCCAGTGTCCGCGCTTTACCAATCTCTTTCTCTATGTAGCACGTTTGTTGCTATCGCCGCCGCCGAGTTGCTTAGTTCTTTTGCAGGCGCAAGTCAGCCCAATGAAGAGTTTTCTTCAGTGCAATCACCGACTCTTCATTTGTGCCAACGACCCTGGTCACCACCACGTGACAATATCCTCTCACCGTTGGTGTACCTTTCAGTTGAAGACTTCGAACTCAATGGGATTCATTCATTCATTGACACTGTTATTCATACACCAGTGTGTACAGGAAGCCAAGGAAAAAAAAAGCTGTTTTACGATGGCTTGAGGAGCCCCTAGCCCGCAAAAATGCACTGGCGCCAAAAAACACAGTCAATGAAAAAATGATTACAGCCTAGTGATAACAAAGAAAAGGAATAATAGTAGTGTTTTAAGAGAATAGCAGACTTTCATGTCCTATCCTAGAGGCATGCTCCGGATTATACGAGGCTGCCATGGTTCGAAATGAAGAGGAGGGAAGATGTCTGGGTTGCTCAGTTTTTCAAGGCTTCGAGTATTCAAAAGGCAATGCCTCTAACGCTGACGGACATTTTTCCTTTCTGGTGTTTATAATGCTATCGCTTTAAGACGACCACTTATCCTTCAGTGGTGAAAAAAGTACTAAGCGTCAGTGCTACTAAAATTAAAACGCATTTAGCCACTGTGGACTGCAATGAGTGGACGGAGCGCTACCATCCGCTTCTTTCATTAATACTGGACAGCGCCATTCCTGAACATCTAGAGTACTAGCCCGAGAGCAAGGGAATAGTTGTGCGTCTTGCCGGGTATCGTCTCGCAGCGAACGCGCACGCGAGATCGCAGCGGCGCGGTGCGGCCCCGCAGCCGTGATCTCACCACTTTTCCCACGATAGTAAATATTTTTTAGGTTCGAATCGTCTTTGCTATCAAGCTTCCAATTTGAACAGTACACGAATGCTAAGTGGCAAGTGAAATGGTATGACATCGCACTGATGACTGCTTAAAAAAGTGCAGCATCAAAGCTGTGATACGAATTAACGTGTGCACTTTTTTCAGACACGTTTTTCTCAAATCCAGGGAACAGAGTCAGAGTTTTGGTCGAACGGGCTTTATATATCGCGTAAAATGCTGCGAAATACCTCATAGCTTTCATATGCGCAGAAAGGACAGCTTTACTCACACTGAAATACCATAGCTGCTTTCTGGGGCAGTTAAGCGACCTGACATAAATGTCATGGCTACAAGGGTATGACTAGTGACATCAGTAGGCAGTTTATCTGCATAATTGACTCTCCTGATTTACGAAATGTGCCTTGAATTCAGAATTTTATGTTTCTAGCAATCAGCTGCTCACTAATCCGCCTGTGAAAGGCACAGACACACTGTAAAAAAAAGCTCTACTTTACGTAAAAACCCGTTGGTAATGCGTTGCCGAAGAGGTTTCCGTATGCTAATTACGGCCATACGTGCACGACATACGACAATTTCTGTGTGCTTGGTAATTGGAGGTTTCGTATAAGTGTTCGCGGAATGAAATTGTTTCTCCGAAGACAGATGCTCCAGTTTTGTTTCTGGAAAGCTACGTTGACCTCATATGACGATTTCTGTATGCTTGGTACTGAAAGGCTTCGGTTTTCTTGTTGCTGACGATTACACAATGCACAAGTGTATTACCTCCGTAACAGTCATTTGAGCTGAAGCAGAAATGACCTGAATATTAACATGTTCACTACCTAGTTGGTCACCACCCTGTCGGAAATTTTTCTCATGGTGGTTATGATGGAACCATGATCATGGTGGATTATGGTAGTGGGCATATGGTCGTTATGGTGGGCATGGTTGTTATGGTGTGCATGGTTGTTATGGTGGGCATGGTCGTTATGGTGTGCATGGTCATTATGGTGTGCATGGTCATTATGGTGCGCATGGTCGTTATGGTGTACATGGTCGTTATGGTGTGCATGGTGGATAGCAAGGTAGGTATGTACAGCCACGGCCGGTCTCGAGGGAGAGAGTGCGCTCTTTCTTCCGGCATCCTCAATAGCCGCGGATAGCAATGGGAACGTTTTTCCTCGAGTTACGCTCTCCACCGCTGCAAGGCACGCGACCTGCTCACTGTTCGCTCCGCATCTGCTTCAGCGGCGCCGGGTGGCTTCTGCCTGGTTTCATGTTGTCGCTCGCAGGTTTCATGGTGAGTGCAGCCCCAAAATGAAAGAACACGAAATAGATGCTGCAGCGGCATGTCGTCAGTGTACTATACACGTGAACAGTCTTTATATAAAAAACATTGTCGCTCAGCGGACGCTCGGAAGCATATATGACATACATTGCGGCATGTTAGCTACTTTTGCCCATTTCAATCCGAATTTTTTCCAAGCCTGCACAAAAATGCAAAAAAAAAAAAAATCAGCAGTGATCACATTGAAGCTTCTTCAAGGCTAACATTACAGCAACTCCTCTGCAACAGCAAAACCGTCTTTCAGCGCTAGATGCAAAACCATCCATATATAGCATCGAAGATGGAAATAATTTCATAAAAATGTAATGCGAGTTGCATAATGCTTGCATGATATAAAGTATTAGCATAACAGTCAAAGTAGACTCTAAGGTTGAGTTTTTAATATTATAATTTATATATTAGGAAATGTGTTGTATTTAAACATTATTTTAAAATGCTGTTTTAAAGAGTGAGTGCGTTTCCTTTGCGCATGAACGGCTTTAGCAGAGGCACAGCAGTGGGGCGGTGGCGACCCCACCGAGGTGCGGCGGGAGGTCAAAACAGACCCCACTAGGTGAGGCCGTAAGAGAAGAGAAGCGCGCTCTCCCTCGAGACCGGCCGTGGTACAGCACACTGAATGGTGTGTCATCTTCTGTACCACATATAGTTACAGTTCATTGGTGAAGAAAATACAGAATGCTGGTAGTGCCCCTATTTTCCCTGATGGCTAAGGAGCCGATACTGTATTTGCTAACCTGCTAAGTGATATACTGAGCATGCAAGCTTACAGCTTCTGTGCATCCAGGTAGCAGCAGAAATGGCTCACCTACTGAAGCACGCACTGAATAAGCAGCATATAGAAAGTCGAGCTCAGATTCCAGCTTTATTGGAATCATCGGCAACTGAGATTTTCCTGCGATGTCCTTGCCGGCTGGCCTCAATGAAGAAGCGCCGCAGATGTTGGCGGCATGACTGAATTTGTACTTCATCAGGCACATCTGTTTTCGGGTGTTTTGCTATGTACTGCATCAGACAATCTGAAAAAAAGAAAACACGTATCTTTTCAATTCTCCTTCATCAGCCCATGCCATACACAAATAGATCTTGCATATGGCTATGCAAGTGGTAGTACACAAAAATAGCAAAATGAAACATGGCAGTTCCATTTTGACACATCCCTGTAGCACTGTGCATGTTAGAACAGTGGTTTTCAGCCATTGGACCCCTTGAGATGGGGGGGAGACGCTTCGGTAGCAGGTCACACAAATTTGAGTCAAGGCTATAACTTAGCCTCTAAAAGGCATGCACTTGATAAGCCACACCATGGCCTGCAGAGGAGATGGGGGAGAGGCAACATGCTGGCACCGGTGTGCATGCTGCTGAAAGAATTTGGCTCCTCGCAGCACTGCGCAGCTCGCTTGGTAGATGCTTTGCATAGATGCCCAGCCAGCAGTGCAGCCCAAGTTTCGAATTTCAAAGATGCCGGCGTCAACGAACCTGGTAAACTGTAAACACTCTCTCGCTTTCTACCTCTCGAACAAGCTCTCAATCTCTGTAGTCCTGAGTTTATTTCGCTTTGAGAAACTGCATTTTGCTTTCAACCTCCATGCTTAACATTTTAACCCACTGCAAAAAATTATTGATGACCTAGGCAGGAGAAACAGAAAGGTAGGTCTAAAGATCAACACGCAGGAGACAGAAGTAATGTTTAACAGCCTCGGGAAGGAATAGCAGTTTACCAATAGGTAGCGAAGTACTAAAAGTAGCAAGAATATATATACTTAGGACAGGCAGTAACAACAGATCTAGACAACGAAAGGAAAATAACGAAAAATATGATGGGATAGGGTAGATTTGGCAAGTACTCGCAGATAATGACTAGAGCTGAACCAGGATAATTCGAATTATGGTTCTATCAAACTCGTGGAATATCCCCTTGAAAACTCCATGCAAAAGTATAGGGAAGCTGCGTCGTACATCGAACTCCAATTTCACTGGTCCTTCCCCAAAGACTATCGCACCACCCGCGGCATTTTGATGCGCGAAGTTTTTCGAGCCACGCGCGGAAGGAATGAGAGAGAACAGTTTGACGACGGCTGATCTAGAGCAGCGCCGCGGCCTTTCCCCAAAGACGCGCGCCTTCAGCCCACCGCCGTGAAGTGTCACTCATGCGGTTAGCACTTTATATTTATATCTGGGCCATAGCAGCCGCTTCTTGATGGATGGAAAAAGCAAGGTGCCCCTGTGCTGTCCGATATCAGTGCACATTAAAGAGCCCCAGGTGGTCGAAATTTCCTGAACCCGCCACTATGGTGTCTCTCATAGCCTTAGCCACTTTGGGACACTAAACCTAAAGAGCCAAACCAAACTTACATCTCGTGATATAACAGGTAGAAAATGCAGTGAACCATATTTTTTGCATAAGTATGTTTAATTGCTTAACTATTGTATTGGTCATAACTGATGGCCAAAGGGTTGCTGAAATATAGTCACAAAACAGTTCACTTCTGCCTCTTTATTTGGTATTGTTCATTTCAAACATGCATTCCATGTTTGTTTTAATTCAACAGAACTTTCTATGTGCTTTTGTATACCATAGCTGAACAGTTTGCACACATGGGCAAGGCAGCCAGCAGACATTAGGTGCCGCCCCTTGGTCAATAAGGTGTGGCATTACAACTGAGGCTGCTTCAGACCAAGTGGATCACCACCACTAGTCACATTAGACTATTGCAGCAGACACTCAAAATTATGCAAAGTTAAGGCTGGTGCACAGCCTACAAAATTCCATATCATGCACTAGGCAGAAGCTGATGTTCAAAAATGCTGCATAGGGTCAAAAGAAGGTGTACATTAACTTAGCCTGACAGTGGTGCAGCACTCTATGTCAGAAACATCTTCACCTCAATCCACAATTTATTGTTGCTTGACAGAGTGAACATCTTTTTTTATAGTATATGGCTGCGCAAGCTAAAGTAAGTAGGCCGGTTGGTTTATAAAAGAGCTGTGAAGAAGGGTCTAGGGCAAGTTGGAGTTTGCAAGCTGAGCCAATATTTTGACAAGAGAACTTCTCATCTGGGCAGTTCAATCATTACTGCAGGGTTTAAATGCACCTTTGCTTCTGTACAAAAGCCAGGTAGGGTAGAGGGAGGGCTAAAAAGAACTCTGAAAATCAAGTACCACCAGAATGTCATCCTTCTGAAGACCACCAACGAATTCACTGCGCAAAAGGTAGCAGCAGTTACCTCGTTATTCATTCAAGCCAAAACTCATATCATCCAATCTTGCATGATGGCCCCCGTGAATTCGTACCGGGACGTAATTCACGAAACTGGAAAAGGTCTTTCGGAAACCGAACATTTATAAACTCTTCAACCGCGCCATGCGACGATCCTTTCCACTTGAATGATGAGAAAGACCAAGTCAGTGCTAATAACGTTTGAAGGCACCCATGTACCTTGACAAATTCTGTTCTGCCATGTCTTGTACAGATGCAAGCTTGAAGCAGGGCTAGGAGTGAAAGAATATTTTCTTGGGTATCAATTTCTATGAGCCTGCAACCTGTGACAAGGTGACCTAAAATGAAAATAAAGAGTGGCAGCAGCAGGATAAGCTACAAGATAACCACCTGAAGCAGGTTGGATTATGACACCTGTTTCTTGAAAGGGTACAGACAGGCATCGTAAAGAGATCTAACAAGATATATGGCCACAGGGGAATACTGAGCTTTCCAGAAGAGGACAATAGAAAAAAAAAAGCAAATCAGAGTAGACTACACCTGCCTAGCGAGACATTATCTGAAGAAAAGGATTCAAGTGGAGCCAAAGCAGTGGTGACAAGGAAACGTGTTTAGAAAAACACTTGCAGCTTTGCTGTTGTCTGAAGAAGGGGGGGGGGGGGGGGGGGGGGGGTAGTGGATTTTACACATGCTGAGAATAAACTGTACAATTAATGCTTTATGGGAGTGTTGTCCCTACTAGCTATAGTGCAGAGGGAATGTATGTAAGGAATTCTAATTTTCCTTTCGGGATATTTGCACTACAGTAATCCCTCGTTATAACGATATCATTTTATTCGAAATATCTTTCGGTCCCGACCCAAACGCATTTATTTTAAGCCGCATTACTCGAAGTGCACGAAGAGCTTGACCCGCTTACAGCGAAATGGCGAGCGGAGGCATCGCCGAGCGGCAGCGATGCTTTTGCGCATACAGGCGCAACAGCATGAGGCAACAAACCCTGGAGATGTGTCATGCAATGGCAATGCCAGTGCGGCAGCGATGCTTTTGCGCATACAGGCGCAACAGCATGAGGCAACAAACCCTGGAGATGTGTCATGCAATGGCAATGCCAGTGCCTGTCGTTGCTGGTGGCGCACACCGCACGGAACGATGGTACTCTGGACTGCGCTACTACACTGCGATGCCGACTTCCATTGCAAGCAGTGACTTTCTCTTTCTCCTTTCGAAAATTAACAATATCTAGCCACACTATCTTTTTGTTTCTTTTACTACCCTACCAAGCATTTACTGAATTGTCTCAATGCACTCATATGCACGCATCAGACGAAGGGAGCATCTGCAGGTCCTTCGCTCAAACCGGACTACGAAAACAACCTCCCCTCCCCCCCCCCAAAAAAAAGTCAGAAGTTGAGTGCCCCTTAAACCTGCTTTAAATGTTGAGTCATTATCTACCTTGAATTATACCTTTTTCTGCTACTGCCACTTTTTATTTTCGTTTTCAGGTCACAGGGTTCACCGGTTCCAGGCTCATAAATTCATACCCCGAGGAAACATTCTTTCACTCCTTACCCTGCTTCTTTCTTCTCCCTCCCTAGCTTTCGTTCTTCTGAGGCAAAAGTGCATTTAAACCCTGCTAGTTATGATGGTGCTACCCAGACAAGGACAAGTCCCCTTGTCACAACACTGGCTCAGCTTGCGAATTGAGGCTTCCCCTCTACCCTTCTTCAGTGCTGTTTCATACTCTGAAGCCATCTTTCTCAAATTCAGCCTTGCTTGGTTCATGGGGTTTAAAGCACCAAAGTGGCTCACGCTAAGATGATCTAAGTACTAAGTACATATCCTAAAATACTGAAAATATATTCAGTATAATAGAATTTCTACTGGGAAAGTTCACTTACTTTTGAATATGTCGACTAAAATGGCATGGTGTGCTCCATGGTAGTTGAGTCTGCAATGTAGCAACAGGCTTCCGCAGTTAGGCTTTGGACAGCAGCTCTATCACGCATCCAAGGTGTTCCAGCAATTTCCAGGACCAAATCGGTGTTGAGTGGCACAAGCAGCCCAGCCATAACCACACCTGCAGTTATAAAGGTGGCTCTCAGGCACATTGAAAGAATGATACAGAAAACTTAATAGCTTGAAAATGCCATGCACAGTGGGTTCATAATGTAGCAGCTTATCTATAGGCATAGCTAATAATGTGCACTTACAATGCATAGAGGAAGAACCCGAGATTATTCTGACAGAACAGTGCAGTAACCACAATAATAACACATCCTTTCTTTATGGCCATTCCATGTTGAATGCATCTGGATGCTTGATCCTCTCAATGTTTTTTTTATAATTTGCAGCATTTACTACAGTCAAAAGCCATTTCCCTATCTAGGGGTTAAAGATCCTATCATGTGATAGACTTTTGAATTTTTCTGACTACTGTACGACTGTATTCATGAAAAACTCAGTGGCTATGCAGTGAAGGCTACACAAGAAAGGGAAAGAAATAGGCTTTTGCCCCCATACTGTCGGGACAGCAAAAACCCCACACCATCCTTTCAACCTCCCCTCATCACCCCTCCCCTGAACAACCCACTGTCAGTGGCATGGACACAAAGGCTGGACTCATTCCCTTTCTTGTGTAGCCTTCGCTGTCAAACACAAGAAAGTTGTCAGGGAGTTAAGTGTCCAAAAAATAATAAAAACCTTTAAAATTTCTGAAAAAAAAAAAATGAATATGAGCTGTACTTCTATATTATGCATGAAGAACTTGTCACTACAAAATCATTCACTATCGATTTAGTTCTTTTTCTTTTCAGTTCAAGGTGTCATCTTTAAGCTTTTAAAAACAGCTCGAAATATCTGAGTATTATGAAATCTTTAGCCAGAACATTTACTACTCCAGGATGATCTAGATCTGAGCTAGTTGTTTCATGTCAAAGTTGAGGCTATAGCCTAACAGAAAAAGACACAAGGGATACGAAAGTACATGAGGCTGACTAACAACTAATCTTTGTTCAAGGATGCAGAAGAATATGAAAGCAAAAGGAAGAGGGTAAAGAAGTGAAGGGCGTTAACACGAAAAATGCACTCAGTTGTCACAATGAAATAAATGAAGTCAATGCCGCAGGATAAGAGCAGAATATCAAGAAGAAAATGTATGAACATGGGTGCTGTAAAAGGCCAACCTGGAAGAGATTAAATCTAAAACCAATGCGTGAAGAAATGTGGCTAAACACAAGCGACGACAACAAAAAAAAGGGGGGGGGGGGAGGTTGGGGCGGCTAGAAGCACAAACAAGAAAACCAACTTAGTCAAACACTAGGGCACTAAAAACTTGTAGGACTGTCCAAGACGTTTCTGCTCTTCTTCAGTAGGTGCCACAGAGGCCATGCTAATAGTCATTAATTGCCACTGCTTACAGCACGTTTTGAGTTACCTGGGTGCTCTTCCTAGCCAAGCAGGTCAGCTCGTGCACCAGTGGGCAGATCCTGTGGGCTTGCAATGGTTGCAGTGCTGAGATGTATGCCCCCCTAAGCGTTTTAATGTGCTCAAAGGTTAATAATATTGAAAAGGTGCCTAGGTGCGATATGCGTGGTTGTGAAGTGGTGTTGGCTTCAGGTTTCCCATCTAGTGTGGTAAAGTGTACGTAAAACAGATTGGTAGGTGCTATAATGAACGAGCAAAGAAGCACGCAAGGTATTCCAACAATGCTTCTCGGGAGGGGGGCATTTGTCTCAACACTGCAAGCATTGGGAGCCCACAACAAGAATGTGCAGTGAATGCAGGCAGCGCTGGAAGCGGTGGCAATTGATGACTACGGGGATCTTCATCAGCACTGTCTTGTGGCACTCGTCAAAACGAAGAAATACCTCGGACAGTTGTACAAGTTTTTAGCACCCTAGTGCTTGACTAAGTTGGCTCTCATTGGTGTCTCCAGCCATCACCGTTCCACCCACCCTTTTGTTATCGCGGTGCTGGTGTTTCAGCCGCGTTTCCTCACATTGGTTTTAGCTTTTAATCTCACGCACGTCATTTTTTTGTGTTAATAATGCCCCAAATTCCCTCTCCCTTTCACGTTTATATTCGTCTGCGCCCTGGAATAAGGATGAGTTGTTGGTCAACCTTGTGTCTTGTTGCCTTCCATGTGAGTGTGTTTTTCTGTTAGGCTATAGTTTCACCTTTGATATGTACTATTCGGGAAGAGACTATTTCCCCTCAGTTTCAATAAATAACTTACATGAAAAACACCAAACGTGCAAGCATTCTATAGTGTACTGAGTAGTCAGATGAAAATTACACACTAAGAAAATTACATGCGCACACAGAAAACAAGAAGTTTGCTTAGCAATTTGACATGATGTGTGACTGCTCATGCACATTTCAGGTTTAGAATCAAAGCTCATGAAGTCATGAACCTGAGAATAAAGAAGTTTGGCCTCAAAAAGCTGAACTGTAGCCAGCATATGTATTTGTCATTCAACTTTATAAACATCATGAATCCACATTCGCTCCTCCTTTCCTAAACTTTGTTTCAAGCAGGAAAAAAAAAGGGAGCACGAGCAAAATGCAGTTGCAGCGTTACAGCCTTGTCAAGAGTGCACTCCCTCAGAAAGTCGAAAACAACTTGTATCAAACTGCACTCCAGCTGTCGTCAGCCACCACAAATATGCTGAGGCCTTGTCTCAGCTCCAGTGGCCAACACTTTGCAATGCCTGCGTCAGTTTAGGGCACGCTGTTGAGCATTCGGGTTAAGCATGCTGATGGCCCTAACAAAAGTAACATGAGTATGTCTATATTAATCCAGTAAACATACATGATGCAATTGAGGCTCACAATAACACACCTGTACAAATAACAATGACCCAGCAAAACAGCACTGTCAGGTCAGCTGGCACTGTACCATGTTACAGACTGGAGTAGCGATGTGCCCAGAAATGAAAGTAGCATCCATGCAGTGCAGACCTTGAATGGCTGGAAAGTGCAGCTTCCAGCATGAACCAAGCCTGCAGTCTTTGTTACACAAAGGTCCAGCTATGAAGCTTGGGAGACGGACTCCATCAGATGCCAAGTTTTAACACCTGCATGAAGATGTATGGTAAAATTGGTGCATTTTTTTGCCTTTATGTCAGATGAAATAAAACTAAACAAGGCAATAGCTGCACCTAAAGGTATATTTCATATGGCAATAAAGTTTTTCTAGTCCTGCAGCAATATCAGTATGGCAGAGAGACAACGTGCTGGGTCGATAAAGAATATTAACCTCAAGCAAGATAGTTAAAAGCATTAGTACTGGCTCCCTACAAGGAAATTCAAATTTCACATTCACACAGAGGTTATTACAAGACATTTTCAGGCTGCTGCGTGGCGTACTACTAATGTGCCGCATGGCCTTAAACTTGTTTCCCCGCATTAAACTCTGAACTGTGAATTTTTTCTTTTGTATCCCTGTATGTGCCAGAGCACCGAACGAAGGTTGAGAGGAAGCCTCAATTTGCAAGACGAGCCACAGTTCTATAAAGAGGACTTGTCTTCATTTGGGCAGCTAGACGAAGACAAATCCACTTGTCGAAACGTTGGCTTGGGTTAAGATCTGAGGCTCCCCTTCTACCCCTGTTCAGTGATCTTTTAAACTGTGCAGCCACCCTGTATGTGCCAGGCATTTGTCGAGACCTTACCGCAGTTGCTTAAGTAGTTTTCTACGCTCTAAACGCCACTTTCTTGAGATTAGCAAAATCTAATAGTTTGTTAAATGGAACCAGCACACTACACTAATGTTAGTTTGGCACAGTCTTAAAATAAATTAATCTCCAAAGGTGAACGCATAATTAAATTTTGTGCTATTTGGTTCAGGCCTTTGTCATAATCCTTTTTCTCACCTACCGTTATTTTCTACGTATAATGCCTCGTGTAAACCTGCCCATAGCCCAGAATTCCATGTTTCAGTGTTTGCAAATAAATATATACGTAGTGTAGCAACAAATCATTACCACGAGAATGCACCCGTCAGTTTATAGTACCCAGCCACGTGCCAATGCTAAGGTGCATACTATGAATGAAATTACTACGATTATTAGGATAATTTTTCCAATTATAAACATACGAATTCTGAAATATGTTAGCAGTAAATAAAACACAAAGTTCTGGTAACCGCGGTTACCAAGTGCCAGCTGGTGCCAGCTGCAGTTGTATTGAAAACCTACTGCTTCCATAAAATCATTGCGGAGGTAGCCGACTCACCATTCTTTCAAAATAAAGAAAATGAGTTCACGTCCTGACAAAATATTTCGTCCTCACCTTATATCGAGTCGAATTTAGCACGCTGCGTCTCAGTACGAGCCCTCACAAGCCGCCGAGTTGTACGCGCTTGGGGTTTATATGTGGCTATCGTCAACGCGGTGTTCAGAATCGTTCACTGGGGGTCTCTCAAGAAGCGCGAAGCAACAACTCATGTTCCTGCATAAATAGATACGCGCTGTAAACTAGCTGTGGCCCTCTCCGTTTTTATTCTTCATACGCTGTCAAAATCAATCCCTGCTCATTCAATGTAGCCCACAACGGTCGCTCGAGAAATTGCACGTGCATTTTACTCCGCGACGCGCGATCCAAAGTCTGTAATTTCCACATTTGTACAATGCGCTGTGTCAGATTCGCTTTTTCATTTTTACGTCCAGTACCCTAGAGCCCAGCAAGAATGGAATGCGAGCGGAAAATCAAACCAACGGGCAAAATACTCACCGGCTTTGCTAGTGATGACAGCACCGCGCTCGTCCTTACGTCGTTACTTTGCTCCGAAGACGCTGGACGTGCGCCCGGGAAAAGTGGCCATCTTCAGATTCAACCGTACAAGTACATCATACAAGCATACAAGCTTACGAGCAGTGTATTAGCAAACAGCAAAGCTGCGTACACAGAGAGTATCGCGGCTGCCGCGGCCGTTGCGTCCACCTACGTCGCAAGCCCATTTTTCGACCACATTTTTCGTGACCGGTTCGCCAAGTGGCCGTTAAGATCTTTTTTTATTTATTAACTTCTCCAATGGCTTACTATTTATAATATTACGCCTTTTTAACACTACTCAATATTTTAGCATTATTTAAAAGCTAATGGGTTCAAAATTAGAAACAATTACTATTTCTCACTCTGTTTCCATTATTTTAGTATATGGTATGCAGCGCTAACCGACAGCGGTAAAATTATGAACTAAACTACAAGCTACAGACGGCGCGCTTTGAGAGGGATAATCTTGTTACGGTGGGTTTGGCAATCCCCGGTCAGCTGATTTTTTATCGCACCCGTATAATATGTGTAAACGTTTGTGATACTCTGAGTGCAACGTTGCAAGTGACAACTGAAGCAACCTGCCTTGCCGTCGGAACACCAAGAAGCTTCATGGCGTGTGACAAGCTGTGTACGTGCGCGTGTGCATGTCGTGTCAAATTAGGCTATGGTCGTGTACGATCAGCCTCAAGCATGCCACGCGAGAAGCATCTGTGTTTGTAGATAATCCGTGTTTCAGCGCGCGAGCGCACGTTTCGTACGATCGGCCACAAGCGTGCCATTCATTAATAAGCCGATGCGAGGAACCCCCGTGTTTGTAAATAAATAAGCCGTGTTTCTACGTGCCTGTGTGCGTGTCGTGTACGATGGGCCAAGTGCGTCACTCATCCATAAAACGAAGCGAAAAACGCCTGTGTTTGTAGATTGGCACGCAGCAATTGTATGTGAGGAGGGCACAGTGAAGCGGAAACAGCCATTTCGAAGCTTTCCTCGAGTGGCTGTCTCGTCTGGAAGAAAGTGCATGAAGCTGTGTTCGGAATTTGGGCTTGGAGCGGCGAAGATCGCACCTACTGTTTAGAAAAAAATTTAAAAAAAATCCATTGGTACGTTTGAAATTTTGTATTCGCTGCCGGGAGGTAGTGTACGTAATTATTTATAGCTACATATCTTATTGAAGTAGAATTCACGGAAGTGGTTACTTGAAGGCGGAAAAAAAAAAAAAAAGTTCAGCATCAAAACGATTCCTTTGTAGCTTCATTGGTTTGTAATGTTCGTGTATTCAACTCTGTCCCCAGGGCAACAGTAGCAAGTGTGCATGGTGGGCAATGAAGATCAAAACTGCTGACCGTTTAGGCCACACTTGTGTGGGTCCAAGTTGGAAATTGAGCCTTAAGTGCTTACTAAAATCTGAAACATTGTGAAAGCTGTTTTGCATGGTTGCAATCATACTTGACAAGTCTGGCAATCCACTACCTGCCTGCTTGCAGCTTTGGGGAAAAAAAAAAAAAAAACCTGCAGTGCATCGTGAGAGTATCATTGGAAAACTAATTTATGCCAAACAACTGACAGCTGCTAATAGTATTAACCACTTGTAGTTACCCAAGCTTACCGATTTCACGATGTTTGCAAAAGTGGAGCTATCCATTAACTTGCGATGCAGGATGAATAAGCAAGCACTTGGTTATGAATGCAAGAAGAAATTTCGAAACTGTTGTGTACCATTAGTTCATTCATTGATCTTATGCTTTCTTACACAATTCCCACTTGCACTGTTTCTCCTATTCCTTGAAGTTCAGTTTAGAAAAAAATTGTCATCTTGTTACTGCAAGTATGTCATTAGGTTGGCTTGACCTTCATAATAACACATTAATGTCTGCTTTTAAATTACCTCGTAATTCTGCTATGCCTCTAGGGTGTTGAAATCACAAATCTGTGCCCCCAACTTGAAATATGGCCTGATCAAACTCAATCATTTCACATGTAGGTTGACCCTTTTCTTTGCTTCACAGTCACTATATAATTATTATTATTACTATATTATTAGGACGCTATATTATTTGCATAGTCGTGCTGTTCTCACTACCGAGGCAAGAGCAGAAATTCTACTTCATAGAAGTGAACTGTGGGGCTGCAATTATGCTAACCTTAATGTAAAGGATAGGACAACAAAAATATAATGAACACAGGTTGCCAAGCTCACCTTTGTTTTTTAACCTCCTTTGCTCTATATGATTACTATGGTCAGTGATGTGCGCAGTATAAAGTGAAAGTTTGTACAATTCCCAGATACAAGGCATAATTGCAGGGTTTCAAACAGAAATGAGAGTTCCTCTTTGCTACGCTTAGCTCTCTCTGTATTCAGAAAATAACTTGACTGCATTGTTTGTTGTCTTTTCGACAGAGGCACTATTGATTGCAATTCAAGTTATCCAGCGAGATTGTTTGATTAGCTTTTAGGCACATATTTTAATTCAGCATATGGCTGCATTCTCACTCTTATTCTGTTTAGATTATAGATGAGAACGAGTCGGTGGCGGAGGGCTATATGGGTGCTGTAATGCTTTCAACAAACGTCGAGTACAACCGCATGCATCTGCCTTTTGTCCTGTGCCTTATCTTGGTACGGTGAAATGCAGGAAATGTAATTCACCACAAGTTATAAAGCACTATTAGTTATTTCTGATGGAATTCTTGAGACGGTATTTTCTCGATAGTTGGTCATCATCTTGTGAAGCAAAAAAAAAAAAAAAAAAACAGGCCATAGCACAATTTTTGAGCTTGGCTGTGCTCACTTTGTCTTTGTGTTCTTTTCTGTGTCCTGTTTTTTATCTCTGCTTCTTATGATGGTGCATAGTTATTTCATTATACTTAGAATTATCGCATTTTTTAATATATTTATTGACCTGATGTTGATGTGCTAATTGTCATTTTTTGCAAAAAGCACTTGGGTTCTATGTAGTTTAGAGGGCTTAGGTAATGCATTACAGATTTGTTGAATCAATATTTTAATGTTCAGTTGCAGCCATGATGAAACCTTTAATCCAAACAGCCAGAACACATCTGGCTGATTGTTAGTATAATGCATAGCACATATGACATCGATGTATATGAAAGCTTTACAAGTGTGAAAGTATTTCAGGTTCCTCCTTTCCAAGTTGCATTTTGCCTTCATGGTTAGTCTTTTTCTTGTAGACATTTTATTCTTTCAGTAACTCTCAGAGAGCTGACAGTAGTCGTAAAACATCACTGAAGGAACAGAAATGAGTTCTGCTATTTCCTTAAATTGACATCATTTCATTAGGTAATGTCAGTGGAGCTCTGGAATGAAGACCCCACTCATAGGCTGAAGCAACTCCTTGTGTTTTTCCACCTCCTCCTTAGAGCTGCGTTTATTTTTGATGTTCAGGAAACTGTGACATGGTCGCTTATCATACTTGTTCTGATAACATTGCTTAGGACACTTATATATGGGTAAGCAAAGATGTTCCAGCAATAAAATTTTGTATGGGATGAGTTCTTCAGTACCTCCAAGAATTTCTTTGGCATGATTTTCATTAGTGTAGTGGCCATGATGCATCCACTTTTCACCAGTCATACTTAATCAGACAGTTTTGAGTTAGCTTCACAAACAGTACTTTCTATTTGTTTTGTATCTGTCAAGTGTTAAATTGCAGACAAAGCAAAATTAGATGCGTGCATCTCTCACTTTTCAAAATTATTGAACAACTTGTATAATTATAAACTGGCGAAAACTATAAGTGCCCCAAGGATAAATTGCTGTGGTAAGCTTCTCACCATGAGCATCAGCATTTATTGTAGTCTGAATAGTATAAGATTGAAAACGCATTTGTTTTCGCAACGCAATGCAATGCAAAACGCAATGCTGTTACTGTTTACATACTCAGCATATGGCTTGGTGGATTTTTTTGCTTTCATATTCCATATGCCAACCATTATTTATCTTTGGGATATTACACTGGGCGTTAGGAAGTTTCTTGGGACAGGCTTATTTCCTTAATTTTTCTTTTATCAGCTCATATGGCACATGCATCAGCAATCTCGTTGCAGCTAGTCCCAAAATGAATCCTATGGCTGCAAAAGATGTGGCTGTTGCATCATTTAAAATGTCCCTATAGAAACTGTTACAGGGTTTTGCTGGAATGTAGTGCTCAAATTAAGTGCACTCTCAGAGAGCCTCTGTATGAATGTACTGTTTTTGAGACTTCTGATGAGGGTCAGCATAACATTCACAAGGAGAAAGAACAGCAGTACATGCAGTGTTGTTTTCCCTAATTCCATATTATGTGCCACTTCCACTTATATGCAGCTAGCTCAAGCATATGGAGCTTGTTTCACGATGTGGAAACGCCACTGCAGCACATACCTTTGATCCTCTACACTTGGAGCTATTGCTAAGGCTCCACGATTCTGCACATTGTGCCATAGTGTATATATCTTTATTTTTCCTCTCTTCTCCCTATCGCTCACCTCTTTGATTTCGTCTTCTGCTTCCTCACTACCCATTTATTTCTGCCGTCCCAATTCAGGTGCTTCAGATATCAGATAGCAGATACCGGGGCTGACAAACACCTTTTTCCTTCCTTTTGGATATATAATAAACTAATTACATACTACTGCTACTGCACATGTGCTAGAAAATTGCTTTTCCAGCCGTAATAGGTACCTCTGACAAAATTTGCATTACATTCATTTTCATAGCAGAGGCTGACTACTGTTCTCCCTGGAAGCGAATGTCATGTCTGTATACATGAGCAAGGCGCAAGCTGAGTAGCTGGGCTTTCATTTTTCTTTCGATCGTGATGCTCCAGTTTTCTCGTCGCGGCGCTGCTATCATTTCCTAGCACAATCGAGCGCAGACCCCTTGATTTGGGCCAAATGCGCATAAGCACCACCACATCGCGGTGCTGCAGCGTAGCTTGCGAGATGCGAAATTGCGTGGAATTTGTGCAACGCGTACACACAAAACCTGCGGCAACGGCTGCGTGAGCGAAGGCTCTTCGGCTTACTTTCACCCGAGCTGTATTAAACTCTATATAAGAGATTTTGCGAGAAAACAAAGCTGTGTGCTGGGGCATCGCCATGTTTTCCCCAGTTTACAAGCGAAGCTTACCTGAAACGGATATTTCATGTTTCTGACTTTCCACGGCCGTGTAGCTTCGCTCGCAGCGTGCATAGACATCGCGGCGGCGGCGGCATACCTGTTGACTTAGCTATGACGTATAATCTTTTATAAATGAAGTTATTTGTTCTCTTTGAAGACAAAAACGTCTTCCGAGGCCAGTCCTCGCGGATGAACGGTCGTTGAATGCGGGCGGCGCGCGATTATACAAGCACGCTGTACACGGCGATGTGCGAATCGTAGGCACTGCCGCTGTCGTTTGCGTGGCTGCACACCCGCCACGCACAACCGGCCAATGCAGACATCAACCTGCTTAGTTTGTCGGAAGGCAGATGAGGCGTGAAAAACCAGTGAGCTCCTCGTCGCGATCGCGGCTTCCGATGTAGCATCCGATGTACATTCGAATATAGCCTGCACGCTCGCTTGCGGGGAATAAGGCGAGCAGCATAACTGGTATATTTGTCGAATGTACGTGGCTTTAGGACATTCTACTACGTGCACTTTAATGCTCAAGAATCGACTCGATACGTCGGACATATTTATATACTTCGTTCTACCACACCGCCATATGGTGCGCTATGCACGAGATGAGCCAGCCAAGTTGGCCGCCATTCTTCATTACCGCCCACCTTGACCACCTTGACACCAAGACTGCCCCACGATGGCCCCACCGTAGGGAACCATAACCACCGTATCCACCACAGAAGCAAGATCACGCACCATGCACACCTTTTGCTACCATCGCCAGCATGGCGTCACGAATTCAGTCGGATTTTTGGTGGTTAGGGTGGAAAATGGTGGCCATGGTTATTTTTCGGTGGTCATGATGTGGGCTGTATGGTGGTCGAGATTGACCACCATGAAGCATGCCCATCATGGACACGAAAAAAACACCATGGCCACCGTTTTTCCACTCTAAATACCATAAACCCACCACAAAACGATGGTGGTTTTATGGTAATCTATGGTGGGATTTTCGATAGGGCAGTGAGTCACATAATTTATTCATGCTGTGTAGCCACAAATACTGGGCATTATGATTAAGATGTAGGAGATTTTATCGAGAGGTATACAGAGACCTCACAATACAATCTGCCCAATGCTTCAGCATATGATCCAGTATTGCGGCAGCATGGCATCAATAAATGACATGACCCACCAATGGTCCAAGATGCAGTGCACATGTTAAAGTGCAGGCTGTCTCCAGCCCAGCTCAAATCACTTCATTACAGATGCAATACACATACACATTATATAACCTTCAGTAACTAAGCAGAAGCACTTGTCCCCACAAAAGCTGCTGAGTGCATGCACACATCATAAAGGATAGGATAGGATAGGAAATGTTAGTTTCTCTAGGAGGGTCTTGTGCTAGCAGCAGAAGAGTTCCATCTTCCGCCTTCTCACAGGGTTGGTGCCCCTATTCCAGGGCTCCGCTGAGCTTCGCTACTCGCTGGGCTTGCTGGATTAGACCTAGTTGGCAATCCAAATCGCCGCTGGAGAGCCGGCTCTCCCACTGTTCCACACTCGGGTCTTTACGAAAGCTGTCGTTATTTCTGCATTGCCACGTGATGTGGTATAACGAAGGTGTGCTACCACACCATGGGCAGGTGTCCCGATATTGTGACGCGTAAACTTTTTTTAGGATATGCAGGTTAGGGATTGTTCCTGTCTGCAGTCTTCGCCAGTACACTGCCTCTTGTTGTTTTAGATCCCGATGAGGCGGCGTATAGCGGATCCGTACCCCCTTATAGTAATTCAGAATATCTGAGTACGTAGGGCCGACTCGCTCGGGTAGATCGTCCAAGTGGGAGGAAGCTCGGCTCGTGTACCCTCGAGCTACCTGATCGGCGCGTTCGTTCCCCGCTACGTCGGTGTGTCCTGGCACCCAGTAGGTGTTGTGTTTGACATTTGATGGGGTCGCCGTTTAAAACCGTAACTTGCAAGGATGGATGGAAAAACTTCATTTTCGTCAAAGAGCATGTGTGGACGATTCCGTGTTAGATGGCCATCAACCCATGGCCGACGGCGACCTGAGTGGCCCACTCCACGGCCCTGGTCTGGACGACCGGGTCTGAGCTTGCCAACACGGCCTCCCACTGCTCGAGGGAAGGATCACGCATAATATCTGCCGGTGGCGGTGCTATGCTACAGCTCCATAATATGTGGTCATAGGTTGCCAATTCCTGACACCATTTGCATTCCGGCTGAATGTCCGGGTAGATTTTGCTCAACACGTATGGGTTGAAGAAACATCTAGTCTGCAATCATCGCCAGACGCATTCCTGCGCCTTCACCAATTGCTTGTCCGGGGGTGGGTAAATCCTCCGCTCAAGTTTGAAATAATTAGTAACGTCATGAAAGGATACCAGCCCATCTCTCGTGGACCTTCCCGGAACGTCCGGCTCACCTACTCGGCTGACGAAACCTCGAGCATTCATGTGAGCAGTCTCGTTCCCAGGATTCCCAGAGTGTTCTGGTACCCAGAAAATTTCCGCCTCCGTAGACCCTCGCCCCGTGGCCCGATTCAGCAATCACGTAACTTGCAAATAAATGTTTATCGGATAAGTGTCACATGGCATATTCAAGTCCATGCGCATGGACAATAACATAGTGAAATAACAAACCTCTTTATTTTTAATATGTCGTGTCTTGTACTCTTCCACATGGCCAGGCTAGAAAAGAGCAGAGAAAATGCAACTGTTAGTTGCATCATTTCATGAATGCATTGTAAAAACAGTGCAGCGATATTCAGTGCAATAAAAAACTAGCACATATAATTCACTAGCCAGAAATAAAGAGCTTTCACTATATGACCATTTATCTGGTATGAAGGAGCACTGAACATGGGTAAAGGGGGTAGGCCTCAGTTCGCAGGTTGAGCCAACGTTTCGACAAGTGGACTTGTCTTCCTCTGGGCAAAGCGATCATCACTGGCAGAGGTTTAAATATGCTTTTGCTTCCAAAGAAGAAAAGCTGGGGAGGGGGAGGATGCATGAGAAGAAAGTAGGTCATGGAGTAAAAAATGTTTCTTCAGTATGTATCTCTCAGCCTGGAGCCAGGGATCCTGTGGCCTGCAAAAGAAATAAAAGTAGCAGTACTAGGAAATACTACAATGCCAGGTAGATCATTAGTCACCACCTAAGAGGGTTTGAAGCAGATAACATACAAAGCAACAGGCTTTGCAAAGGGCCCTGATAAGGAATATATATCTAAGGGGGGCAATTCTTAAAATTTTCTGCAAAAATTGTGTGTGTGTGGGGGGGGGGGGGGGTGAGAAGGACAAAGAAACAGAATAATAACCACACAGTGAACCACAACCAACATGCTGTAAAAAGTGCCAGGGCAAACTCAAGTAACAAATGATAAGGAGGAAATGTGTTTGCAGAAACATCTGCAGCTTATGCTATTCCAGATGGGAATAGAGTGTACACTATCTGTGAATACACTGTACAATTAATTCTGTACTTAACTAGGCGCCTGTCCTGTGTCCTTCCTTTTCTCTTGTGTGCGTGTATTTTTTGTGCTAAGAATGTTGTCTGAAATTAATGCTATGTGGGATTGTTTTCCAAAATAGTTACGATGCAGAGCGAATATACTTAAAAGATTCTAACATTCCTTTAGAGATATATTTATCTGCTGTTGCAATGTTCTAAATTTATGAATTAGATATACCTCCATATTTTCTGTCCCTTGCAGGTTTAAAGGCTGACTGGAGAATATATAATTTCATTTCTTCGAACTTATGATCTTTCTGATTTAAATGCTGCGAAACAGCTTTCGGGAGGTTTTTGTCTGTGTCTGCCTGATGGCCATTAAGCCTTATGTTCATTGGTAGCCCTATCTTTCCGATGTGCTGTTTATTGACAGAAGGACCATTCTAGAAGGTAAACAATGTTTGAAGAGGTGTACTTAAATCCTGAATTTATGTGAAAAGTGAAATCGCTTGCATTACTTTTAACCGTGGTGTCTTTTTGTATATGACTGCTCGTCTTTCAAGAGAGCAAAGATGTGGTTGCTTTGGATGCTGGAACCAGCAGGAACAAATATCTCTAAAGGAACGTTAGAATCCCTCAAGTATATTCCTTCTGCATCATAAGTATTCGGGAAAACAATCCCACATAGCGTTACTTGTACAGTTTATTCACAGCACATGTATACTCTATTCCTTCTCGCAGTAGAATAAGCAGCAGATGTTTCTCCAAACCCATTTCCTCCTTATCACTTGTTACTTGAGTTTGCCTTCAAACTTTCTTTTTTTGCATGTCAGCTGTGGTTCACTGTGCAGTTATAATTCTGTTTCTTTGTCCTTCTCCCCCCCCCCTTTTGCAGAAAGTTTTAAAAATTGTCCCCCTTAGATATATATTCCTTATCAGGGCCCTTTGCAAAGCCTGTCCCTTTGTAAGGTGTATCTGCAACAAACCTGTTTAAGTGGTGACTAATCATCTACCCGGCATTGTAGTTTTTGCTGCTACTGCTGCTTTTATTTCTTTTGCAAGCCACAGGATCCCTGGTTCCAGGCTGAGAATGCATACTGAAGAAACTTTTTTTTTACTCCATGACCTACTTTCTTCTCAGGCATCCTCCCCCTCCGCACTCCTTGATTACTTTCTTCACACCCACTTTCATCCTCCCCAGATTTTCTTCTCCGGAAGCAAAAGCGTATTTAAACCCCTGCTAGTGATGATCGCTTTTCCCAGACAAAGACAAGTCCATTTGTCGAAACGGCTCGACCTGCGAACTGGGGTGTACCCCCATTACCTTTGCTCAGTGCTCCTTCATACAGTGTAAACTATCTTCCTCTCATTCTACCTGCATCATTCACTCATCTGTAACACTATTTTATGCCCTCTAATTCAACATGGCTTGAAGGCATATATGAATATTGCACCAATAACTATAGAAGGGAGTATGCATTCTCTACACCAGAAGTGTACCATTAGCAGACACTGACAATGAAAAACTTGTAAATTCAGTTCAAATTTTTTGTGCAAGCAGGATGGAAACTGCTAAAAGAAAAAGAAAAGAAATACGTTAGAATTATGATGGGAAGAATCATGCAGGTAGATTACGTCTTGAAATCGTCCATGTAAAATGATTGCTAAAAAAAAATATTACAGATCTGAACAAGTCTAGGCATTAATGGCACCACTTTGCATAGCTTCAAGGAGTCGGAGGGAAAAAAATGAAGACTGGCTGAAAATTAAAATTTGGCTAACATATTTTAGCCCTTTTAAGTAGCTCAGGTTTAAATAACAGCCCATAATGCATGAGCTCGCATTAAGTTCATGAGTTTGCAGATACCACGAGAAGTAATAATCGCTAGCATCTGAGAAAATGAGTCCTAGGTAGTAAGTAATCATGCAAAGCTAGTTCAGTTATGAGCACATAAAAATTAGGTATTCATTTAAGAGCTTGTCGGTCAGATGAAATTAGAAATTAAAATGATTATTGAAAAAAAATGCAAACGAATGCATACCAGAGATTAGCAGATCCAAGAATTTTGAGAGTTACGTCGCATGTTGGCAAGCATGTCCTGATAAAAAAAAATTTCTTTCAGAGCATTAGTGTTAAATGTTTATTTTTTTAGGCATATGACAACCTTGTCATTAAAAGCATGGTTCTTCACTTCATGGAAAAGTTGCCCTATTCTGTTACAAATTTCTGGCAGATAATCAAGGCCTTATTGCATCACAGTAAATGCATAATAGGGGCACATATATACTAAAATTTGGCATTTTATTCCTGAAGGACTATTAACACGACTACTGCTGCTAACAGAGACCAACAGAAGTTTCACTTGGAAAATCTGCTAGTCAGTGTTATTTCTCACAAAATATGCTTGCAGCTCCCAAAATATTTTGTGGTCCCAACATTGGCATGGGAGTGGAAAGATTGCATAGCTTTGTATAGAGGCCTCTGAAGCCTTACCATTCCACCGTATCTGGATTAAGTATGGCTATCAGGCAAGAACAAGGTCGACAGAGTTCATTGCCCGAGTTGGCATGCAACCTTTTCTGCAGTATACAAAGCAAGGCCTAAGCCGCCGTAAAAACACATAGTACAGCCTTGACAGCAGTCACACATGCCCATCTGAGGAGGCTACTTTTTGTTCAGAGGAAACTCATTTATCCCCAGAATTATATCGAAAGCTTTAATCATTTGTCGCCAAGGGTTAGCTTTGGCATCATCAAGAATTGTAGGCTTTGTACAAAGGTTTGCTTTCTTTTAGGAATGTGCCATCTCATTATTTATTGCCTAGTCATGTTCATAGAGTCTGCTGTTGATGCACCTCCCCATTTGTACAATGTGTATACCAGAGCAGCTCAGAAAGATACTGTGCACAACCTTAGTGGTGTATTTTAACCTACCATTATTCTTTACACATATATATTGTTTCTTGTTCAATATGGGACAGATTACCAGCAGTTTAGTAGCTGAGGAAACCACCTTGACATCATACCTGTTGTGCATCTCCATTATGGGGGAAATTTTATGGAGTAAGAATTTATTTCACACACAGTCTTCAGACTAAAAGACCCGGATCTGGTTGGTTCTTTTACATTTTGGAGAAGACATGCTGCAACACTGCAGATGACGTTTCAGCATAACCTGCTTTCTCGAGCAGTTCAAGCTGGCCTTCAAAGTTGTTATTCAAGGAATCTGAATAAATTCATCTGTATTACAGCTTCCATTAAAAGCTGATAAAACATGACAGTTGCTAATTTTCTTTCCACAATGATGAACAAAGTATTTCCACAGTTTATGAATGACAATTTCAAACCCAGAATAATGTCTGCTGAAAGGAAGTTAATCCTGGTCTTTCCAGAAAATACATCTTCTGCAAGGCCAGTGTGTATACAGCACAAGGTAAAACAAACCAACAAAGAGGGCCCAAACAATGCATCTGTAAGACACTGCATGAAAATAGTTCCTTATCTCTATTACATTCCCCACAAAATAAACATTGGCCACAGATGGTATTTTTTTTTTCACTTCTAATCAACTGTTTAGAATCCGTACACTCTTACACAAGAAGTAAGAGATATGTGATAAGAAAATCAGGAACTGTACATTGAATGCACCACTAATATTGTGTACAACCTTGCTCTTACCTGTGGTTGCATATACATTCGGCAAATGAGAAAGTGAATTTGACTGCCGACTGTATGAACGTGAAAGAATAGAAACAATGAAAGATGGTACCTTCTATACACAGGCTGCAATTCTGGCACATGGAAAAAAAATCTTTAACAGGAACAAATTGTGATCATATAACTGAATGGCGTGATAAATTCAGCACTGCTTCAGCTTTACTTCTAAACAAAGACCTAAGACAGCCACATTTGACCTTACTGATGTTGCTCCCCATTCTATCAGTTCAGTGACTGAGGGCACTGCCACCTGCTTTTTTAGGTAGCTCATGAATTTTTAAATGATGCTGCAGCTGCTTAATTTGGGGTATCTTATCTCCATTACATTGCATCCAGGCTTCTTGCACCCAGCAACAGGCTGCCAATTTGAATCAAGTAGGCGTTCATCCTTTGCCATATTTGTTAAGTAGGTAATGTAGCTGCTTCCTAAGAAAAAATATAACTGAAAGTTGTACTTAGCATATGCCACATGTGTTTGTTCAGTTGTCCTTGTCTTCTTTGCAGCAGTATCGACCTTCTAGAAAGAATAGATTAGCTGACAGCCAGCCATATTTTCAAATTTATGTAAGATTTTCGAGGAAAAGTTAAGCTAGGATGGCATTCTGTATGAATCGTAGCTGCAATAAAGGTCTTTAGATGGACTTACGGGATACAGGTGAGCTGTGTCTAGAGTTCACAGTTTCGGTTGGTTGGCTCATGACAGGTCAACCAAGAGACATATGGCATGTGAACCAAAGCAATGAATGCATCAGTCATGAAAATCTGTGGTAGAAACCAGAAAGGCCAAGGGAACAAGACATTAAAATCACAAATTGAATTACTAATCTGAACACAACTGGAGCAGGGTAGGTAACAAACCTATGGTAAAGAAGTCTATTGAATGGCCACATTCATTGTAGCTGCATACCTCATTAGTCACAGAAGCGCGCTGGATTATGTGGGTGGGGCAGGCTCCAAGCAGTGAATCTGGATGCAGGGAATGCACTCCACCTTCAGATGCTTTGTAGATGGCCACTTGGCCACTGGGAGCAGCAAAGCAGCCATATCCAGATAAGTGGCGGTGGGGTTGATGGTGCAAAGCAGCTGCAGCTTGGCAAGGCTTCACACCAGACCCTGCATCAAGAAGGACGACTTCAATATCTTGCCTCAAAGTAGAATATGTTTATAAAGAGCTGGTATTTAGTGACATTTTGAACAATTAGTTACACATTCATCCTTAGAGCTCAGTACAAGATATTACAAACAGTTGATCACAGGTGGTCATGCCCATGCTAAAAATTAGCCATTCAAGGGAGTGATGTGATAGCATGTCGCACACACATATGTTTTTCTTTTTTTTAATTTATAATTTTTACTTTTCTACAGCAATTCTTAGCATAACCAAACATTTGCTTTCTATTCCATAAAGTTTCATGACTTTGAAAGCATTTTTCTTTTTTTCAATTATTTCTTTCATCAATTACTAAATTTTATTCATTAGCACCTCAAGCATAGGCTTTTCATTCTTTGAATTTTGACACCTCTGAACCCCCTTTCCTTATTTTTTCACTTAATTCAACAATTACAATGATTTGATTAACTTGTCATCAACTACAAAACAAATATTAATTTACTAGAACTACAAGTTGTCATATGGCTTTTTTACGCAGCCCCGATTATTTATGACCTACTACACCGACCACTACTGCCACGCTGACGGCTTTTCAATCAAACGAGAAGTTTAAGCAGTCACTTAAAACAGCATTTGCTGAAGTCTTCTCAAGGAAGCAATTTGCACTAGTGAAAAACCACAATGGAACCTTCTTAATTCTTAGTTCTTTTCCCACACAAAAGTGGGAGAACAGAAAAGAATGAAATGGAAAGTTCCCTTTATCTGCGATCATTTTCGGTCTGCATAATTGAAAGCCAACTTGTCTGGTAAACTTTTGATCACAGGCTTTCGGCACCCACAGATTCTACAGCCACTGCGTCACGGTTACGGTGCTCGACTACTGTTCCCAAGGATGCAGGATCGAATCCCTGCCTTGGCGGCCACATTTTCGTGGAGACAAAAAGCAAGGCCCCCGTGTGCTGTGCAATGTCAGTGCATGTTAAAGAACACCAGGTGGTCGAAATTTCCGAAGTCCTCCACTACGGCATCTCTCATAGCCTGAGTCGCTTTGGGACGTTAAACCCCACAAACCAACCAACAAACAAAGAATGCTTTTCTCAAAAAGAAAGCAACACTAAGCCTAATGAAATGCTGTAAAAAATAGCTTCAAATTATTGTGAATTCCACAAGCCTTTTCACTTTAAACTGAAATTTGAATATAAAAGAAACCACTAAGTTTTGCTATAATCATGGCAAGTTTGATTTGGTATTACGATGGCATAGAGAAGAAAAACAGTATTTTCTTAGCTGAAAAAGGGAGCAATACATAACAGTTATCTCACTTGTCCACTCATGAAAGGCCCCATATCGCAGCTTTAAACAGTTTAAGGGGACAATGTGACACGCATGTACAATAGATTCAACGTGTTTTGTTGAAACAAGACCACACAATGCACCCGCACCCATGCATGTATTTGATACTTCATTTGGGAAATGCAACGTCTATATGGTCAGGAAAAGTAGACATACTGCTCTAATCGTCACATAATGTGGAAATTCGGACCACCATTTGGCCTGAATATAGACGTAAATATACAGGGATAAAGCTATTTAAACAGCTTCAATCAATAGTATGTACTGCCTAGCATGTTGATTCATGATACAGAAGAATACAGCACAGTAGTAGCAGGGACAAGAAAGACAGATGCAAACACAGGCGCTCACTAATACCGCTGTCACACGGGCAGTTTTACCGCTGTCACACGGGCAGTTTCAATGCTCATCGAGGCAAATGGAGATTGAGCTCAATGGGGTTCAGCTACTTCCACACGGCAGTTTTCAATGATGCTCGAACGCGATCAGTATTGACTCAAAAGGTTCAAGTATGACCACTGGCATGCCAAGGAACATTAAGAGGAGCCCTGCATTCACCGTAAGGTGAAAAACAAGAGAAAAACAAAACAAAAAGTCTTCTGGATTAAATTGTTGACAATGAACAGTCTGTCAACCAGTTTTATGGGAGTCAAAATGATCACTCTAGATAATCTGCGGTGTTCAGATGTAAACAAACTGACAATTTTCTTATATGGCAGCACCGCATGCCACAGCATTTTGCTCATGATTGCCTTTTACCATGCTTTGCGACAGCCAAGACTACGGAGAGCCCCATATGTGCTTTTAACGATAGCAACTACGAACGCAATGAAGACAACCACCGAGCTCCGTCGGCATCCTGGCACAAAACGAATGCGGCAAATGCAAATAATTCGTCGTAGTTCCGGTGTTGCTCGCCTGCAGTGCCTGTGGGTTATCCTGTGATGTGAGGTATTCGAATAGCCTTTGAACAAACTGATTCAAAAACCCCTTAGTGTGATATCCGCCTCGTTTTATACTGTTTCACTTCGTATTTTCACTAGATGTTGTTGCCCATGGCTCGATCTGTTGAATGACACGGTCACTACTCAATGCCCATTGAAATTTGCCGTGTGGCAGTGGTGCATCTCGACGACCATCGAAAATGTCAATTACCATTCACTCAATGGACATTGAGATTGCCCGTGTGACAGAGGTATAACATGGGTGTCGGCAGGAATTTTTCCTAAAGGGGGGGGGGAGGAAAAACTAGAGAGGGAGGAAGGAAAAACTAACTCGACTGCATCCTATAGCGGGCGGGGTGGCGGCCAAATTCTCCTTTTGCACCCTTCTTCTGATGCCCATGATGATCAACAGCCCCTTCCTGCCAATCTTACATAACATGTTCACAGGTGCTCAAAAACAACTCTACTCAACTGCACACACTTATCGAAGAAATTTGAAGAGGCCTGAGCTTTTGCTACTACTCATGTGGGGGTGTCAAAGCACTTGTATAGAACAGCTGTTCTTCCAAGGGCAGGTGTGCAGTTCTTACACATGCTGCAAATTTGGCTGAGCATACCCAAGTCTACCTCTTTCAGATCCTTCTAGTCTCCTGTAACCTAGTGTTTAGACACCTTCCTCTGGCTGATATAGATATTTCCACATGACAGGGAAATGAAGTACTTGTTTTTTGTAAGCTGGCATGGGCAATGTTTGGCCCCACAGACGGGTTCTACAATGCTCTCAGAATTACCTTTTTTTGCACCACTGGTTCAATTTCTTTGACACAGAGAAGACAACAGTTTATGCTTTCTTTCCAATCTTTTTTTAGTTTGTGTGATATAGTATGTACATACATTATGAAAGCATCCTGAACAGGATTTGAGAGGGAGCCTCAGTTCGCAAGCTGAGCCAACAAAAGAGAAGTCCCTTTGTCAAAACGTTGGCTTGGCTTGCAAACTGAGGCTTCTCCTTCAACCCCTGTTCAATGCTTTTTAAACCGTGTAGCCATCTTCTTTCTCTCATTCTGCCCAGTCTGTAAACACAGTATCATAAACACCTTCCTTTGACAGCTGACTGCTTTGGGTTGCTTCCTAATAGCAGAGAGCTCTCTGCTACAGCAATTAAAAGATTCGCTGTATACCTGGCTTCTTTAAAACGGTGCAGTTAGCTCTGAAATGCATCTTCCTGTTAGCGCATGCATAATTTTTCAAGAGCGCTCATCAAACAAGAACATACTAGGTCTCTTTACTAGTTTCAAATGTGCCGAGGCATGCACAAGAACCAGCTTGTTGCCCCTTAGCTCCCAGGCTCCCAGGATATATATAACTCAAGTAAACTCAGAGATCGAAACTCGGATGAGGTAAGCAAACACTGCAGCAAGTGCAAAAACTGCACACCTGCCTTTGAAAGAACAGCTGTTCTGCACAAATCCTATGACACCAACACAAGACTGAAGGCAGAAGCTCAGGTAGTTTCAAATTTTTTCAAGTTTGTAACCATCCGTCCATGCACTTGAGTGGAAAATGGTTGTTCTTAAATGCCCATGAACATACTTTCAAACATAGAGAGAAGGAATGGAGCAACAAGGTAATCATGTAACAGTTACATGACATGTTTGTTCTTTCTTTTCTTTAGATTATCTTGGAACTGGTGGATCTATAAACTGGTTCAAGTCTATAAACAGCATTGTTAGCACTTTGTTTGCATCAGTCTTCCTTGCCCCTATTACTACTGTGCTGTGTATTAATCTGTTTCAAGCAATAATTAAAAAAAAAGAAAAATGTACTCAACATTTTATGTTATCAATAAAAACAAAGGTAGAGAAAGAGAAAGAAGATGTCTACGGCATGAAAGAACACTGAGCAAAGGTTGTAGGGAGCCTGAGTTCGCAAGTCGAGCTAACATCTCGACAAGGGGACTTGTCTTTGGTGGGCAGCATGACCATCGTGCTGAGAAAAATCTGTCAATGCTTGTCCAAAACCATAGGAAGCACAAAGCCAATAACAAATCTGGCACAATCAAAATGTCAGAACCTACAGTTTAGGCAACTAGATACAAGATGAGCATAAAAAAAAATGTTCATACAGTGAACAACGTAAATCCAGATGCAGAGAAATTTATCTTTGTTTGTAATACCAACGGGATAGCAATCCTAGGTTGGATGGATCCTGCAGTAAAAAGACACAGTGAAAAACATGCATGCTTTTAAAGTGATCTGAGTACCCGTGTCCACAAAATTCTGTTATCTTGATCACCAACTATAAATTTAAGCTAGCACGGGTGCACATGAACACACATAAACACACATACAAGAATACGGGAACAACACGAGCTGAAATGCGTAGAATGAGACACAGAAGTGGGCAAATTGCTGCTTAACTTCAAGCATTTTAATTTAAAAAAAAAAACAAATCTGCCTCCCACTGAAGCTAAAGTCACAAAAAGCACTGCACACACACGGCAGCATTTTTTAAAATACAAAATGACCGGGTCTATACTCATGCTACAGCCTTTCTGCACCACAACCTACGGTCTAGGCAACCAGACACAAGATAAGTATGAAAAAAAAAAGTTGATGCGATGAAAAACGTAAATCCAGACGCAGAGAAATTTACCTTTGTTTGTAATACCAACCGGATTGTAATCCTAGGTTGGATGGATCCAAGAGTCAAAAGACACAGCCAAAAACGTGCATGCTTTTAAAGTGATCTGAGTACTCCTGTCCACAAAATACTGCTGTTATCTTTATCACCAACTACAAATTTAAGCTAGCACGGGCGTAGTACATCAGCACACACACAAAAAAAGACCCAATCTGACTCCTACTGAAGCTAAAGTCACAAAAAGCATTCCACACACTGTAGCATTTTTTTTTTAATACAGAACGACCGGATCTATAATCATGCTGTCGCCTTTCTGCACCACGCCTTCTCGCAACAAATTAACGGGACGTTAACCCACAGGTGCCGTGACCCCTCTACGGCAGCTGAAATGAAGCGCCTACAACACTATTAAAAGGCTGTAAACACATACTGCAGCAGTACGATACAATACGTCGTCTCTCTAACTTGTCTTACTTCGCGATGTGCACAAGTACTTTAAATTCATATTGTAAACATAGCTTACCTCTAAAGACAACTGCGTAGGCGTGCAGACAGCTGTTCGCCTTTATCCAGGTTAAGCAAAAGTACTGCTGCATATTTGGCAAGTCCAACTTGTAGTCACATTGAATAGATCTGTCCAGGCTTCCTCTTTCCGATCCTTTCAAACTGGACACAAAGCACCCATCTTTTAGACAGAGCCCAGCACAATGAAGCACACACACTTCTCTGAGATGTTAGCAAGACTCGAAATTGCCCTTCACATGGAATATCAAATTTCGATAGCACTAAACGAGTGAACGCCCTACTACAGTTGTATTCGTACGCTGAACGCAGCACACTTCACGACGGTTGACAATTGAAGCAGCGCTTCGAACAAACATAGAAGTTCGCCGACGTCCGGCATGGCGAGCAATAACAAAGACGAGGCAATGACTAAAGTGACGGGGCCCAGCGCTTTTACAACGACGTTGAAGAAATAAACACAAAATGCATTTAGTTTCGGTTCCGGTTTCACTGGGATAAAATACGTGCAGACATTGGACTTCAGACTTCAGTCTCGCCGGCAACAGAACAAACGACAGTCATGTGAAGTCAATCGACCCAGCGTTTGCTTTTTTTTTTCGCCATGGATTTCGAATCGCGCAAAGCTGCCTAATGTCGGCCTAAATCCGCCTGTACTAAAGCTTTAATATCACGCTAATGCGTTCTTTTATATCTGTTCAATTGACGTTGTTCTACGCTTTTTAAAGCAGGCGCCCATACCGACTGTTTTTGCGAAGCAGCGACGAGTCCCGCGCATAGTCCAACCAAATGTTCGTTACCGATGCTGGCTTTGAGAAAAGCATGAATACCCTGACAACTAAACGATGAACGGGTAAGAGAGACCGCGCAAAGATCGCTGTAGGTTATCTCATTGAATTAATTAAGTGACAGCGTTGGTTCAAATTCCTTTTACGGTAAGAGGCTCTTGAGGGGTGAATGGAACAATGACTGTGGTCAAAGGAAGAAAGAATCACCGCGCACATCCAGCACCATAATGAACAAAGAACGACATCATGCTCACCTGTTGGCAAAAACGATGTCTTCTTTTTCTCAATCTGCGTTGTTCAATTAGATCAGCATCACAGTCACTGCACGACCACAGCGACCACAGCTGCATAGCCCTAATTTTTCAAAACCCGGAACGGGAAGGAGCGCGCACTTCCTAAAAAGGAGGACATATAAACGCAGATACGGTTGCGTATAAGCCCTTAAGGGAGGTAGGCAGCGCCGCCACGACCCGTACGCATCGCATTTGTGAATTTGGGGGCTTATCAAAAGCATATCTACAATATTTTATGATGCAAACAATAGCACAACATAAGCCAGCACTTTGGTTGCAGCGTTTCGGTCTCAAGACAATTTTGTCGACATCATAGCAACCACCTTCTCGGATTTATTATTGCCGTTCTGTCCTTTTTAGGTAGAACAGAGCAGCTGTATGCTCTTTTATCCAGCGTTCCTACGAATGTTTTACGGATTTTTTTTTACAGTGCATCTGCATATGCCCACGATAGCGGTCCACTTAACTTGCTCACCTGAGAAAGTCGCACTCCGGCCTAAATAGATCCCTCGCTCGGCTGGCGATGATCACCCAGGTGGTGCCCCAACTGGTTTACCTCACACCACGGTCAGAGAGCAAGGTAAAGCAGCAATGCTCTCCACAGCGTAGTCTTTGCACGGGTAAGGGTAACGGCTGGCAGGGTCCCTTGGCGTCGTAGGCAAGCGGGCTCCCTGCGAGAAAGGGGCAATGGAACGTTCGATCCAAGCTATGGCAGCGCTGATCGAGCCCGTGCTTGCGCCTCGAGCCGCGCGCCCCGTATGGTGTCTTTTACTTCTTCTTATTGCGTCCAAGATAAGAGGCCCACATTCGTGAACAGCGCTGTCTGAGCAGAACAATTAATTGAGTTAATTTTCATTTTACTTCATACCTCTAATCTAAAAAGCAATAAAAGGGCTATGTTGTGATGTTTAGTGTAGTTCTACTAGTACACGTGCGTTGAGACTCGCAGGTGTAATGAATTCTAGAACCTTTAGGGGCGCGCTCGCTACCTATGCCAAATCTGAATCATCTGTATACGCCTTTGCAGCAGCGGAAGCACACCGTAATTCTGCCGCGCACAGACTGCAAGGACCCAGCTCCAGCTTCATCCTTATATGGTGATAGGCCCCAGCCAACCTAAGGTGGCGACCATTAAACTGAGCACTATCCATTATGTCGTGTAGGCTAATCGACGCATGGGCGCTTAAGAAAGGGAAGCAGGGCTCATTTCCTACAAGTGATCAACTTCTATCGAATCCCAAGACCTACGGCGCCATAGGCAGATCTTCCTCTCATTCACACGCACGTTCCATCCCCCTCACACATCCGAAAAAAAAAAGAAACAGGCGGCGTTCCTTATCTTGTTACATATATATGTGCGTCTATTATTTCGATGTAACGGAAATACGATGGGCCTACATTCCCTTGGCGACAGAATCTGATGCACTGCTGGTGTAGAAGACTTGATTCAATGATATTCATTTTGAGAATGGTAAGATTAAATATGTTCCTCAAAACAAATGCCTAGTATATTTGTACGCGCTGCGAGAATATTTGCTGTGACAGTTCGCAGTTGAGATATATTTTCTTCGAGAGGACAATCATTGAGGTACAAGATAGTTACCTGCACTACCTTCAAGCAAGCAATGTGGAAGCGGGGCGTCATCTTGAAAATTTTTCCGATATCACAGCAGAATCTGAGCTGGAGAAATGCACAAGCCTAATCGTTGCTGTACTGCCAGCGAAATGTGGCAGTGGGATTCCGCGAGTGACATATACTGCGGCTGTCCTTTCCTGTAAACCAGTTATAGAACACCGGTCAACTTAGACGAATTCAGGACAACGGGCGTTGCACTGAGAAACGTGGAATACACTGAGACGCGTGACAGGAAGCTTTGAATCATAACTGGAAGTTGGCTGGAGGCCATCTTGCTTTTATGGCGTCTCTCATAACCTTAGTCGCTTTGGGTCTTTGGGACATTAAGCCAAGGGTGTGAAACTCCCTGTACCTCCCAGCGGCCACGAATTACAGACGCTAGCGCCAAACTCCCCATTATAGAATTATAACGGGAGGGGGCGCGTAAAAAATGGACTTGATGGGGGAGGCAGTATAGCGGACTGGTCCAAAAAAACAGTGCTGAAGGGGGTGTCGGTAGGTTGATTCAAGCAGCGCGGGTCGCGCGCTCGCGTGCGCACGCGCCCAGGAGAACGCTGTGCCCGTGGATTTTCTACCGCATCATCGTTCTGCCACGGCGCGACCACAAGCATAGCGCTCTCGAGGGCGCAGGCGCTCGCGAGCAAGCGTACCCGACCGCAGCAAGAAATAGCACAGAGAACAGCAGATATTGTTTCCCTTTTTTTATTAAGTGCACGTGAAACAGAAAATGAAAAGATGCGACGAGGTATCCTTCACACACACACACACACGCACACTTTACATAGCCAACAGTTTACAGGTGTTCTGTGTTCTGCGCTAACATTGTAATCTTGCATGCTGCTTTATCACTACAAAAGAACCCAGTTTGCCGGCACTGCTTCTGTCAGCATGTGTACAGTTGATATGAAATTAAACAAATGATGCACATATTCATTCTACGCATTACATACCATCAAACCAATGTAGAAACATGGAGCAAATACCTGCGTTCTAGTAATTACCTAGTGGTTGGTATTTGATGCAAGTAATCACATGTCACTGTGCTATACATAACCAAAATGCACGATTAAAACTTTACACTACCCTTCCTGGAAGAACCGTCTTCTTCGAAACGCACATACGTCTCCCCACAGCACATGAAGGTAACAAGTTCAACAACACAAACCACAGCGGATATCGTCGACTGTAATGACCAGCACAATCACAGACAAGATGGGTCCATGGAACTGGAGCTGTACGCTGCAGTTCCATGGACCCATCAGTTTCGTGAGTCTCTCGTCTCACGAAGGGGCGAGGAGCCAGCAGGAATGAGATGCAAAGAGTAAAAGAACCACGACGAAAAATCGCGACTTTGGCCAATAAGCCAACACGCAGAGAATTCACCGCGCTAGACTACGCAGACGACCGACGCAGATGACCGACGCAGACGACGGTTCTAATTCAAAACGAGCGGAGTCGTAATGGTTGCAGCGGTTCACGCGAGGGCAAGCAAGCCACGCAGCGGAGTCGGCGGCGCCGTCAGTGCGAGGGGAAAATTTAGGCGCGAGGAAGAAGTCCTCCTTCCCAGCTATTTCTTTCCTCCTTTCGCCCCCGCTCGGGAGAATTAAGGTCTCTTCGATTTGACTGCACCAGCTGCACTAGTTCATGTAGTGCAGCACCGCCGTAGTTGTTGTGCCAGTGCCGCGCGCGCAGTCTGCACTTCTCTCCTCGTTTTGTTAAGGTGCAGGGCTAGTTCTGCACGAGTTCTCGCTCACTCTGCACTCGCTCCAGAAGAGGTGCAGAAAAAAGTCCAGCATGGCGTACGCTCCGCTTGGCCAAGAGCAGACGACGCTGCGCATCGTCCTGCATAGCTTTTGTAAAGTCCGTCTCCTTCAGAACCCGGACGGTTCGCTGCTAACGGATCCGCAAATGGTTGCGTATACAAGGTAGTTGGGCTGCAGGCTGGTGATTGGCATTTTGTTGATGGAGGAGCGGTATTATATGTAGTTGTGGCCACATATGTAGTGGTACGTGGCCGCGATACGGCACCTTCGCGCGCGTTGTCCTATGTAGTATTTTTTTAATCGAGTTGTGACCTCGGAAGACAGGTAGATGCGAACAGAAATCAGTTGCGATCGATCGAGTTTCTGTCGTGCCAAGTGTGTGTGCCACAAGACAGCTTCGCAGCGACTATACGACATCAAACTTGTCGCCCACGGAGCACATAGAATGTCTGAGAGCGCAATGAGGTACAAACATATACGTGCGTCAGCTGGTGCTTTTGGACGGAAGTAAGTTCGTGGAAACCAATCAAGCGTCTTGTTAGGCAGTCCTAATTATTTAAACTAGTACTCGTGGCAACTGCTTACAACGTTAATTCTCTTGTACCCAGGCGCATGAATGGCACCTTCGCAGCTAGACTGTCCGATATATAACGATCGTGCGCAGTCGCACGTATTTGGTCAATTGGTGTCACTGTTAGTCGTCGTCACTTTCCGATCGAGCGCTGTAGGCCTACGGCAGCTGGCTTCGAAACTGGACGTGATCATGTTACAGCACGCGATGCATGATGCGCGCACGCGTCTGCTAGGTTGCAGAGTCCTACACTTGCGTACTCGTTTTGGCAGCTGCCGCCACACGCCAGTGTCGGAACTGGCACTGCACGCTCACGTGACCACCTGGCCCCGCTGCAGCACTTTTCAGAACTAGTACAGCCAGTGCAAGCAGACGGGACGGAAGTGCCGCTGACTTTCCGCGGCCTGGTTAAACCGCCCAACTCTACTAAACCAAACATTTCGTTTACACTTTATCCGATGGTAGCATTCTTGTTTTTTTATATACCGACTGATTGCTCTTTTACAGCTGCGAAAAGGTCACGCCCACGCGAAGCTCGCCTACATAGCCATACAGTGCTCACGCAATAATAAACTCTCCGTACTCCTTACTCGGTCCGCTTCTCTTCCTTATTTACATTAATGATCTACCTTCCCATAATTTATCGAACATTCCCCTATTCGCCGACGACTGCGTACAATTTAGGGAAATAAAATGCGAAAGCGACGTACTAAAATTGAAATCGATTCCATCTCAACCTGATGTAAATCTTGGCTAATGGACATCAATGCTAACAAGTGCAAATTCATGCGTGTGTGTAGAGTGACTACTAATTTGCCCTCCTATCAACTTAACGGCATGCTCCTAGATTCAGTATTCTCGTATAAATGCCTCGGTGTTCACATTACTAGCAACCTTACCTGAACTGTTCATATTACCCATGTTATAAAAACGCCAACGAATCACTAGGATATATTCGTCGTAACTTTTGGAAAGCAGCGTCTCTTAAACTTCTACTTTACAGGACTTTCGTATCAAGTCAACTAGAGTATGCAGCATCTATATGACATCCTTACTAGCAGCACTATGATCCAACATATTGTTACATTAGGCGGTGCATGCACTGGTATCTGCATAAGGACGGAAGAAGAAGAATCCCGTAAGTTTTGGTGAAGACGACGTTGGACCAGTGTCGATGGTGCCCGGTTGACGCTGCTGTGGTTTTGTGTGCCGTGTATGGTGTCATCTTGGACTAATCTCTTGGCCTTACCTTACCCCGTATTATCTTGGTGGAGGTGACGAAAGATCCCGTGCGCTCAGAACAGAATATAAGAGCAAAATAGCGCAGAAAAAGCTGGATTTGCGCACTTGCCGCCACGTACCTGGGCAAAAAACGACGTCAGCAACGACCACTATGACCTCCGAGGCAGCCCCTACCATCGCCAGTAGTACTCACGAAGATCCGCCACCCTCCCATCTTTAATGGCGACGACAAGCCGGACGTTGACGACTGGCTAGATGAGTACGAGCGCTGCAGCAGAAACAACCACTGGGACGCGACCATTATGCTGGCGAACACAATATTCTCTTTGGCGGGAACAGCTCGGACGTGGTTCCAAAATCACGAGCAAGAGCTAGTGACCTGGGAAATCTGTGAACAATAGCTACAGGATTTGTTCGGAAAGCCAATTGGGCGGGCTCTCGCAGCAAAAACAGAACTTTCTGCTCGCACCCAATCCCCCACGAAATCCTTCCTTGCCTATATTCAAGACGTCATTTCATTGTGCCGCACAGGTGAACAGCTCCATGCCAGAAAGTGACAAGATAGCACATATCCTCAAGGGTATAGCGGATGATGCGTTCAACATCCTCTTCTGTACGGATTGCGCTATCGTCGACTCGGTACTTCAAGTCTGTCGAAAATTCGAGCAGGCTAAACAACGCCGTCTCGTACATCGCTTTGACCGCCTTCCAAACACGGCGGCTACATCATCTTGCGCTGACGTGCAGCCTTTGGAACAGCCTTCTCATCCAGTGAACATCACTCGGATCATCCGGAGAAAACTCAAGGCCTTGGTTCAAGCACCACCCACGTCTCCGCCGGCCGACACCATGGCCATGATACAGGCCGTTGTTCGCCAAGAACTCCCCAACGTCAGCATCTCCCCCAGCCCCGTGCCGCCACCGTAACCAACGCACCCTCTTCCTGTAGTGGCTGCTGCTACCACCAGCCAGGCTTCCCCACGTCGCTACCTTAGCCGCAATCCTGCAGAGTGGCGCACCTCAGACGACAGTCCAATTTGCTTCATTTGCTGTCGCGCCGGCCACACATCTGGTTATGGCCGTAGCTGTACGTTTTTCGCCCCTCGCTCATATTACAACGCCGACCGTCGATACTACAATGGACCTCGACGCTTCTCTGCCAAACCAGAGGAGCCCCGCCCCGCCTATGATGGACCTAGACATTCTCTTCCTGAAACAGATCAGCCTCGCAACAAAAGCGTCTCCACTGCCCGTCGCTCCAGTCGATCTCCATCCCCACTGGCTCGTCAATCCCGTTCACCGATGCCTCGTCGCAACTCCTCCCCATCATACGCCGGCATCAACTCGGGAAACTAGCGAGTGCAGCGCCCGGGAGTGGCGCTGCATTACCGACCCGGACTGTCAACTCGGAAGCGACACCCACACCCAGACGTAACCTCATTGACATTCTTGTGGATGGATCCGTCTCTGCCCTTATTGACACTGGGGCCCATATTTCAGTCCTTAGTTCGTCGTACCGCCAGCGCCTCAAAAATGTTTTGCGCCCGCTAACACCTCTACAGTTCGTGTTGCTGATGGAAACACTGCTACCATCATCGGAATGTGCACTTCGCGCATCATCATCGCCGGCTACCACGTTCCTGTGCTCTTCGCTGTCCTTACTACTTGCCCTCAAGACGTGATTGTAAGCATAGACTTTTTAACAGCCCATTCCGCTCTCATTGACTGTGCCTCCGGACTTCTGCGCCAAGCCCTGCCCCATTGTGTTGAAGACGTTAATGCTGACCATTCCCAGCCTCACCTCCGCTCCAGTATATTTACTCGCCTACTCCCGAGGCGGCAGTATACGTGCGCATGTTACCTTTTCCGTCTCTTCCTGACGGCGACTACATTGTCAACCCCATCACCGACAGCGCAACATCGTCCTACCTCATAACATTGTACACGTCGAGAATAACCTCAACTACATTCCCGTACTCAACTTCAGCATGTAGTCGCAAGTTCCCCCGGAGGGCATTTTTCTTACCGAGCTGTCACCTTTGTCCAGCTCTACTATTTCTGCACTGCTGTCTGACCGTCACGCCGAGGTACCTGCAAAACCTGCCCCGTCACATAGTCCTGAGGACCGCATCTCAGCCATGGTTGCCTCTGACCTGCGTCCCGAATATGACAGCGCCCTTGCCGGCCTTTTGCGCTCATACAGCGACATTTTTTATTTCTGTCACGGATCCCTGGGCCAAACGTTTGTCTTCAAACATCGCATCGATTCTTGTCGCATCGCATCGATAAGCATCGATGCTGCTTTTTATTATCCCAAAATACTATGGTTGAGGAGATTTGAATGAGCATTAAAAGCTGGTCGTTATGTTTAAGGAATGATATTTATGAAGTTCTTCAAACATAATCGCCTTGACTAATGGCTGTCAACTAACATAAAATTTAAAATTACATTTCATTGCATTCAGGTAGAACGAGAGGAAGAAGATGGTTTACACGATATGAAGGAGCACTGAACAAGGGTAAATGGGGTACGCCTCAGTTCGCAGATTGAGACAACGTTTCGACAAGTGGACTTGTGTTTGTCTGGGCAAAGCGATCATCACTGGCAGGGGTTTAAATACGCCTTTGCTTCCGAAGAATAAAAAGCTTGGGAGGGGAAAGTGGGTTAGAAGAAAGTAGGTGAAGGAGTGAAGAGGGGAGGATGGGTGAGAAGAAAGTAGGGCATGAAGTGAGAAAAAAAAAGGTTTCTTCAGCATGTATTTCCCAGTCTAGAACCAGAGATCCTGTTGCCTGCAAAAGAAGTAAAAGCGGCAGTACCAGGAAAAACTACGATATCGGGTAGATGATTAGTCCCCAAGTAAGCAGGTTTGGGGCAGATACACCTTACAAAGTGACGGGCTTTGCAAATGGCCCTGATAAGGAATAAATCTAAGGTGGACAATTCTTGAAGCTTTCTGCAAAAGTGAGGGGTGAGGGTGGGAGAGAGAAGTATGAAGACACAGAATAATAACCTCACAGTGAACCACAACTGACATGCAAAAAAAAAAGTTCGAGGACAACCTCAAGTAACAAGTGATAAAGAGGAAATGTGTTTGGAGAAACATGTGCAGCTTTTTCTATTGCGGAATGGAATAGAGTGTACATGTGTCGTGAATAAGCTGAACAATTAATGCTATGTGGCGTTATTTTCCCGAATAGGTATGATGCAGAGGTAATGTGCCTAAAGAATTTTAATGTTCCTTTAGAGACATTTATTCATGCTGGTTCTAATGTCCTTATTTATGGATTAGATATGCCTCTCTATATTTTCTGTCCCTTGCAGATTTAAAGCCTGACTGCAGAATATAGAATTAAATTTCCTCGAACGTGTGGTCTTTTTGACTGAAATGCTGGGAAACAACTTTCGGGAGGTTTTTGCCTGTGTCTGCCCGATGTCCATTAAGCCTTATGTTCATTGGTTGCCCTGTCTTTCCGATGTACTGTTTGTGACAGAAGGAGCATTCTAGAAAGTAGACAACGTTTGAAGATGTGCAGTTAAAGCCTGATTTTATGCTAAAAGTGAAATCGATTGCATTGCTTTTAACCGTGGTGTCTTTTTGTATATGTCTGCACGTCTCACGTCTAGGTGGAGAGCAAGGGTGTGGTTGTATTGGATGCTTGTTGTCGTGTTTACAATGTACTAGAATATCTCTGAGGTTTGCATTACGTTTGCATGTTACCCTTGGTGCCTCCGGAAATATTTTCGTTAGGTGTTCATTACACGTTGGCATGGAATGGTATTTCCGCAGAATAATGTTTCTGTTTGGAAGGGCATTGGAGTATTTAGTTACAAAAGGCTGGCGTTCAGTGTTGGCCTTTGGTGGTTTCGTGATTGCTTTTTCTAGGGCCATATTAAGGGAGCTACCGGGATAGTTCCTCTGAATTAGTGTTGCTTTCAATGAATTCAGTTCGTTTAGGTGTTTATACTTTATATTTATATCACAATTTATCACATATTATAATATGCATATATAATTGAGATAAGCAGAATATAAATATAAAACTGCAACAAACGCATCAAAAGACGTCCATTCAATATATCTGCAAATACCCACCCAATAGATATCCGGCGACAAACTTCCACCGGCCGGCTGAAAAATGTTGGTGCATAATTTCTTGAGCGTGGTGAAGCAGGCAAAATAAGGCGAAGCAGATAATTGCCGAAAGCCCGCGGTTAATCTGGGCTAACCGAGTCAGTCCCAACTCTATTAACTAAAAGGTAATCGAGGAATGAGCGTCATCTTTTCGCACAAATACCTCGCTTTTATAGTTTAGAATATGTCACAGGGCGGCATAATCCCGAAAACATTTGCCGCTCCAGATCACATGTCGGTGTGAGATAAATTGCAGCTAATGAGTTCCCTACACTAAGGCAACCCCTTACTTTATTCGTAAGATAGCGTTCACACATCACATGACAATTTTGTGTCATAGCGCCGGAAGATGGCACGTGCACGAGGGATGATCCTTTGCTTTACGGCTAACAGTGGTTTCACTGCTCACTGCGTAGGATTTTTTGTTGCACAGAGAAGAATCTGTGTTACTGTGTGTAGGCGAAACTAGAAATACTATGCCTTTATTTCGCGACTGTACTTGCGAGGTAATCACCGGAAGCAGCGGATATATTAGCAAACGCTGGAAAGAGTTTTTATTTTATGCTTGTAGATAATGGTACGGTGTGTATCCGACATGTCTGAAGACGACGGGGAAGTTTTAGGCGCTGCTCCGAATTACTACGGCACTGAAGCTGAAGCTGTTGTGCCTGTGTGCTCTGGTGTTCCGGGGATGCTCCTGATGTTGAGCTGAGACTCTTACCTCTTAGGAACACCCCGTAACAATATTAGCGCCTATATTTCGGGGACACGGTAATCGGTGAAATTTTAATCTGCACGTAAATATACCACCGCTCTTTTCAATGCTAATAGATAGATGGTTTTATTGGAAGGAAAAGGCAGAGATGTTGGCCGGAATAATTCAAATCTGGCCTGCTACCCTGTACTGGGGAAGGGGAAGGAGAGAAGAAAGAAGACCATGATGGGTGACGATGTGGGAGAAGGCATATAAAATACATATATACAGGTACAGTGGCTTGCTTTACAAGCGCGAATCAAATCCGCTGGCGCACAAAAAACGGCAAAGAGCACGCACTGCTTGGACACCCTTCCCCTTGTCCTGCCAAGCGCTCAGCAGCAGTTCCTCCGACACAGGCCTGTGGTCCAAACGCTTCAAGGAAGCGGCTAGCACCCTGCTTTCACACGCATACGTTGGACACACCAATAATATATAGTCCACAGTCTCTGGCATGCCACAAGTTGAACATTCCATCGAGTCCACCTGTCCAATGCTAAGTTTAGCATATGTCGTATCTGCGCAAAAGCCGCCCACCGTTGCTGATCGTCCATCGCTTCAAATTCGGATTAACATTGATATTGCACTTTACAAGGCAATCGGAAGGGCTATCTGGTCTAAAAATTGAAACCAAAGACCTTGACGAGACCCAGGCAACACTTACAAGGATGGTAAAGCGAGACCTCTGAACAATGGACATGTGTAGCTGTACAACAAAACACTATATAAGCATAAAAAATACACATAGTAGATATAAATATTCTCTTTCTATGAAAGACACGAAGTGCACTGAATGATGAAGAGGCATCCTAGCTACAGAATGAAAAAAAAAATATCAAGGAAACATACTTTAAAGTAATAATTTGAAATCACAACGTAGAGGCAACCCGTAGTACTTGAACCGGTGTTGGGCATTTGCTGTGTGAGTACTTATTTTAGATGGGCGGGAAATTCGGGCGCAGGGACTGGAGTTTCCAATCGATGCGGATATACATATTAACCCATTTTTATTTGCTTCGTGTCACTGTCATTGCGGTGGTGAAAGATGTCATAGTTCATGTAAAATGCATGGTCATAAAATTACAAAAGTTAACGTTCAATGAGACCTTAGGAGATGACTCATGGTTTTATCATCACTTACGACTGCTAGTCATGATTCACGCAGCATGGCTCGGCAGTTTACAAAATAACATACTTTGAGGTACGAAATTGTACAAACATTATATATAGGAAGGACGTATAGTCATAATTAGAGGCCTGATTTGTAGGCGCTAACAATGCACGTTTAGGCCCAAAAATAGGGAGGTACATTTCACGCCCCGAAGGAAGAGGTACTAAAGCTTGATCCAAAGTGAGCATTATATAACATCAGAAGTTCGGCGCATAATATATCCCTCAAAATGTGGAAAACGCAGGGGCATTGATTTAGAAAGGCGAGCACCTTAGAAGTCGATTTCTAAAAATTGCCCATCCCGCAACATACCCTGCAGTTCACATGAATCAGGAAAGGGAAACGGGTGGTCGTTGTCTGTCAAGAGAAATCACTGGTACAAACTATTAAAACATATTTGACGCGCCTGGAAACAAGCAAAATGCAAATCAAACTGTAGAAAACCGTTAAGACAATTACTAATGAATGACGTTTTCTATGTTAGTGAAACTGGCATGTTCTACTGCAAAAATAATAACGAGCAATGAACGCTTTGACAGGAGGCCATATATTTTGAAACCCAAAAATAATATTTTTTATATTACATATGACACATAAATTGAAAATCATGACATGCGCAAGAATAATGTTATACTTATTTATTGCAAGCATACGCGGGGCTGAAACATTAATGAATACGTAGGCTGTTTCTGCAAATACTGCTTTGTAGACAGAAGCTTCAAGCTTGTGTAGCCATACCTGGTTATATTGATGCTTGCCGCCAGAAGGTTCCGAAAACCCGCAATACCTGAAGAAATCAATTGTTGCCGCACATTGCTGCTTGACACTGAATGTGTCGGTAAGAATAAATAGATCAGATAAGGCCTAGGTTCATCTGCTGAGGGCCCATGGTAGACAAAAATATCCCTCTAGAAATAACCGTTAAATCCCAAGAAACACAAGATACGAAAACGCCGTCGCCTTATTAATGAGCTCAAATTGATTACATTTATAACTGAAGAAATGTTGTAGGCTGAAAAGAAATGCTCGGAAGAAATGTTGTAGGCTGAAAAGAAATGCTCGGTGTCAATGAATGTTGCAGAAGCGCGTTCGCAATTCGAAATATTCGATTCCTTTACTCTTTGGTATCCTGCGATGTTAGACAGCTGTTACTCTTAAAGTGTGCTTGAGCACTAAAAAACCCGCGGTTTTGTAAACGGCGGACTGCTGTTCTGTGAAATGTAATTCGCAACGTTGCTACGAACAAAAGTTACGATTCTTTTTACACATTCTCAATTTATTAATTGTTGTTGAGTGGATTACATCACTCCATTCAAAATTCTTATAGTGGTCGTGAGAAAAGTGAAGTCGCACGAGTAGGCCAGGCGTAATATGAGGTAGTCCTAAAAGAAGAAAGCCTAAGTCTTGCTGATCAAAGCACGATCGTCACATGCGAAACTGGCTATGACGGTCTTTATGCCACAAAGGTGGCACTGTAGTATTCAGAGGCTTGCCGTCACTTTACGAAACGTGGGATGATAGCCTCTAGTCAGCAGAGACACATCTGGAAACTGCTTTTTGCACGTACACACCTCAGAATACGCATTCAGAGCACACCCTTGACTACAGCAGTAAATCCATTAGCACCGTTGAAATAATTTCTGAGTTTTTCACAAATAAAGTGTAGCTGGGTGGGTGGCATCGATCATCTTCGGCTAAAACGGCTTCAGCACAAGTGCGTTTTAGTGTTTAGCACTACTAGTCACAATCATGGATCTCGCCGATGTCGGTCAGAAGCCGCTCACTTTCTGTCTCCTCATGAACTTGAAGTCGAGAAATAGCAGGTGGCTACACGCGCGTATAGCGGCTCAGCATTGAGGAGGTGGAGCGGCCGCAGAGCTGTAATAGAAGCCGCGCTCTCTGTCCATCCATATCTCCGTGAACTTGAAGAGAAGGAAGGAAAAGTGGCGACGCCCTCATCACGCGACTTAACACTGAGCGGGCGGAGCGGCGGCATAGATGCACCAAGTGAAATAGTAAGACAGTGAGAGAGGGGCTTTTCAGTTGTGGACGTGGACGCCGTCACTGGGCAGCGTTGCACAAGCGTGTGCAACTCCGGAGCCCGAAGTGAGCACTCGAGTATCGCTTGCGCGTCCTCAACTTCGGCATCTCTCCCCTCGCATTAGTCACTCCTCAGCCTTCACCACGGACAGCTAACGTGCACGCGCGGTGGCCCCTGGATCTCGGCTACGAGCCGCTGGCCGCGTCGTGAAACAGCTTGTGCTCAACTCCACGTCTTAACTGGCGCTAGCATCAAGCGCGTTTCCCCATCTCCTTCGCTCCCCCTATGATCTCACCCCAAACCTTTCGGCCGCAGAGCAGTGCATTATAAAGGTATACATTGTCCCTGTTTTCGTTTATTTTTGAAAATGGTGTAAGGAAAGCTGAGGATCCGTCTGCGCCGCGCATTTACTTTGCGTCGCAATGAATAAAGCCGGGTCCTCTGGGACTGAGGCGCAGGTTTACCGTGCTCGACGTGCTGAAGTACAACGGTCATAAAGGCAGCGGGGTCGTGAGTTTAATGATTCTGATATTGCATCTATATGGGGCTAGAATATAGAAGCACAAGCAATGAGGAAACGTGCCGAGCGTGCTGAGAAACTGCTCAAGACACCAAGCGTCGTGAAAGGGATGCCGAAGCGAAGAGAAACAAACGTGCAGTAGAAACTCCAGGACAACGGCCTGCGTGGCTGCAAGCGATGGATAGGTATATCAGGGATAAGCAGTGCTACGTTCCAAAGTGGTAGAACACACAAGGAAAGGCCTTGACTATTAAAGGTCCACTGAAATGGGTCACCAAGGAGGGTAAACAACGCCATAACACTGATAAATATTGAACCACCCATCATTCTCCCGCAAATATTTTCTATCTAGCTTCTGTAACACCAGAGATATCGGCGATTAAAAATGACCCTTCCAATTTTCCCTCTCAACTCGTACGCCAAGGGAGCCATAAAAAAAATAAAGAATACAAGAAGCTCCGCCCAGAAATACGTCACTTCGACGAACGTCCGGTTGACGCGCGCTCGCTCGCTGGCGTACTCGCGTCAACCCGTCCTCGCTCGCACACGCCGGAGGAGTTCGCCAGTTCGCGCAGCGACGGTTAGTGTAACCGCGAACCCGTGGTTAGCCCATGTTACACTGCGGACCAAACCTTGGTTACACCACTAACTGCGGTTATCGCAACCCCAGCTTGGACCGAGCTTGGCGACCTCGGTTTGCGTCGTTAATCGAGGTTATGACGACGTCTGTTGACGGAGGTTACTCGTCGGCGCCCGAGTGCGCGAAATGTACGGGCGGGTCTGCTTCACAAAGTTATTCATTTGCCCACTGTATCACGTTTGAAGATCGATGTATAGAATATGGTGCCACCCGACGTCTTCGATTACGGCCGACAGCGCGCAGACTGCGTACTGAAGCCTTGTCTTGCCTGCAGTATCGTTTGAACGGCTTGTTGCTGAGCAGAACGCCAAAAAATGCGCGGCCTTATAGCTATGAAAGTGCGCGGTTTGCAGCGCTTGCAGCACGAGATGCCGCGAGCAGGCTGAGGTAGGTTCCACAATTACCGCGGAGGTGGGGCGCGCGAGCGCGGCAAACGACGGCGCCGTGCGTGACCGTCCCTAGTCGTCGCTAGGCCTAAATTGTTTTGCTTCGAAGCCGCGGCGGTCGGCGCTTTGGAACTGTTCAACGCGGTCGTAAATCGTCTACTAATGAAACTTCCTTATAGTGAATCCTATCCTGCCGTAGTAAAAAAATTGTAGGATTAACTCCGGCGACGCAATAATCGCAGAGCTAGTACGAGCAGATCGAATGAGCCGATATGCACCAGCGGCAGCTGGCTTGAGCAGAAACTTGATCGTATCACGGCTATCGCTCTCACCAGCAATTTGCTGCTGGTCAGCGATCCTCACGAGGGCTTAATGCTTGATATTCGGCTAAGTATGCCAGACGCCAACAAATTTTAGCACGCTTTATTTCGGACATTCGTGCTAACGATCCGCCCTGTCGTTAATTACGGTATGCGGGAGGAGGGGCCACAGCGGCGGTGTTTACGGCGGTCGAGGAGGTGCTGCCATCGTGCGGTGCTTGACCGTGCTGTTGACGCCTCGTCGGACGACACTCCGGTACTCCTGAAACCAAGTTAGATAAATAAGATATTTGTAAATGCAGCTTCGTTCTGCCGATCACTGCGTCGCTTCGGTTGTTGTACTTGATGAGCAATGGCCGCCTAACCGACAAGGGCGGCGTGCTGTGTAACAGCCCGCACAGAGTTCGAGCAGCGCACGAGCAGACGACTTTCGCAGCAACCGGAAGTGTGTCCGTGACGTCATGGCTGCAGTGGCCGCAGCGAATGGCAGCTTCTAGCAAGCCTTGCCACTCAACTCACCCGTGACGTCACGGGTTAAGGAAATAGTTCAATGCGACACCGCCAAACGACGACTTCTCAGCCCTCGAATTTCAAAAAACGCTGTTTAAAAATTAATATTAAATCGGTCGATTTGTTCCAAGGAGTTATACTTTGGGTTAGTGCTCAAAAGTATTTGTTCTACACACTGAACACGTTTATCAGCGGCTACTTGGTGGCCGAGTTCAGTGGACCTTCAATTGGCTCCAGGCTTCCCTGACGGAACATATGATCAACAAAACTTCATACCTGTTGTTCTCCGCTCTCGTCCTGTACCCTTCCAAAGATTTCAGCAGAGATTTTCCATGACCGAGGCCGTGATTTTACAGGGGTATGTTTGGATGGCACGTTCTATTGCAATGTTGCTGAAGGAAATGTTTAAATTTCAGACCATGAGGTTTTTCTCTCAATGTTTGCAGCCCATAAGACCGACCATAAGTCAGAGAAAAAACTTGAAGGCTTTGTATCGTTTTTAAAGGTTTCTATCAAGAATGATCGACTACTGTGATTAAGCATTTGCACGGTGTCCTTTAGTATTTTTTATGCTGGTCTCGATAATGCTTCCCTGTGCGAAAATTATGCGATACTGACACAGATATCTGGTACATAAGATGTAAACACTGAATATAAGAAGAGGCGAAAATATTCTATGCCATGAAAAGGCTTGTGTTTTGGGCATATTGCATCTGCGGGCAAAAACAAGATGACGCTGAAGCATCATAGCCTTAAAGGTTAAGCGATCGCTTTTTATTCTCCCATTTTTCATGATATTTTTTATTGGTTTGCACGGAAAGTAACGCGAAGTATCTATCTGTCTTATATCTGCCTTTATATGTCATTATCATCAACCGGAATATAACAACTGTAGAAGAAAAGGCCTCTCACATATTCCTATTTTTCTCCAATCGACCCTATACTTATTCTAACTTCATCCACTTGACCCTTGCGAACTTCTTAATGTCATCCACCCACCTAATTTTTGCCGCCTCTGCAACGCTTTTCTTTAAATGGAATCAAATCGCTTACTCTTATCAAAAATCGGTTGTCCTTTCTTCGCACCAAATGTCCTGCCCATGGCCATTTCCTCTTCTTAAGATCTACTAGAATAACAGAGTAAAGCTCCGTTGTTGGTTCTTTGTTCCTTGTGCACCAGGGCTGCGCCGTCAGAGACGGTATACGTGTTGCTGCGGAGGTTCTTTGCGCCAGAGGCACCCCTTTGGTGACGATATGTAGCGAAGACTTGAGTACAGGCGTTTACGAGAAGAATAACTGAATATTTCTATGCACAGCAAAGATTATGTACAGCAGAGTTATAAACTGGAGCTCGTTAACAGGGAAATATTCCCACCTCGGCATAGCTGAAGAGGCAGAGCATCTATACCTTGCCGAGAACCCGACTCGGCCCTCGTGCACGGTTTTACACCCCCTGAGGTCCAGCTCTGAATTCCACAACGTCCAATAACAACAGACGTCAACCGGATTAGTTCGTTGCGACCTACCACTCCCACTTCAACCTTAATAGCACTAAATCCTTTCCCCACAAAACAAGCACACTCCGAAAATCATCAAAGTGCTTACAGAAGAATGTTAAACGAGCCAAGGTGATTTGGCTGCAGAACCACGCTTCCCGCTTATGCATTCGGCAGCGTTATTGCACCCTCTCGCACAGATAGAAAAAAAAAAGAAAAAGAAAAACTACTAGGGTCACGTCCTGCCTACTATACGTCTAGCCGTTGAAAATGTAGAGTCAATGAGTTCCGACAGCCGCCGTCTCTCACCAATCGCCTTCCGTGACTTGCCGAATTCGCTACCCCGACTATCAGACCAAAAAAAAAAAGGAAAAGAGGAAAGGGCGATCAGTGGTCCTGCCACCGATCGCTTATCGCCGCGGGCGCACCGCGTTTGTTAGGTGTTGTGTAGAACAGCGCGAAAAAACGACAGGGACGAAGGAAGGCAACAAGCCGAGCGCTTTTGGACGAAGGAAGACAACTAGACGAGCGCTGTTGGACGAAGACAAGACGAGTCCCTGTCGTTTTTTCGCGCTGTTCTACACAATAGATTACAAATGTGCCCAAGCTTCTCTTTTTTGTGTTAGGTGCTCGCCACCACACCACCACACTTCATCGGGCGCTTGCGTGAATGGGCGTCTCACCTGCTACTGCGGGGTGTCGACGCGCGCGCAAGCCGGTGTGCATATAATGCCGTCTATATCTCCCACCTCGAGGATCACTGACTGTCATTCAGCTAGTAACCTCGTCATCCGAAATGACTTTGCGTGCTGCGCCTGGTGCTTCGCGGCGCCCTCCTGCCTGCGCACCACCTGCGTCCATTCATGCTACAAAACTGTAAAGAGGCGCTCGAGTCATAGCCACATACCTTCCCCGTCTCCGGGCGCTAATCCGTTTGGTCCGTCGGTTCCTTACAGTCAGTAACTCGAGTTATTTCTCTGACCTACTATGCACGCTTCCTGTATCTTAACGTTGCATACATCATTTTCCGCTCGATAGCTCTCGGCGTTGTCCTCAACTTAAGTAAAACCCTTTTCGTTAGCCTCCACGTTTGAGCCTCATAGGTCAGTACCGGTAAGGTGGAACTGTTATATACTCTTGTGCAATGCCGGTAATCTGCTAGACATAATCTGGGAGTACTTAACGAATGCGTTCAATACGAATCTTCCCTAGTGAAAATAGTTTTATGAAGCCAATAACCTCAAATTTTCTCACACAATCTCGACGAATGGAGAGCAGTCGTCATCACCAGTGCCAGGGTAGTGCCTTTCAAACGTTCGTGCTGCGAGTAGGCGGATCAAAATTGTGTTAAATGGGGTGTTAAAAGTAGGAATGCTATCCCATGCCCAGTCATACCCTCACCAAATAGATTTAGAGCACTTAAGAAATATTTCCTCCTTACAGAAGTGTCTCAATAAAGTGGCTATTTGCATACTTTGCCTGTGGCGTAGTATTTTCAGTATGAAATTATCTTTTTTTCTCGTTTCGTTATTTTTGTCATGTAACAGCTTTTAGTTTGTATCATGTTGTTTTTGTATTATAGTTGTTCCATTTCGCACCGGTTAAAATGTATTTTGTTTTCTTCCTGAGTCGTCAGTAGACATACTTGTATCCATTTTGGGATCCACGACTAGCCTCTGGCTAAGGATTCGTCAGTGTCTGATGCAATCCCTGGTCCATTTTGAAATAAAGAAAAAATTGAAAAAGAGTTGAAATTGAAGGCGAGGTCAAATAAATGCTCCAGGCTTGACTTAAAACACACCTTTAATATTTGAACACATAGCTGAAGTAGAACAAAATGGCTGAAAATTCTACAGCGCGAAACACACGGCACGAAATAGCATAGCCTTGCGCACGTAAGCAGCTTTAGCTAAATACAAGCTTAGATTCTTGGCGACAAAGGTTTGGTAGGACAGTTATACAGTACGTAGCACCAGAAACTCTGGTAACACAAAGCGAGAGCAAGCGTGAGGGACTCGCACTGACATCTAATTTATCTTCTGTGTAGCATAGAATAAGAAGTTCGTTTTAGAATATGATATTTAAAACCGCCTATTCGATTGAACTTCGGAGCATTTATATGGATCGTTGTGCTGTTCCAAATAAATCTGTTTCTGTCGCGGTTTGCAAAATTTCCTATTTTGCATGAAAAAAAAAAATCCTGAATAAAAATGTTTTTTTTAAGCCATTCAAAATTTCCTGAAATTTTGCTACTCCTAAGCGACAACAACGCGGGCAGGTTCAAGTTCAGGTTCAAGATACCTTTATTGCCGTCGATGTAAAGGCTCCTCTACTCCCGCCGTAAGACCCTAGGGTGCCTCCAAGGGAGAGAGATCCCCACAGGGGGACGTCTTTCGCCAAGTGTCCCGTGCCATACAGATGGCTCCTCCGGAGCCCGGCACCCCAGATATATTCCTCTTCGACAGCTCACTTACTGAGTGAAGTGCCTTCTTGCAGATCAACGGGCCTAATTATTCAGCTTAGCCTCTAACAGCCCTAAATCGATGTGTGTATGAAATATATAAATGTAGCAATAACGCGAAACTGAACTGACTAGGAAAGAATCATGCAGCAGTAGTTCAACGCGTCTCATCCCACTTAATGGTCATGCATCACTGCCAAGAGTTTGCGCCGCGGTATGTGCCGCATGACAAACATTAGCGCAAAGGCACATCTGATATGCTGATAGACGTCGCTGCGAAGGTGAACGGCAGCAGAGTTAAGGCCCCCGTACTGTCGTTTTTAGAGGCGCTGCGCCCGTCCGCCTTCCGCCAGCTGGCGCATGCGTTCGGCACGGGAGGCGCATTGGGTGCTATACGGTCACTTTTGGGCATCTTTTGGGTGGCGGATTTCTCCAGCGCTCTGATTGGCGCGCGGCGCGCGCTGCTTCGAACGTCGAAACTGCATATGACTGCTGCGGCGCTGGTTTGGGGAAACGTTTCCTCTTCACGGTGGCTCTCGATCGTCGGTTATCAAATTAATCTGCACCCAAGCTGTAGAGTTATTGAGCCCCCGCATATACAGCACAAACGGTATGAACTGACCATTAGAAGAGCGATTAAGTCGCCGGCGATGCAATCATCCAGCAACAGCGTAGACACACGTATGCCCCAGCGGCGCCTGCTTTCGCCGTCTACTTGGTGTGTTTATGTTAGTATGAGGAGAGGACGGCACGAATTTTTTAAGTACTCCCGGACGTATACATTGAAAGATAAGGTTGTATATATTCATATCTCCCCTGCCTCTGTTCGCGCGTTCACTTCGGTATAGCACTCGCGGCAAAGATGCAGGAGCTGGTCATTTGTTTTCGTCGGAAATTACAGCCTAAACACATTTTACAACAAGCCTGTTTTACTGTGAGAAAATAGACTGCAAAGCATAAACAAACATGCACATCATTTGTAACATGTACAGAAGCACTGTTCTCCGTGCGGTTCTCCCCGGTGGTAGCAATCTCTTAGTAGCGTATATTTCGCCACGTAATCCTCATTTCTGGCTGCAACGTACAGCTGTGGTGTTGCATATGAGATGCATTTGCACGCAGAAAATGTGTCCAGGTTCATGACAGTAACAAAACTTTGAAAGTGCATGGAATCATTTGGTGTGGTATCCATGCCATAGCAAATGATTCAAACAGTGCATGTTCAAATTGCCTCTAAAATTCAATGTGTTTACTTCTTCAAAGACATTTAAAATAGCTGCTCAAATAGTTTATTTGTATTCAGTTTGGTTTTCAGCACTATTCATATTTGATTCAGCAGCAAGACTATGCTATTCGTAATCAGTTTGGTTGGCAAAACTACAATTCGCATGCCACCCAGTACATAATACTAGTTTCTCCATCTCTATGCTCAGTGCTGCCTATATTAATGAGTGCCTTCATGTCAAGTGCAGCATACACTTCCTGTTCTTGACCTATGCCATTTGGTCTTCCTTGGTTTAATGTGTGTGCACTGCTTTTGTCATTTCAGACACAGAAAGTAGCAAATGAAATCTGGCGACTGAGTGTTAACATGCAACACAGCTCAAGCTACTCAGCTGCGGCATGTACTGAAAAGAATTGTTACCAATTGAGACAGCCTCTACCAGTCAAATTTCAAGTGAAATATTTGTACAGTTAGTGCTGAGCACAAATAAATAAGAATTATGGTACAATTGTGCTGCTGCTGAGGAGGAGTCCATAAAGTTTTCGAAACATTGCATGATATGAAATGACTATGCTAAGTACAAATATGTATATATTGAATGTTTTGTGTGGAATGAGTGTTTTATTCTTCTGTTGTAGTTTTATTTCACTGTTTCTCATACTTAAAAACAATACAGTTAAGAGTAAGCACTGAAAAGTCGCGTCACTGCACGACAGAGTAATAGTGCATGGCCGGAGCGGTCAGTTGGGATCAAGAAATACTTAGTGCCCACTGCCTTGCATCAGCTAAGGGTCCCCACCTTAGAGAAAAATTGTCTAGGGGCTAATTGTAAAACAGTGATCAAGTGTAATGGCACGTTACTTAGCTGCCAGGACAGCATGCAGAATTGATGGAATTTTGACTTGTCTGTGAACATGAAATACTTTACTTCTATGACTAGTGTACTTACCTACCCGAGTGCTTTGCTTTGTTTACATAACCATACTGCAAGCCCATACATCAAGTTCATCGTGGAGTGAATGCACAGATCCTCAATACAATTCAAAGAACAGAAACCAATTGTAGTGGCATGTAAACACAGTGCAGTTCTCCAAAATAGTCACGACAAAACTGCACCTTGTGATATCGAATAAAATATCCCCTCTGAGAATTCAATACTCTCATGAGAAAGAAAACTGTGCTTGGAACTCTGAACTGTCAAATAAAAGAAAAATGGAAGACAGCGAGTGTGTGTGGATGTTGGGAGTCCTTGCCACGGGAGGCTAAATGCCTTGCAAATCCAGATGTTTTATACTTGGTGGCTCGTGTAACAAGTAACGAATGCTAAGACAGAGAGGCAAGGAAAGCGGCACTGAACTGCAAGATGTTTACTAGGTCAATATTATAATTGCATATAGTGAGAAAGCTGCTGGATAATCTTGTCAATTCAAGAAAAATGCTTTTATTGACTGTTTGCAATCCCCTGGCCTGTTTGAGACTGATTAAAAAAATGCTGGCGATGCCCACCATCGAACCGTTTGAAATTATGGTTGAATTTTGTACGTACACTTATTCCCTTAATCAACTGACACTGGCAGTGCTTTTTTTCCTCAATGCTACCTATGCTTAACAACTCATCTAATGTAGCTTAGTGTTTTGGGTTGCTCATATCACTGAAGTTTGTGTATTTATGGGCACATATGGAGGCTTCTGGGTCATTTTACAATACCACCAAGCTGCAGGTGTACCGTAAAAAACACATTTCATGCTATGGCCAACCGCTGCAGCATCCTTCGTCAGGGAGTCTGTCTCTACAAAAGCATTGAATGTAAATGTATGGGCCAGTGAGGCTTTACATAACTGCCAAAGGATGCATGCATATGTAATAGTCATTCGCAACTCATCCATATGTGCCATTTAGTAACTCAAATAGCATCTGCCTTGCAATGGAAACATGCCACTAGGATGCTACACGTGCTGACCATTTTATGCTTGTATTACTTGCTGTAATGCTAGTTGGTTCACACTGACCATCGGAGCGGCGCAAGGACATCATCACAGAAAAAGAAGATGGAAAGAAAGAGCGCCTTTCAATCCCTCTTCTTTTCCTGTGATCGTGTTCTTGTGCCGTTTTATTGATCATGTTTTCTGGGTTACTATTTCTTGAATGCGTAACAGTGCCCTCGCTTCACTGCCACTGGAAGGTTCTAGTCTGCGCCTCATTCAATAGCCCTGGGTTTAATTCGCCCCACCAGATTCTGCTCGCCTGAAGAGCTCATGCTGCATGATAAGTCATCCTGTCCCGTGATAAATGCGTGTAGGTTTCTGTATGCATTCCTGATTCTATTATTTTTGTTTTGCCTGTGTTTCAATGTTACTTTTTAGATGTTTCCAGGATCATGCACAAATTCCTGTGATGCTTTGGGGATGCATTCCTACCTGCGCTGTAGTGGGTTCATTTCCTTCTCTGCCATTGCGATTTCCAATCATTCACTGCCCAAGCTTTTGGGCTGCGTCGAATAACATTGGCCAACACTACTGCTTCTTATGCGCCTTGTTTTTGTGCTTTTCGTTCCCACTTTGTTCCCCTTAAAGCTGGATAGAAACTAGCCCATGCAGTTTCACACCTGGGAGAACCTATCTGCTTTAATGCGTAGTCCCCAAGTAGACAAGAGGGGGGCGGGGGGGTACTGTTGCAATGCAGCAGTGATACACAGTGATATGCACAACATATAACAGTGATGATCGCACCTTGTAAACTGGCAGGCAATGCTGTTTCGCCTTTGAGCAGTGTGGATGACCAAATTTCTGGGTTCTTTTCTATCACAAATTGAATAAATAGATAAGTTGGCAAAGCACTACTATTGCTCATTCATTGCAATTGTGTTTTCTTCACACATGCAGCCTTGTCCTGTAGCCTCACTTCTTCCCACTTGTGCAGTGTTGCATGTGGAGACAGGCTTTCTGGAATTTTCCATACAAAGGGGTCCTTGCAATCAGTGTATACAGTGACAGCTTCATTTAGGGGGACATTATAAAAATAGCCAGTGAGCTCAACAGAGAAAGAGCAGTACATTGTTCTGAGAGGACACATAACATGCTGTAAGGTGCTGTGTTCCAGAGTTGTGAAGCGCGCTAAGCTTTCGGTCAATCCGAGATTGCTAATTAGGTACATGCTGACGCAACTGCATGAATTTTCCCTTGACAACCATATCTGTGGAGTACTTAGAAGCACGCCAGTGATTTTAGGTGTATGTCACATGGTTTTTTGAAATTTCAGGCTGTTTGTGTTGCCTGAGAGTAATGCTGCACTGCTCTGGTTGAAGCCAGGAAATTCAACAAAGCAAAGGATATTTTATCCAGATTTCTGCATGCTATACCATGAACAAAAAATGAATGTTGCCTGTCTGTAGCAGCAAGCTTAAGCTGTTATATGCATATCCCCAGTTGTAGCATCTCGCATCTGTTACCAGTACAGTGGTCTTTGAAGTCAGACAATAAATGTTCATCCTTCCCATTCTGGTTCTCCTCAACATTTGGTTCTTGCCAAGTAATTTCCATTTTTTTGCTACACTAAGCAGCAGCATTTAACATTTTCAAGAAGCATCTGTTTATGCGGCTCAAGGCAATGCAAGGTAATGTGGTTGTGCGACGGGAGTTTACCCGAATTATCATGCTGTAGAGGGTTGAAACTATCGAACTTTCACGGTTTAGTCTCAAGGAAACTTGTTTGAAAATTCATCTTGCTCAGTTGCAACTCATTTGAATTTGTCTTCCCCTCATTGTGATCAAGGGCCCTTCCATGATAAAAGTGTGCAAGTACCTGTATATAGTTGTATCATTTCAACTGGAAGAATGTTTAGCCAGGTTGAAAATTCCTTTCAGATTGTACTTTTTTTTCATTCTGCACCATAATATTGCCCAATTCATTTCAGTCTTATAATGGGCCTTACCATCTTTCTTAGCTATTCATTTGGTGGCATCTTGCTCTGTTGGGCCAAGGATAGAACGACAGAAGTTGATTACACGGCATGTGCTCTATCGTGACATGAACCTCATCTCTTGTTTTTGGCTCAGCACCCACAACATAACGATTAATCAGAACAAGACATGGCACAGACAAGACAGGCTTGCTATAATCTAGCTATAATTGCAAGAATTATACTTCATGAAAAATCAAGCCACTGAGTGGTGCCGATGCTTCTGTAGTCACATCAGAAAGCAGACAGTGGAGATCATTTCATTAATACAAAATAGTTTCCAGAAAGGTCACATCGCACCCAAGGCTGTTTTCAGGCACAGTACACACAAGCCACAATCAATATTTATGATGGACACGTTGCAGGAAAAAAGCCGTGCATGCGTGGTCACTACAGGGGGAAGAACAAACGCGACTACCTGCAGAGATTAAACTTTATTTCAGCATTCAGAATGCAAGATATGTGTAGTGAGCTTTTCAAATGAATCAAATACTTGTACGCAATTTCAACCACAAAATTAGGAAGTGAAAATTCAAAAAAATGAATCAATGAGAGCAGGAAATCTGCAGTAAATAATAGGTGCATGTTATTGCCATTATGAAAAGCATTTTGTTTTTGTTTTTTTGGCTGTTCATAAGACAATGAGGGAAATGTATATTGCAAAACAATGCTGCTGGTCAGCTGTTCACAGGATTTCACGTTACGTCTGAAGTGCTTACGTGCGCAAACTGCCTGTCTTTAGGGTACAAAAGCTTATGAGATGCTATTTTCTGCATATACCTTTTGTTTTTCTTTGTAATACACTTGAAAGAACTGTGGTTGCAGCCCATTTCTTAGGAAACTCAGTCTGAAATTACCTGCTCCTTCTTAGACCTCTGCGATGTGAACACTTTTGATCCTCATTGAGGTTTTCAGGAAGCATTGAAGCATCCGGTGCTACACGACCGTTTTGAATGACCACTGAGAAGCTTCCTTCGTGTGCGTTAGGTGACATCGAGGGTGGCAACGCCCGCTCTCGGGTGTGCTCAAAACTCAAGAGCACTCAGAAACAGCTTCCATCCAAGCAGGCTCGGGCACGATTGCACGAGTTGAATGCAGATCGAGTTCAATGAGGATCGAAAGTGTTCGTGTGAGAGAGGTATTACATACCTTCTACTCATAAATTTCTGCTATGAATATTCCTAAAATCTTTGCTCCTTGACTCATACTTGAGAGTACCAGCATTCATCACTCTCATGAAGTGTTAGTGCATGCAGCTTAAGGCATGCTAGATGTAAAAATTTGTCTTGTGCCGTGTATTTGCACCCCAAGGTTCGCACTATGATCTGTGAGCCGCATGATAAAGCTGAATCCATGGAGCCCTATACACTTTTGTGCAGTTGGTTTTCTACTGAGATCTTGCTTGCAGGTACTCTTACTCTTTATTATTATAACTCACAGTGCGAGGTTTTTTTTAATGAGAATATTGTGAGGACTGTCCTGAACAATGTGCAGAAAACTTCCATCCTTCTACCCTTATACTGCTCCAATGGGGAAACTGAATAACACATAAGATGGCATTTCATTTCAGATTGTGTCTGTGCTTTTCTTCCTAAACTTTACAACTATATAATAACTTTACAACTATATTAAAGTCATATTTATAAACTAAACTAGTGAGGCGCAGTAGGCGTATGAATATCGCCAAAAATGTCGTCTCTTCACCGCTGGAGTGGTACCGCCACCTTAAGGTGGCGGTACCACTCCAGCGGTGAAGAGACGACATTTATAGGCATTTATCGTATAGGCGCCTTGCATCCGTCAGGTACAGCCACTGTGGATGGATGGATAGAATTTAAGAGCGTCCCCTTTGAAACGGGGTAGTGGCGGTTTCTACTATGATCCTCTTTGTTCCCTCATATTTTTATTAAAAATCGTAAAGTATTTCAAACACTCAGCTACCAACATTATTATCAACATTCTTACCTTATATAATATTACTACATTTTAGTCGACAATCTTGAAAAAGCTTTTTGATAACGTGCTCCGCGGAATCATTAACCTGACTCCTGTAGTCCCAGGGTCTCAGAAAGAGTGACCGCGCCAGCATTGACGCCCGAGTGGATACCGTCATATTCGAGTACAAAATGTCTATTTGTTTCTACGGTTCTACCGCACATTGGACATATGCCATCTTCTTGGTTAAATGATCTTTTCTAGTTCGTGTTCTAAGTCACCGAGTTCTAGCTTTAAAAATTAGGGCACTGCAGTCAATCCTTAGTTGAGCACCCCGAGCGGCAAATTTCCCGTTGCGCCTGCTAGCGGCGTGCCGTTTATTATGGAGGTGAAAATAGGAACTACTAACTTGGTTGCTGAAATCTTTCTCGAGCAGACGTCAGCGAAGGAACGAAACATTTAGTAAGAGTACAGTAAGACTAGTTGTAATTAGCAGCCAGCTGCATTCCGCAGAGGAACAGCATCAGCATTTTGACTAGTAGAGACCCCATCCGAAATGCTGCTGTTTTGTTCCTATTTTCGGTAACCTTTCAAGAATGGTTGCTGTTTTATCTGCTCGCCCTTTATTATAGTCTATATTGCAACTGGGCAGTTTGAGGTAGCGCTGAAGAAGTTGTAAACTCTCGTGCTTCGGCTAGCTAGGACTGTGGACTCTTAAGTCTGTGTCTCTGTTACCTTTTCCCGTGAACCCCTGTCTTGACGTTGTGTCTCTGTGCTGTTACCGTTTCCCATAAATCCCTGTCTTCGTGACAGTTTTGGTGGAGCCGGCTGTGCAATTGACACCTCAATGTCGCACACCCTTCCGCGAACCAACGACACCGAGCATTTGCCTGTGGATACGCCAGTTCTTCGCGTCAGCCAGAGGAACGTGGGCCTTCCTTCCGAACACGGGCCCTGGGAGTCCACTTCAACAACGAGGCTCCGGCCAGCCACGCAAAGCACTACGTTGGTCATGCAAGGTACTCCTGTTTACCTTCAAAACCCCCGAGTACCGAAATCGTTCCATGGCACTGCGCGTCAAGACGTTGAGGACTGGATAACTTAGTTCCAACGAGTCGCATCCTTTAATCAGTGGGACGACAACTTAAAGCTACGGAATGCCATTTTCTGCCTGGAAGACCATGCTTTGACATGGTATGAGAACCGACATGGCACATTAACATCGTGGCCGCTGTTCCACCGTCTTATCATAGAGGCGTATGTCAGCCTGGATAGGCGCGAACGAGCAGAACGTGCTCTACAATTTCGGATACAAATGCCAAATGAGTCCGTCATGATGTATGTTGAGGACATGACGAAACTATTTCAACAAGCGGATCCTAACACGTCTGAAGAGAGAAAGCTGAACCACCTGATGCGTGGGGTTAAAGAATAGCTTTTTGCTCGTCTTGTGCGTGGCGCACGAACTACAGTTACCACATTTTTAACAGAAGCGGTCACAATAGAAAAGATGCTACACAAGCGCTCGCCTGTCTACGATAGCCCAATCCTCGCCATGACTACTACCGAGCCTCTTACAGCTCTGCTGTAAGCAATAGTGATCACCTCCGAGATCTTATTCGTGCAATTGTACGCGAGGAACTGCAGAAGGTTTGTGGCACGTTCTAATCCAGGGGTGATTCTCGCACATATAACCCGCGAAGAGATACAGCAAGTAACGCAGCCATCTCTGCATGTTGATTCAGCTCAAAGTACCCCTGTTCTTGATTATCGTCGTCCGACTTACTCTGACATTTTCCGACGCCCAGTTCCAGTCCAAGCTCCATTGTCTACATTACCACCCACCCAGTGCATGCCCGTCCAGCAGCCAACGCAATACATTCCTGTACATCAACCAACACGGTACTTGCGGCCACCGCGGTCACACATACGACGAACGGACGTCTGGCGGGTTCCTGAGAGCCGCCACCTTTGCTATCACTGTGGGGAAGCTGGTCACAATTTCCGGTGGTGACCTAATAGGGGACTCGGACCGGAGGGTTTCTACGCCAGCGCACCTAGACGCATGTTCGGTCAACGATCTCGTGACATTGGTGACAACCTCGCACAAGAGAGCCTCCGGATGGCACGCCGACAATCCAGCCCCACGTCGGCCATCCCCTTCAACAACAGGTGACTTCCCGCGAGGACCGCCTGGTCGCTCGCCAAGCCCCGCCGGGAAAACTGAGTAGAACGACCTCCGGGGGGGGGGCGGCGCCGCTAAATGTCAGCACAAAGAAGTGTCCCCGATGAGAACAGATATAGATTTTGGAGCAGAAACGACAGCATTTGGTTCACGAGACCGGCTATCGCTGGACATCCCCGTGTGCATCGATGACCATTACCTCAGCGCTTTAGTGGATTCCGGAGCAGACGTTTCGATTCTAAGTGGGAAACTGGCAGCGCATCTTAGGAAGGTTATGACATCATGGTGTAGCATCCAGATACGCACGGCTGGGGGGCATGTAATTACTCCTATTGCACAGTGCACGGATAGAATTCAGATTCGTACGTCAACGTTTGTTGTCAGCTGCGTCTTTCTCCGGGAATGTTCTCGTGATTTGATTCTCGGTGTGAATTTCCTGTGGAATATGGCGCCATCATCGGTCTCCGACAACGAACGGTCTCGTTCTCAACGGAGAAAGCGGCTGCCAGCCTCAACGACGGCCAACGTACGTGCGCCCTACGAGCTTCAGCCCAGTGCATTTCAGTGCCTCCCGCTCCTGCGTGGTTGTGAGTGTTGTGTGCGACGGGCTACGTGACGGGCCGGTAATTGCTGAAGGCAACCTTTCGCTTTTATATTCACATGGCATCTGTGCAGCTCGAAGCTTAATTATTCTCAGCAATGGTCACTCTGAGCTTCTCGTCACGAACTTCACGAATTAATCTCGCCACCTCTATCGCTCTACTGCCACCGCTTTCGCCGAACTGTTAAACGAAGTTTCTAAATGCTTTGCGTCTGACAGTATTGATACTCCTGGTGTTCTAGACCACATCAATGTTCTGCCTGTCAACGCGACCTGCGTGCCTTGCTGCTGGAGTACGCCCCGTGCTTTGCCTCATCATCAAAAGTCCGGCAAACTTCCATCCCCAAGCATCGCATCTTAACGTCTGACGATGCCCGACCTATTCGACAGCAGCCGTACTGTATTTTAGCCAAAAGAACGTGAAACAATTCGGACAGAAGTCCAGGAAATGCTTAAAAAATCTGTCGTCGCCAGTCATGTTTGGTAAGAAAAAGAATGGGACGCTGCGTTTTTGCGTTCAGTATTTGAAACTGAATGACAAAAAAAAAAAGATGTATATCCATAGCCCCGAATCGGTGATTCGCTAGGCCGACTTCGCAACGCTAAGTTCTTTTCCTCCATCGATTTAAAAATTTTTACTGCCAGATAGAGGTTGATGAGCGCGATCTGGATAAGACTGCCTTTGACCCGATGGCTTATATGAATTTAAAGTATTGTCTTTCGGTCTGTGTTCAGCGCCAGCGACGTTCCAGAGAATAATGGACACCATACGTGCTGGTCTTAAATTACAAACGTGTTTGGTTTATTTGGATGACGTCATCGTGTTTTCAGAAACGTTTGACCAACATCTTAAACGGCTGCGAACGGTATTGGACTATCTTCGCTCGGCCGATTTGACACTCAAACCGGAAAAATGTCACTTTGAATATCAGCAGCTGAAATTTATTGGTCATGTGGTTAGCGCTGACGGTGTCCGGCCTGATCTGGACAATACAGCCGCTGTAGCCAACTTCCCCATTCCTACCACGAAGAAAGCACTCCGACGTTTCTTGGGCCTGTACGCGTACTTTCACCGTTTCAATGCTGATTTTGCCAAGATTGCAGAACCCTTTACGCCCCTGACACGTGATCACGTCCCGTATGTCTGGTCTTCCGAGCAGCAGGAGACATTCACCGAGCTGCGGCAACGGCTGCACAACCCTCCCGTTCTTGCACACTTCGATGAGGACGCCGCCACCGGAATTCACACGGACGCCAGCAACGCCGGTCAGGGTGCTGTTCTGGTCCAGCAACAGCAAGGCGAGGAAACAGTGATCACTTATGCCAGCCGTACCCTTTCTCGGCCAGAATAAAACTATACAACTTCTGAAAAAGAGTGTCCCGCCGTCGGTTGGGTCACAATAAAATTTCGACCTTACCTCTACGGTCGTAAATTTAAAGTTGTGACAGACCATCATGCTTTGTGTTGGCTGGCTAGTCTCCGAGACCGATCAGGACGCCTTGCACGGTGGAGTCTTCGTATGCAGGAATTTGATTACTCTATCGTTTATAAATCTGGACGTAAACATGAAGATGCTGACACACTGTCTCGATCACCCATGGAGTTGGCCCATGACAGTACGGACGAAGGCGCTCATTTTCTTGTCATTATCAGTTCCTCTGATTTAAAGGCGCGGCAACGGGCTAATCCAGACCTCGAAACTGTGATCAATCATCTGAAGGGTTTTGATGCTATAGTATCTCGACTGTTTGCTAAGAACTTGTCATTCTGTACGCGCGACGGAATACTGGACAAGAAAAGCGCCGGCAACAGTGACCGAGCCTGTCTTCTGGTCATCCCTGCAGATCTCCGCGATTAAATCCTTCATCCTGCATAAATATCGAGAATTACAACTGACTTCAAAATAAAAGAAATAAAGGACATTGGACTAATTAAGCTCTTGACCAAGGAAACTAAAAATACGCCGAGAAGCGACGCTCTGAAACGGGAGCAAATAAGACAGTCTAGTACGTTTAAAATGGTGTAAGCGACGTCTAGTGAGAGAAGAACGATGTTCGAAATCCTGGCGCCATCACCGCAGGTGAGCTGTATAGAATGCACTTGGATTCATGCGCTCAATGGAACTTCTGAGAACAATTGCGCGTTTTCGTTACTAATATCTTACACCGAAACCAAAACCGCTAACGGAGAGCAATTAATCCAAATCTAGTACAAATATAAGCATGCGTGTCGCAGCTTCCAGAACAAGCGCTTACGCTCTCTCTTTTGAAGGCTGAAGGAAAACTACTTTGGCCACATGCTTGCTGCTCTTCTTTATTCTATTTGACAGTTCTCACGAAATGGTTTCGATATATTTTGAATTTCGCCGAAGGGAACCAATCCGGGCCCTATTCGCAACACAGTTAACAAAAAAAAAACAGGATGCCTTGTGCGCTTGAAGTTAACGAGGGTACGGAACCTCTATCTAACACGTTCAATAAAGTTCACAAAAAAGATGGCAAGAAACTTACTTTTTACGTATTTAAGAACTGCAGTAAGCGTGTACTTCTATAGAAAAATATAGGAATAAAAATTAGGAGCTCGAACTTGCTTTTCATGTCGAACAAATAGAATTCAATGAAGCCACCGCTGCTTTTCCTAATGCCGTGCTGGGAAGCAGTGAAATTTTGCTTCAGGTTAATTCGTGTATTTGTGCACCCTGGAATGCAGCGGTGTGTCCCGCTGTCATATTTATGCATCATATGTGCTTGGAAAGGACTCGCAGAGCTATACTTCTCGATGACGCCCGAAGCAGCGCCGACTCCGCCTGATTGCCAGTGCCATCCTAGCGGGGATATATGTCAGTGTATAAAGGGCCTATAGGGACCGGGCGCCCGTTGTATGGCGCCACCGTCGCCTCGGTGGAACAGCGCCGCCAGCGGCGGAGTGCCGAAACAGCGAAATGGCGAGGCAGCTGAGCGGCGCAGTCGTTTCCGTTCTGCGAGGCGTTTTTGAGCCTGTCCATACCCGTCGTTTTGCGGTGTGGCTTTGAGCTGCTTTGAGTAATCGCAAGGAGTATTTTTTGACGGGGAAATCTTGAAAAAGAAAAGGGCCGTTCTCGGCAGGGCGTGCGTGTTTTTTTTTTTTTTTTTGAAACCGCGCGGCGCATGGTATTTCTGTTATATACTCGAAAATGCCACGCGCGTGATTTCACCATGCGCTAGGAACACCTTCGTTAGGCGCTTGTTAAGGCGACTTCGAAGACGGGAATTGCGCCTGCACTGTGCGTCTATCTTATATTAGGTCTAGTATGAATCTGCCTGAGGATCAAATACCGCCGAGCCGTGTAGCCGTGTAGTAGTGTTAGTTGTAATGGTCAGCGTTCATGTAAAATGAAAAAGATGCTGCACCTGTCTTTTTTGGTAATAGCTAGCCTCAAATGATTCAGAGCAGAATAATAGCAAATGACATTCCAGTTTCTACCTTGCAACGAGAGCTGTAAAAGGAGAAAAATAAACAAGCAAGACAAAAGTAGGATCCTATTTATGGTTAAAATAGCAAACACACATATACTTCCCAGACTTCCTGCACAATTATGCTACAATAGCTCACTGAACCCGGCCTTGAGACCATCAAACTTAATCATAATATACGCCAAATGAGTAATACCACCTCAGCATCATTTTTACATATACGGCAATGCTCTTGTTGAACACGTCGGAGCTGCTACATATCATTGACTTAGAAAATATTATACTATGCATGCCTTTCTCCCGACATGCTGCGGAGGCTGTGAAAAGAAAAAAAAATAAATTTCTTGCTAGCGTTTTCTTAGCGCAGGAAGTTCAATGCGATTGACCGAACCTGCCTTGAACATCTGAAGGCAATAGTCCAATGCTGTCAAACTGTTAAATACAATCGAAAAAAAAAACAGTGTGATATGTTGTAAGATAAGCCACCGACAACTAAGAGAGCGTTCTATTGTTAAATGAATCCCTCTGATAGCTCGTTCGCTAAGGTGGTCTACTTTCTCAGCGTATCACGAACTTGCAGGGCCGATACCTAGCTGACCTCGATACCTGATTAGTGTGAGGGGACATGACCATGTATGTAGTTTTCTATTTGCACGTAAATGAATCCGGATAACAGAAAGCCATTCCTTTTACAACTTTGTCACTGCAGCTTGCCGGACTGCTGCTAAATCTGTTTACATTGGCCATACCTAGAAGCAATTTCTGAGAGAGGTAAAACGGTCTTGTCATACTACGCCACAATCAGGAAATCTCACGTTCACTAAAATGCCGATGAGAAACACATGTATTTAGGCGGACCAGGAAATGGACATTGCTGAGAAAATACGTAAAGCCGTGTCAGGTGCAACGTGAATGCGAAAAAAAACTGCTACACGGCCTTCGAAATTAAAAAAAAAATTGCTACGCTTATGCTCGTTTCCACAAATTAAATTGTATTTTTTTTCTTGTTCGACTTTTATATGAAGCCGATAGCAGATTTTGTGACCATGCGGTATTGATTGAGCTGTGAAATGAGTGATTTAATTAGGCGAAATGGACATACCACAAACAAATGTTAACAAATTCCAAGAGTATCAACGCAGAGCTCTTAGCGTATTTTCATTGGCTGACAAACGAAAAGAGGGAAAATGACAAGATCATATGGCAATAGGAATTGTTCATGTCCCCTATCTGCTCTTTCTGTTAAGAGAAAAAAGTAAATTATCTTTGACTATGTCAGCGAAAGTATCCGCACAAACATTGTCTTTGCCCATCACTGAAGATCGTAACGCAGCCCGAACTACGATTATGGAGCTGCCTTTTCTTTTTCCGTGCTGGGCTTTTCTTGTACACAGGCGGGGAAATGCTAGCGTTGTAACTTACGCTGTTGGGTTACTTCGATTTCCAATTGTCAATAAAGTGACTACAGATGAAGGAGTGTGGCTTCGGCTCGGAGACTCTCGTACCGTCACCCCTGGGGAACAGAAGGTACAGAGCATCCGGTAGCAAGCGGAATTTTAAAAATTCGGCGCTTCCCATGACCACACACCAAATACGTAGATTCGTGCCTTTGCCTTTCAAAGAACCATGATTAGGTCACCCGCCACTCATGCTTCTTTGGAAATCCGTAGAAATGAATCGACTTAAAAACGTCCGACGAGTTTGCGTAGCTGCCAGTGGAGCCAACAACGCACCGCGTTTCGCCAGCCTTGTTCGACCAGACTTAATTTCACTGGACATATTCACACAATTAACTAGCCCAACTTTCTGTTCTCTTGAGGATATATTCAGGCACAACGTCATCTAAACCTTAGGATTTCTAATTTTCACACAAACCAACGACAAACAGTACCCTCCAATGCGCTGGCAATGCGCCGGCCGGGGCCGGCGCATTCCGGCGATTGAGCGATGCGCCGAGAGGCGGCGCCACCCGTTCAGCTGTCCGGTCCCTATACCTCGACAGAGAGTAAACATTATTATAGACGCCTCCGTAGGCTGTTGAAGCGTTGTAATTACAGAGCATTAATTTCCTTCTAGAAAGGCATTCGTTGCTGTGACACAAGTGTGGGTCATTGGACCGACCGATTTTCATTGCATACAAACAACATTCCTAAAATCGTAACTCTTTCCAAACCACTCATGTAAGTGCGTAATACTGCGCTAATCATTATCGTTGACATAATATTGAACTGCAGCTAAGAACAAAGGAGGGGAAGCACACCTACATAGTTCACACTGAGGAACCTCATTCGAAATACTAAAAGAAGTATACCTTATTTTATTCCCATCGAGAAGGATACAATTATGACCGGCTAAACATACGTATAGACGATGCGGGGCTCGAACAGGTGCCATGGTTTACTTCTCCGTATGTTATCTTTGCAACAGGTATGCTTTAGAAAGGAGGTGGTGAAGGGTGGCAGTTCCTGGACCTACGGGGCTGGAAAGTTATGTCAAAGCCGCTTGCGGCGGTGGCTAGCCAGCCACTGATTTTTATCTGTTGTAGGCCGTCATTGCACCCTGGACGACGGCTGTTGTTGCGGCGCGCGCCTTTCTCTGCTTCTTCTTTTTTCTTGTCTATTTTTCTCTTCTGTCCGCACGAGGCAGCGGAGCTGGCTCAGCTACAGAGCAAGTAGCAGGCCCGTGCATTTTCTTTTGTTTCTTCCTAGAGCCACAACAACTACAAGCTTTAGAAAAACGCATACACAGGAACGCCGTGCATGTTTAAAAGTTGCCTTTATATGTGTTGCCCATTGCGAAAGCTACGGAGTGCTTTAATACCCCTCTCCAGCTTATTCTGATTTGGGGTGGTTTACGGGGTTTGACATTCCAAATTGATCCAGGCTCTGAGAGATGCCGTAGTGGAGGGCTCTGGAAATTCGGTCCCATGGAGTTCTTGAATGTGCATTGACACCGCACAGCACGCGGGCGCCTGGCCTTTTGCCTCCATCGAAATGCCTCCACTATGGCGTCTCTCGTAGCCTGAGTCACCTTGGGACGTTAAACCCCACAAACGAAACCGAACCTTCCTACAGCCACAACCACAACAGCGGAGGTAGTGAAGGGTGGCTTTCCTAGCCATACGGGGCCGCAACTGTAGGTCAACGCAGCTTGCGGGGGGGGCTAGCCAGTCACTGAATTTTTATCTGTTGTAGGCCGTCATCGCACCCGCCACCGCCTAGGTGTTGGACGACATCTGTTGCGGCACGCGTCTTTCTCTCCCCCTGATTCGAGGATGCGTTAAAGAAGGCGCTAGGACTGCCCATGGGTACCTCGAGCGAACGACTGCTCGAACTCAGGGTGAATAACAGTGGGCAGAATTGGCGGAGACAGTGCGAGTCTCCCAAATAAGAGACTAAGCACGACCGAGACGGGTAGGGTAATCCTTGCAAATGTAGGCCTCAGCCCAGCTAGAGGAGTTCAAAAAAAGTCACAATTAATAGTGAAATCCGGAATGCCTTTGTAGTCCCCCCTTTCCTTGGAATATGCATCCAGAATTTATTGTCGAAAGAAGGGCCAAACAGCCGAAGCTCTAGAGCGACGGTTCAAGAACATGGGAGCAAAGGAAGTAGTCTATGTTGATGCGGCAAGTGGCAGAACAGGTGCGGCGGTAGCTTCGGTAGTCGATGGCCGAGGGGCACCGGTATCCGCGGCAGCCATCAGAGGCCGCAACATAGAGACTGCGGAGGAAGTTTGCGATAGCGCTATCTTGCGTAGGAACAGAAGCCAAGTTCATAATTACCGACAGCAAAACTGCCATTCAGAATTTTAGGAAGGGGAGGATATCGCCGGAGGCGACCAAAATTCTCACCCAAAGAACGATAAATTGGAAAATTCAGTTAATTTGGGCACCCCCTCACGCTGCCGTCCCTGGTAACGAGGCGGCTCACGAGCTAGCCCGAGCTCTCTACTTCCGGGTAGCCGTCGAGCCCCACGAGCACTGGGCATTCGACGAGCGTCTGTAAGATTACGGGGAAATCATCGACCATTATAAATTGGGACGTAGACTGGTACCCCCCAAGATGTTAGACTAAATAATACAGACGCTGTCGCGTGGAGGCGGCTACAAACTAATACATTCATGAACCCGGTCTGGGCGTTGCACGCGCTACCAGATATTAGAGCGTGAAACTGTGGGACGAGAGGGACCCTCGACCACATAATTTGGGAGTGCCCACAATCTCCAGGGATAGGGCAAAATCTTGCAAGTAGAGAAGCCTGGGATACCCTGCTGCGAGGTGCGGACCCTGCGATCCAGCACCGCACCGTCCATCTGGCGGAAGAGACCGCAACAAGCCAAGGGCTTCCTGCCAGCCTCTAATCCGCGGGCGCACGACTCCAGTTGAACAACCAACCAATCTCCTTTTTCTTTTGTATTTTCTCTACTTCTGTCCGCACGAGGAGACAGTTACCGCGCCTTTCCCTTCCCAATTAACAATCAAACAATCAGCGGAGGTGGCTGAGGCGGCCGTGTGCTGTGCAATGTTAGCGCACGTTTAAAGATCCCCATGTGGTCTAAATTACTCCGCAATCCTCCACTACGACTCCTCTTTCTCTTTCCATTTTCACTCCCACCTTCCTCCCTTCCCTTACGGCGCGGTTGAGGTGCCCACAGAAAACAAGTGAGACAGTTTCCGCGCCTTTCCCTTCCTATAAATCAATCAGAGCGGAGGCGGCTCACCTACACAGCCAGTAGCAGGCCCGTGTATTAACGCGACAGCGTTAAGGAGCTCGTGTCGCAGAAAAGCCGGTGTCGTCGGCGTCGGCGGCGATGGCCGTGAGCGATAAATCCCGGCATGCACTTCATAAATAAAAAGCAACTACCAAGATGGCCTGGGTGGGAATCGAACCCGGCTCTCCGGAGTGTGAGACGGAGACGCTACCACTCAGCCACGAGTTCGATGCTTGAAATCGGTACAAAAGCGCTTCTAGTGAATGCGTTGTTGCCTTAGAAACTTGCCGTAGAACGTTATACTGCGGTGTATATCGGTAATTATCAGCATGTTACTTACAGAAGTCGCAGTTACACGAGTAGCGAAGTACGTTTCCGCTACATTTCTTCTGCGGTCTGCGCACTTGCAGAGCCACCTTGCGGCAAACACAGAAGAACCCCTCCTCGCTATGTGCAGCGCTGCCCCGACACGTGGCGCGCCACTCGCCCTGACGTTTCGCCGTGCACCCTCACGGGTTGTAGAATCAAGCGTCTTTCCTTTCATTAGATCACTATCTTCGCTCACCCGCTTCTCCCCTTCGGGCCGCGCGGTTACCGGTGCGAGGATGCCCAATACCCTTGCGTTTAATAAGTTTTCTCGCTCTCTCCCCTTCCAACATCCAGCGTGCGTCACTCGAACAGTGGGGTTCAGGCCACGCGGCTCCTCTTTCCGCTCACAGCGCGACTGCTAGGTGCAGCGTCTGATACCGGACGCCTCTGACGTGATCGCTGCGCCGTAGGCTTCTGCTGGGAAAGATTCCCCTGCGATGTGTGCCGAGCTGCTTCCGAGGAATCATGCTTCTGCGTGGTGCTCCCAAGCAAGATAGAGGACGATCCCATCAAGGCGTAAGCCCCATGATCGCGTCCGCCTTCATGGCGCGTCGCTGCCCGGCTTTCTCCCTCCGAGACACCAAGTTCTTTGGTTCGTTCCGCTTGCTCAGGCGCACGTTTCGTTGCCGCGCTGAACGCTGCGTTGCTCGGCGCTCACCGCGTAATTCGTGAGTGCAAATTCCGACGCGGGGCGCCTCATCGGTGGTTGCTGCGCCGTAGCGCATTGTCTTACACTCCTTGGCAGGTCGACGGGTGTTGTATTGCAGGGCCTTGCGCGCTCGCTCTTGAGACGGGTGTGATGGAAGCGGCGCCGTCTACCAGTGCCGGTAGCGCTGGGCGGTGCGAACGAGGTGCAATAACGCTATCGCGTTCCACTCTTGAAGGCGAAGCTTAAGCGTCCTCCAAATTTTTTTCCTTTCTTTCTTCCTACAGCAACAACAACCTCGTTAGACAGACGTTATAGGCAAGGAGAAAGAATGATTGCGCCAGGTCGCCGCATTTCTTTTGCAACCTACCAGGCTTAACCAAATCTAAACCCCAGCTAATTTTTTTTATTTTTCTAAACATGGTCTTCAGCGGCGTTCCGCCCATGTGGTTTAGTTGTGAGACGGCTGACTACTCTGCCGGAGTACGCGGGTTCGATCCCGACCACAGGCGGCTGCGTTACGTCCGTGTGCTGTGCTATATCAGTGCACGTTGAAGATCCCCAGGCAGTCGAAATTACTCCGGTGCCCTCCAATACTGAACCCCTATCTGCTTTCTCTGCCACTTTCCTTTCCTTACTGCGCTGTAGAGATATCAACTGAAATGTGTAACAGATACTGCGCCTTTTCTTTCCTGCGAACCAATTATTATCGTTGTTAATATTATCTTGATCCGGTTAGGTGTAGGCGTCCGTAAGTTCGTTGAGCCCACACAAATGTACTAGACACCCTCCTTTCCTCAAAACCTAATTTTAGTAAAAATAATGCAAAAACCGGGGATTGAAAAGCGGGTGCAGAATGCTATCGCTGCAGTTTTCAGTTGATCACTAGGCTCAAGCCATGCTAAAACCCTTATAATTCTTGTTGTTTTAAAAAGACCTCAATTTTAATAATGTCCTAATAATATTAATAAAAATTTGTTTACAGGAAAGGAAAGGTGCAGTATCTGTGACACTTGTTATGTGGACTGATTTATTTATTTATAGGAAGGGAAAGGCGTGGTAACTGTCTCACTTATTTTCTGTGGACACCGCAACCGCGCCGTAAGGGAAGGGAGGAAGGTGGGAGTGAAAGTGGAAAGAGTGAAAGAGGAGCCGTAGTGGAGGGCTACGCAGTAATTTCGACCACGTGCGCTGACATCGCAAAGCACACGGACGCCTCTTCGTTTCTCCTCCATCGAAACGCAGCCACCGAGGTCGGGTTCGAACCCTTGTTCTGTGGACACTTTACCCGCGCCGTAAGGGAAGGGAGGAGGCTGGGAGTTAAAGTAGAGAGAGAAAGAAAGGTGTGCCATAGTGGAGGTCTTCGGAGTAATTTCGAACTGCTGGGGATCTTTAATGTGTACTGAGATCGCACAGGTTTCAGTTGAGCCCACCGTTAATAAACTGCTGGTGTAAGAAGTTCGGTATAATTCGACAGAAATCGCTGCGGAATCAAGTGCAGATGACGAAGCCGATGGGAACCCGTCCCACTCTTCGGCGACCGATATGAAGTCTACAGCGGGTGTTTGAAAATATGCGTCCCAATTCTTGGTTTGGGATACTTTTATAAGCGTACCAGAAGGCCTACAGGGTAGCTGAAAGTGGAGGTCTTTTGGCTTAGGCGCTTAGTTCCACTGTAAAAAGACCAAACTTAATAATGTGTAAAGTACTGCACAAGTTTTCATTAAAATAAAGTTAATTTTAAGTTAAGGTAATGTAGTCCATCGCCGTATCAACACTCCCGAAAATCACAACTTTTATAGTTGCGCATATTTGCAAATGCACTCCTCTTAGTATTGCAGTGCGGATCATTCGTAGAATAACTACGTTGAAGGAGTCTGAACAGTTCTTTGAAACTGTAGAACCTACGAATTTACTGTTACGGCTGTTCTCCACAGAGGGCGTTGAGCGAAATAGGAACACAAGACATTTTTGATAATTTACTGACCGGTGACAAACAACGAGCACTAAACATCTGCTGCATGGAAAGAATAACAGGAACCTGGCAGCCCACAGCCTCCATGTTGCTTGGTGTTGTTGGCGGGGCTCAATGCTCAGGCATGGGAATTTACGGAAATGAGCAACTAAGAAAGAAAAAGAAAAAAAAAAATGGGCGAGCAAACAAAATAACCAACACATAAAGAAACAAACATGCAAATAACAAAAAACAGTCACATTGGCGACTCGCTGCGTCGCACCGCGTAGTACTGCTTCTGAGATGAGTTAAACTTCCAAGCCGAAGCACGAAGCTCCAGAAGTTCCAACAGCATGAGCCGCACGTTCCGGGGGGACCGCCGGTCGAGGAAGGCAACCCGTAAGCATTCCATTAGAGCACCCATGCGTCGAGGGGCGACTCGGTCAGCGATCCGCCCCGCTGCTTTTAGCACGCGCTCGAGACAATCCATCTGCGGGTAGAAGAGAGTTTCATATGAAAAGACAAGCGACACTCTTTCGAGCCTGCGCCTAAATGCTTCAGGCAGCCCCTCTCACTTTGCCAAAAGTAACCAGGCTGCTCCGAAGGCAAGCGCGCGGCCGTGTGGCGGCGCTCGCTGTGGCTTATCGGTGCTCGTCAGCTCCGAGGTTACAATAGCTGACGTAACTTCACACCCTCACTCTCGCCCGTTGGATAATAAAAGCTAGATGCGTATGATGTGCCGGCTGCGGTTTGATGTGTGCGAAGCTTGGTTGTGCCCAGCGAGGGCACTCAGTATGGCGACGGGGCTATTCGCTCTTCTCGGCAACTTGCCTGAAGCAGATATGTTGCGTTTCTCGCTAAATAATTATATGTGCTTGTGTTCTGTGATCCGCTGCTGAAACGCACCACCAGTATTGCGCTTTCCTGCGTGTGTGATGCGCCTGTGCATTAAAGAATGATAACGCAGTCGAAATTTAAATATGCTTTCTCCAAGGTGCCTTGCGTAGTGCCACATTACCGGTCGTAACTCCGGTACAAAGATATGGGAAAGGTTGTGAACCCTTTCAAGCCACCTTATCTCTCTTTTATGCGTTCAAAATTGTATTAGCCCCTTGAGGAGGCTGTTCAAAAATAAGTGCAATGATTGATTCTAACAAATTTTTGCATTTGCTTGTAGGTAAGTTTTGGTTTAAGTGAGGAACTAAAATGAAACCTTCCTCGCGCTTAGCCATATTATATGCATGATTCCTTTCTCGTTCCCGGAATACTTATTTCAGGGCGACACTGTCTGGTAAACGTAGCACATATTCGTCATAGAAACGAGCAAGAGCTCACCCTGTCTACTATCGCCTGCTTTTCTGTTTTCCACAGTTGCCGAAAAGAGCGAATAGCCCGTCGCTATACTGAGCGCCCTCGCTGGGCACAACCAGGCTTCGCACGCGTGAAACCGCAACCCGCACATCATACGCGCCTAGATTTTATCATTCAAGGGGCGAGAGTCAGGGTGCGAAGTTACGTCAGCTGTTGTGCCCTCGGAGCTGACGAGCACAGATAAGCCACAGCGAGCGCAACGCCGCCACATGGCCGCGTGCCTGCTCCGCCAGCCTTCGGAGCAGCCTGGTTACTTTTGGCAAAGAGGGTACGTTTCACTCTCTATGAAGGCAGGGACTGTTATAAATCTAATCTTACACCTCAATGCATTGTCACATGCGGCGCTACATTTAGCTATGCCTAGCTCTTGTCCACACAGCAAATACAAATTATCAGCGGGCCTACAATGAGAAAATGACTACCCATTATCAAGATGGAATCCTACAGGGAGGCAATAAAATCCTACAGGGAGACAATGAATGTGTTTTAAAGAGAGCTTGAGAAGTAGGCGGCTCGGCGGACAGACACACAGAGAGTGCGCCTCAGCCTTCAGCGGATATAAACAGAAACATATTCAAGCAAAGTGATGTAATAAAATGTGACCGACTAGGGAGATACACGAAATAGTGCGTGAAGAATAGGGCCTACGTCACAAAATACGACGTTGTTTGGTAATAAAGGGCGAAATGAGCTTATTAAATATTCATTGCCTTAGTCTAGAGCAGAAGTAGAAAGTCCTGATTCGACTCCGGCCTGAACGCCCAGCTCAGGTTAATGACCCGGGCCAGAGCGCCTGGCGTTGAAGTCCAACTGGACCAGGAAGCCAACCATAACACGCCTCCGCCCCATATTCCCTAAATGTTTTTCATCGAAACAAATGTTTTTAACACTGCTGAGGGACACTGCCTGTACTGCAAAAAGCTAGAACACTGTTGTATGCTAGATTTACACTGCAGTTTGCATGACTTGGTAATCGACGCAAATATCGAGTGCTTACATAACAATGACCTCAAACGATTTAAAACACAAAAATGAATTTGCGAACAAGGAATGCATGCCTTAAGTGAAGAACAGAATGACAATCGCGAGGCTTTGGCAGATTGTAGAATCGTAAGCTCCGCCAACCTGCCCCGAAGACTATGCGATGTATCCTATGAACGGTGAATAATGGGCGGCATTGACGAAGCCAGGAGCAGATAAACACTGATAGCGTCTATTTGCTTTCACACTCAACGGTGGGCTTTTGAAGATATCAGTAATATTAAAACAATGTAACGAAATCTGTGTTTTGCCATTTTATAGAAAACGGAAATGGTCTACGCTCAAGCAACGAGTGCAGATCCTCCAAGGAAGGACGCGATGCAAGGGATGCTTCGAACGTGCTGAATTTGTAAGTGAGGCAATCTCCTTAATACTGAATAAAAGCGGACGGTGGGCAAAAGATTTCTAACAAGAAGAAAAATTACCTGTGGTTTAGCTGATGGTTAAAATTACACGAAAAACATCGGCATGGCTACGCTAAGGTTCGGCTTGAAAATAAATACATGGCTTTTGCACATTGCAGTTTACTCTATGGTTTCAGTTTTATTTATCCTTAGGGGGCATTTTGAGCACTCAAGTTTTGACCATTAAAATAAACTAAATTAGCTACTAGCCAGCATATAAGACCCCGCTTTAACTGAGATGTATGAACGAGCTAGGGATAACGTGAATGTAAAGGGTTTGCCAGGCTGATTGTGATATCACCATCTCATATGAAAGGAGAGGCCCGAGTTAGTAGTTCCTGCCATAGGGGTTGTCAGAAAGCCCTACGTCCGGTTAGTGCTCGGCCATGTCAACTGCCAGCTACCGCCTCCCACGACCTCTTCTTCTAGCAGTTGCTAGGCAACGGATCAATGTCAGTGCGACAACGGCCAAGGTGCGACCACGAAGAAAGTGCGATCACGGCGAAGAGGCGAAGCGGCTGACGCAGTATAGCCCTCGCCACAAAAAAAGAAATATTGAAAAACATTGATGTCCTTTTTTGAAAAACATGTACTGATAAGGCTTCCCATTTCCTTAGTTGCCATGTTTGTATCAAAATAATTATATCCTGGCCGCTACCACCTACGGTGTGCGTTTGAGTTCACCGTTCGTCATGCTCTTTTATTCCATTGCAGATTTAGGCTGCGGAGCTAAACAGAATGTCAAAACAAAGCTCAGCCTATTCTAGGGGAGAAAAGACGAGAAAGAGCGCGGAAGTTAAGCAATGCTCTCATAATAAATATCGCCCTACTACAACTAAAGGTTTCAGCTTTGAACTTAGAGGGATGTTAGCTCTTGAACCCAGGCTCGAACTCTAACCGTCAAGATGTGCTCGACAGTATTTTACGATACCCCATAGATGGCACACAGTCAGGAGGTGCCCAAAAACTTGGAGGTTGCACTGTGCGTTTGTGGTCGTACTTCGACACGCTGGCGCGAAGGATTTAAAGCCTGCGCCAGACTTCGGCAATGGCGTGAAAGCTACCTCCAGTTCTTTAGGAAAGACGTGCGGATACAGACCTCTCCGGCTTCGTCCTGGCCAGGAGATTCTAACATGACCTGGCAGCTGTTGCAAAGCAGCGCCGCCATGCAGAAAGCCCTGCCCGGGTGCTTCATGCAGCCATCCCTCCTCCCGGTTGAGGTCGCCACGATTTCAGCCACGAAGCGGACATACGAAGTCCACTGGTAGCTAGCCTTCGTGGTTCGACAATCCTGTGTCCCTGCATGCCTAGGCATCAAGACCTCCCGCCTGTCGAACCATTCTCGGCACGTTACCAGGAGGCATTCCTCGAAAGCGTCGCTTTTCACCTTCTGCATCAATGAACAGAGCATAGAAGCATGTTGAAAAGTTTTATAACTGTGGGAATATGCTCCCCTTTAAATGACTTCTATATCGTTTTCACACAGTTTTCATATAACACATATATGGCCATACGGAATTGGCATACTTCAATATCCATAGCTCATATAGTCCATATTCCCTCTACATGCTGCATATGCTGTCGATATGTTCCGTATTCAAAACAAAATTATGCGTCGGATCACATGGAAAGTTTCACTAGCGAATTCACAGTTCTTCTCTGGTGGTTGGTCTGGTGTACGAAAAGCCAGTCTTTTAATGCAGAAGGCCATTTGATGGCCACATATACCCTTCATTGGCTATGAATTCTTGTCCCGCCTGTTCGTCTAGTCAACGACGAAACTAAACAAAATCAGTTAGACGTTTCAATGGTTCCAGGTTAGATTCCCGTCTCACCTCCATACCTCAAAGTATCTACCCGCGTTGACAGTCGGGTGACCACGTGGCGTCGCGTAACAAGTGCCCAATTAGTGTCCAATCATTATCACCGGTCAACTGGCACCTGCCAGCGGAATGGTCATTTTTTGCTCACAACGCTAACAGCGCTATGCTTTGTAGAACGAGGCATTAGCGATGTCACTTAAAAAAATAATTGAACACTGCATGGCCAAGTTTAGCTACTTACTTTTAATAACGTCAGATGACACCCCACTGTCCTGCTTTTGGCGCTTTAAGACCAATTATCCGAAATTAGGTGCCTCAGCGGATGTTCTACTACACCGTAGGCTATCTCTCATCCACTTTGTAGGTAAAAAATGCACCTCGCGCGCTGTTCTCACATAAGGCCACAGTAAGCGTCAACATGTAATATTAATATCCAACATACGCGGATAACAGATAGCACGAACATGAACGCGATCACAAATAAGTTGAACTCCAGTTTGTGTTTCGTTTTTACCAATTTACATATATACGATGTTTTGAATTTCCTTGCACATTTCAAGGGAAGACGGAATGTAAAAACATACATAGATCACGAACAGAATGTAAGCACTAGTAACATGTTGCATCATGGCGAAGGAAGAGGAAGCAGCGCAGAACGTTTGATCTGCACGCAGTCTATTGGCCTTCATGGTTTTGTTCGTCTTGAGCAGCTGGTAGTCGCCGCCTGATGATGGCCTGTGACCTTCATGTTTACACGCCGCCATACCTTGACGGTAACAACCCTAACAACTCGCCCGACACTTCACCTCCACCTTAAAAGGCATGGCGCGATATTGTAATGCCTCCCGTCTACGACTGTTCTTGCTGATCATTGTTGCTGCACAACTAGTTCGATAATTTTTTAATCTGAAATTCTTTATTGTGCTCATATTTTATTATGGATGTGTTAGCATACGCTCGTAAGCTGCCCAGTTACGTCAAATATAAGCCGGCATGCATATTTATAAAGCGCTGCTTTAACCTGATGGAGGTGCATGCAGGGCTTAGAAACAGTACGCCTTATTCATTTGTAGGAGGCCTTGAAGGCTTTGGACTTAAAAATGATGCCACGCGAGCATTGCTGTAGGACGACGAAGCTTGTAGGGATCAATTTGCTGTAACCTTTGCCTCGTGTCGTCCCGATGGCGTAATAAGGTTCCCATCAGCGATGCGGATTAGCGGGCCAGCCTAAGTGGATGTCACTTTCTTGACCTGGGTGGCGAACAGTCCATTGATGAAAGAATAGGCAGCTCTGGTCCGAAATAGTCAGCCCACTAAGGCAGTAACCTTGCGGCCGTCGATATACACTTCAAGGTCACTTGTTCGCGTCCTTGCGTTGCGCGTGGGCCTTGGCGTCAGATCTGATCTCTTCAGGTACTAAGGTAGCGGCCGGGGCGCAGCGTTGTTACTTCGCGGGGCGTCACCATGGAGTCAGGTCGTGTCGTCGTGGATGCTTTCGTCGTGCGCAGCGGCGACGTAAACCTTGCAGCGTCGTCAGTGACGGAGGGTCTTCTTTAGTTCGCCATATAAGAACCTCGCCTCAGCTTCTTTGGACGTAACGGCGACACGGTGACAAACCTGCCTCTGTATGGCGACTGGGTGGGATACCAACGGTTTCGTCACTCTGCCCTGAGCAAAAAGTTCTCGATTTCTTCTGGTCGTTCGCCAGGACGGGGTCTTGGGGTGTCGATGTGGAACGGCGCAGGCCGGCGCGTCTCTACGGGCAGTGCGTAGAAGGTGGCCTGCCACACGGCAGTGGAAGCATAGCGAGCGGTGGTTCGCAGTCCTTCCAGGCGTCGCACTTCCTGGGGCTTGAGGATCGTTCGCTGGCTTGGTGACCAGGGGCTAAGGAATGTCGTTCAGTACGTTGTGGGGGTCATAGAAGGTCTAGCTGGAACGCAGGACTGCATAACACAGCAGCTTTATTCACAGCAGTGGGTTCTTCCATCGAAGCAGTTTCAGCCGTGGCTTGGGGAACGTCCAGTGCCAGCTGGACTTATTCAAGCACGACGTTCGTAAGAGTCGCTATTGGGATCAGTTGGGACGATGGGAGAAGTCGTCGCAATTCTTAGAGGACGAAATCGCGGATAACTTCCCCATAGCTATCTCCGCATGTAGTAAGGCGTCACAGTGCCCTGTAGAGAATACTTGGATTGACCAGTTGTAGTCGTGCGTCCTTTGTTTTGAAGGTCGTATTTATATCATCTCCTTTCTGACAGAATGCCGTCATAGTCTTTGGCGACTGGTGTACAGGAAAGGCAAAACGTTGGCCTTTTACACCGCGCATCAGGAATTTACTCTCCTTGATCATGTTAAGATCGGCCCGGCGGAAGAGATGCTTCATCTCTTAAACGTAAGCAAGGATAGACTCACTTGGGAGTTTAATCCTGGATTGAAGGAGATACAGCGCTCCTTCTTTTTATATAACACTTTAAAACGCCTTCAAAATCCGCGTCTTAAACATGTCTCAATTATGCGAAGAAGCTCCAGGATTTTCACTCACACTCGCGCAGATTCGTGAAGTGATAAATGCACTTGCCCCAACTTGTCTGTGTCATCCCAAGCGTTGAATGATGTCACTCGCTCGATAACGTCAATCCAGTCTTCCGAGTCTTCATCTGGCCGTCCTTGTAGGGTGAGGGGAGTCACGGGTCTGGATGATGACAAGAGGCTGTGCCTGCTTGGGTGGTTCCGTCTACGGCGGCATGGTCACGTTGTTAGGGCGGCATAGTCACGTTGTTTTACGCCCATTTATTTCTGAATTACGCTTGAATTAATGAACACGAGTTACGAGCTATTTCTTTGACCCACTCTGCACGCTTCGTTTCTCTTAACGTTACATCCATTTGTTTGTTTCATAGCACTCTACGTTGTTTACATCTTCAGTAGAACCCTTTCTGTTAGCATTTATATAAAGTGCAGTAAATTGGTGCATATTTTGAGTATAAAGCGCCTCAACTATTCAAAAGACTCCAGACGATGTCTAACTATAGCAGTGTCTGTCAAATGCACGTCGGAGTGTTATAGCTGGCGCTCCTGTATAATTTGCCCTGAGTAGAGCGCTGCTCAGCTACTGCAATATAACTTTTTAATCTTAGAGCTAATAAATCCAACTTTGCTCCAAAAGAACATGTATCGGGTAGAAAGTACTTGTGGTAAAAGCAAGCCTGGCGAGAGATGGCTCCCATTGAATCGGTTTCACTAATGCACCTGTTCAACTGACACTATCTCGCATATCATGTGATCGCTCATCTTAGAGTGTCACTTTTCCAGGTCGAGGTCGTTACTGATGGTCAAGCGGAGATTCCTGGGTCATCTACCAGTTTAACTTACCAAACAACACAGGGCAAGCCTTGTCGTGAAAGAGACTAAGTCCCAATTCAACCTTGACTCAACTTCAAGGTCAGCGGAATGGAACCGGCGGCCCCCGAATTTGTGCCTGGAGCAGTAATACTACAATTCCAAAAGCGCTGAAAATTGGTTGGAACGCAAAGCGGAACTTCCAAAGCTGTGTTTAAAACCTGCTTTTGCATTCTATGTCAAAAAGGCAGCGTTTTCATAATTCCTCGTTGCAGCTACATCAATAGCCTCTCTGATAATCGCTGAATGTACACGAAAACGTTTTGAAGTCAGTATTGCTGTCACTCATGAATCTTACCTTGATGATGGAAGCACAGAAGTGTGCTCCCGCCTCCGCTTTGCCAGCCTCATCCGTTGACGCTTGTAGGATACTTTGTACTAGGACTTCCATGTCCTCTGGTTGCAGGTTATCTGGCTCTGCGCAAAGAATGGTCCCGCAAATTCCCTCAGTGTAGAGGTAGTGCGAGGCAATGGAATTAAAAGAAAACTACGCACATAACATACATGGTGATTAAGTCGGAGCAGATCTTGCCACTGCATTTGGCTACTCTATAAGTGAAATGCACATTGAAGCCTGGTGCTCATTTATGTAATGAACAGACCCTAAAAGAGAGAATGCGTTAATTAGAAGCACTGTCTTCGTTGTCGCGTGAGCTAGTTGGTTCATCATAACAATCATCATCAGTCTGAATACACGCACTTGAAAGCAATAGTCATATAACTCCACTGTCTGTTCTAGCTGCATCCATGTGATCCCCGAACACTTCATCTCATCCACCAACCTGAATTTAGTCGCTCCCATTTGCTTGTTTTCCCTTACATTCCAAATCATCCTTATGGTCAGCCAGGTTTTTCTCTTGGCACTCATGTCCTGCCCATGCCCACTTCTTCAACTTGATTTGGCCACCGAAGCGGTGGCCTCGTGGTAGAGCATCCGCCTCGCATTCGGGAGGTACCGGGTTCGATCCCTGGTGCCGCCGGGTACCCACCGGTTATAAAATGGGTACAAGCTGTCCCCCGGCCTGGTGCTCGGCTCTTCTGGGGTGAAATGCTTGGGAAAAGGGGTCACGGCCCAAATAGTTGCGCCGATGTGGCAGTGATTCGTTCCGCCATCGGACAACAATAAGTCCGCCTTCGGCTGCCACCCACGAAACACAAAAAGAGCTATTTGACATCTAGAATATGTCTAGGCCAAGAAATGGGCACTTCTAAAAGAACTCATTTGAGACGTTCTGTAGACCCAAGAGCTACAAGCCTTCCTGTAGCTCCGATTTAGCTCTGGTAACGCTACGCCAGTAGAAGTCTTGAAAACTTCTCGCCTAGAAAATTTTTATACTTGTTTTAGACATTGCTTCTAGCTGTAGCTCTGCTATAGCTGTGCTAGTAGACATCTTTAAACCCTCTTGGCTAGAACGTTTCTATTCTTTTAGATGTGTAACGATTTGCAGTTTGTGCTCATTGTCCTCAATTCTGCATGTGCGGTCACAGTACTCTGCTTTGAGAGCATTTTTTTCTAAATTTAATGAAATGACAGTTAACTGGGGAGAAGGAGAAATCATGTAGGCTTGCACTTTGTACAACACAATAAGACACAGCTAGAGATGGCGAAAAATCGGTTGGGCTGAAGAGAATTAAAATTTTATTTTTTTTATAGAATTTTCAATTTTACTCCTTTAACACCCCACCGATTATGTGCCATCTCTAGCTGTTTCTTATTGTGCTGTAGAAAATGCAAGCCTTCAACAATTCACCCTCTCCCCAGTTAACTGTAATTTAAAATTTAGAAAAAAAAATGCTCACAAAGAAGACTTTTGTGTGATCTCACATACAGAATTGAGGACAATGAGCACAAACTACAAATCGCTACACTCAATAGTGAATGCACATGCTGAATGTATAAATAACACATGCTTCTCCAGTCCGAATTTTTATTGCACTCCATCTACAAAAGTAAAAGCAATCACCAAATAAACTTGTTGACAATATGGATTTGACAAGCCTTTTTTGAAGGTTCTTCTGCAAAAGTAAATTCCAAACGACCTGCACGGGCAAAAAAACAGTTAAGTTACAGGCATGCATGCAAATGCACTGGTGTAAACTCACTGGAACCATCCGCCCAGAAAGTTCTGGATAAAAATATTTTTTTTATAACTTGCATAGATATATAAAATTAATGCACACTCAAGGCATTGGCTGATGAGCTAAATTCAATGGCTTATCGTAAGCTCCAGGTTCTGCCTTTTCCAGGGGTCTTTAAGACAGACAAGATTCCAGCAACCTGCAAAGACACAAAAATAGCTCAAAATAATCAAACGAGCCAAAGGCAGTGGCAGTTGAGCTACGTGCCTGAGTTTTGTGGGGTTTTTAAAGGAAAATATGCACGGAGAAAGGAAACACCAAAATACGGTGATGCCACTAGCCTCTATTCAAAATGCCCGGACTTACCATGAACGCCATTGAAATCATTCACCTAGTAGCACCCCCCCATGTATGAAAAAGAAAATCCCTCATAGCTCGCACCACAAAACGAGGTCGAGGAAGTGGCCTTATGCTTCGGGCATTTACCTACCGTGAACTGAAAGAACAGTCTTTTCTAGTGTGTTTTAAGAGAAGAAAGTTTTATTCACCCTGTACATACACAGAAAACCTTAAAAGAAGCTGAGGTTACTGATTTGAAAACGCTACGGCACAAAGATGACAACAAAAACGAATAGGACACCATACGCGCACAACTACCAACTATTTATTGGAAGAAAACACGAATATTCTACATCTGATGCCAGTGAAGTGCCGGAATTTTTTCAAACAGACTCATATAGTTCCACATTCTCCACACGACCATTAGCAACAAAATAACTCAGACATATTACTTCAGTTCTACATTTGCTACCGCACATACTTAGCACGCATCAGTGAAGTTAACAAAGCCAATACAATACAGCTAAGTTGCTTGTTGGGCGAGTTTGTTGGACAGTACGTTAAAACAGCGCTAGAAACATGGACAGATAGAAAGACAAACACGCATTGCTATCTACCCGTGTTTCTAGCGCGCTAGTCAGACGCATCTGCGGTTCAACTTCGGCGCGCTGCATTCACCATACAAGAGAAGTGGAAAGTTACTTACTGTTGAGAAATATGAGCTCCATATCACAGCGCAGCAGTGGTTGTAAAATACAGCGGGAAAGTTGCAAAATCAGCGTAAATGTCCAAGCGCGGGAAACAAAGACAGCACACCGAACACACACCATCGAGAGCACGTTGAGCAACCGTTGAGCATGTCGAAAGACGAGAAAAGATGAGTTGAACGATCGGTGCGCGCGGGTAGCAAGCAGTCGCTAGCGACTTCAACGCCAAAATGCTAATAAAGCAATAACTGCCTACAAAACCCAACTATTACAAAAACAATTATGAGTTTAATTTTATTTTGTTTTTCAATTTAACCTTATGCTTTGCAAAAAAAAAAGAAAAAAAAACCTGAAATAATAAAGCAGTGTTGACAAATTGTGAATTGCATCGGCATCGAGCAGAGCGCCATCACGCAGCAGGCTTCAGCGCGCGGAACGATGTTTGAGCGTACGATCGGCTCTCCTGCTGACTGTTCTCTTGCCCAAGCAGCAAATTTCCGGCAGTGCAGTGGTTTTCTCGTGCTCTCAAGCAAGCCGGAGTAGAAGCATGTCATTCGCGTGCCTCCCGTCTTCTTTCAGGACCCGTATGCTACCCCAGTGCGGCCTTACGAGCGGCAATACGGTGGCTTTCTAGTGTTGGCCAGGCAAGCTGGAATGAAGAGGCATTCGTAGCATAAAAAAGTGTTGTCATTCGCATGCCTCCCCTCGTCTTTCAGGACCGGTGTGCAACCCAGTGCAGCCTTACGAGCGGTAGGTTAGCTGGACCGTAAATGACGGGGCTTTGGTTCCCGCTAGAACGAACCGCAGTTTCAAAGTTCGAGGTTATTTTAAAGCGGTTTCTTACCTTCTGTTCCTGATTATCAAATAATCAAGTTGAGGCATTGGAGTGATGCAAAGCTGTCTAACAATTTGTGCCATAATTATTGCTTAATTCCGTGGCTGCAATAAACCATGCGTAGAAAATGTTCGCTGTGACTCGTGAACATTCTTTGAATAGGGATTCAACATTCTGAACAGGGGAAACATGGAGTATTTTTTGTGGACTTTTAGAAGTTAGTAAACCATTTCTATAATAGTATTTGTGAAACGTTTCTGAATAAACATCGCTGAGAGGTCTTTGGAAAAATATCTAATTGATGTCTCTAAAAAAACATACCTGAGACGTCTTTGAAAAGGCGTCTTAGTATAGACGTGCTAACGAAGTTTTCCAGGAAACTTCTTTCCTTCGACGTCTGTGAGAGGTTTTGTTCCAGAACAAGATGTTTGTAGCCTTCCAGAGCTGTTTAAAGAAGTTTATTAGACGTTATGTGTTTCGTGGGCATTGACTCGAACTATTTCTTTGACGCATCGTGCACGGTTCCTTTTTCACTACATTCCACCTACCATTTTTCGCTCTATAATTTCTGCGTGGTCTTCAATTTATATATCGTAACGCTTTGTCTAAACCCTTTACCGAGCTCGATGTCTAACACCAAAACTCAGCGAACCCCTGCTGACGTACACTACATTTTCTAGGCCCTCCAACGCAGTTAATAGATCTCTGGTAAGGCTCCACCTGGCCTTTTAATACCTATGCATTTATCCCTCCCAGGTAACCACTGAAAATGCGCCTTCTGTCGCGTCATTACCGATCGCGCGGATAGACTCAACAAGACATTCGTTTCCGCACATGCTTACCGTTCTGGGCCTTCTCAAAGATGCTACACCCAGAAGGGCGGGCTGCCACCGAAGGACTCGATGGCTGTCTTCCCTCTAGCATGGCCTCCCTTGGATTGGGCTTGTTGGGGGCGCTGCATGTTGGGGAGAAGCAGTGAAGTGTAAGATAATGTTTTTGCCTTTATGGCAGAAGCTCATCTTCAGGCTAAAATTAACTACTCTGCATTGATAACTGTATCAAGTGTGGTTCTCATACAAGCGGCCCGACCCGAGCCAACGCCCCTTTTCCCTTTTTGTCGCTGCAGCCCCAGCTATCAAACGCAGTGGAGTAAACGGTTGGTTTGTGGCCTAACCTATTGATCTGTCGAGTGTCTGAGTCCAACAATACATGGTGTCAGAAGTGGCCTCATCTGCCGAACAGGACTGTTCCCATGGCCAAAGGAATGGACATCGTCAAACCGTCGGAACCACTTCAGCTGACAGTAAATGCCTGAAGATTCTAGCTTGTATTCAAGCGGAAACTGGTACTGTTCTTGACAGCGATATCCACCGACAGCCCAACGACAGCGGCGGTCAAAGCGGCGATCCATTGTAGCGCTGCCGGCCACGAAACATTAGAAGTCTGAACAATTTCAGCTTCGCGGAAGGTGAGCGCAAAGATGATGAGGATACGCTGTTAAAAATATACCCTTAATTTTATGAAAATGAAAACGAAATCTACGAAAGACACGAGTTTTGTAACTGTGTGCAAGGCAAGGCCGAACCATTTGAGCCTTTTGCATGAGACCCGGGTATCAAGCTAAGCTGTGTAACTTCAGTGGTCTCGAATAATCCATGGTAAGTGGCCAGGCTGTTTTCCAGAATAGTACGATGCCCAGGGAGAAGATGCTCCGGCATAAGAGTCTCATGTTGCACAGATCAGAATAAATGTGCAAAGCCGCGCAGGATGCCGCACAGCAGAATGCTTTATAGCGCAAAAGAAGTCTGCAAGTAGACTACACCGCAAGAAACGAGCCAGGTAAAAGAATGCAGGTTTGTTGTAAGCAATGCAGCCGGATACGCGCCAGGGTAATGCCCAGCTTAAGGGAAGCGCTGCTACGCCCGCAACAGAATGAACCACTTCTCGGTATGCTGCAGAAATCGCCAAGTCAATCAAATACAGGAAGAACTGGAAGGCGATGACGATGGAAGGCGAAGTTTTGGACGTCAGGATATGTGGTGTCAATAGGCAAGCAGTGCTAGATTTGATGACGCAAGGCCAGAATTCCGGATACAAGTCCATTTCAAAGTTGATTCGGGCTGCCAGGCAAACTTGTTCCCCTCAGAAGTTTTCAACTCGTCCGCAGAGGAACGTTTCTGCGCAAGAGCATAGGGTCGTGACTGCCTACTATACGGCATTGTACTCAAACACGTCGGCATCGTCACAGCATCCCTGGCCATTAATGGTCGCTTGACTTGAAGCAAACTCGAAGTTCATTCAGACCCCATTGCACGAAGAAACCTCCAGGATTTGTACTTTTGCAACGTTCGGTCGATATCGTTTTTTGCGGATGCCTTTCGGTATTTCGTCGGCATCTGAAGTGTTTCGAAAAACACTAAATGAAATTTTTGAATATCTTCCTGGCGTGAGAGTGCACGCCGAGGACATACTAGTCTGGGGCACTTCCCGGCAGGAGCACGATGTACGCCTTCGGTCGGGTCTGCAAGCAGCTGAGCAGGCCGGTCTCACATTTATTCGTGAGAAGTGCACTGTTGGCGTTCAAGAAAATGAGTTAATGAGCTAAGCACGAGACAAACTCTTTTTATTGTGAAATGTGAAAAACTGCTGAGAAGCAATCCTTGGCTTTAAAACGTGCCTGCAATTTGGCTTCATTCCAACAGCTGTCGCCGCCGTAAATCACGATGGGCGCGGTGATTCGTGCCTCGCAGAGCAAACTACCCTGCACCTTTTCCGTGAAATTGGCTGCTTGAAACGACAGTACACGATGGCGTTATTACCTGGTTCGGTTCCAGTGGTACAACCGGCCAAGAAGGTACCCTTCTCTTTAAGAGAGACACTACATGAAGGGCCCAACCGCATGGAGAAGGCGCCTGTTATTAAAAAAAGTAGATTTACCCACTGAGTGGGTAGGTCCATATGTCATACAACGCAAAAAGAATGGAAGAAAGGAAGGCTCTGGGTGTGCGTGTATCAACGAGAAGTAAAGACATCATGCGCGAAAATTGCTTGATTACTGGACGTGTAGATACTGAGTGCGAACTTTCTGGGGCACAATTAGTTTGCTGCCTCGCCGCGAACTCTGACTTCTGTAAAATTCCAATCGATGAAGCCACGTCACGGGTATGCAGATTTGTAACTCCGTTCGGCCGCTACTGATTTTCTTCTCGCTTTCGCGATATCTTCCGCCAGTCAGGTGTTGCAGAAGATGTCAAAAGAGATTTTTTGAAGTTTTACCAGAGGTGCATGTCAATTTCGAATATGTCTTAATCTAAGGTAACAGCAATCAATTTGATGAGCGCCAGCGTGCCGCAATAGGAAGGGTAGAAGACGCTGGAGTCAAGTTCAAGCGTGAAAAGTGCGTCCTGGGTGTAAAAGAAATAGTTTCTTGGTGACGTCATCAGCGAACATGAAATTCTGCCCAGCGCTGATCTACTTTGAACCGTTCGAGGTACACCATACTTGCAAAACAAAAATGCAGTACGCGGAATGCTAGGGGTCGTTAGCTACTTCCGAAGTATCTGCCTCGACTGAGCGATAAAACTTTCCTGCCGCGCAGGTTGGTAAAAGCAACCGTTGTTTTCGACTGGGCTCCAGTTTATCAGCGTGATTGGAAAGAATGAAAAAGCTCCTTCATTCCCCTTCTTCGACGCAGAGAAGGAAACAAAAATTTCGGCTGACCCATCAGGGCTAGCGATAGACTAGGTATTTTTGCTAAAACATGAGAGTGATTGACGCCCAGTCATGTACGCTTTGCAAGCGCTAACCAATAGCGAAACGCGGTACTCTCAAATCGATAAAGAAACCCTCGAAATTGGTTTTCCATGCGAAAAGTTTCACCAGCTGGTCTATGGCCGAAGGATTGCCAATGAAACGGATCACAGGCCTCTGTAGGCGATCACAAAAAAGAATAACGGCGATATGCCACTACGAACAATAACGGCCGATCGCCTCACGTTGGCCATCAAGGTTTTGTTAAGTGTGCCGCGTACGTGCGTCGTAAACACTGACATTGATGCAGCACGGGCACGGATTGTATACCTCTGTGCTTGAACCTTTGTGCCTCTGTACTTGGAGCTAACAGATAGCAGATAGCTTCAGATATCTGATAGCAGATACCGGTGCTGGCAAATGGACATGGCAGTAATTTAATTACAGTAATGAACGAAATTACTGTCCCTTAATTACTTTTTGCAATAATTTGCAATGTAATGAATTATTTCTTAGGTATGGCAATTTAGCAATGCAATGAATTACTTTTTCGGTTGTTCTTTCCAGCAAAAGTAATTATTTCCTTTCGAAATTACCCCGCCGGGGTGGCGCAGTGGTTACGGCGCTCGACTACTGTTCCCAAGGGCGCGGCATCGAATCCAAGGCCTCGGTGGCCGCTTTTCGATGGAGGCGAGAAGCAAGGCGCCCGTGTGCTGTGCGATGTCAGTGCACGTTAAAGAACCCCAGGTGGTCGAAATTTCCGGAGTCCTCCACTACGGCGTCTCTGATAGCCTGAGTTACTTTGGGACGTTAAACCCCACAAACCAACAAACCAACCAACCAACTTTTATTAAATTTCGCCACTACTTCTGCAGTAGACAATAATGTAGAGTACTGCGAAAGCAGGAAGGCGTACGGAAAGCCGAAGCCAGCGTAACGGAGCGGCAAAAGGAGACAGAATTGAGCAGAATAGTGCGTCTGAGACCTCGTGTGCAGTAGGTTCCCATAGTGTGGCTATGCCATTGCAAGCATTCTCCGATTGGCAGGATACAGGGCGTCAAGGAAATGCCGAAGAGAGAGGCGGTGCAAGAAGGCTGGTGTAAAACTAAATGTGAGCGCGGTGCAATGGCCCTCCCTGTTTCGTCGGCTAAGGCACACTGGTGCCCGGTTACACTCGTCACCACAGGGGCGAGGGAGGATTGGTGTTGGTAGAGATAGGCGGAAGGGTCCATGGTGTGAGCCAATATGTCTTAAACATTATTGAGCAGTGAGCCTTATTGAGCAGTGACGTCGATTCTTTCGACTGCGGAAGCAATAAATAACCTTGCTTCTACGGGCCCTTCAAATGGCGGAGACAATTCCGGGCCAGCAAGACACTGGGTTCGCCGTTCATTTTACGATCGTTCGACCATGCTTTCGCTTTTGTTGTTGTTTTTAGCCGTTTTGTTTTGCAAAGCAAGTGCTGTAGGAAAAAGCGAAGGAATACCTCTCTGGGATGGAATTTGGCGGGAAGACGAAAAAATGTGTGTGCTTCGCGTCTGGAGGACAAGCTGTTTTGTTTAGAGCTTTACTTAGTTTTGCTTAAATAAAAGCTAGAAAGTAACTTAAAAGTAATTCACGTACTCAATATAAGTACTTGTAATATATTTTCATTACTTTTGAGAACAGTAATCAGTACTGTATGTTAGTTTTCTGCAGTTTTCAGCAAAATATTAGTAATGTAAGTTATTTATTTTTAAAAGTAATTTTGCATGTATGCTGGCAACTTTCTCTTACTTTTGTATATTTAATAAAGTAACCGCTACAAGATATGCTGCCAAGATTACAGCGATCCTTTGTCTATTTTCTCTGATAGCATTATGATGTGCAGCTTTCCCTTGCAAAGACCAGCTTTTGGCTACATGCTCTTCCGTGCCCCTGCCCTTCCTGCAGGCCTCTAATCAATTGAAGACGTCCGAGTTCATGCTGTGCAATTCTACTCCAGCATAGTAAGGACACAAGAAAGCGACACCTCCTAAGTGAGGTACTAGCGGACCCATCATCATCATCATCAGCCTGACTACACACACTGCAGGGAGAAGGCCTCTCCCATATTGCTCCCCTTAACCCGGTTCTTTGCTAGCTGCATCCACTTGACCCCTGCGAACTTCTTAACCTCATCCGCCCACCTAACTTTCTGCCGCCCTCTGCTATGCTTTTCCTTCCCTTGGAATCCAGTTTGTTACCCTAAGCGACCATCGGTTATCCTCTCTTCACACATGTCATGCCCATGCCCATTTCTTCTTAATTTCCACTAGAATGTCGGTAACTTGAGTTACTTCTCTGACCCACTCTGCACGCTTCCTATCTCTTAATGTTACCCCTACCATTTTTCGTTCCATAGCCCTCTGGGTTGTCCTCAACTTAAGTAAAACTCTCTTGGTTAGCCTCCACGTTTCAGCCCCATAGGTGACTACAGGTAAGATGCAACTGTTGTATACTTTCCTCTTGAGCGATACCGGTAAGCTGCTAGTCATAACCTGAGAGTGGGCAAAGATACTTGACCAAAGATTTGCAGCAGATGACTCAAGGAGCTAAGATTGAAGGAGCGTTAAACCGTTTGTAGCAGAACAATCGGTAGTGATGGAATACTGCTGCAAGAATGTAAGGTCCTCGTACAAAAATAATGGGAGCAAAAATGCTGCAAAAGTTGCATGCAGAACATCTTGGACAGAAAACGATTAAGGCCAGAGCTCATGGTCTGAGTTTCTGGCCGAGCATAGGCAGTGCTATTTGGAAGCTTATTCGCAAATACAGCGCATGCCACAAGTATGCGTACAAGCAACCTTTCGAGCCTTTTATTTTGTGGCCGACACTTGGGGAGCCGTGATACTAGGTAGAAATCGATTTCTCTCACTTTAACCAAAGGAAATACAGCGCTAAAGGTTTGACCAAACACACGGAAAGACGAACGGGACAGGCGCTGTCCCGTTCGTCTTTCTGTGCGCTTCGTCAAAAACTTAAAACGGTATTTCCTTTGGTTAAACAATGTCCCACCAACTAGCCCAGCAGGAGATACTGTTGACCTAACTTACTTTTACTTTACTGGTGATATATACGTAATGTGGTTTGATGCGCCTTCTAGCTTTCCAAACGTGAAGCTTGCTGTTAGCAATGCGCGTGAAGTAATTACGAAATGTCTCTGTTATGTTAGCACTGTGGAGAAATCCTGCCCAACTATGTACTGACAATGGGCCTCAATTCGCTTCCCAAGATTTCGCGGATATTGCACGCCGATGTGACTTCATCCTGATTACGTGAAGCCCTGAATTTCCACGGTCGAAAAGTGTGGCCGTAAAATGAGTACAACTTTAAAAAGAAATTAGCGCAAATACTTGGATGGGACAAAAGAAAAGAAAACACACACGACGATTGACAAGATATACTACCAACTGTTTATTAGGGTGCGTACACGAGGAATATAAAGTAAAATAGGAGCATGCACTGATGGTACAGGTTCACATTCCAAGCAACTGCAAGTTGATTAGAGCACGCAGAATCAAGAAAAGCACATTCAGCGTCATATATCTGCAAAGACGCGTCACTCGCACAGCGATCAGATATTTTGACATGGAAGGCCTCTAGCACAAGCCGAGATTTTACATTGGCGCTTCTGCCTAGAATCTTAGTATTCTGAAATACTAAGTACAAATGAGTACAAATAGTGAAGCGCATTTTGAAAAACAAAATTACCATTGTTCAATGCTGCTGAACCAAATATTGAGCGAAAGCATTAGTTGCGGGTGACCAAGCGTTCTTCTCTTTTTCTTCTTCCTCAGCCCAAATATAAAGCCCCGCTTTAACCAAACGGTATGAACGTGCCTTAATGGCCTATAAGAGTAACGTGAATGCAAGGGTTCCAGCAGGCTGATTCTGTAATAACCGTCCCATGTGAAACGAGAGACCCAAGTTGGCAGCTCCTGCAGTATGGAAGGGTTTCAGTGTTTGTTTCAGCAGCCGCACCTGATGCTGTGACCTAAGTTTTTGTAACATGTCCATCACGTGGCTGATCGTGACCGCCTGCGATTATAGGACTTGAGGATGTCCTAGGGGTCGATGTCTACTTCGTCGTCGTCGCTGTCGTCGACTATGTGGCAGTTTTTGTGTTCACAGTATATGTTGTCGATTACGCCTTAGAAGGCGGTCATTGTCTGTTAGGATGAGCTATCGAGGAGCCACCTTCAGGAGAACAAACGCTTTACGCGATCACTGCCGGTCGTTTCGAACTCGTACCTCGTCTCCATGCTGCTGTGGAAGCATTGGCTTGCCCTTGGATGTCTTGCGCAGCTTCACTACGGGATTCTCAATTTTCTGCATTGAGGTAAAGTGGTGCGCAGCCGGTGAAGTTGCAACGATTCTCCTTGTGATTGGCCATTCTCTAATGGAGACGCTCGATAGGATAAGACTCATCCAGAAGTATAACTAGTCTCCGCAGTTTATTTTTAATTGGGAAAGCAATACTACTCAAGGTTTTGAGCCTTCAGTCTGGCGCGGCCGCACCCACGTGACTCTAGGATGAGCTGGGCTACCAACTTAAGCGATCGGTGTAGCGCGGCCGCACCCACGTGAAGCTATGTCACACCCCACGTGACACTAGTATCAGAGCTGGCATGTTCATACGGCTTGGTTAATGCGGGGCTTTATACGTGGGTCAGCCTGTAGCATTCGGCATTCACATTTCTAAATAAAACTGCATGACTACTAGTCTGTAGCTTGAGGAGCATACACTGTTCTATAGCCAGCTAAGCAGCTTATATGACTTGCAGTCTGCAGCTTTAGAGGCATTCACATTTCTATAGACAGCTAAAGGCAACTGCATGACTAGTAATCTATAGCTTCAGGAGCATAAAAGATTCTATAGCCAGCAAAAACAGCTCATATGACTTGCAGTCTGTAGCTTTAGAGGCGTTCACATTTCTATAGACAGCTAAAGATAACTGTATAACTTATATTCTATAGCATCCGGAGTATAAACTTTTCTATAGCTTGCTAAAACTGATTCTATGGCTTGTAGTCTGTTACTTTAGAGGCATTCAAATTTCTAGACAGAGCTAAAGATAATTGTATTACTAATATTCTATAGCTTCAGGAGCATAAACTTTCCTATAGCTTGCTAGAACTGATTCTATGGCTTGCAGTCTGCAGCTTTAGAGGCATTCAAATTTCAATAAACAGTTAAAGATATCTGTATAACAAATAATCTATAGCTTCGCGGACATATGGGTTTCTATAGTTAGCTAAATAGATTTTGTATCGTTCAGAAGCTATAAACAAAGTGGTATAGAATTTTTATGGCTGTCTATAGATATTCCTTTGGCACTTTATAGCTGTCCATAGGTAGACATAGACGACCATAAACTTTTCCATTGAAGGACATACACCATTTTTGTATGGAGGAAGCGATATAAGTTGCTTTGGCTGGCTATAGAAAAGTTTATGCTCCCAAAGCTATAGACTAGTAGTCATACCGTTATCTTTAGCCGTCTATAGAAATGTCAATGAATTTAAAGCTACAGACTGCAAGCCATATAACCTGTTTTAGCAGGCTATAGAATATTGTATGTACCAAAAGCTATAGACCAGACCATAAGAACTTTTTGTATGAGGCAGATCAACCCAATACACACAGAGCCTAAACGGATGACATGTGATGCCAATTGTCGCCACGTTTCTTAGCGCATCATCAAATCTGATTTCTTCGGAGAGGAAAAAAGGCATGAGGTGTAGTTATCATACAAGCGGCCCGATAACTCGCCAACGCCCGTTTTACTACTCTGTTGCTGGAGCCCCAGCTATCAAGTGCAGTGCATTAAACGGGCGTGGGGTTTTTTACTGGCCTAGCCTACTGATGTGTCGTGTGTCGGCTTGAAGCCAACGATAGACGCTCCTACACATATACAGCCCTACGTTGCTTTCTTTTCCACCCAATTTCAGGGCATTGTTTCTGGCTTTGTAAAACCCATCAGTCAACTAAGAAATCCTTTCACCTAAATATTTCACGCTGTTGCTCTGCCTGCGCCATAGTGCTTTATGCTAAGTACAACTCAACTTCTGAAATGATTAATGCACAGGCCACAATGATCTGAGGCAGGTTTAGGAGCTATAAATGAAATTAGCTTTTAGATATAATCGAGTTACTCCCAACAAAAAGCAAACAGATAAATAAGCAAAAGATTTTCAAAAGCGCAAGCGGTAGAGATACCAGAGCTAATATTTGATATGCTTGAAAAATGCTTGAAGATACTCAGTGACAAACTTTGAGAAAACGGTATGCAAATGGAATACATTTCGCAGTATCGGCAATGAAATATTGAATTTGCCTTTAATTGCGAAAGCAATATACTACTCGCACTTTCAAGCCTTGGTGCTAACCACGTTTGACCTTTGACCTTTAGACAACCCCCGTAGACAACCCCAAGCTGGCAGGAGCTGCCAACTTGGGTCTCTTGTTTCATATGGGACGGTTATGTCAAAATCAGCCTGCTAGGACCCTGGCATTCACGTTACCCCTATAGGCCACTAAGGCATGTTCATATGGGGTGGTTAAAGCGGGGCTTTATATGTGGGCTGAGGAAAAAGAAAAAGAGAAGAACGCTCGGTCACCCGCAGCTAATAATTTCGCTCCATATTCGGTTCAGCAGCGTTGAACCCTTGTAATCTGTCCTTGATTTGAAAATCTAAATTTGACTCTACCTTTATGGACAAAAACTTAGGGTTGTCTTGAAGGCCTAATTTTAAACATCATGTCTAAAATAGGAATATTATGAATATCAGATATTTCGAATATAATTTGTGATAAATGAAGACACTACTGTGCTTTAATGCGGCCAAGTGTAAAAAATTGTAATGTTCTTGTTTAAGGCTAATTTTAAAGTCTTCTATTCTCACTTCGGTTACTGGAATGTAAACTAGTGTATAGAATAGAATTATAAATTCGCTGAACCATTGTAAATTCACGAGGCGAAGCGAAATGGTAGATTCATAAATGGTGCAACAACAGGAATGACCACTAGTATCGTTTTTTACCTGCCTGATACTTTCCTCTAACATTTTAAATTCAGCAACAAACTGAGAACTTACCCAACGAAACTAACGCTCTAACGATCTTTTTTTCAGTGATTCATCATTGCTTACTGGCTGCAGCCGTGAAAGAAGTCTGAGAAGAGTTTTTTTGGGTCATCTCGATGGGTACATCAGAAAGGTGTGGCTCATTTTCGAACTTCACAGCATTTGTGTGCAAAATGTCTTTTCACGCCTTTTAATCTGGGACCTTTTGCTACAGTAAGACCTATAGAGGATCTGTGCACAAAAAGCTTTACCTAACTTCGGTGTTTGGATTTGGCTCATTTATAAAACAATATTTTCTTTTCTATATGGACCACGGGCGCAGATATTTCAAATTCCTTTTAGCAAGGTGTTTGTGCCTGTCGATAACGCTGAACTCCCCAGATGAAACGCCTTTGCAATCGATGAACCAGCTCCAGAAAGCTGGATGTTGCATTGTGTCGCGCGTAATTTCCTGGGGCTAGTTTTTGCCCAGTGTCCGCGCTTTACCAATCTCTTTCTCTATGTAGCACGTTTGTTGCTATCGCCGCCGCCGAGTTGCTTAGTTCTTTTGCAGGCGCAAGTCAGCACAATGAAGAGTTTTCTTCAGTGCAATCACAGACTCTTCATTTGTGCCAACGACCCTGGTCACCACCACGTGACAATATCCTCTCACCGTTGGTGTACCTTTCAGTTGAAGACTTCGAACTCAATGGGATTCATTCATTCATTGACACTGTTATTCATACACCAGTGTGTACAGGAAGCCAAGGAAAAAAAAAGCAGTTTTACGATGGCTTGAGGAGCCCCTAGCCCGCAAAAATGCACTGGCGCCAAAAAACACAGTCAATGAAAAAATGATTACAGCCTAGTGATAACAAAGAAAAGGAATAATAGTAGTGTTTTAAGAGAATAGCAGACTTTCATGTCCTATCCTAGAGGCATGCTCCGGATTATACGAGGCTGCCATGGTTCGAAATGAAGAGGAGGGAAGATGTCTGGGTTGCTCAGTTTTTCAAGGCTTCGAGTATTCAAAAGGCAATGCCTCTAACGCTGACGGACATTTTTTCGTTCTGGTGTTTATAATGCTATCGCTTTAAGACGACCACTTATCCTTCAGTGGTGAAAAAAGTACTAAGCGTCAGTGCTACTAAAATTAAAATGCATTTAGCCACTGTGGACTGCAATGGGTGGACGGAGCGCTACCATCCGCTTCTTTCATTAATACTGGACAGCGCCATTCCTGAACATCTGGAGTACTAGCCTGAGAGCGAGGGAATAGTTGTGCGTCTTGCCGAGTATCGTCTCGCAGCGAACGCGCACGCGAGATCGCAGCGGCGCGGAGCGGCCCCGCAGCCGTGATCTCACCACTTTTCCCACGATAGTAAATATTTTTTAGGTTCGAATCGTCTTTGCTATCAAGCTTCCAATTTGAACAGTACACGAATGCTAAGTGGCAAGTGAAATGGTATGACATCCCACTGATGACTGCATAAAAAAGTCCAGCATGAAAGCTGTGATACGAATTAACGTGTGCACTTTTTTCAGACACGTTTTTCTCAAATCCAGGGAACAGAGTCAGAGTTTTGGTCGAACGGACTTTATATATCGCGTAAAATGCTGCAAAAGTAATACCTCATAGCTTTCATATGCGCAGAAAGGACAGCTTTACTCACACTGAAATACCATAGCTGCTTTCTGGGGCAGTTAAGCGACCTGACGTAAATGTCATGGCTACAAGGGTATGACTAGTGACATCAGTAGGCAGTTTATCTGCATAATTGACTTTCCTGATTTACGAAATGTGCCTTGAATTCAGAATTTTATGTTTCTAGCAATCAGCTGCTCACTAATCCGCCTGTGAAAGGCACAGACACACAGACACACTGTAAAAAAAAAGCTCTACTTTACGTAAAAACCCGTTGGTAATGCGTTGCCGAAGAGGTTTCCGTATGCTAATTACGGCCATACGTGCACGACATACAATTTCTGTGTGCTTGGTAATTGGAGGTTTCGTATAAGTGTTCGCGGAATGAAATTGTTTCTCCGAAGACAGATGCTCCAGTTTTGTTTCTGGAAAGCTACGTTGACCTCATATGACGATTTCTGTATGCTTGGTACTGAAAGGCTTCGGTTTTCTTGTTGCTGACGATTACACAATGCACAAGTGTATTACCTCCGTAACAGTCATTTGAGCTGAAGCAGAAATGACCTGAATATTAACATGTTCACTACCTAGTTGGTCACCAGTGAGTCACATAATTTATTCATGCTGTGTAGCCACAAATACTGGGCATTATGATTAAGATGTAGGAGATTTTATCGAGAGGTATACAAAGAGACCTCACAATACAATCTGCCCAATGCTTCAGCATATGATCCAGTATTGCGGCAGCATGGCATCAATAAATGACATGACCCACCAATGGTCCAAGATGCAGTGCACATGTTAAAGTGCAGGCTGTCTCCAGCCCAGCTCAAATCACTTCATTACAGATGCAATACACATACTCATTATATAACCTTCAGTAACTAACCAGAAGCACTTGTCCCCACAAAAGCTGCTGAGTGCATGCACACATCATAAAGGATAGGATAGGATAGGATAGGAAATGTTAGTTTCTCTAGGAGGGTCTTGTGCTAGCAGCAGAAGAGTTCCATCTTCCGCCTTCTCACAGGGTCGGTGCCCCTATTCCAGGGCTCCGCTGAGCTTCGCTACTCGCTGGGCTTGCTGGATTAGACCTAGTTGGCAATCCAAATTGCCGCTGGAGAGCCGGCTCTCCCACTGTTCCACACTCGGGTCTTTACGAAAGCTGTCGTTATTTCTGCATTGCCACGTGATGTGGTATAACGAAAGTGTGCTACCACACCATGGGCAGGTGTCCCGATATTGTGACGGGTAAATTTTTTTTAGGATATGCAGGTTAGGGAATGTTCCTGTCTGCAATCTTCGCCAGTACACTGCCTCTTGTTGTTTTAGATCCCGATGAGGCGGCGGATAGCGGATCCGTACCCCCTTATAGTAATTCAGAATATCTGAGTACGTAGGGCCGACTCGCTCGGGTAGATCGTCCAAGTGGGAGGAAGCTCGGCTCGTGTACCCTCGAGCTACCTGATCGGCGCATTCGTTCCCCGCTACGTCGGTGTGTCCTGGCACCCAGCAGGTGTTGTGTTTGACATTTGATGGGGTCGCCGTTTAAAACCGTAACTTGCATGGATGGATGGAAAAACTTTATTTTCGTCAAAGAGCATGTGTGGACGATTCCGTGTTAGATGATCATCAACCCATGGCCGACGGCGACCTGAGTGGCCCACTCCACGGCCCTGGTCTGGACGACCGGGTCTGAGCTGGCCAACACGGCCTCCCACTGCTCGACGGAAGGATCACGCATAATATCTGCCGGTGGCGGTGCTATGCTACAGCTCCATAATATGTGGTCATAGGTTGCCAATTCCTGACACCATTTGCATTCCGGCTGAATGTCCGGGTAGATTTTGCTCAGCACGTATGGGTTGAAGAAACATCTAGTCTGCAATCGTCGCCAGACGCATTCCTGCGCCTTCACCAATTGCTTGTCCGGGGGTGGGTAAATCCTCCGCTCAAGTTTGAAATAATTAGTAACGTCATGAAAGGATACCAGCCCATCTCTCGTGGACCTTCCCGGAACGTCCGGCTCACCTACTCGGCTGACGAAACCTCGAGCATTCATGTCAGCCGTCTCGTTCCCAGGATTCCCAGAGTGTTCTGGTACCCAGAAAATTTCCGCCTCCGTAGTCCCTCGCCCCGTGGCCCGATTCAGCAATCACGTAACTTGGAAATGAATGTTTATCGGATAAGTGTCACATGGCATATTCAAGTCCATGCGCATGGACAATAACATAGTGAAATAACAAACCTCTTTATTTTTAATATGTCGTGTCTTGTACTCTTCCACATGGCCAGGCTAGAAAAGAGCAGAGAAAATGCAACTGTTAGTTGCATCATTTCATGAATGCATTGTAAAAACAGTGCAGCGATATTCAGTGCAATAAAAAACTAGCACATATAATTCACTAGCCAGAAATAAAGAGCTTTCACTATATGACCATTTATCTGGTATGAAGGAGCACTGAACATGGGTAAAGGGGGTAGGCCTCAGTTCGCAGGTTGAGCCAACGTTTTGACAAGTGGACTTGTCTTCCTCTGGGCAAAGCGATCATCACTGGCAGAGGTTTAAATATGCTTTTGCTTCCAAAGAAGAAAAGCTGGGGAGGGGGAGGATGCATGAGAAGAAAGTAGGTCATGGAGTAAAAAATGTTTCTTCAGTATGTATCTCTCAGCCTGGAGCCAGGGATCCTGTGGCCTGCAAAAGAAATAAAAGTAGCAGTACCAGGAAAGACTACAATGCCAGGTAGATCATTAGTCACCACCTAAGAGGGTTTGAAGCAGATAACATACAAAGCAACAGGCTTTGCAAAGGGCCCTGATAAGGAATATATATCTAAAGGGGGCAATTCTTAAAATTTTCTGCAAAAATTGTGTGTGTGTGGGGGGGGGGTGGTGAGAAGGACAAAGAAACAGAATAATAAACACACAGTGAACCACAACCAACATGCTATAGAAAAGTGCCAGGGCAAACTCAAGTAACAAATGATAAGGAGGAAATGTGTTTGCAGAAACATCTGCAGCTTATGCTATTCCAGATGGGAATAGAGTGTACACTATCTGTGAATACACTGTACAATTAATTCTGTACTTAACTAGGCGCCTGTCCCATGTCCTTCCTTTTCTCTTGTGTGCGTGTATTTTTTGTGCTAAGAATGTTGTCTGAAATTAATGCTATGTGGGATTGTTTTCCAAAATAGTTACAATGCAGAGCGAATATACTTAAAGGATTCTAACATTCCTTTAGAGATATATTTATCTGCTGATTGCAATGTTCTAAATTTATGAATTAGATACACCTCCATATTTTCTGTCCCTTGCAGGTTTAAAGGCTGACTGGAGATGATATAATTTCATTTCTTCGAACTTATGATCTTTCTGATTTAAATGCTGCGAAACAGCTTTCGGGAGGTTTTTGTCTGTGTCTGCCTGATGGCCATTAAGCCTTATGTTCATTGGTTGCCCTATCTTTCCGATGTGCTGTTTATTGACAGAAGGACCATTCTAGAAGGTAAACAATGTTTGAAGAGGTGTACTTAAATCCTGAATTTATGTGAAAAGTGAAATCGCTTGCATTACTTTTAACCGTGGTGTCTTTTTGTATATGACTGCTCGTCTTTCAAGAGAGCAAAGATGTGGTTGCTTTGGATGCTGGAACCAGCAGGAACAAATATCTCTAAAGGAACGTTAGAATCCCTCAGGTATATTCCTTCTGCATCATAACTATTCGGGAAAACAATCCCACATAGCGTTACTTGTACAGTTTATTCACAGCACATGTATACTCTATTCCTTCTCGCAGTAGAATAAGCAGCAGATGTTTCTCCAAACCCATTTCCTCCTTATCACTTGTTACTTGAGTTTGCCTTCAAACTTGTTTTTTTGCATGTCAGCTGTGGTTCACTGTGCAGTTATAATTCTGTTTCTTTTTCCTTCTCCCCCCCCCCCCTTTTGCAGAAAGTTTTAAAAATTGTCCCCCTTAGATATATATTCCTTATCAGGGCCCTTTGCAAAGCCTGTCCCTTTGTAAGGTGTATCTGCAACAAACCTGTTTAAGTGGTGACTAATCATCTACCCGGCATTGTAGTTTTCGCTGCTACTGCTGCTTTTATTTCTTTTGCAAGCCACAGGATCCCTGGTTCCAGGCTGAGAATGCATACTGAAGAAACTTTTTTTTTTACTCCATGACCTACTTTCTTCTCAGGCATCCTCCCCATCCGCACTCCTTGACTTACTTTCTTCACACCCACTTTCATCCTCCCCAGATTTTCTTCTCCGGAAGCAAAAGCGTATTTAAACCCCTGCTAGTGATGATCGCTTTTCCCAGACAAAGACAAGTCCATTTGTCGAAACGGCTCGACCTGCGAACTGGGGTGTACCCCCATTACCTTTGCTCAGTGCTCCTTCATACAGTGTAAACTATCTTCCTCTCATTCTACCTGCATCATTCACTCATCTGTAACACTATTTTATGCCCTCTAATTCAACATGGCTTGAAGGCATATATGAATATTGCACCAATAACTATAGAAGGGAGTATGCCATTCTCTACACCAGAAGTGTACCATTAGCAGACACTGACAATGAAAAACTTGTAAATTCAGTTCAAATTTTTTGTGCAAGCAGGATGGAAACTGCTAAAAGAAAAAGAAAAGAAATACGTTAGAATTATGATGGGAAGAATCATGCAGGTAGATTACGTCTTGAAATCGTCCATGTAAAATGCATGCTAAAAAAATATTACAGATCTGAACAACTCTAGGCATTAATGGCACCACTTTGCATAGCTTCAAGGAGTCGGAGGGAAAAAAATGAAGACTGGCTGAAAATTAAATTTGGCTAACATATTTTAGCCCTTTTAAGTAGCTCAGGTTTAAATAACAGCCCATAATGCATGAGCTCGCATTAAGTTCATGAGTTTGCAGATACCACGAGAAGTAATAATCGCTAGCATCTGAGAAAATGAGTCCTAGGTAGTAAGTAATCATGCAAAGCTAGTTCAGTTATGAGCACATAAAAATTAGGTATTCATTTAAGAGCTTGTCGGTCAGATGAAATTAGAAATTAAAATGATTATTGAAAAAAAATGCAAACTAATGCATACCAGAGATTAGCAGATCCAAGAATTTTGAGAGTTACGTCGCATGTTGGCTAGCATGTCCTGATAAAAAAAAAATTTCTTTCAGAGCATTAGTGTTAAATGTTTATTTTTTTAGGCATATGACAACCTTGTCATTAAAAGCATGGTTCTTCACTTCATGGAAAAGTTGCCCTATTCTGTAACAAATTTCTGGCAGATAATTAAGGCCTTATTGCATCACAGTAAATGCATAATAGGGGCACATATATACTAAAATGTGGCATTTTATTCCTGAAGGACTATTAACACGACTACTGCTGCTAACAGAGACCAATCCAAGTTTCACTTGGAAAATCTGCTAGTCAGTGTTATTTCTCACAAAATATGCTTGCAGCTCCCAAAATATTTTGTGGTCCCAACATTGGCATGGGAGTGGAAAGATTGCATAGCTTTGTATAGAGGCCTCTGAAGCCTTACCATTCAACCATATCTGGATTAAGTATGGCTATCAGGCAAGAACAAGGTCGACAGAGTTCATTGCCCGAGTTGGCATGCAACCTTTTCTGCAGTATACAAAGCAAGGCCTAAGCCGCCGTAAAAACACATAGTACAGCCTTGACAGCAGTCACACATGCCCATCTGAGGAGGCTAATTTTTGTTCAGAGGAAACTCATTTATCCCCAGAATTAATTATATCGAAAGCTTTAATCATTTGTCGCCAAGGGTTAGCTTTGGCATCATCAAGAATTGTAGGCTTTGTACAAAGGTTTGCTTTCTTTTAGGAATGTGCCATCTCATTATTTATTGCCTAGTCATGTTCATACAGTCTGCTGTTGATGCACCTCCCCATTTGTACAATGTGTATACCAGAGCAGCTCATAAAGATACTGTGCACAGCCTTAGTGGTGTATTTTAACCTACCATTATTCTTTACACATATATATTGTTTCTTGTTCAAAATGGGACAGATTACCAGCAGTTTAGTAGCTGAAGAAACCACCTTGACATCATACCTGTTGCGCATCTCCATTATGGGGGAAATTTCATGGAGTAAGAATTTATTTCATGCACAGTCTTCAGACTAAAAGACCCGGATCTGGTTGGTTCTTTTACATTTTGGAGAAGACATGCTGCAACACTGCAGATGACGTTTCAGCATAACCTGCTTTCTCGAGCAGTTCAAGCTGGCCTTCAAAGTTGTTATTCAAGGAATCTGAATAAACAATTCATCTGTATTACAGCTTCCATTAAAAGCTGATAAAACATGACAGTTGCTAATTTTCTTTCCACAATGATGAACAAAGTATTTCCACAGTTTATGAATGACAATTTCAAACCCAGAATAATGTCTGCTGAAAGGAAGTTAATCCTGGTCTTTCCAGAAAATACATCTTCTGCAAGGCCAGTGTGTATACAGCACAAGGTAAAACCAACCAACAAAGAGGGCCCAAACAATGCATCTGTAAGACACTGCATGAAAATAGTTCCTTATCTCTATTACATTCCCCACAAAATAAACATTGGCCACAGATGGTGTTTTTTTTTTCACTTCTAATCAACTGTTTAGAATCCGTACACTCTTACACAAGAAGTAAGAGATATGTGATAAGAAAATCAGGAACTGTACATTGAATGCACCACTAATATTGTGTACAACCTTGCTCTTACCTGTGGTTGCATATACATTCGGCAAATGAGAAAGTGAATTTGACTGCCGACTGTATGAACGTGAAAGAATAGAAACAATGAAAGATGGTACCTTCTATACACAGGCTGCAATTCTGGCACATGGAAAAAAAATCTTTAACAGGAACAAATTGTGATCATATAACTGAATGGCGTGATAAATTCAGCACTGCTTCAGCTTTACTTCTAAACAAAGACCTAAGACAGCCACATTTGACCTTACTGATGTTGCTCCCCATTCTATCAGTTCAGTGACTGCGGGCACTGCCACCTGCTTTTTTAGGTAGCTCATGAATTTTTAAATGATGCTGCAGCTGCTTAATTTGGGGTATCTTATCTCCATTACATTGCATCCAGGCTTCTTGCACCCAGCAACAGGCTGCCAATTTGAATCAAGTAGGCGTTCATCTTTTGCCATATTTTTTAAGTAGGTGCTGCAGTAATGTAGCTGCTTCCTAAGAAAAAATATAACTGAAAGTTGTACTTAGCATATGCCACATGTGTTTGTTCAGTTGTCCTTGTCTTCTTTGCAGCAGTATCGACCTTCTAGAAAGAATAGATTAGCTGACAGCCAGCCATATTTTCAAATTTATGTAAGATCTTCGAGGAAAAGTTAAGCTAGGATGGCATTCTGTATGAATCGTAGCTGCAATAAAGGTCTTTAGATGGACTTACGGGATACAGGTGAGCTGTGTTTAGAGTTCACAGTTTCGATTGGTTGGCTCATGACAGGTCAACCAAGAGACATATGGCATGTGAACCAAAGCAATGAATGCATCAGTCATGAAAATCTGTGGTAGCAACCAGAAAGGCCAAGGGAACAAGACATTAAAATCACAAATTGAATTACTAATCTGAACACAACTGGAGCAGGGTAGGTAACAAACCTATGGTAAAGAAGTCTATTGTATGGCCACATTCATTGTAGCTGCATACCTAATTAGTCACAGAAGCGCGCTGGATTATGTGGGTGGGGCAGGCTCCAAGCAGTGAATCTGGATGCAGGGAATGCACTCCACCTTCAGATGCTTTGTAGATGGCCACTTGGCCACTGGGAGCAGCAAAGCAGCCATATCCAGATAAGTGGCGGTGGGGTTGATGGTGCAAAGCAGCTGCAGCTTGGCAAGGCTTCACACCAGACCCTGCATCAAGAAGGACGACTTCAATATCTTGCCTCAAAGTAGAATATGTTTATAAAGAGCTGGTATTCAGTGACATTTTGAACAATTAGTTACACATTCATCCTTAGAGCTCAGTACAAGATATTACAAACAGTTGATCACAGGTGGTCATGCCCATGCTAAAAATTAGCCATTCAAGGGAGTGATGTGATAGCATGTTGCACACACAGATGTTTTTCTTTTTTTTTTATTTATAATTTTTACTTTTCTACAGCAATTCTTAGCATAACCAAACATTTGCTTTCTATTCCATAAAGTTTCATGATTTTGAAAGCATTTTTCTTTTTTTCAATTATTTCTTTCATCAATTACTAAATTTTATTCATTAGCACCTCTAGCATAGGCTTTTCATTCTTTGAATTTTGACACCTCTGAACCCCCTTTCCTTATTTTTTCACTTAATTCAACAATTACAATGATTTGATTAACTTGTCATCAACTACAAAACAAATATTAATTTACTAGAACCACAAGTTGTCATATGGCTTTTTTACACAGCCCCGATTATTTATGACCTACTACACCGACCACTACTGCCACGCTGACGGCTTTTCAATCAAACGAGAAGTTTAAGCAGTCACTTAAAACAGCATTTGCTGAAGTCTTCTCAAGGAAGCAATTTGCACTAGTGAAAAACCACAATGGAACCTTCTTAATTCTTAGTTCTTTTCCCACACAAAAGTGGGAGAACAGAAAAGAATGAAATGGAAAGTTCCCTTTGTCTGCGATCATTTTCGCTCTGCATAATTGAAAGCCAACTTGTCTGGTAAACTTTTGATCACAGGCTTTCGGCACCCACAGATTCTACAGCCACCTCGTCACGGTTACGGCGCTCGACTACTGTTCCCAAGGATGCAGGATCAAATCCCTGCCTTGGCGGCCACATTTTCGTGGAGACAAAAAGCAAGGCCCCCGTGTGCTGTGCAATGTCAGTGCATGTTAAAGAACACCAGGTGGTCGAAATTTCCGAAGTCCTCCACTACGGCATCTCTCATAGCCTGAGTCGCTTTGGGACGTTAAACCCCACAAACCAACCAACAAACAAAGAATGCTTTTCTCAAAAAGAAAGCAACACTAAGCCTAATGAAATGCTGTAAAAAATAGCTTCAAATTATTGTGAATTCCACAAGCCTTTTCACTTTAAAACTGAAATTTGAATATAAAAGAAACCACTAAGTTTTGCTATAATCATGGCAAGTTTGATTTGGTATTACGATGGCATAGAGAAGAAAAACAGTATTTCCTTAACTGAAAAAGGGAGCAATACATAACAGTTATCTCACTTGTCCACTCACGAAAGGCCCCATATCGCAGCTTTAAACAGTTTAAGGGGACAATGTGAAACGCATGTACAATAGATTCAACGTGTTTTGTTGAAACAAGACCACACAATGCACCCGCACCCATGCATGTATTTGATACTTCATTTGGGAAATGCAACGTCTATATGGTCAGGAGAAGTAGACATACTGCTCTAATCGTCACATAATGTGGAAATTCGGACCACCATTTGGCCTGAATATAGACGTAAAAATACAGGGTTAAAGCTATTTAAGCAGCTTCAATCAATAGTATGTACTGCCTAGCATGTTGATTCATGATACAGAGGAACACAGCAAGTAGTAGCAGGGACAAGAAAGACAGATGCAAACACAGGCGCTCACTAATACCGCTGTCACACGGGCAGTTTTACCGCTGTCACACGGGCAGTTTCAATGCTCATCGAGGCAAATGGAGATTGAGCTCAATGGGGTTCAGCTATTTCCACACGGCAGTTTTCAATGATGCTCGAACGCGATCAGTATTGACTCAAAAGGTTCAAGAATGACCACTGGCATGCCAAGGAACATTAAGAGGAGCCCTGCATTCACCGTAAGGTGAAAAACAAGAGAAAAACAAAACAAAAAGTCTTCTGGATTAAATTGTTGACAATGAACAGTCTGTCAACCAGTTTTATGGGAGTCAAAATGATCATTCTAGATAATCTGCGGTGTTCAGATGTAAACAAACTGATAATTTTCTTATATGGCAGCACCGCATGCCACAGCGTTTTGCTCATGATTGCCTTTTACCATGCTTTGCGACAGCCAAGACTACGGAGAGCCCCATATGTGCTTTACACGATAGCAACTACGAACGCAATGAAGACAACCACCGAGCTCTGTCGGCATCCTGGCACAAAACGAATGCGACAAATGCAAATAATTCGTCGTCGTTCCGGTGTTGCTCGCCTGCAGTGCCTGTGGGTTATGCTGTGATGTGAGGCATTCGAATAGCCTTTGAACAAACTGATTCAAAAAACCCCTTAGTGTGATATCCGCCTCGTTTTATACTGTTTCACTTCGTATTTTCACTAGATGTTGTTGCCCATGGCTCGATCTGTTGAATGACATGGTCACTACTCCATGCCCATTGAAATTTGCCGTGTGGCAGTGGTGCATCTCGACGACCATCGAAAATGTCAATTACCATTCACTCAATGGACATTGAGATTGCCCGTGTGACATTGGTATAACATGGGTGTCGGCAGGAATTTTTTCTTAAAGGGGGGGGGGGGGGGGGAGGAAAAACTAGAGAGGGATAAAAGAAAAACTAACTCGACTGCATCCTATAGCGGGCGGGGGTGGCGGCCAAATTCTCCTTTTGCACCCTTCTTCTGATGCCCATGATGATCAACAGCCCCTTCCTGCCAATCTTACATAACATGTTCACAGGTGCTCAAAAACAACTCTACTCAGGTGCACACACTTATCGAAGGAATTTGAAGAGGCCTGAGCTTTTGCTACTACTCATGTGGGGGTGTCAAAGCACTTGTATAGAACAGCTGTTCTTCCAAGGGCAGGTGTGCAGTTCTTACACATGCTGCAAATTTGGCTGAGCATACCCAAGTCTACCTCTTTCAGATCCTTCTAGTCTCTTGTAACCTAGTGTTTAGACACCTTCCTCTGGCTGATATAGATATTTCCACATGACAGGGAAATGAAGTACTTGTTTTTTGTAAGCTGGCATGGGCAATGTTTGGCCCCACAGACGGGTTCTACAATGCTCTCAGAATTACCTTTTTTTGCACCACTGGTTCAATTTCTTTGACACAGAGAAGACAACAACAGTTTATGCTTTCTTTCCAATCTTTTTTTAGTTTGTGTGATATAGTATGTACATACATTATGAAAGCATCCTGAACAGGATTTGAGAGGGAGCCTCAGTTCGCAAGCTGAGCCAACAAAAGAGAAGTCCCTTTGTCAAAACGTTGGCTGGGCTTGCAAACTGAGGCTTCTCCTTCAACCCCTGTTCAATGCTTTTTAAACCGTGTAGCCATCTTCTTTCTCTCATTCTGCCCAGTCTGTAAACACAGTATCATAAACACCTTCCTTTGACAGCTGACTGCTTTGGGTTGCTTCCTAAAAGCAGAGAGCTCTCTGCTACAGCAATTAAAAGATTCGCTGTATACCTGGCTTCTTTAAAACGGTGCAGTTAGCTCTGAAATGCATCTTCCTGTTGGCGCATGCATAATTTTTCAAGAGCGCTCATCAAACAAGAACATACTAGGTCTCTTTACTAGTTTCAAATGTGCCGAGGCATGCACAAGAACCAGCTTGTTGCCCCTTAGCTCCCAGGCTCAGCATAGATGTTTAGGGCCAAAATGCAAGCACAATTCCAGACACCTAATGTGGCCATCAGCTGGGCGCTGAATTATTAACTTTAACGTGCAGACAGTGAACATGGTTACAACTTGGGACACTTATGTCTCAAAATATCCTCTGACATCAATCATTCAGAACTGCAAGGACGGCATCCATAAACTTAAATACCATGACTTACATTGCGCTCGGTGTACTGATCCTGAAACTTGCAGTCTCAGAGAGACATATATATCGCTCAAGACTGGCGCAACACATGTACCAATACAAATTCCACTTCGTTGACAGATAATATGATCTTCACACTGTATGAACAAAGATGGAGATCAAGGTTTTTGGAGTTGCTTTCAACATACTTGAACTCCACCTTTGAGAAGTGAGGTCTCGGAGAGCAGGATATATATAACTCAAGTAAACTCAGAGATCGAAACTCGGATGAGGTAAGCAAACACTGCAGCAAGTGCAAGAACTGCACACCTGCCTTTGAAAGAACAGCTGTTCTGCACAAATCCTATGACACCAACACAAGACTGAAGGCAGAAGCTCAGGTAGTTTCAAATTTTTTCAAGTTTGTAACCATCCGTCCATGCACTTGAGTGGAAAATGGTTGTTCTTAAATGCCCATGAACATACTTTTAAACATAGAGAGAAGGAATGGAGCAACAAGGTAATCATGTAACAGTTACATGACATGTTTGTTCTTTCTTTTCTTTATATTATCTTGGAACTGGTGGATCTATAAACTGGTTCAAGTCTATAAACAACATTGTTAGCACTTTGTTTGCATCAGTCTTCTTTGCCCCTATCACTACTGTGCTGTATATTAATCTGTTTCAAGCAATAATTAAAAAAAAAATGTACTCAACATTTTATGTAATCAATAAAAACAAAGGTAGAGAAAGAAGATGTCTACGGCATGAAAGAGCACTGAGCAAAGGTTGTAGGGAGCCTGAGTTCGCAAGTCGAGCTAACATCTCGACAAGGGGACTTGTCTTTGGTGGGCAGCATGACCATCGTGCTGAGAAAAATCTGTCAATGCTTGTCCAAAACCATAGGAAGCACAAAGCCAATAACAAATCTGGCACAATCAAAATATCAGAACCTACAGTTTAGGCAACCAGATACAAGATGAGCATAAAATAAAATGTTCATACAGTGAACAACGTAAATCCAGATGCAGAGAAATTTATCTTTGTTTGTAATACCAACAGGATCGCAATCCTAGGTTGGATGGATCCGGCAGTAAAAAGACACAGTGAAAAACATGCATGCTTTTAAAGTGATCTGAGTACCCGTGTCCACAAAATTCTGCTATTATCTTGATCGCAAACTATAAATTTAAGCTAGCACGGGTGCACATGAACACACATAAACACACATATAAGAATACGGGAACAACACGAGCTGAAATGCGTAGAATGAGACACAGAAGTGGGCAAATTGCTGCTGAACTTCAAGCATTTTAATTTAAAAAAAAACATCTGCCTCCCACTGAAGCTAAAGTCACAAAAAGCACTGCACACACACGGCAGCATTTTTTAAAATACAAAATGACCGGGTCTATACTCATGCTGCAGCCTTTCTGCACCACAACCTAGAGTCTAGGCAACAAGACACAAGATAAGTATGAAAAAAAAAAAGTTGATGCGATGAAAAACGTAAATCCAGACGCAGAGAAATTTACCTTTGTAATACCAACAGGATTGTAATCCTAGGTTGGATGGATCCAACAGTCAAAAGACACAGCCAAAAACGTGCATGCTTTTAAAGTGATCTGAGTACTCCTGTCCACAAAATACTGCTGTTATCTTTATCACCAACTACAAACTTACGCTAGCACGGGCGTAGTACATCAGCACACATAAAAAAAAAAAAAGACCCAATCTGACTCCTACTGAAGCTAAAGTCATAAAAAGCATTCCACACACTGTAGCATTTTTTTTTTAATACAGAACGACCGGATCTATAATCATGCTGTCGCCTTTCTGCGCCACGCCTTCTCGCAACAAATTAACGGGACGTTAACCCACAGGTGCCGTGACCCCTCTACGGCAGCTGAAATGAAGCGCCTACAACACTATTAAAAGGCTGTAAACACATACTGCAGCAGTACGATACAATACGTCGTCTCTCTAACTTGTCTTACTTCGCGATGTGCACAAGTACTTTAAATTCATATTGTAAACATAGCTTACCTCTAAAGACAACTGCGTAGGCGTGCAGACAGCTGTTCGCCTTTATCCAGGTTAAGCAAAAGTACTGCTGCATATTTGGCAAGTCCAACCTGTAGTCACATTGAATAGATCTGTCCCGGCTTCCTCTTTCGGATCCTTTCAAACTGGACACAAAGCACCCATCCTTTAGACAGAGCCCAGCACAATGAAGCACACACACTTCTCTGAGATGTTAGCAAGACTCGAAATTGCCCTTCACATGGAATATCAAATTTCGATAGCACTACACGAGTGAACGCCCTACTACAGTTGTATTCCTACGCTGAACGCAGCACACTTCACGACGGTTGACAATTGAAGCAGCGCTTCGAACAAACATAGAAGTTCGCCGACGTCCGGCATGGCGAGCAATAACAAAGACGAGGCAATGACTAAAGTGACGGGGCCCAGCGCTTTAACAACGACGTTGAAGAAATAAACACAAAATGCATTTAGTTTCGGTTCCGGTTTCACTGGGATAAAATACGTGCAGACATTGGACTTCAGACTTCAGTCTCGCCGGCAACAGAACAAACGACAGTTATGTGAAGTCAATCGACCCAGCGTTTGCTTTTTTTTTTTTTTTCGCCATGGATTTCGAATCGCGCAAAGCTGCCTAATGTCGGCCTAAATCCGCCTGTACTAAAGCTTTAATATCACGCTAATGCGTTCTTTTATATCTGTTCAATTGACTTTGTTCTACGCTTTTTAAAGCAGGCGCCCATACCGACTGTTTTTGCGAAGCAGCGACGAGTCCCGCGCATAGTCCAAACAAATGTTCGTTACCGATGCTGGCTTTGAGAAACGCATGAATACCCTGACAACTAAACGATGAACGGGTAAGAGAGACTGCGCAAAGATCGCTGTAGGTTATCTCACTGAATTAATTAAGTGACAGCGTTGGTTCAAATTCCTTTTACGGTAAGAGGCTCTTGAGGGGTGAATGGAACAATGACTGTGGTCAAAGGAAGAAACAATCACCGCGCACATCCAGCACCATAATGAACAAAGAACGACATCATGCTCACCTGTTGGCAAAAACGATGTCTTCTTTTTCTCAATCTGCGTTGTTCAATTAGATCAGCATCACAGTCACTGCACGACCACAGCGACCACAGCTGCATAGCCCTAATTTTTCAAAACCCGGAACGGGAAGGAGCGCGCACTTCCTAAAAAGGAGGACATATAAACGCAGATACGGTTGCGTATAAGCCCTTAAGGGAGGTAGGCAGCGCCGCCACGACCCGTACGCATCGCATTTGTGAATTTGGGGGCTTATCAAAAGCATATCTACAATATTTTATGATGCAAACAATAGCACAACATAAGCCAGCACTTTGGTTGCAGCGTTTCGGTCTCAAGACAATTTTGTCGACATCATAGCAACCACCTTCACGGATTTATTATTGCCGTTCTGTCCTTTTTAGGTAGAACAGAGCAGCTGTATGCTCTTTTATCCAGCGTTCCTACGAATGGTTTACGGATTTTTTTTTACAGTGCATCTGCATATGCCCACGATAGCGGTCCACTTAACTTGCTCACCTGAGAAAGTCGCACTCCGGCCTAAATAGATCCCTCGCTCGGCTGGCGATGATCACCCAGGTGGTGCCCCAACTGGTTTACCTCACACCACGGTCAGAGAGCAAGGTAAAGCAGCAATGCTCTCCACACCGTAGTCTTTGCACGGGTAAGGGTAACGGCTGGCAGGGTCCCTTGGCGTCGTGTGCAAGCGGGCTTCCTGCGAGAAAGGGGCAATGGAACGTTCGATCCAAGCTATGGCAGCGCTGATCGAGCCCGTGCTTGCGCCTCGAGCCGCGCGCCCCGTATGGTGTCTTTTACTTCTTCTTATTGCGTCCAAGATAAGAGGCCCACATTCGTGAACAGCGCTGGCTGAGCAGAACAATAAATTGAGTTTATTTTCATTTTACTTCATACCTCTAATCTAAAAAGCAATAAAAGGGCTATGTTGTGATGTTTAGTGTAGTTCTACTAGTACACGTGCGTTGAGACTCGCAGGTGTAATGAATTCTAGAACCTTTAGGGGCGCACTCGCTACCTATGCCGAATCTGAATCATCTGTATACGCCTTTGCAGCAGCGGAAGCACACCGTAATTCTGCCGCGCACAGACTGCAAGGACCCAGCTCCAGCTACATCCTTATATGGTGATAGGTCCCAGTCAACCTAAGGTGGCGACCATTAAACTGAGCACTATCCATTATGTCGTGTAGGCTAATCGACGCATGGGCGCTTAAGAAAGGGAAGCAGGGCTCATTTCCTACAAGTGATCAACTTCTATCGAATCCCAAGACCTACGGCGCCATAGGCAGATCTTCCTCTCATTCACACGCACGTTCCATCCCCCTCACTCATACGAAAAAAAAAGAAACAGGCGGCGTTCCTTATCTTGTTACATATATATGTGCGTCTATTATTTCGATGTAACGGAAATACGATGGGCCTACATTCCCTTGGCGACAGAATCTGATGCACTGCTGGTGTAGAAGACTTGATTCAATGATATTCATTTTGAGAATGGTAAGATTAAATATGTTCCACAAAACAAATGCCTAGTATATTTGTACGCGCTGCGAGAATATTTGCTGTGACAGTTCGAAGTTGAGATATATTTTCCTCGAGAGGACAATCATTGAGGTACAAGATAGTTACCTGCACTACCTTCAAGCAAGCAATGTGGAAGCGGGGCGTCATCTTGAAAATTTTTCCGATATCACTGCAGAATCTGAGCTGGAGAAATGCGCAAGCCTAATCGTTGCTGTACTGCCAGCGAAATGTGGCAGTGGGATTCCGCGAGTGACATATACTGCGGCTGTCCTTTCCTGTAAACCAATTATAGAACACCGGTCAACTTAGACGAATTCAGGACAACGGGCGTTGCACTGAGAAACGTGGAATACACTGAGACGCGTGACAGGAAGCTTTGAATCATAACTGGAAGTTGGCTGGAGGCCATCTTGCTTTTATGGCGTCTCTCATAACCTTAGTCGCTTTGGGTCTTTGGGAAATTAAGCCAAGGGTGTGAAACTCCCTGTACCTCCCAGCGGCCACGAATTACAGACGCTAGCGCCAAACTCCCCATTATAGAATTATAACGGGAGGGGGCGCGTAAAAAATGGACTTGATGGGGGAGGCAGTATAGCGGACTGGTCCAAAAAAACGGGGCTGAAGGGGGTGTCGGTAGGTTGATTCAAGCAGCGCGGGTCGAGCGCTCGCGTGCGCACGCGCCCAGGAGAACGCTGTGCCCGTGGATTTTCTACCTGCATGATCGTTCTGCCACGGCGCGACCACAAGCATAGCGCTCTCGAGGGCGCAGGCGCTCGCGAGCAAGCGTACCCGACCGCAGCAAGAAATAGCACAGAGAACAGCAGATATTGTTTCCCTTTTTTATTAAGTGCACGTGAAACAGAAAATGAAAAGATGCGACGAGGTATCCTTCACACACACACACACACACGCACACTTTACATAGCCAACAGTTTACAGGTGTTCTGTGTTCTGCGCTAACATTGTAATCTTGCATGCTGCTTTATCACTACAAAAGAACCCAGTTTGCCGGCACTGCTTCTGTCAGCATGTGTACAGTTGATATGAAATTAAACAAATGATGCACATATTCATTCTACGCATTACATACCATCAAACCAATGTAGAAACATGGAGCAAATACCTGCGTTCTAGTAATTACCTAGTGGTTGGTATTTGATGCAAGTAATCACATGTCACTGTGCTATACATAACCAAAATGCACGATTAAAACTTAACACTACCCTTCCTGGAAGAACCGTCTTCTTCGAAACGCACATACGTCTCCCCACAGCACATGAAGGTAACAAGTTCAACAACACGAACCACAGCGGATATCGCCGACTGTAATGACCAGCACAATCACAGACAAGATGGGTCCATGGAACTGGAGCTGTACGCTGCAGTTCCATGGACCCATCAGTTTCGTGAGTCTCTCGTCTCACGAAGGGGCGAGGAGCCAGCAGGAATGAGATGCAAAGAGTAAAAGAACCACGACGAAAAATCGCGACTTTGGCCAATAAGCCAACACGCAGAGAATTCACCGCGCTAGACTACGCAGACGACCGACGCAGATGACCGACGCAGACGACGGTTCTAATTCAAAACGAGCGGAGTCGTAATGGTTGCAGCGGTTCACGCGAGGACAAGCAAGCCACGCAGCGGAGTCGGCGGCGCCGTCAGTGCGAGGGGAAAATTTAGGCGCGAGGAAGAAGTCCTCCTTCCCAGCTATTTCTTTCCTCCTTTCGCCCCCGCTCGGGAGAATTAAGGTCTCTTCGATTTGCCTGCACCAGCTGCACTAGTTCAAGTAGTGCAGCACCGCCGTCCTCGTAGTGCCAGTGCCGCGCGCGCAGTCTGCACTTCTCTCCTCGTTTTGTTAAGGTGCAGGGCTAGTTCTGCACGAGTTCTCGCTCACTCTGCAGTCGCTCCAGAAGAGGTGCAGAAAAAAGTCCAGCATGGCGTACGCTCCGCTTGGCCAAGAGCAGACGACGCTGCGCATCGTCCTGCATAGCTTTTGTAAAGTCCGTCTCCTTCAGAACCCGGACGGTTCGCTGCTAACGGATCCGCAAATGGTTGCGTATACAAGGTAGTTGGGCTGCATGCTGGTGATTGGCATTTTGTTGATGGAGGAGCGGTATTATATGTAGTTGTGGCCACATATGTAGTGGTACGTGGCCGCGATACGGCACCTTCGCGCGCGTTGTCCTATGTAGTATTTTTTTAATCGAGTTGTGACCTCGGAAGACAGGTAGATGCGAACAGAAATCAGTTGCGATCGATCGAGTTTCTGTCGTGCCAAGTGTGTGTGCCACAAGACAGCTTCGCAGCGACTATACGACATCAAACTTGTCGCCCACGGAGCACATAGAATGTCTGAGAGCGCAATGAGGTACAAACATATACGTGCGTCAGCTAGTGCTTTTGGACGGAAGTAAGTTCGTGGAAAACAATCAAGCGTCTTGTTAGGCAGTCCTAATTATTTAAACTAGTACTCGTGGCAACTGCTTACAACGTTAATTCTCTCGTACCCAGGCGCATGAATGGCACCTTCGCAGACTGTCCGATATATAACGATCGTGCGCAGTCGCACGTATTTGGTCAATTGGTGTCACTGTTAGTCGTCGTCACTTTCCGACAGAGCGCTGTAGGTCTACGGCAGCTGGCTTCGAAACTGGACGTGATCATGTTACAGCACGCGATGCATGATGCGCGCACGCGTCTGCTAGGTTGCAGAGTCCTACACTTGCGTACTCGTTTTGGCAGCTGCCGCCGCACGCCAGTGTCGGAACTGGCACTGCACGCTCACGTGACCACCTGGCACCGCTGCAGCACTTTTCAGAACTAGTGCAGCCAGCGCAAGCAGACGGGACGGAAGTGCCACTTACTTTCCGCGGCCTGGTTAAACCGCCCAACTCTACTAAACCAAACATTTCCTTTACACTTTATCCGATGGTAGCATTCTTGTTTTTTTATATACCGACTGATTGCTCTTTTACAGCTGCGAAAAGGTCACGCCCACGCGAAGCTCGCCTACATAGCCATACAGTGCTCACGCAATAATAAACTCTCCGTACTCCTTACTCGGTCCGCTTCTCTTCCTTATTTACATTAATGATCTACCTTCCCATAATTTATCGAACATTCCCCTATTCGCCGACGAGTGCGTACAATTTAGGGAAATAAAATGCGAAAGCGACGTACTAAAATTGAAATCGATTCCATCTCAACCTGATGTAAATCTTGGCTAATGGACATCAATGCTAACAAGTGCAAATTCATGCTTGTGTGTAGAGTGACTACTAATTTGCCCTCCTATCAACTTAACGGCATGCTCCTAGATTCAGTATTCTGTGTTCACATTACTAGCAACCTTACCTGAACTGTTCATGTTACCCATGTTATAAAAACGCCAACGAAGCACCAGGATATATTCGTCGTAACTTTTGGAAAGCAGCGTCTCTTAAACTTCTACTTTACAGGACTTTCGTATCAAGTCAACTAGAGTATGCAGCATCTATATGACATCCTTACTAGCAGCACTATGATCCAACATATTGTTACATTAGGCGGTGCATGCACTGGTATCTGCATAAGGACGGAAGAAGAAGAATCCCGTGAGTTTTGGTGAAGACGACGATGGAGCAGTGTCGATGGTGCCCGGTTGACGCTGCTGTGGTTTTGTGTGCCGTGTATGGTGTCATCTTGGACTAATCTCTTGGCCTTACCTTACCCCGTATTATCTTGGTGGAGGTGACGAAAGATCCCGTACGCTCAGAACAGAATATAAGAGCAAAATAGCACAGAAAAAGCTGGATTTGCGCAGTTGCCGCCACGTACCTGGGCAAAAAACGACGTCAGCAACGACCACTATAACCTCCGAGGCAGCCCCTACCATCGCCAGTAGTACTCACGAAGATCCGCCACCCTCCCATCTTTAATGGCGACCCACGAAACACATAACGTCTAATAAACTTCTTTAAACAGCTCTGGAAGGCTACAAACATCTTGTTCTAGAACAAAACCTCTCACAGACGTCGGCGGAAAGAAGTTTCCTGGAAAACTTCGTCAGCACGTCTATACTAAGACGCCTTTTCAAAGACGTCTCAGATATGTTTTTTTGGAGACATCAATTAGATATTTTTCCAAAGACCTCTCAGCGATGTTTATTCAGAAACGTTTCACAAATACTATTGTAGAAAGGGTTTACTAACTTCTAAAAGTCCACAAAAAAATACTCCAACCTCTCAGCGATGTTTATTCAGAAACGTTTCACAAATACTATTGTAGAAAGGGTTTACTAACTTCTAAAAGTCCACAAAAAATACTCCATGTTTCCCCTGTTCAGAATGTTGCATCCCTATTCAAAGAATGTTCACGAATCACAGCGAACATTTTCTACGCATGGTTTATCGCAGCCACGGAATTAAGCAATAATTACGGCACAAATTGTTAGAATGCTTTGCATTACTCCAATGTCTCAACTTGATTATTCGATAATCAGGAACAGAAGGTAAGAGACTGCTTTAAAATAACCTCTAGCGGGAACCAAAGCCCCGTCATTTACGGTCCAGCTAACCTACCGCTCGTAAGGCTGCACTGGGTTGCACACCGGTCCTGAAAGACGAGGGGAGGCACGCGAATGACAACACTTTTTTATGCTACGAATGCCTCTTCATTCCAGCTTGCCTGGCCAACACCAGAAAACCACCGTATTGCCGCTCGTAAGGCCGCACTGGGGTAGCATACGGGTCCTGAAAGAAGACGGGAGGCACGCGAATGACATGCTTCTACTCCGGCTTGCTTGGAAGCACAAGAAAACCACCGCACTGCCGGAAATTTGTTGCTTGGGCAAGAGAACAGTCAGCAGGAGAGCCGATCGTACGCTCAAACATCGTTCCGCACGCTGAAGCCTGCTGCGTGGTGGCGCTCTGCTCGATGCCGATGCAATTTACAATTTTTAACATTGCTTTATTAATTCAACTTTTTTTGTTTCTTTGCAAAGCATAAGGTTAAATTGAAAAACAAAATATATTTAAACTCACAATTGTTTTTGTAATAGTTGGGTTTTGTAGGCAGTTATTGCTTTATTAGCATTTTGGCGTTGCAGTCGCTAGCGACTACTTGCTACCCTCGCGCACCGATCGTTCAACTCATCTGTTCTCGTCTTTCGACACATGCTCAACGGTTGCTCAACGTGCTCTCGATGGTGTGTTTTCGATGTGCTGTCTTTGTTTCCCGCGCTTGGACATTTACGCTGATTTTGCAGCTTTCCCGCGCTGTATTTTACAACCACTGCTGCGCTGTGATATGGAGCTCATATTTCTCAACAGTAAGTAACTTTCTACTTCTCTTGTATGGTGAATGAAATGCGCCGAAATTGAACCGCAGATGCGTCTGACTAGCGCGCTAGAAACACGGGTAGACGTGTTTGTTTGTCTTTCTATCTGTCCATGTTTCTAGCGCTGTTTTAACGTACTGTCCAACCAACTCGCCCAACAAGCAACTTAGCTGTATTGTGTTGGCTTTCTTAACTTCACTGATGCGTGCTAAGTATGTGCGGTAGCAAATGTAGAACTGAAGTAATATATCTTGAGGAGTTATTTTTTGCTAATGGTCGTGTTGATGATGTGGAATTATATGAGTCTGTTTGAAAAAATCCCGGCACTTCACTGACATCAGATGTAGAATATTCGTGTTTTCTTCCAATAAATAGTTGGTAGTTGTGCGCATATGGTGTCCTATTTGTTTTTGTTGTCATCTTTGCACCGTAGCGTTTTCAAATCAGTAACCTCAGCTCACTTTAAGGTTTTCTGTGTATGTACAGGGTGAATAAAACTTTCTTCTCTTAAAACACACTAGAAAAGACTGTTCAGTTCACGGTAGGTCAATGCCCGAAGCATAAGGCCACTGCCTCGACCTCGTTTTATGGTGCGAGCTATGAGGGATTTTTTTTTTTTTTCATGCATGAAGGGGGGGGGGGGGGGGAGGGGAGGGGGGCTAGTAGGTGAATGATTTCAGTGGCGTTCATGGTAGGTCCGGGCATTTTGAATAGATGCTAGTAGTACCACCGTATTTTGGTGTTTTCTTTCTCCGTGCATATTTTTCTTTTAAAAACCCCACAAAACTCAGGCACGTAGCTCAACTGCCACTGCCTTTGGCTCGTTTGATTATTTTGAGCTTTTTTTTTGTCTCTGCAGGTTGCTGGAATCTTGTCTGTCTTAAAGACCCCTGGAAAAGGCAGAACCTGGAGCTTACGATAAGCCATTGAATTTAGCTCATCAGACAATGCATTGAGTGTGCATTATGATTTTATATATCTATGCAAGTTATAAAAAAAATATTTTTATGCCGAACCTTCTGGGCGGATGGTTCCAGTGAGTTTACACCAGTGCATTTGCATGCATGTCTGTAACTTAACTTTTTTTTTGCCAGTGCAGGTTGTTTGGAATTTACTTTTGCAGAAGAACCTTCAAAAAAGGTTTCTCAAATCCATATTGTCAACAATTTTATTTGCTGATTGCTTTTACTTTTGTAGATGGAGTGCAATAAAAATTCGGATTGGAGAAGCATGTGTTCTTCATACATTCAGCATGTGCATTCACTATTGAGTGTAGCGATTTGTAGTTTGTGCTCATTGTCCTCAATTCTGCATGTGAGATCACACAATAGTCTGCTTTGAGAGCATTTTTTTTTTCTAAATTTTAAAATACATTTAACTGGGGAGAGGGTGAATTGTTGAAGGCTTGCATTTTCTACAGCACTATAAGAAACAGCTAGAGATGGCACATAATCGGTGGGGTGTTAAAGGAGTAAAATTGAAAATTCTATAAAAAATTAAAATTTTAATTCTCTTCAGCCCAACTGATTTTTCGCCATCTCTAGCTGTGTCTTATTGCGTTGTACAAAGTGCAAGCCTTCATCAATTCGCCTTCTCCCTAGTAAACTGTGTCATTTCATTAAATTTAGAAGAAAAAAAATGCTCTCAAAGCAGAGCACTGTGACCTCACATGCAGAATTGAGGACAATGAGCACAAACTGCACATTGTTACACATCTAAAACAAGAATAGAAACGTTCTAGCCAAGAGGGTTTAAAGATGTCTACTAGCACAGCTATAGCAGAGCTACAGCTAGAAGCAATGTCTAGAACAAGTATACAAATTTTCTAGGAGAGAAGTTTTCAAGACTTCTACTGGCGTGGCGTTAGCAGAGCTAAATCGGAGCTACAGGAAGGCTTGTAGCTCTTGGGTCTACAGAACGTCTCAAATGAGTCTTCTTTTAAAAGTGCCCATTTCTTGGCCTAGACATATTCTAGATGTCAATTAGCTCTTTTTGTGTTTCGTGGGGAAGACAAGCCGGACGTTGACGACTGGCTAGATGAGTACGAGCGCTGCAGCAGAAACAACCACTGGGACGCGACCATTATGCTGGCGAACATAATATTCTCTTTGGCGGGAACAGCTCGGACGTGGTTCCAAAATCACGAGCAAGAGCTAGTGACCTGGGAAATCTGTGAACAAAAGCTACAGGATTTGTTCGGAAAGCCAATTGGGCGGGCTCTCGCAGCAAAAACAGAACTTTCTGCTCGCACCCAATCCCCCACGAAATACTTCCTTGCCTATATTCAAGACATCATTTCATTGTGCCGCACAGGTGAACAGCTCCATGCCAGAAAGTGACAAGATAGCACATATCCTCAAGGGTATAGCGGATGATGCGTTCAACATCCTCTTCTGTACGGATTGCGCTATCGTCGACTCGGTACTTCAAGTCTGTCGAAAATTCGAGCAGGCTAAACAACGCCGTCTCGTACATCGCTTTGACCGCCTTCCAAACACGGCGGCTACATCATCTTGCGCTGACGTGCAGCCTTTGGAACAGCCTTCTCATCCAGTGAACATCACTCGGATCATCCGGAGAAAACTCAAGGCCTTGGTTCAAGCACCACCCACGTCTCCGCTGCCCGACACCATGGCCATGATACAGGCCGTTGTTCGCCAATAATTCCCCAACGTCAGCATCTCCCCCAGCCCCGTGCCGCCACCGTAACCAACGCACCCTCTTCCTGTAGTGGCTGCTGCTACCACCAGCCAGGCTTCCCCACGTCGCTACCTTAGCCGCAATCCTGCAGAGTGGCGCACCTCAGACGACAGTCCAATTTGCTTCATTTGCTGTCGCGCCGGCCACACATCTGATTATGGCCGTAGCTGTA